>NW_024467122.1:58343579-58943579 GCF_017591425.1 Ochotona curzoniae
AACAAAGAGGGAGCAGGAACAGCTTCCATCACAGCAGACTGCTGACACACTGTGTGAGGTGCAGGTGTCGACGAACCCTTGGTGCACAGCCTGTGCAGAGGGGGCTGGCATTGATGGGAGGAGGGTGGAAGCAGCACAGTTAGGAGGCATGGAAGAAGTCTGACCCACTGCCTGGTATGGGAAGGTCACAAGGAGAGTGGGAATGAAGCCAGACACTCTCTTGAGTAAGGAAATTTTTGAAAATACTTCTCCATGCCAGTAGGCATGAGCCAGAAAAAAAGGATGAGAGAGCAGGTGAGATCGAGAGCACGTGTAAAGGACTGATGTTCTGAACACGCCCCCCCACCGCTCCCGGGAGCTTTGCTTTGCTGTGAGTTTTGGGCCCCATCTCAATGGGGTAGAGCAAGATTTAAATACTGAGATTTAGATATATTCTCTCTCTCGAGCCTGGCCTCCTGCCTGCCACCTTCCCCAAGAGCTTGGACCTATCATCCTGGAGTAAGCCAACACACTCTTGTACCATGTTCTCTGATGTCAGCCTGGTCACTTCGTGACGGATGCTTTCATTGATGTCGTTCTCTTCTCTAAATAACTTCTGCAGGTGGTTGATCTCTTGACTTAGATGCACCACTTTGAAATTCAAAGCTTCTATTTCCTTTTCATAGCAATCTTTCTGGGATTGGAAATGGCTCTCCAAAACACTGTTCAAGAGGGTACAAAGAAAAGGCTAAAGCTGATATTAAGGGTAAAATTGTATCACTTTAAATAAATGCAGCAGACTCCTTAAATATTCATATACTGATAGATCTACAGCAAAGCAGGCTGACTCGGCTGATGTGAAAGATTTCACTATGTAAGTTAGGGTTTTGTCCCATAAAGCGATTGCTCTTTATTAAATTACTTAATTCTCATAGAAATGTTTCCAATGTTTATTAGAGCATCCATTTGCAAGGAATTTGCTTTGTGTATCAAATCTCTGTAAGATAAACTTTTGACTTTCCAATTGTGTCTTTGAAAAATGAAAAAAGAGGGCCTAGCACGATAGTTCAGTGGCTAAATTCTCTCCTTGCACACACCAGGATCCCATAAGGGAGCCAGCTGATGTCCCAGCTGTTCTATTTCTCACCCAGCTTCCTTCTTGTGGCCTGGGAAAGCAGGAGAGGATGGCCCAAAGCCCCATACGGGAGACCTGGAAGAAGTTCCTGACATATGGCTTCAGATTGGCTCAGCTACAGTCATTGTGTCCACTTGGGGAGTGAACCAGCAGATGGAAAATCTTTCTGTTTCTCCTTCTCCCCGTAAATGTGACTTTCCAAAAAAAAAAAAAAATCTTAAAAAAAAGAAAAATTAAAAAAAAAAAAACAGTTTTAAGGGGGATTCTAACCGTGTGGCTTTCTTTAGTCCTTCATAAGCAAACCAAAGTTCTCCATCCTCATTTAAGTGCTCCAAGTCTTCCACGGAGAGCCTAGAGAACAGCGGGAGTAAATCTCTTATCTCTCTTGTGTTCCGTATGTTTTCAAATGTTTGACAGTGCAAAAACGTTACCTGCTTCTAACGTCTTCAATATCATAGCTTTCCAGAAGCTGTCTGGTGATTTCTGACATCTTTTCTGAAGGAGAGAGAAGCTCTTCTTAAACCACATGCCTGCACAGTTTTCCTCCATCCATTGCCTCCCTGGGGCCCCAGAGTCTCCAGCTAAATAACTAACCAGCTATCCAGCTATCCAACAAACTAGCTATCCCAACTACCCACCAACCAGATGCACCGTATAGCCAACCAATCAGCCAGCTCACCACACTCTGAGTCAAGGGACACACGAGACGCATCTACAGTAAGTTCAACCTGCATCTCATGAACCGAGCGACCCACATTTGTTACCTCGCATTTCCCGTTTCTGTGACTGCACGTGTTTTTCCACATCGATCTTCTGTGTCTGAAGTAGTTCTATCTCCTTTTCAAACTCAGAGATTGTCTGAGTCACACCAGTGAAGGAACGAGGAGGAAAAAAAATGAGCAATTACGCTTACAAAGGAAGGACTATCACAGACTAAAACATCTATGCAAGGCATTCTCACTGCAGTTTTAGTCAAAAATCTTATTGGACCATCACTGCCCATAGCTTGGCCTTGAAACATGACTTTAGGCAGTTTTTCTCTTTCATGAGCAGAGGAGCAGAACACAGACACAGGTTAGACACAGACAGGGAGAGCTCTCATCTGCTGGCTCACTCCTCAAACATTTATAGTGGCCAGAGGGCCAAGGCCAGGGGCTGGACACTCAATCCAAGGCTCTCATGTGGTCGACAGGACCCCAATTCCTCGAGCCATCACTACCATCTCTCAAGGTTTGTTTTAGCACAAAGCTGAAGCCAGGAGCCAGAGCCAGGCACTCTACAGTGGGACGGGTGTCCTAACCAGTGTCTTAATCACCAGGACAAACACTTGTCCCTAAGCACTTTTAACTGCTTCAAGATGTTGTGCTTGACTTCTATATCTGCTTGGTTGCATGCACTGAATGGGCTTCCCTGTGTTATGAGAAGTCTTTGGAAAGCTCATGGAAAATGTATATTATGAAAAACAAAAACAAAACAAAACAAAACAAAAAAACCAACCTAGGCATAGATTTCAAACCCACCTTCAAAGTGAGACGGGGTGAATCTAGCAGGTGTGGCAGGTGGCCCTGGTGGGGAGGAAGATCTGCTGAAGGGCAGTCCACTGTGAGTGCAGAAGCTGCCCCAGCCTTTGTTCCCCTTACCAACTGGGCCTGGGTAAGAACCCCAGGTCTGTGCTTGTGTAGGAACGGGAGACAGAAAGGTGAATCCACCCTCTTGGATATTTTCTCAGTTACGGAGGGTTTCGGGGCTGCGGCTCCTGGCTCCAAGGAAGAGGAGAAAGGGCAGCACCCTGACATTTACTGGGCACTTTGCAAAGGTGACCTGTCCTTCTAACAGGCCTGTAGGACAAATAGAGTGACCTTTAGAGAAAAGAAAACTGAATTGCATTCTTCAGGATGTGAGCGACTGAGAAGAGAGGGAAGGAGGGAGGGAAGAAGGGAGAAAGAGAGATCGAGAATCTTCCATCTGCTGGTTTGTTCCCAAGTGGCGATAATGGGCTGTGCCAGTGTGGAGCCAGGAGCCAGGAACTCAGATCTCCCTTATGGCTGGCAGGGACTAAAATACCTGGGCCATCTACCATTGCCTTCCCAGGAGTGGAAGTGCAGCAGACAGGACTCGAGCCAGCACTCCAATGGGATGCTGGCATTGTAGGCAATGGCTTAACCTGCAACACCAGCACTTCCTTATGCCTTTTTGAAAACTTGGGCTATTGAGGATAATTAGGCAATGAGTTATTTTCTTCAAAAACCAAACAAATTTTAATAAATCATAAGGAAGAGTTTAAACCAGTTTTGCCTACTTAAGGAAGATGTGAGTGACATCTACTGGTGCCCAACTCCAAGTGCAGCTGACAAATCCCCAATTCACAATACGGACTGTGTCCAGATAGCACAGCTCCTTCAGAAAGAACGCAATCTTGTGTCACTGCTAATCCCATAGTAAAACACACACAGGAGCATGTGGCTACAAGTGACCCTTCCTGATTCTGGGACCAGATCTCCTATTTTTAAACAATAGGAGATTGGAGGAGTGGGTGTTTTAGCATAGTGGGTGAAACCACCACTCAGTACACCCACAGCCCATATTGGAGAGCCTCGGATGGAAATTCACCTCTGCTTCCAATCCAGCTTCCTGCTAATGCGCACCCCTGGAGGCAGCAGGCTAAGGTATCTGGGCCCTTGCCACCCATGTGGGAGATGTGGATAGAATTCTTTGCTCCTGGCTCAGCCCCAGTTGTTATGCTGTTTGGTAAGTGAATCAGCAGATGGATGACCTCTCTCTCACCTCCCCATTACCTGCCATTTAAATAAAGCAAAATAAAGCACCAAAGAGGGCCTGGTGTGGTGACCTAGTGGCTAAAGTCCGGCAGCCCTGCTTCCCATCCAGCTCCCTGCTTGTGGCCTGGGAAAGCAGTGGAGGACGGCCCAAAGCACCCACGTGGGAGACCTGGAGGAAGCTCCTGGCTCCGCTCAGCACTGGCCATTGGGGCCGCGTGGGGAGTGAATCATCAGACAGAAGATCTTCCTCTCTGTCTCTCCTCTCTCTATATATCTGACTTTGCAATAAAAATAAATAAATCTTTTTTAAAAAATAAATAAAGCACCAAAGAGACAGGGGGAGAGGGAATGAGGAAGTGGGAGAGTGGGAACATGGGAAGCAGGGAGGGGGGAGAGGAGGGCATAGAGAAAGGAATGGAGAGAGAAGAGGAAGGGAGAGAAAGAAGAGAAGAGGAAGGGAGAGAGGGAGAGAAGGAGGGAGGGAGAGAAGGAGGGAGGGAGAGATCAGAATGTACAGCACACAGTGATCTCCACTGGGGGATTGAGAGCTGTCCAGCTGTGACCCCTAAGGCTCCTCAGTATCATGCATGGCTATCCCATGACCGGTACAGACAACGTTGTCATCATCTTATCAACTGATAAGTGTTTCACACACTTAGTGGCAGCATGAAAGCTTTCTAACTTCACAGTGAAAATCTTTCTATTTAAGGACGCAGGGACACATAGGTTTAAGTTTCTGGGAAGGTAAATAGTTCAACCAAGACTTGATTATCCAACCAGGGTTCTTTGCATTTTAAAAAAATTATCTTTGTCAAAAGATTTTGTTTAAATTTCCCAGAACTATTTATCTATAAAAATATAAGTATGGGTAATGGCTAATATTTCATACGTGATTAAGTAATTTCAAAATATCAGTGTAATTTTTCCTAAAATTTTTAGAAAATTTGTTTTAATTTTCTTCCAAGTTGACAAATTATGGTTATATACATTTATGGTACACAAAGTGGTTTGTGATCTATGAATACAATCAAGTTAACTAACGTATCCGTCACCACAAGTCAATTTTTGTGGTGAAAACATTTGAAATTTACTCTTAAACACTTTGAAATGCACAATCCACTATTATTAACCATATTTACCATGTTGTGCAATAGGCCATTATTCTGGGGGCAGGGGTTTCTCTGATATCAGTTTAAATGGAGGAGTCTGACAATAAAGTAATTTAAGTACAGGTATTTATAGATTTACAACATGATGGATGACATCATAAGGGTTTACCTCAGCTTATAATTTAATTTGGAAGTATTCCCCAGTTCAGCATATTTAAATAACCAGAAAGAAACGTAATTCCAAAAAAGTTAGAAAACTGGCTTCTAAATTATGAAATGCAACTTCTGCTACATCAGAGGCAGCCTGGGATTTCATTCTGGGAAGAACTGGAGGAACTGGGCTCCTCTTGCCTTTGGACTTGGCACAGATGCTCTTAACTGCCCCCATGGGAACATGGAACTGCTTTATCTGAACTCAAGCAGGGGCGGACCTCAGAGTGACAGGTGTTAACCAAACCACTTGGGATGCCTCCAGCCCCTAAGGGTGCTGGTTCAAGGCTTGGCTGTTCTGCCTCCAATCCAGCTTCCGACTACTGTGCCTGCAAAGGCGGTGGAGGCTAGTCCACGTACTTGCAGCCCTGTGACCCCAGTGGGACGGCCAGCGTGTAGCTCCAGGCTCCTGGCTTTGGCCTGGCCCACGGCTGCCTGTAGTGACTTGGCTGGTTCTTGGTTGCTCCCTGTCACGCTGTTTTTTAAATCACTCATTTCTTTCAAGGGGCAGCAGCTCTACCTTGGCCTGCTTGTGCAGTCGCGCCACCTCCCCCTTCAAGCCGTCGCTGGTGAGGCGTTCTTCCTCCACTTGATTCTGCAATTGCATTCTCTCGTCCTTGAGAGCTTTGATTTCTTCTTTCAAAGACTGAATCTGCTTCTCGTAGCCTTGCGTTTTCTGCTCAAAGCTTTTTTCAAGAAGTCTAGGCAGCAAAAGAATAGAGTTTGGAATATCTGTAGCCTTGATACGTCATTGAGGAAACAGGAAATCAAAATGGCAGACCCAGGTGAAGTGAGTAGCAGACAGTTCCCTACTCCCTATGGTAAAAGCAACTTCTCCCACCTCTGACCTGCGAAGTGTGGCTCCATGGAACATGGAATGGAGGCCTGAACCCCAACACCCTGGCTGCTGAGGGCACTGCAGATCCCTGCAGAAACCCCAAGGGACACTCCCCTCAGCAAGGACCTTAGTAAGTTCTGCCAACTCCCAGCTCCTTCCCAGTCCCAAGCACCTGGCATGGTGCTTGGCTTGTTCCTAAACAACAAAGCCTACATGTGCAGGTCTCCAGTCCTTCAAAAATGGTAACTCCAGGTGCACCAAATTCCAGTGATACCCAACGGCTCGTAAGGGGGCTGCCTGATGCAAATACGCTTCCCTAAAGAAATAACTGGACAGAGATACCCACCTTAGCCCAGTCTAACAGTGTCAAAACCAAAGCAACCCCAGCAGCTGCTTTTTTTTTTTTAACATGTTGAGTGGCCAAAAAGAATTAATTAAAATATTAAAAAACTATAATTAATTATGAAATTTTAAATGTATTTTAAAAGCAGATAAAGAGAAGCAGAGAGAAAGATGGATCTTCCAACCGCTGGCTCACTTCCCAAAGGCCTGCAATGGTCAAGGCTGGGCCAGGAGGCAGCCAGGAGGCAGGAACTCCACGGGGTGCCCATCTCATTCCACCTCCCACCAAGTGCAGGAACAAGGAGCTGGAATGGGGAGCAGAGCCAGGCCTTGAACCCAGGCACACCGCCGACATGGATACAGGTGTCCCAAGAGTCTTAACTGCTGTCCCAAACACCCACACCTAAGGATTTACTTTCACTAAATGCTCTCAATACATTTGCTTTTATTTTCAACAATATAGACATAGTTATAATAATAAAGGTATCAGCAAATTTTCAGCTTTGTTTTCAGATTTTTTTTTTTTAAATTACAATGCTCCCAAGAGGCTGGTAAAATACCCTTGAAGAAGCAAACGGAAGCTGGTAGTTTCCTGTACAAGCAATCCGAAATGCACAGCTGTACTGCTACAGTGAGCACTTGGAAGGCAGGTATCTTGGTGCCCCTCAGAGGGTGGAGACAGGGCCAGCACTTTAGTCAGCTGGCCAGTGGCCACAGTGAGCTTTAAGAGTATACTGAAGAGGGCCCAGCATGGTGGCGCAAGTGGTTAAGGTCCTCGCCTTGCACGCCCGGGATCCCATATGGGCGCCGGTTCTATCGGTTCTATCCCGGCAGCCCCGCTTCCCTTCCAGCTCCCTGCCTGTGGCCTGGGAAAGCAGTCGAGGACGGCCCAAAGCTTTGGGACCCTGCACCCATGTGGGAGACCCGGAAGAGGCTCCTGGCTTTGGATCGGCTAGCATCGGCCGTTGCGGTCACTTGAGGAGTGAATCATCGGACAGAAGATCTTCCTCTCTGTCTCTCCTCTCTGTATATCCGCCTTTCCAATAAAAAAATAATAAAAAATAAATCTTTTAAAAAGAAAGAGTATACTGAAGAGGATGAGAGCAAGTGCCTAGAGAATGTCTCTAACTAGCCAATTCAGCCCAGACCCATTAGGATTGAGAGTCCAAGGAATATCATGGTTTTCTAAATAGATGACTTAAATAGACATTAAAAAATCATCCTATGGGACAAGTCCATGATCTAGTGGTTAAGATGCCAATTCATATGCCTGTGTCCCACATCTGAATGTCTGGGTTCCATCCTCAGTTCAGGCTCCCGATTCCAGCTTCCTCCTGATGACTCAAGTCATTGGGTTTCTGCCAATGGGGGAGAGAGAGCTGGATGAATTTCCGGCTTCCAGCTCAGCAGGCCCACGTGTCCATATTGCAGATATTTAGGTAATGAACTAGCAGATGGGAACACAGCTCTGTGTCCCAAATAAACGCATAAAAGCCAAACCAACAAATCCCAGATTCATAGAGGATCAAAGCAAGCTTCATCTGCTTGTTAACCCTTTGAGCTCTTCAGTGCTATGCCCTCAGTAACTCTGTGGAATCCTGTCTCTTCACTCAGACGTGGATCTCTTGCTGTATGCCTGAGCAAGCCACATACCCTTCTTCTCTGGGCGTCTCTGTGCCTTTTAGGTCCCAAAGAGAGACAGAACACCCAAGATGTTCTGTCTTGCCATGCACCCCTACTCTGAGTCAAAAACGTCCAAGTTGATTTCCTTCAGGGGAGGAGGACCCAGATGGGTGTCTTCGGAGACTAACCAAGGGTGGGATACTGCGACAGGAAGGGTAGGAGAGGCCAGTACAGGTCATAGGGACCTGCTTTCATTTTGGTGAGGAGGATTACATACCTTGTCATCGGAGACAAAGTCAAGTAAACAGGTACAGTAGCTAGAGAGGAGAGAATGGTTGATTCCTAGGCAATGATTTTAATTCTTGGACTTGATGAGGGCTGAGGAGGAGGTTGTCTCTGAACTTGCCACTGCCTTAGCAGGAACAAGCAAGCCTGGAATTCGCAGTGGCTACTGTGCCCATCCCCAGCAGCACATGGACGATTGCAGAATTGGACAGCATCAGGGAGTGTGCAGTGCAGGGCTGAGCTCCCCTGCCTGTCAACCTCTCTGTTCCTAAGAGCACTTGGGTCCCACTCCACTCCGTTGTGCCTGGGATCTGTGATCTGCAAGCTAAGAAGCAAGACAGGGCAGCAGAGAGAGAAGGGAGCAGTGTCACTAAGGCTAAGTGGATTCCATACATTCTCTGTCGTTCCTCTTTTTGCACATCATCAAACAGCTGCTTGGTGAGGCCGTCCATTTTCTCTGTGGGGAGAGAAAAATGCTCTTTGATATTTGTCTCCCAAACAAATGCCTTGATTGCCTCCCCATGAGTTCACGGAGAAAAAATGTTTAGAAGAATCAATGGATGTTTATGACTCACAGTACGTAACATGAGAGTTAAAAAAAAAAAAACTAGAAATGTCAACCAGGGAGTTTAAAAATAAAACTTCTCACAAATTTCCCATGTTGGAATCTGAATAAATAGCTTCTTTTACAGTACTTTAATATTACTGAATGCCATTTGTTTTGCTAAGATGGATAAATCGGTTCAGAGATGATAACTAGCACTAAAAATAAAAGGTATTTTTTTGAGGGAAATAAAATGGGCCAATTTATGATGGCATTTCTCAAGTGCAGCACTGTCACACTGGCTAGGGTAAATCCTACCGAGGACAGGACAAAGCGAGCTGTTCTGTGTGCCATGGGACTCTGAGAAGCGTTGCTGGCTCCTCACCTCTGCTGCAGCTCTGACAACCATATGTTTCCAGACATCATGAAACACCCCTGGGATGGGAAGAGGGCAAAGAACTCTGGCTGAGAACCACCAAATAATAAAGCTCCTGTCTTCACTGGGTGAACACAAAGCACTTCTCACCCCCAAAGCAGCAGTGACACTTACGTGTGAGTGTTCTGAATGTCTAAGGAGTACCTGACAATTAGGAAACCATCACTAGTTCAGAATATCCCAGGGCTATAACAAGCCCACGGTGCAGCACGCCCATACACCACGAGGTGCAGCACACTGGGACAACGGTGCATGTGGCTCATCAAAGCATGTGCCATTCCTATTTGCACTTCGCTGACATCTCATTCTGAGCTCTATCTCACCTCTGAGCCCCCGAGGAGGTCGGGGAGCACAGTGCAGAATTATCTCCAGTCATTCTCCAAATGCGTGGCTTGAAAAAGAACCAAGAGCTTCACAGTTCAGCTAACGCAGCACCAAGCAACCCTGAACCCAAACAACTGCTTCTTCACAATCTGGCAAGTAAACCAGAAAATCCTGGGGGAAATGCTTAGAAGCCAGAATATTCAACACAACTTCAACATTCCATTTACCACAAGGACTGGCTTCAATTTTGGCTCTTATCATCCTGGGCCATTTGCAAATAGAGCTAAAGAAGATGCTCAAATGAGACTTTCTTTCCAAGAACAAGGGTTTCATATTAAACTGAAGTCTCAGAAAAAAGGAAACACCAATTGGTAATATTCCAGGGTCATAGGTCATGAGGACAGGTCAAGGTCAGTGCTGATCACAGAGGAGTACTTGCTGTGTGTGGGAAAACCCCCATGAGAAGCAGTTCATCCACACTGGGTTTAAAGTTGTCATGTGCTTCATAGAAGAGGATATAAAACTAACCACCTAAACACATCAATAGTACCAAGTATACAATTACCAAGTTCCATTTCTGGGAATCTAAATGTTTTATGTGTGAGAAATCCCACTTGAAGTAGTTAGACCCCAAAAGCCTACCACCTGAGAGAACAAAAAGAGCAGAGGTGGGGCAAGTCCTTCCCTTAATCAGGTTCAATGTCTACTCCCAGGCCCCTGGTCTGCTCCCGTCACTGCTGACACTGTCATGGCCTGTGTGGTCACATCATCTTCCTGGAGAGGCTGGCGGAGGACCACAGGAGGGCATCACACATCGCCTTCTCCTGCTCTGTCAATCTGGACTTGGCATGCTTACTTTCTCCTAACTCATGCTCCCTCCTGGCTCTGGGCTGCCCTGGATCTCATGGCATCCACTGCTGGTCTTGGGAGGTCCCCAGGCCTGGGCCTTGTGTCCCTGCTGTCCCCTTGATGGAGCTCAAGAAAAACTGCCCTGGACAAAGGAATCTACCACTGTGATTTCCATTATTCAACAGCTAGCTTGTGTCTTACTTTCTCGAATTTTACAAGTACTCTCACTTTGGGTACAAACTGGAAAGCTCCAGATGGGTAGAGCAAGGCTCTGGGCAGCTGTTTCACATTCCAAAAGGAAGGGAGAGTCCCACTAGTTCCAGAGTATACCCTTTCTGCACGGCCAGGACAGAGGCAGAGGCCTTAGTGCCTCTTAGCCAACAGATCTGAAATCTTTCCACCCACCCCTGAGGAGCAGTGAGACACTACTGCAGTATTCCCTGCACTGGCCAAGCGCCACCCGAGGCCTCTGCCCCTGTCTTGGTAAGAGTTTTAGAAATAACAGCGGTCTCAATCACCCCTGCCACCTTTTCCCCTCACATTTACCCAAACACACACACACAGGCAATTCCTGATGCCAAAGCCTGCGCCCAGAAGCTTCCGAGGCACAGAGACGGGTCCCTGGGCTGTAGTGTGTTATTTCTACAAGTTATGTGCAACTGGTCCCCTCGCAGCACTGCTGTGGAGCAGAGATGCTCCTGTGGCTGTAAGTGTACATGGAGACCCGGATCCTCATACTCAGCGGCACTCCATCCTACACTGAGTGGTGGCCGGGGGTACCAGGCCCATCAGCCCGTGGGAGCTTTACCCTTCAACTCTTCCGTCTTCTCCTGAAGCTTCAGCTGTATCTGCTCTTTCTGCACCTCCAGTTCTGAGTTATGCTTCTGAAGCTTGGCCAATTTCTGACAAACACAAGGGAAAGAAACAGAAAGTCAAAAACCTGGCTTCAACTTTTATCACCATTGTCATTTTTTTAAAGAGAGATGGGCCAATCCCTGGACAGACCACCCATTGCTTTTTCTTTAAAGATTTATTTTTATTGGAAAGTCAGATTTACAGAGAGAAGAGACAGAAACATCTTCAGTCCGCTGGTTTACTTCCCAAGTGGCCGCAATGGCAAGAGATGAGCCGACCCGAAGCCATGAGCTTCTTCTGGGTCTCCCATGTGGATGCAAGGTTCCAAGGCTTTGGGCCATCCTGCAATGCTTTCCCAGTCCACAAGCAAAGAGCTAGATGGGAAGTGGGGCAGCCAGGATATGAACTAGAGCCTATATGGGATCCCCACATGTACAAAGCGAGGATTTAGCCACCAGGATACCATAATGGGCCCAGAAAGCTGTAGATTATTAAATTCATATTGTGTCTGAGCCATCTGCAGATAACATCTAGCTCCAACCTGCTGCAAAACAGTACACTTAGCCCCACGTGTGAGGGCTGAGTGACCCCAAAGCAGACTGCTCTCAAACTGGCCCTGCCATGGCTGAAACTAGAGAAATAATGAAATTCAAGGGCTTCCCAATATCTAGGAAACATCTCTGTGTTTCTCTTGAGATTCCCAACAGCCAGGGGGATTCATACATTTGGCTATACTTAAGTATGATACAAAGTGGAGTCACATTTGAGTTTGCTACGATTCAGCCAGGAGGTGTGCTCTTAGCAGAATTTCTGTTTATTCATCTTATTTTCTCAGGAAAGCATCCACTGGGCTGGCAGCAGGGGCCCCATGGTGTGAGGCTGGGTGGCAGGGTGCCCTCCGAGGCTCCAGGCTCCAGACCCCAAGTGCCACAGAACTTTGCTAAGTGCAGGAGCAATAAAGTTCACCTTCTTCAAGCACCTTAGCCCCCGCTGGTGTAGCGCCTCACAGCACACTCTGGCAAAATGCTCTCCTTCTGACAATTTCATCCCCACAACAGCTCTGCCGGTCCCTGTCACTTTCATTTACGTACAAGGAGACTAAGATTCAGACTGGGAGAGCAAGGCGACCAAAGCTGCTCAGCTAGCCCCTACACCCCAAGCTGTGCACTGCTGTCAGGGGAGGGCGCTTCAGGAGCACAGACCCAATGGACATGTGACAGTGGTCCAGGCTCAGCCTGGAAAGGAGGGCAGCCATCAGTCAGGACTCCTTCTCGGATGTTCCATCACTTGCAAAAGGTGCAGGAAGCCACCTGCGCTATCCTCCAAGGCTGGCCCCTCTGATACCCCGCTGGACTCCAGCCTTCTGCTCTCCCTCCCCACACAGGACAGCCAGCTCTGATGGGCTCTGCAGAACGCGACTTTACTAGAGACGCTTGCTTCTCCCCTGCCTCACCCACGGCCAGTCACGCATGCGTGTGTCTCCTTATTCACAAACCAGCACTGACCTCTTCCACAGCATCCCTGTATCTCTTCCCCTTCTCCTCAGAGTTCTGCCGGTGGCTGACCGCTCTCTCCAGTTCTGTTTCCAGCTTCTGGATCTTTTCCACATCAACTGCCCGAAGAGCGGCCAGGCTGGTCAGCTTCTCCACCAGACCGTGGTTCTCTTTGTTCTAGAGCAAAGGAACCTCAGACATTTAGAGGCTGATTCCAAACCAAGTAGCTGCTCTGTTTGCTGCACACACCCTGGACACTGAGCACCTGTCAGCCTTCTCATGGCAGGAAGCCAGAGGGGCAGCTCTGGGCAGGCCACTGTCCCAACCTGGAGCTCCAGGATAACCCCAGTGTTCTGGGCTGAGGAGTGTCCCCTCCATGTTGATCCCAGTGTTGAAGTCCTTACCCTGGAACCTCAGAATGCTTTAAGGTCAGGCCCTGAAAGAGGTGGATGAGATGAGAAGAAGCCCTTCAGGTGGAGCCTACTCCCAAGGGACTGTCGTCAGAAGACAGCTGAAGAGAAGGACAACGCGAGGGACGGTCATGTAAAGATACAGGGACAGGACAAGACAAGGACAGAGGTTTTGGGGAAAAAATCAACCCTTGGGTTGGGTTGGAACTTGGACTTCAACTTCTGACTCCCAGGATGGTGAGATGACAGATTTCCATAATTTATGCTGCCCCATTACAGCAGCCCCAGCAGGTTGAGACCTAAAGCAGAGTTGAGGTGGCAGCTGGACTCCTGCCAGGGTCTGGACTCCTACCAGGCCCTGGGCCCTGCCATGGTACAGATGCCCCCTCTGGCATTGATGCTGACATGAAACGGTCATCAGTGTCGGACCCTTTACAACATGGTTCCCTTTTCTAGCTTGGTTTGCAAACATAAACTCTTTGAATCTCCTACATCATCCCCGAAAAGCTAAAGCCAACTTGTCCAGAGAGAAACAAAGCCAGGATAGGGAAAAGCATAAATGAGAGATGCATGAGGAACCCCCACCTGATCTTCTAGCTTTTTCTGCAAACGCTGGACCCTGTACGTGAGCTGAATGTTGAGCACAAACCGGCGGATGTTCTGGAACCTGCGCCTGGCGAGCCATGCCCGGGCATACTTCTGCAGGATCACAGCCTTGTGTTCCTCCAGCACCTTCCAAAGAAGACATTGAGAAGCATAAGATGCATCTCCACTGTGGCGTGCACAGTGGCTGTGCTGGAAAACACAGTGACCAGAGGAGTCCCCAGTGGAAGACGGGAATTGTCCTCCACCCTCGGAGCCCTCTTGTCCCTGCTTTAGACATAGACAAACACAGCCTCTCCTGCCAGAATGCCCTTCTCCCCTGGAAAGTCCTTATCTAGAAAAATGACTTCTCCTTTGTTGACGGGGGCTAGGCAGAGTCCTGGAAGATCCGTATCTGATGGCAGCACGTGGTCCCCACTGTACCTTGCGGTATCTCCTCCTCGCCAGGAACCCCCGGGTGTAGGCCTGGATGGTGATGGTGGCCACGCGAATGAGCTGGTACAGGTTGCGAACCAGGTACCCTCGGCAGTACTTCTGAATGGTGATGGCTGCCCATGCTTCTTTTAAGGCTGTGGCAGTAACTGCTTTCCTTCATTTAAAAAAAAAAAAGATAACATAAAATTGCAGAGTGACGTGAACCTCAAAGCACCAATTTCTGTCATACAGTGCCTGGGCTGTGCCAATTTAGTAAGGACTGCTCCAACGCCATGCACCTCAAGCATTAAGTAGTTTATTCTAATGCCTAGTGCAGGCCTGTCCCTGGGAAACCTCTCCTCTCTTTCCTGACCTGGAGCACCAAGGAATCACCAGGGAACTGTCGCACGCTTGCTACTTAGATGGATCCACTTACCTTCCCTCATGCTCCCACAAACTGTGACAATAAGGACTGCACTGGCACTGCACCTGCTCATTCATTCACTTATTCCTTCTAAAAATCATGCAGGGGACTGTGCCATGGCATAGCACGCTAAGCCTTATCTGTAGCACTGGCATCCCATATGGGCACTGATTTGTGTTGCAACTACTCCACTTCTGATCCAGCTGTTTATGGCCTGGGAAAGCAGGGGAGGACGGCCCAAGTTTTTGGAATGCTGCACCCTTGTCAGAGACCCAGAAAAAGTTCCTAGCTCTGGGGCAGCTGGGCGCTGGCCAGTCTCTCAGCATGCCCCAGGGCTGAGGTCAGGGGACCCCAGGCAGCATCAGCCTCATGTTCCAGTGAGGGCCACCCCCTCCTTGCTTCAAGAGGCTTTCACTCCTCCCTCATCTGTACTCCAGAGGCAGGAGAGCGAGCCCTCCCTGGTCTGTAACAGTGCCCTCTTCCTGGAGTTGCGCATGTGTAGCAAACACTGCCCGCCTGTCCCACACACCTCACAGTTTGCTGGCCCCGGAAGTACTGCTGGATTGTCAGGGCTGCCTGGCGTTCTCGCAGGAACTTCCTTCTCTGGAGCCAGCCACGGATGTGCTTCTGGATCATCACACAGCTCTGCCTCAGTTTATCTAGCCGCAGTTTCTCTAAATAAGCCACTTGTCCTGCTCTGAAGAAAATTTTGGTCTTACCAAACTGGTACTGATTAGAATCCTGGAAGAAAAAAATCACCGAGTCAGAAATGAAATCCTGTCTGATTCTCCAAAGCACTTGACAGACTCGCAGATTTCAAAAACACTGACTTTTTTTTGACACGGTTACTTTTTCATATGTAGCAAGTTCATTCTCATCATAGTCTAGAACTTTATTTCCAGAGTTGTTGATTTGAGGCACTGTGGAGGAAGACGTGGTACTCAAGGCAAGGCATCCACCTGCAGGCTGAAAAGGGCTGTGGATGTTCTCAGTGACCCATTGGAGAACTGCAGCCTCTGTACGGTTGTCACATGAGGGCAAACAGAAGAACCCAAACAGAAAAGTTCTGGCTTCCTTTTGGGTTCTCTTTCACTATACCCTTTCTCATTGGCCAACATAACCTCTTTGTCATGATGACTCCTCACTTTTGCTGGCCACCATAACCTCCTCACCAGTTTCTCATCACTTTGGCAGTAATCTACATACACACTGGGTACCAAATCTCAAGGTTACTTGGCTTAGTACCCACACATCCTATAAGCCAGGTCCGTGGGAGACTGGATTAGACTGTGGAAGAACAAAGCAGGACAGGAGGACCTGGGGGACAGTGGGGTTCGATGTGCATAACTGATGAGCTCATACTGCAAAGAGCTTGTTTGTCCTTCTCTGCTGCAAAGATACATGCTTGGGGCACATTCTCTGTCTTCTCAGGATGGTCACAGTCTTGTGACCTCAAAGTCAAGTTGGAGGAGCACCCTGGGGAGCTGGGCTTCCCAGGAAGAGGTTGTGATGTCAGGAGGTGAGGAAGACTGACCTGGATGAGCCTGTTTAGAACCACCTTGCACACCTCTTTCTTGTCACTGAAGCCAAGCTCCTGCTTGGTCATGAGAATGCCGTAGCGGCTATAGAACTCGATGTACGTCCACCTGGAAAACCAACAGGCAATCAAAGCCAGGTGTATTAGCCAGGAAGCTCACTGAGTCTGTGGGATAGCTGCTGTCATGTCATGAGGGGAAGGGTGGAATCCATTCTGGTGATGATGGCATTGACCTTTAAGACTCCTCCACCTTGGACACAACCCCTGACCACCTCTCTGCTCCTGGGCAGCTTGTAGGATGCCTTGATCCATCCTCCTTCTTGCCCTCAGCTCCCTTTCCCAGCACAGTGGGGACCATTCCAAGCACCTAAGGGTAGAGTGATGGGGTAGTGATGTCCTCTATCTCCCCCAACACTCAGTCCATGCCTCCCTCTCTCTGGTCTTCCCACAGGGCCATCAGAGAAATCTTGGAGACACTCTACAGAAACCAAGTGTGACCAAAAACACAGCAAGCACACCCTTGATCTTAATACAGACAAAAGTCCGAGTTCTTCTCCCTCTAAGCATGCACTGACAACATACCTGGAAGGGTAGCTCTGAGCACTGATGCGAATTGTTTCTAAGACGCCACAGGCTCGCAGCTGCTGCACAATTCTTTTGGAATCAAACCTTAAAGAAGACAAAATTGTGATGTGCTAAGGTCTCCTGGCTGGCAAGGATGCCTAAAAGCATACGTGCCTAGACTGTGAGCTGCCCAGACAGTGGGAGTACCGCTGGACTCCCCAGTCCAAGCACTCAGCTGTGCAGGAAAGACAATACCATCAGAGAGGGGATGTGGGAAAAGGAGACAGAAAGAGTGCCTGCTGATGAAAATGGCCGTGAATGGAGCTTCCAGTAACTACCAGTGGAAAGAAATGAGCTTTTTAGAATCAAGTGAAACCCTAGGGCCTTTGATGCAGACACTGTATACATCATCCTTAGCTTGCAATTCCCTCATCCTTGGCTTGCAATTCCTGTCTTTACTCTGATGATTACAAAGTCAACTTCTTACTAAGTTAGAGGAGGTACAAAGGCCGGGCAGTCAGCCCTAAGACCCAGGTCACAAGATTAATTCAGAATGCAATGATCACTACTATAGCCAACATACTAACACTAGACTTTGTTGAGGTACTTTGCAGGAACTCCAAACCCTTATCACACAAGTAACCAATCTACCCACAGGTTACAGACAGATGAGAGCCAATGGTATCAACACAGCCTTGTTAGAACAGTCTAACCTCCTATCGCTGATTGAAGGAAGAGCCATGAGTGCTGTAGACCAATTGGAGAGCTGAACAAAAATTAACCATGACCTGCTCAACACTTACTTAGTACGATTCACTACCCCTTCTCCCTTGGGGAGTCTGTGAGTTGAGGGATAGCTGCCTGACTCCTTGCCTGTACACTGTATGGAAATTTCTACTTTCTCCGATCACCTATCACTGTGGTGTCAATAATGAGATGTTTGCTACATGTAGGGAGAGTGGACTCAGGCTCTAGTTCTTCAACACAAGAACCCATCTGATGCTTTCCTTTCCTTTACAAAGTAGCCAAGGGAGTCTCCCTGGCTTTCTCAAACCCTGATCATGACCCATACTTGACCCCAGTAGGCACCACTGTCAGCTCTCAGAACAAGTCTGATGTCTCATAACAAATGTGAGAACAAATCTCTAGCCTTCTCCAGCCTTTCTTGCACAAATACGTACACATTCTTCTTACACTCAACTCAGTGTTCTGGCTTTGATAGTTGCAGGAATCTGAATTGTAGACTATTCTTTCTTGGCCCAGCCTGGCAGATGAGGTGGCTTCAGGCAGACAGGCTATGCTAACATCTTACACAAAATGTAGCACTGTTTGAATCATTGGAATTTCCCATATCTTTGTATTACTGATTTCTAATTTAATTTGTTGCAATCAGAAAACATAAGATTTAGTGACTTCAACACTTTCTCGAGAAATTCTTTCCTGGTCTGTCATTCTGTCTAAATTGGTCCATGATCTATATGCACCTGCAAAGAACATATACTATGTTTTTGTTTGGAAGAGGGTTGAATAAGTTAAGATAAGAAATTAAGAATAAATTAAGAGCAGAAAAACTAAAAATTAGAAAATTTTAAATAAATCCCCAGAAGCCCAATAGCACTGCTGATGAAATTCTCCAACACCCACAGCGTTCCTGCTCTGTGCTGCTCAAGGACACTTACTCAAAGGGCAGCTTCTCGTCATTTGGCTTGATGCAGCGGACATAGTGGGGAGTCGTGGCATTGAGGGTCTCCATCAGCAAGTAGAGAGAGCTGCGGAACTGGGAAACAGGGCCAGACATCAAACACCACCCTCGGATGACCTGTGGCTTGCTTAGGCCAAGGTGGAGAAGAATCCAACCTCAGTCAGTGACACGGTTAGAAGGAAGGTTGACTTCTCCATAAGCACCCAGTATACAAAGATTCAGCCCAAGACTGTGATTCACTGGCATGTCCTACTGCTCTGGACAGAGCATTGCCCTGTCCAATACTCCCAGGCATCAGGAAACTTGGTAAGTCACAGTGTTGGGCAAAGATGTCATGTGCTCAGGCATGTGTGTCAACTTGAAGGCCAAGGTGGATGATGATGAACTGGCTTCATTTGTGTATCTATTAGAATCTAAGTGGGTCAGTGTTCATATCCAGGCCATGAACATGAGTCCCCAGGGCTAGGACCTGGCACCCTCACCCTCAGGCCTCTGTGCTGTACCTTGTTCCCAACTGTGGTCCGGAAATGCTTGCTGTTGCCCTTGATGACTTGCTTTGCAGACTTAACTGTGATCATTGCACCAAAAGGGGAGGGGGGAGTCGGATCTTCTTGAAAAAACTTGGCACAGAGATGAAACTAGAGGAAACAGAGATGATTTCAGTGTAGAAAGTCCTTAGTCCATGTCCTCAGCTGGTGTGAACCAAATAAATGGTCACAATCACCCATCTAAAGTAGTAGTGGGTAAATCAACAGCTACTGTGCCTCATCAACTCTGATGCACTGGGTTGGCCATGGTCTCTTCCCCAGGAATGGGAGCAGAGAGGACCCCTCTGTAGGCATGTGGGGGGTGGGGAGTGGAAATACTACTACTCCCACTGGGTGCCTGAGCTGCCACCATGCCTCTCCTACCCAACCACAATCCCACGCATGCAGAGCCCACCTCTACCCAGGAATCAAGCTTCTGTTGCGAGTTTCCAATCCCGCCCCCTTCCTGTTACCCTGGTGTCCTGACACAAGTTAATCCCAGCTTCTCCACATTACCTTCATCTTTGAGGCAAAACCCTGCCCAAGATAACCTGTGTATTTCTAAGGAATGAATGAATGAATCTGAAATTTCCATCTCCACTGGCAGGTGAGCTTGGTGGAGAGACATATCTGGGGTTCAACAGCGCCTGCCCTCATTTTCCACACTGGGCCCCAGAGCAAGCTTGGGGCTAAGCAGATAATGAGTTAAGTCAACTACTTATATAGACAGGAGGCAGTCTACACAGATGGCGAATACTCCATCATAAGTCAGATTTAATAACTGAAGTGGTCACGGCTTAGAATTTATTCATGATTATATAGTGTCAAGCACCGAGGCACATCTGGGAAACTGCCTTCCAAGCTTGAATACCAGCAAAGAACTGGGATATTTTAAAAGAGTAAAAATAAATGTAAAAACCAAAGTCGTGACCAAAATGAAGGTTATGGATCAACATGTTTAATCTAAAGCTTTAATGGTGAAATGTTTCAGGTGGAAAAGAGGAAGCCTCAGTCATTACTTTGATGAAACCATTCATCACACAGGCCTGCGTACCCAGTGACCCTATACACCCAGAGCAGCTGTTCCCCCATCCCCAATCCCTATCTAATTTGAGTTTTCCTCTCATGTGGTCGTGCTAATCCATTTGAAAGGTCACTGCACTCCCTCTGGAATGCAAGCTCCACGAGGCAGCAGCCTGACTTATTGCTGCAGCCCCAGAACTTGGGTCAGCACCTGGCATAGGGGGCTGCTATGCAAATACATGTTAACAAACAAAACATGAACTATGATTCCCTCTCCCTGCCTCAATACTGGTTATATTATCTGTCATTTTCATATTTGATTTCTGGTTCTGGGTAAAGCAATTTTACAAGGTTTCCAAAAGTTAGGAACCTGTTTTAATCCCAACTCTAACATTCTCAGCTTTTTACTGTGAGTGGCAATGTGCACTGCCCAGGGGCAAGTTCACACATCTGGTGCGCGCACACGCACACACACACACACCCTGTGAGCCCTCTCTGATACGCGTCCAGATGCATGTCAGTGACATACTGAGTCACGGAGATCACCCCTCCACCCTCACCAACCTTGCTGGCTCTCAGGATTTCAATCAGCGTGTCATAGACGGTGTCTCTGTTCTTCTCAAGGAAGCCTTCACATTTATACTCTACCTGGACAGAGAAAGGGAGTCATTATTACCAAGAAGCTAATGCAGACAGCACCTACATTTCAATTACTCTTAAAGAAAGATTAATAAAGGTAATAAAGGTATACAGACAATCCTGCCCCAAAACATTCAGTTCTATTTATCACGGTAATCCCATGGTACATGAGCCTAGCAAGCTGGAGGGGTTCTTCCGATGCAGAGCTAGGTTCTCACTAGCCCAGCGGTCACCCTGCACCACCTGGGAGCTCCCCCTGGCCCCAGATGACCCAGTGTTCCCTGCAGCATGTGCAGTTGCTACAAGAAGGCTGGGGTCAGGGTTCCCAATATGCTTTGGAAGCCAAAAGGAAGAGGGAAACCTCAGTGATGTCCACTGGGTTCAGGCCAGTGTTGTCCCAGCCAGCATTCATGTGATAGAGACGAACGACAAGCTGACCAGCTGACCTTCATGCCTTCAAGGGCCACTGAGTTAGGCAGAGAGCAGGGTGGGAGGGTATGCTCACTCTGCTTGAGCTTGGCTCAGCAGGTGGAGAGCGCCATGCCTCTGATTGGTCAGGCTCCTAGAGTTTCTGTAACAGTTCTACCCTCACACCCCCCAGGGTAGCTACTCTCCTCTTCCAATCCCTAGGAGTTACATACTTTAATATATGACAGGCATTTTCCACATATTAAAACTAACAAACAAACAAAAATTGGTGGGTTAAGAACCAGCAGTGTAGGCCCAGTGCGATAGCCTAGTGGCTAACTCCTCACCTTGTATCCATCCACTGGTATCTCATAAAGGGATGCTCCACTTCCCATCCAGCTCCCTGCTTGTGGCTTGGGAAAGCAGTCGAGGACAGCTCAAAGCCTTGGGACCCTGCACCTGCATGGGAGACCTGAAGAAAACTCCTGGCTCCTGGCTTCAGATTGGTTCAACTTCATTGTAACAAGTTGGAGAGCGAACCTACAGACAGAAGAACCTTCTCTCTGTGTATCTGCCTTTCCAATAAAATAAATAAGTAGCTCATTTTCTTGAAAAGAAAAAAAATTAAGAAAAACAAGAGTGCCAGCTGAGTGTAGGCACTCCCAGTGGTGGTATAGAATATTCTGGAAAGTGATGAGAGTCACCACTGAAGGTAGAACAACTCTAGCACTTCCTTAGTCCAGGGGGCCCTAGCACGGGGACTGTGGGAGTGAGGGAACATGCGTGGAGCAGCTGCTCCTAGGCACAGTGACCTTGCCTGCCAGATGGCTTCACTCCTGTGGCTAGCTTGATGGAGAAGCCAGTGCGGCCATTTTCCCACCAGCCCATGGTCCTCCCAAAACACTGTTGTTTTTTTTTTAATGGGATGCTTCTTGGAAATAGCAGGTGAGAGAATTAAATGTACAAGATGACTAACCCTGGAAGCAGACCCCCTAAGTGTTTGCTGATGGAGTCTAATCTGTCTGTATTCTGTTTCCGTGTAAGACCAAAACCCTGAACTACCTAAGACAGCCGCTGGAGAGTGTACTGTGATGTCACATTATTCATTTCATGAGCATCTTGGCTATAGCCCATTGGGGAAGCTCTAAGCACCAAATTCTATCGGGTTTAACAGCATGCCTTGAGCCCCAATTTCCAGGCTGCTGCTACCTACCCTGGTCCTTGGTCACCCAAGGCAGGAGAAGCAGATCTGACAGTGGCACTCATCTCTGGCAGTCCTGGTCCCCAGGCCCTGCACAGGCCTTGAGCACGCCACTCAACTGGGAAGCTGACCAGAAAATGAGAACGTGCATTTGCAGCAAGTGGTCATGTGATTTTTCTTCTTTCCCGTCAACTGTATAAGCTTTCCTTTTTTTTTTCCCTTTTCTTTTTAAAGATTTATTTATTTTTATTGGAAAGGCAGATTAAAGAGAGGAGAGACAAAGATCTTCCATCTACTGGTTCACTCCCTAAGTGACCACAATGGCCAGAACTGAGCTGATTCGAAACCAGGAGCCAAGAGCTTGTTCCGAGTCTCCAAGTGGGAGCATACCTCTGGGCTGTCCTCAACTGGTTTCCCAGGCTAAAGCAGGGAGCCGGATGAGAAGTGGAGCAGCCACGACACGAAACAGTGTTCCTATAGGTTCTGGCGGATGCAAGGTGAGAATTTAGCCACTAGACTACTGCATGGGGTCCATAACCTGTTTATGATGTGGTTTTTTAAAAATCATTTTTCTTTTTGTAAAAGTGGTGTTCATTTATTAGACATGTAGGATACACATAAAAAGGAAAATAAATACTGTCTGGAAGAGCCACCTTCTTGAGTAGACCAATGTTATCACTGCAGTGAGCACATCCCAGTTGTGAAACATAAAGGAAACTTTCAGAAGAGACACAGCATTCATCATAGGAATAGCCCAGCTGCATTGATGAACTCAATATTGTCACAAACATAAACTGCTAAGAGGCTTATGAATTCACAGTGCAATCTCGAGTTAGGAATGAGCTCTACAGACCACAGCCTGGCCTTTAAGGCAGTACAATTGAAACCAAATGGAAATTGCTACATACACAGAGACAGCCACACGCATGGCTCATCCCTCAAAGCTGCATGCTAGCTGGGGGTTGACCTGAGCGGAGCGCTCCCCAGCCTGCCTGCCTGCCCCCGCCGGAAGCCCATCAGGCTCTGGGCAGGTGGTCTCACGCGAGACCCTCACGATACCTTATCGGCGAAGTGTTGGATGATGAAGGATGTGTTTGACATTCTGGGCTTTTCAAACAGAGAGTTCTTGTTGACAAAATTATTATACAGCTTCTGAAGCCAGTTTTCATCGGTTCCATGTGGTAACTGGAAAAGAAAAGCATGTCAACCAGCAGGGGAGCAGACTAGGGCTGAAAGGCGGAAAAGAAAAGCACTAACTCTAAGTCTGCACTTGATCTTAGCCAAAAGGCTGAGAAGTGGTAACCCTAGGTCTGTAGGAGAGGTGGAGGGCTTGGGGCGGGGGAGAGAGAGAGGAGAGAGCAAGCTCTCCTGGCCATTGGGTCACTCTCCAAACGGCTGCAACATCCAGGGACGGGCCAAGGCTGAACTTGGGAGCCAGAAACTCAGTCCAGGTCTTGGCCACGGCTGGCAAGAACCCGAGTATGCGAGCTACCACTGCTGCATCACAGGCCACAGCAGAAGGAAGCTGGCATCAGGCATCAGAGGCCTCCGGGCTCCACCAAGCAACGCAGGTGACCTGGTTCCCCCTTGCCCCACCAAGGGAACTGCTGTAGAGCAGAGGCCACCCTCCTCCACCCCCTGCCACCCCAGGGCGCCTAAAGCAACTCTAAGCACATCTGTCCTGTATCGTACAAATCCTTAAGGGAATTTTTATTATTCTATGCATATAATTAATAATTGAATGGGTAGCTCAGTGTCCTTTAAGAACAAATAAAATATTCTAACTAAAAGAAAACAGGTGTAGGATGACTTAAAAATGAAGAGCTCTGTTTCTAGAACATGGGCAGTATCTCATGACTGTTCCCCAAAGAAGTCAGAAGGCTCTGGAAGAAACAGCATGCATTCCGTTACACGGCCCTAACTCGCTTCCTTGCAGTTGAATGCAGGCCTCTCCACCCTCACCCCAGCCCTGGAACATTGTTTTGTGCTTGTTTCCTTGTCTTACTACCTTCTTGAACTAGGGTCTTATCTCTATCAACTAAGTCAGCTGCAAAACTTGGTCCTAACTCTGGTGAGCTTGGAGCCGTCAATTACATAGAGCCCCAACTCAGTAACTCCAGCAGCATCCCAGGGTACCGCGCGGACTCATGCTCCCCTTCACTGTCACACTGGTTGCCAGCCTGTGAATACTTTGGAGAGCTTACCTGCACCTGTCTCCCTATCCAATCCTGTAGAATATTCTAGAATGCTTGGCCTGCATGCTTGGCCCTTCAATCTTATATCAATCACATAACTTGTAAACAGAGTCCTGGGATTGAGATGCTAGGGAGAAATCACCAACAAGCTTTCAACTCCAGGGATGAGTTCCTTAGAAGTCAGTCTTGGGGAAGGGAACACACACCACCACTGAACATCCAAAGGCCCCTTGGCCCTTCCTGGGCTTGTTGAAGCTGGTGGCCGGCACTGCCCAGTGGACCTGAGACAAAGGCTGCCTCCTCCCAGGCGAAACTGAGAAAAATAAACGCCCCACAAAACAAAAAAAAGATACACAAAAATAAAAAAAGAAAAAGTCCCTGGTGACACCTCTCAGGAGCTGCCCGATGTTGACTTTCCAGCTGCACCTGCAGCTCACAGGAACAGGAAGTCAGAGAACCAAGACGGGTGACTCACTAACAGCTGTTTTCATGGGGACGGCTCACGGGCCACCTCCAGGCTGGTTGTCACCCAAGGAGTGGTGCGTGCCACCCAGAGGCGGTGCACCTGAGCTGTATGGTGGAGAGCGGAAGGGCCTGCAGCCCTCTAGACCAACTGGGCAACACCGCAGGACTTTTCAAGGAGGCCTCTACAAAATATAGATAGATAGATAGATAGATAGATAGATAGATATATTCACTTTGCAAAATGCACATCTGTTGATACTCAGAGGCTTAATAAAATGGGCCAGGCGTTCTAACACAGCAAGTTAAACTTACTGCTGCAGACCATATCAGGGTGCCTGGCTTGAGAATGACTTTCCCTTTGGATCTAGCTCCCTGCTAATGCACTTAGGAGACCCCTGCCACCCACATGGCAAACCCAGATGGAGTTCCAGGCTCCTGGCTCAGGTATGGCTCAGCCCCAAGTACTGCAGGTATCCGTGGTGGGAAACAGGGAACGAAGCTCTTTCTGTGCCCATATGTCTCCTCTCCCTGTCACTCTTCCCTTCAAACAAACCAAAACCTTAGCAACTCATAGAAAACCCAAATATTTTTAAAAGTGTTACCAAGCATTCTTCATCCAGTAACTCCAGAATGCCCATTTTGGCTTCAATCAAGTCAATAACTGGCTGATTGTCATAGAAATCTATCAGAGTCCAGGGGATATCTTCCTTCATGTACTCTTCTTGTTCAAGCTTAAAGACATGCTGGGAATCCGGAGTGAAGACAGGAAGTAAGACGAGTGTTACTGAGGACTTCTGAAGACACACAGTGTTGGGGCACAATCAGGCTGAAACAGGGGGCCGCTGAGGCACAGGCCAACCCCCACCTGGACTGAGTGGCACCCCACCTGCAGCTGCCCATGGCCCCTGCTAGCTTGTCTCACCAGCAGTAACCCAGGGCACTCAGGGTGGTCCCAGAGTCCTGTCCCGCCCCTCCCTGGATGCCACGGTACCATGCGGGGCCATGGCTAGCCTAGAGCTGGAGTGGCATGGCTGGCTGGAGGCCACCGTGAGAGAACCCACTTGGAGGATTTTGTTCTCTCTGTGATGGTATCAGGGAGGTCTCCTGGAAGAGGCAGTTTAAGCTCATCTTGGAAGAAGAGACAGTTGGGCAGGCAGGGGAGAGGCGGAAGGGGAGAAAAGCCTCCATGGAAGAATGCCAGTAGGGACAGCTCAGAAGCTTGACAGGTGGCTGAGAAATGCACTCTGGGCCACGAGGGAATGAGACCATAGCAGATGGCAGTGAGGTAGACTGCACGAGCCGCGTGTCCCCCAGAGACACATACTGGGACGCTGAGGAGCCTCCCAGGGGCAGGCAAGGGAAGCTGTGATGAGGATGGGAAGAGGGGTCGGAGGCAGGCACAGCAGGAAGGCCTCAGCCTATGAGAGGCAAGCAAGAGAAAGATGAGGAGGAGGAAGAGGCTGGGATGATTGTTTGGCTCAGGTCACAGGGTGAAGTGTGGTGGCTGGATGGTGACAGCAGCACCAGAGCCAGAGCACACTGGGGGAACAGGGGGCGCACCTGCATCTCATTCTGCTACTGCGGAGTCCCTGATACCCAGTCCTGGTGCCTGGCAGTCACTGGGGGAGCAGGACTGGGGGTGAAGGGAGTGGCCTGAGGCCTGGGGGGGGGGGCGGTGTTTGACAACTAGGTGGCTGTGCACTTCCATACCAGAGAAGGGAACACAGCGAGGGGGAAGAGGCAAAGAGGAGGCGGGGGGGAAAGAAAACCAACGGAATGTGTGTGCGGGGAGGGTCTTCCTGATGAACATGATGCGTGTGCAAGCTGTCCTGAGAATGACTGTGGAGGTGTCACTTCTCTTGTGGACTGAACAGCTCAGACTGTGGGTGTACAAAGCAGCTTAGTCGTCCGAGTGGCTTTACGGAAATGCAGTCACACGCGAACGCAGGAAGCTGCCACGAGTGCTCAGGCTAGAACTGTGGCACAGCTGACCCTGGAGGACACCCAGCTGACAGGTACCTCCACACATCCTGGGGCTAGGAACAAGGCATTTGCACCATGAGAAGCAAATCCTATAAAGATGCTGCCTTCATGGTGAACATTACGCTTAACACACATGGCAACAGCCAAACACAAAACAACCAGAGTAATGATTTAACCAGCGTGTCTAAGGGTCTCTTCTTAGCCCCCTGGGAATCTGAGTTAAGGGGAAAAAACTGGACTCCACCAAGCGTCTGTTTCCAGGAAAGGGCAGATGTGGTCTGAACTAGGAAGGTGTCAAGCTCTAACTCAATCCTGTCTCCCATCCATGTCGCTGCTCGGCACTGTTCTTGTTGCCTTAGGCGCTGGGCAGAGAGAGCCCAAACCAGTGAGGCTGGTTTCTCTAGGCAACCAGATCTGTTTGGAGACCTGCAAGCAAACAGTGCTAAGTCCACATCATCACAGACCTGAGATAACACGGGATGGATTCCCAACCCGGAAGAGGCAGGCAGGCACGAGCCAAGGCGCTCAGGCAACCTCAGCCTCTCCCAAGGCAAGCAGGAATTTGCCAGGACAGGATCAAGTGGGCCAAAGTTGAGAGAGCAGCCAAGACAGAGACTCCTGAGAGAACAGAGCCTTCGGGGACCCAAAAGTCTGGTCTGGTAGTTCAGAGGTCTTGCATCCAAGGATGGCAAGTAGTTAAATGGAAAGCTCAACCTGCCAGGTAGCTTGGAAAAAATGGACAGGAGGGTGTGATTCCAAGATATGACCACAAGGGGGTGCAGCGATCCGCTGCTCCCTTAAAAGGATCAGGAAATGAGAAGAGGTCCCCTGCCGAAGTTCACCCACATGGGCTGAGGTCAGGTGCCAGGAAGACACAAGAGTCACCTACCAGGTTGAACTGTTGCTGCAGTTTCTCATTAGCATAATTAATGCAAAACTGTTCAAAGCTGTTGACGTCAAAGGTTTCAAAACTGAAATACAGTTGAATCCAGTTAAAATGTGATTACAAGTAGGGTATATGTATTCAGCTACAGTTAATATAGGTTTTTTGATCAACTTCACAGCTCCCAAGTCTGCTGCTTTCTGCGAGTTTGCAGTACCTCCCTGAGCTGCTGGCAGTCAGTTTACAAGTGACATCATTCCATATCTGGTTATACATAAAACACCCACCCCATGCCAGGCACTCTGAAATAGGCTTCATACCACATGGCAAACCAGCTGATGATGCTGATGTGGATGTTTAACCCTTGCTTTAGAGAGCAAGAGAAAGACGCCAAGAGGCTCAGAAAGTTGCCTCCTTGAGGTCACGTAACTGGTGCCAGAACATAGCCACGAGCCTGCCGGACATCCCTGCTTTGCAGCAAAAAGCAGTGTGGCTCACTCTGCCCGGCAGTGGGGTGAGACACATGACAGAATCGGGCCCCATGCCCCACCTTCAGACTCCCCGCTGTCTCTAGCCTGGGGCTGTGCTAACTCAGGAGCCAGAGGTCCCAGGCCGGCCAGGGGATAAGCGGCAGCAAACTGGGCCTCCCCAGGGGGCCGCAGCGCCTCAGCTCCCATTCTGACACCTCCCCTCCAGCCCCAAAACTGCCCCGTGCGGTGACCCCGCTGTCACAGCCAAGGGTCAGCGGAGCAGGTGGCCAACAGCCACAAGTGGTGCCAGAAGCAAAGCAGAACTCCACTCGGGACACTCCCGGGGCTGTGCTCTGCACTGCTGTAACCCTGACAGGCATCTGCCAGCACCAGCCGTGGCTCCCTGGGGACCCTCCCCTGACGGAGCAGGACCCACACGGCTGTGCGGCTGGTGCCACCCATCACCTCACGGGCCCACCAGGCTGGTGGCTGCTCTGCACGTGGAGGACAGGCCAGGCCTTAGGCATGGAGTGCAGCAGGGCAGGCAGATATCCTAACAGCCTCTCTGTGCTTTGAAGCCCACTGCCAAGGCCAAGGCCGGGGGGGGGGGCTGTGAAACACTAGTGATTATTTTCAGGAACTCGAGGTTGAAGTTGCAAACTCCTGGTAAGGTCTAAATGGTTGACCTCATGTGCCAGAGGCTATGCCTGTGGCTGCATGTCTCCACGGGGCCAGGGTGGCACCCGCAGTCTGGGTGCTGCTCCAGGCTGCAGCCTCAAAGCCCACAGCCTCAGTTTTCCTCACTTGCATGGAGGCTTCTTTATCTCTGGCCCACCCGACTGCCCCCACTCCCACCCCCAAGGTGCAGGTGTGCGTGGGCCAAAGTTAATCTGCAAGTGAGCCACCTCCGCCATGGCACTGCTCCAAAGAGGAGGGTAAGTCGTGGGAGGCAGCAAGCAATTTACTTCTAGACTTTCTGAGGAGGAATTTAATTTTCAAGTTAAACATTTAAGTGGATTTTAGAAATGGGGCAGGTGTTGCAGGGTGGTGGGTCAAGCTCCCAGTTGGGACACTCGCATCCTAGACTGGTGTGTTTACCCTACTTCTTAATCCAACTTCCTGCTAGTGCACAGAGGTGATGGCTCAAGTACTTGGTCCCCTGCCTCTCTCACTTGGGAGGCCCAGGGGGAGACCTGGGCTGGCTGCTACAGGCTTTTCAGGGAATAAACCAACAGATAGATCTCTCTCTCTCTCTCTTTCTCTCCCTTTTGGATAAATATATAACTCCTTTAAAAACATTGTGGCAAGTCTTTGTGAATTTACGAACACTCTTTTCTCGGGTTTCTGGCAGTGCGCAGGCCTGGTGTGTCTAGTTCCTGCCCACTGGCCATCTCCTTGCCTGCTGCACCTGCTACTCTCCCAATCAGCACATGCCCCTCACATTACTTTCACAGGCATCGCCCCACCTCTATTTACCTGCCTGCCCTCCACCTGCACCTCCTGCCTAAAACCAAAGACTAGAGGATAGGGACTAAGAGTCCAGTTTATTCATCCTCAACACAGAAATAAATGTTGGATAAAGACATGAAGTAATATATCCTTAAAGGGCTATAGTATTTTCAAACATTTTTTTTCTTTTGCATCCCTCTTTTTTTTTTTCCTACACCAACATTTTTTAAATACATGAAAGACCAGGGAATAGCATCACAGTCCCGACTGCAGCACAATGGAGGAGATGATGTCTGAAGGGGATGGTTAATATTTGCAGTTTACTTAACTGGGTACCCGTCACCCACATCCTGCCTTGGAATCAGACAAGGTAAACAATTCGCCTAGTAATGCATGAGTATTTTATAACTGTTGACAGATACTATTAGCTGTTAGCCATGTATGTATGAACTCAGAATTTAGATTAAACAAAGTAACTCCCCTGTGGCACTGTCGCACCTGCCACAGCCCAGGAAGAGCTATACTCTAGGTGAAGGTTCAATGCAACAGCTGTCCTCCTCTTTCCATCCCTTCCCTTCCAGGCAGTCCCAGGGATACGAGGCCTCAGTGAGGGGAAGGGAGTTGAGGTGCTTTTCAGCAGCGTGTGGGGAGACTCCCTGGGGGCAGGCTCAAGGCTCTGGGATGCCCTCACTGGACCAGTCTGTCCCATCTTCCATGGGGGTAATTATAAAGATATTTCAGGACTGGATGAGCAAGCCAACGGAAAACCAGTAAGCTTAAGAGCCAACACAGAGTGAATTCTCAATGTTGGCCACGATTCATGTAGTATTTATTTAATACTCTCCCAGTATGACAACCTAGCTCAGGAGGCTGTACTTATACCCACACGGGCAGAGAGAAAACTTCATCTTTATCCTCCTTGAGAGAAAAGCAATGGAGGAATCAGAAATGACCTGATCTAAAGACAACCCAACATTGAAATGAGGAAAGACAGGCTCACTGAGCAGAATCTTACCCATAAATGTCCAAAACACCAATAAAAGTGTGCTGCTTGCCTGAGAACTGCAACGCTTGGTTAATTCTCTCCACAATGAAGTCGAACAGGTGTGCATAGATCTTTTTGGCCAGGGCATCCCTGGCATTGACAGCCTGGGGCCTGGTCATGGGTTTCACCACCGTCTCGGAGCTTGTGACGATCTTGCGGTTGCATAACCACTGAGCAACGTGGCTGCTGTCCAGGCCCAGGAGCTCACAGAACACCTGCAGGTGGATGTCTTCCTCCTTCAGAAAATAGCACAAGCCTTGTCAGGCCGTATTCTCCCCCAGCTCCATTTGCCCAGGGCATCTGGGGCCCACCCTGGGACCCACGGGAGAGAGGGCCAGGAACTGGCATGAGGACAACCAGGTCAGGGGAGAGAGAGTCAGTTCTGGGAATGAAGCTGGGAATAGTTCTGGGAGGAGCACAATAGCATCCACCCTGCACCTGACCCTGCAGCAAGGCCAGGCAGTCCCAGGCTGTGTCACCCTGGCAGTTTTCATTCTGGCCAAATAATGCCAACAGTGACTGAAGCCATGGACATTCTCACTCCTGTTCCTGCGCATAGGGGTACAGCCCCCAACTCTCACTGAATCACACCCAAGCTACCTCCACAGCTCATGCTGCCCCTCCTTGTGCGGTCAGGGGCTTCTCTGGGCGGCCTGGCCCAGGAGGTACCAGATGTCACTGCCTGGCAGAACCTGGCTGAGGCTCTCTGACCCAAGTTCAGCTGCCCAGCCGACACAAGGGACTGTGATGGGGGACTTTCCCCACATGCACAGCAACAGCCAGTGTGGACAAGAGCTTCTTGTCCCCTGGCAAGGAGCTGTGATTTCCCATGCGACTGTGCAGGGGAACTGTCAGGGTGGGCTGACCTCAAAGTACCACCACAGCCAACTGGGGAAGTCGGGGTTGTGCGTACAAAGGATCAGAGTCCAGGGGAGAGAGGAACTGAAGCTGTAACTGCTGCCCTCCTCCTCTACATCCTTCCTGCCCAATCCCAGGGGCTTGTTTGGGAGGTGCCTGCCCTCCTCCCTGGGGATGGGGGAGGCTGGAACCAAACCCTCTGGGTTGAAAAGCTTCCAGAACACGGCCTGCTCCCCCACCCTACTGCCCCATCGTCAGTGGCCCAGTCACTGGGGAACTGGTTAACTCTGTTTGGACACTGGGTGGATGGAATCCAAGAGTTTGAGGAGAGGAAGAAGAATCACTTCCTGGTCAGAGGACAACAGGATAGAAACACCAAGCCTCAAGGCATCCCCACCCCCATTCTATCTGGCTCTCTCTAGCTCCAGGCACTGAAGATCTAGGACATCACATTTTGAACCATTCCCATCAGCTATTGGGGAATACTGAAACAGCCTTTGCTACAGTTGGAATGTGTGTGTCATCCTCAAAGTCACACACCCAACCCCAATGTGATGGCCTTTGGTGATGGGGCTAGGAGGTGTCCTTGGGGGCTAGATGCAGCTCCCAGGATGGGATGAGCGCCCTTCTGTAACAGCACATCAGAGAGCCTGCTCCGTCACAGTAACATGGGCCACCTTGCAGCCCCGCCCCAGTGTCCCACCAGGCCTGCAACCCTGGGACCTCCACCATCCTGAATGGATCAAGCGGTGAGTTGGACACTTGTTCTGTACATGGACATTGATTAGACTAACCTAACACATTCCTCCCACCAAGCATCGCTTCCTCCCAATACTCATTGCACAGGAGACACACGAATAAGCCTACCTTGCACTTGTTAAACAAAGCAGTCACACAACATACAAGGGGGAATATGCCCAGAGAGGAAGCAGCCCTGTTCTTGTGTGATTGGAGCAGGAGTTGAGGTGGGGTGGTCAGGGAGTGGTGGGATTCCTTCTGCTTCAGACACTCCAGTGCCCTTGGGGTGCTCCAGGGTCTGTCGCACACCAATGTCTCTCCTTTTGCTCAGGAGCCAGTGAGGTCCCTGCTATTGGCAACCACCACCACCTGCCTCAGGCTCTTCCTACTGCTTCCTACTGTTTCCTCTGCTCAGAACATTCTTCCCCACATCCAGGTCTGCTCACTGCTGCTGCCCAGACGCATAGCAGGTGCCCCACACCTTTTGTTGAATTAAAGAAAAGCCAACTGAGAATGCAACACCGGATCTCCTCTACTAAATTTTTTAGTCACTTTTTATTTGCATCAGTTCAGCTTCTCCATAAATTCACATCTTAATTGTAGCGATTCTTATGTTTCTAATATAAAATCAAATTTAAAATCTTATGATCACCTTGTTTCAGTGCAACTTTTAATTTGCCATCCTTCAGCCCTACTCATCTATAAGGAAATCAACATCCCCATCAGGGAGAAAAGCTTCTGAAGGTGGGGTGTGAAATTGAACCTTTCCTAAGCCCAGTGCACTTTGGTCTTTAAAGGCAACCAGGGAAACCTTGACTTCCTCCTTCCTGCAAAGCTACTCTGCCCAGTAGGCTCACCTGGCCAGAGGCAAACTGTAAGGGCAGCTCAGCCAGGAGCTTCTGCTGCCAGACCCTCACACCCAGGAAGTGAGCCCTGACACCCAGGGAGTGACCCCTCCACACCCAGGAAGCAATGCCCTCATATCCAGGAAGTGACCCCCTGACACCCAGGATGTAACCCCCTGAAACCAAGGAAGTGAGTCCTCACACCCAGGAAAAGAGTCCCTCACAACAGAAAGTCCCTCAAAACAGATCTAGGAAGTGATCCCCTCACAGGCAGGAAGTGACTATACTCTCACATCCAGGAAGTGAGCCCCTCAGACCCAGGAAGTAAGCCCCAACACCCAAGAAGTGAGCCCCTCAGACCAGGAAGTGACCCCCCTCAGACTCAGAAAGTGAGCTCCTTACACCCAGGAAGTGAGCCCCTCACACCTAGGAAGTGAGCCCCTCACACCTAGGGAGTGACCCCTCCACACCCAGGAAGCAATGCCCTCATATCCAGGAAGTGACCCCCTGACACCCAGGATGTAACCCCCTGAAACCAAGGAAGTGAGCCCTCACACCCAGGAAATGAGTCCTTCACAACAGAAAGTGACCCCCTCAGATCCAGGAAGTGATCCCCTCACAGACAGGAAGTGACTATACTCTCACATCCAGGAAGTGAGCCCCTCACACCCAGGAAGTAAGTCCCTCATACCCAAGAATGGCATAACCAGCCAGTGCCTTACACTGACTGAAGACCTCTCGTTGCTCACTGCAATAATCTGCACATTGCCCAGATGTAGGATGGCTGCCAGGATCTTAAAGATGTCCATCTGGAAGTCCTCCTTGAAACCTGAAAGCAAACATTTTCCCAGATCAGGAATACTGCTCCTCTTCTCTCTCTAGTAGGGTTAGCACCTGGATTTCTTCCAGACACGTCTATTGCCCTTGGTGCTGAGAGCTAGGACAGGGAACAAGAAACAGACCCAGCAAGCACATGGTTTCCTATTCTTCCCAGTCTGACCCAGGCGGACATGCAGTGGGAACATGAGCCACCTTGCCCTTGCCCTCTGGTGGGGCTGCTGGGAAGGGCAAAACACAAAGACTGATATCTGAGCACACATCTCAGGTGGCCAAGTTCGCCTCTTATTTATTTATTTTTTTCCCCTATGTGCTTTCTTTGGTTTAGGGATTTTCACCCGAAGCTCCCTGGGTTTTTCTAAAGTGAGATGTTCCTGGCCTGGTGCTGATGTAATCCCACCTTCTTTGGTCTTTTGTGAGTTTGTGCTGTGCTCCCCACTAGCACCTTGGCTGACGTAGGTGGAATACAAATTATAAACACATGATGTAGTGAGCACATTTCCAGCAACTGAAAATAAACTGGCTTGCTGGCTAGGAAGGGCGTTGTGCAGGAAGCCTGCAAACCACATCAGAGAAGATGCCACTGCAAGCCAAGCTTTGTGTGGCCAGGAGCTGTCAGCGTATCTCAGCGGTACTGCAGTAAGACGGACACTTGGATGCAGGCATGAAAGTCCAGCCTGTCAGCTGTGTGAGGCCCATGGAATTATCTGGTCTGTCCTCTTCAAGGCAACCATAGGTGAGACTCAAAACCCAATACATCTACAATAGGCTAATTTTTAAGTTGAACATTTTGTATTGCCCATAAGTTATATGATAAATATCCAAATGGCCCTTGGCAGAAAAAAAAAAAAAAGGTTCCTCACTCTTGGGAGACACTCACTCTGCCAGGTGGCTGGGCACACTGACATTCACATCTGGCTTTTCAGTTCACACTGGAATGAGAACTAGGAACAAGGCCAGTGCCTTGGTCAGCGTTGTAGCATGGCACGTCAAGCCACAGCCTGCAATGCTGTTATCACACATGCAAACCAGGTTTGAGTGGCTGCTCCATTTCTGAGCCAGCTCCCTGCTGAAGTGCCTGGGGAGGCAGCAGAAGATGGCCCAAGTGCTTGGGTCACTGCCACCTACGTGTGAGAGTCAGATGGAATTCTGGGCTCCTGGCTTCAACTTGGACCAGCCCTTGCTATTGCAGCCATTTGGGGAGTGAACCAGCAGATGAAAGCTCTTTTTCTCTTTCTTTAACTCTGCTCTTCAAATAAACAGATAAACATTAAAAGGGAGAAAAACAGAGGTAGGGCAATGCCTCCCCCAACTTCCTCCAACCAAAATGTAGTTAGTGTTGCCATATTCCCAAAGACAAGACCTGAGAGATGTCATTACCAGGTGGATTTAAACACTTTGAAAGTTCCAGAACCCACCACTCCTCTATTGTAAAGATGGAAGAAAATCAAAATTCCAAAAGGCTTCAAAAGGGTGAGCTGGGGGTCAACCAGTGACACCTGCGTCCCACAGGACAGTGGCCGGGTCCCAGTTCCAGCTCTGGCTCCTGACTGCAGTTTCTTGTGAATGCAGCTCCCAGGAAGAGGTGGTGATGGCTCAGGTGTCTGGGTTCCTGTCACTCATGTGGGAATCGTGGAGTGAGTTCCTGTTTCCCAGCCTACCTCTGACCATTACGAGCAGTTGGGAAGAGAACTTGTGTATAGCAGTGCTACCTCTTTCTTTGTCTGTCTCATAAATCAATACAACTAAAAAAACAAAAGTACTTCAAACCAAAACTATATGGAGGACTTCAGCTCCATGTGAGTCCAGGCACTTGCTGCCTGTTCAAGTCCATCCAGAGAGAAGGACGCCCAGGCAGCAGCAGCAGTGCTGACCAGTCCAGCCCTGGGGAGAGAATCAGCCACCAGAGGAATTACCCCCGCATCCCACGAGAGAACCCTGGAGTAAGACCCACTGTGCCAAGTCCGCTCAGCCTGGAATGTACCATTTATTAAGCCACTAAAGTGTGAGAGACAACCACAGCTTCACTGCACCAAGCAAGTGTTCTCACTATTACTCCACCGCACATAGGGGAGAGCTGGTGCCTGGGGACTTTGCTGACACATGCAAGCCCACACGCTGATATTTTGATGCATGAAAAAAAAAATGACAGTATACGTATAACAACCAAAAATTGCATCCTAGGCTATGAGGTGTCACCAGCAACACACAGGCCATCAGTGGACAGAGGTCATCAGGCCATACCTAGACAAAAGGAATCCTGTTGGGACATGTACTGGTTCAGAGTCTGTGAAAATTCTGGAATCCTGCCAGCCATGCCCAGCCACCTGCTAGGTCCAGTGTATCACAGAGGGGAGGTGCCACTGCCCCAAATTCTTCCCACCTGTCCACTTCTTGAAGCCCCAAGGCAGCTGTGATGCCAAACAGCATGGGCACCACTGGGCTATGCATTGTTCCTCCCCTCAAACCATGTTTTGTCTGTGAGCAGCACCAGGACTGGAGACTTGGCAATGTGTCATTACTTGTGAAGCCATGGGAGAAACACAAATTGATGACTTTTAAGAATCAGGGATGGTTTCATAGCAGAGGTGATGATCTTTACCCACAGGGTGGCTAGGGGTTAAGCAACAGAGAACACAGGGAGAGAGAGAGAAAGAAAGCAGGTGTGATACTGACCAAGCACTTTCCGTGTGCCTGGTGAGTGTCAGGGCCTTGCTTACACAAGTTGGCGGCCACCTGGTGATCATGAGAGGTAAGCTGGATGGCCATTCTACAGATCAGAACACGGTCTCAGAGAAGAGGCCTTCCTAATGCCGTGTCCACTAAGAGTCAAAATCTGTTGATTTAGTCCCAAAGCCTACTTCTGCTAAGTCATCCTGCTAGGAGGAGAATGTTATAAAGGTGGGAGGGGCACTCAGAAGGTAAGAAGACTTAGGGGATGGGATGGGCAGGGTATGTGAGCCAAGGTCCCTTGGAGCCTGGCTAGATGGGGCGCCCTGTCCTCTCCTTGTAACTGTAACCCCATTTAAGTGGAGTATGTTCTATAGGCTAAAATGATAACTGCGATTCTTTTGAGATAACGTTGACCAACAGTAAAAGTGTGTATCTGATCATGATGAAATATGTAAACCGTCTTCCTCCTGGAAGCAGTATTGAGAAAGCAGCAGAACCTGTCTGCCTAAAAAAAAAAAAAAATCTTGTTTTCTGCCTTTCAAATCACAAAGACAGACACTGGTCCCCTCTACTGATTTGGTCAAATGCCTACAATGGTGAGGGCGACAAAGAGTGAGTGCCAAAGGCAGAAGTCAGGACCTCAACCCAGGCCTACACGTGGACACCAGGAATTCAACCACTGAGCCTTCACTGCTGCCCCCCAGGGTGCACATCAACAGGAAGTCGGATCAGAAACAGAGGTGGGACTTGGGCCTAGGGATTCCAGTATGGGAAGCAGACATCGCAATTGCTAGGCCAAAAGCCCACCCACCCTCCACCTCCACTGCCTGCTCTTAGATGTCTAGTTGTGCTGCTCTCACCTATTACTTTGATACATTTAACCTCAAACCTCCAAGTTTTTACATACAGACCACAACTATGAAAAATGGCAACTTTTGAGACTTTTAAAGGAGGTGAAGATGGCCTGTGGTATGATGCTGATTAGAAGATGGGACTGACTAGCAGGGACTTGTACATGTCCAGATCAAGTGGCAGGGGTCAAATTCCTTGAGCCATCACCTGCTGTAACCCCGCCCGCCCCGGGGGAGCACATCAGCAGGAAGCTAGGACTGGGAGCAGAGCCAGGATTGAAACCAGGTCACTCAGAGTGGGATGCAGGTGTCGCCAGCAGCACCCTGACTAACCGCTATGGCCAGTGTGTGTTGCTTCCAGGAGCTTTCTGAAGTGCCTTCACACGTGCCTGGCTCATCAGAAAGTTAGCTCTTGCCAGGACCCTTCAGAACACATGCACACTTGCTTGCTTTTTGTTAGAAAGTGGCCACACTCCTGGTGGGGTCTTTTCACTCACCCAGCAGCGTGAAGGTCCTCTGTGTCTCCAGCATGTCAGCTCTGTCATTCACACCCTCGATCACAGTGTTGCCTCCCATTCTCGTGTAATTGAACTCCTCCGCACTCACTGAAAGAGAAAGATGGATGACAGCCATGACCCCTAAGTGTGTGCATGTGCTGCTGTGAGAGGCAAGCTCGGAAGCTCACCCTGAAGGACCCACACCACATACTTTTACATGCTACTCCACTGCTTCCTTGGGCTTCCACAGTACAGGTGCAGCAACTAAGGTCAGAAGGGCATATGGCTGCCCGCAGCCCACAGCTACAAGACACTAAATGCAGGCCTAACTCTAAAGCTCACGGCTTTTGTTTATACACCTTACATTTTTGCTTAAAGGTTTATTTAAAAGGCACAATTACAGACAGAGAGGTCTTCCATCTGCTGGTTCACTCCTTAAATGGTCCCAACAGCCAGGGCTAGGCCAGGCTGAAACCAGGAACCTAGAACTCCATCTGGGTACCCCATGCGGGTGGCAGAGACCCAAGCACATCAGTGGGGAGCTAGATCAGAATTAAAAAAGACAGGACTCTAACCAGCACTCATATAGGATGCCAGCGTTGCAGGAGTTAGCTTAATCTACAGTGCTACAACTCCGGCCCCTTGCTTCTAACATATTGATACAGCGTTAGTGAGGTTTACTGATTGTACAATAAACTGCACACATTTCATTTGATGGGTTGTAACACATGTGCACTTACATAAAATCTTAAGATACCAATCTCATGTACATCTAACAGTTAAATAGTAGAGAACCTGTGGGACATTCCTCGATACATTGGCTATTTGTATTCTGTGTGGCAACTTTGCTAGAACTGCAGGACATGAACTTGACTCCCTGGTCCCCAGTCACCTCTGACAACCATCACCTGCTGCTATTGCCCATGCGACCCAGACAGCAGAGCCGGGCAGCATGTGATTTGAGCTATGGTGCCCAGGGCACACAGTTGGCTTTACATCGTTGCTGCCCCTCAGATATTGAATTCATTATGAGGACAGATAATGAATACCCCTGGGATTATTACAGAAGTTCAGATCGTGATAGAGAGGCTGTGTTTAGGATGGGGAAGCTGGCTGTACATCTCGGAAGCAATCTAAGGGAGTTCAAATAAAAAAAGCAAGTTTGGGGCTGCCAGCAGTGAGCCCCAGTTGTTGTGAGAGAGGGCTTCCACAGGTGGAAGGTGACTCTAGCCAGACGTTTGACACCCCCACAGCAAGCCTGGAAGGACAACCATGGGACTGCAGAGTCCCCTCTCACAAGGCTTCTGGGCCCGCTCCAGCTTCTCTGTGGCACGCATCAGCTCTGCCCCTGGAGCCCAAGGGTCTCCCATCTATGGGTAAGTCACTTCCTTAGGAAGTCGTGTTACTGTGGTAGAAGCAATCGTGTTGGATCTGAACGTCCACGGGATGGGGGGCTCCTCCCAAAGACCCCACACATACCCAGTCTGAGATGTTTAAATTCCGACTGCTGTGCACATGCACACAGCTGATAGAAAATGTGGTAATTCCGTTCATTTTCTGCCTGTAAAATAAAGAAAAGTCCTCAACACCAAAGTCTACTTTTTATAGGTGAAAATGCCAGGTTTTCAACAAGAGGGTGCTAGCCGGCCAGCCTGGCATGGCAAGGCCAGTCTGCTGTCACGGACACTGGGATTTCTGGCCAGTGGGAACTTCCTCACTCCTGGGTGACCCGAACCCCTCTGAGCAACAATGCAGAGAAAGTTTATTAGATTCCAACAGTCTACATGATGGGGCTGATATGATTCCAACTGGCTGGCACTGTTTAATAAACTCTGCAACACACAAAAAGACTTCTGGCTGCTTTCCAGCTGGGCCCCAACTCTAATAAAGCCCTTTGGTTTCCTTAACAAAAAAAAAAAGCCTCTATCTTAAAGCCAGCTTCCTTAATGCTAATCCTATTCCCTTCCTGATAGAAAATCCATTCTGACAGCTTTGTTCCAAAAGGGTTTTTTTTTTGAGTTCTTGAAAGAAAAATTTGATATTCAAACTATAAAGAATCTTTTAAGAGCCCCAAATGAAGAAGTAAAAACCATTTCTCTCCATCATATATTACTACCACTATAGTAACTATTATCTTTTTTTTCTTTTTAAAATAATATTTTATTGCATTTATTTTAAAGACACAGTGACAGAGAGAAAGAGACAGAGAAAAGGAAAGGGAAAGAAAGAGACCAACTCATTCCCCATCTTCTGGTTAACTCTCCAAATGAACATAATGGCTGGGACCAAGGCAGACCAAAGGCCCACTCTGGTCCCCATACAGGTGGGAGTATTGTGCAAGGGCCCAAATACTCGGGTTTGTCATCTACTGCTTTCCCAGGAGCATTAGCAAGAAGCTGGATTGGCAGCTGAGCAGTCAAGACTTGAACCATCACTCTAATATGGGATGTGCAGCTCTCTCCCCCATTTCTATTTTTAATTGATAGGAAGAAAAAAAAATCCAAAATGCAAATGAAAGAAAGAAAACCCTGTTCTTCATGTCATGAAACAATGTGCATCTGTAACTAACACATACAGAAACCTACACAACCCTGAAATAGCCGGGAAAGAGGAAACGTGGCGAATGCTTTCAGCCTTACCTGGAAGACAACTCTGGATTTTTCCAGGAGGTAAGTCCGCATATTGGCTCCTATGATCTGATTCCTCTTGTCGAAACTGATTTCCGTGTATTTCCCAAAGCGACTGCTGTTGTCATTGCGGGTAGTCTTGGCATTCCCGACAGCCTGCGAAACACGGGATGCTCTTTAGATAACGACAAAGATCTTCACTTCAAAACAACTGGCTTGTGTTTTGAGCACAATTCAGTCCTGTACACCGGGGAGGGTCTGGTTAGTACAGGGAGCAGGGAGGCAGCGTGAAGCTTTGGAGTGTACCACTGTGTCCCTAGCCTGCCTGCAGGCTTCCCCTAGTCCTAACAAGGAGACACTGGCGAGGCTCCCAAAGTCAGCATCTTCTGGGGCTGCATGGCCCCACTGCCATTTTTTGCTACTTGGGCACTGCTGCCAGGGCAGTTCGGGATTCAAGCTTCAGGTTCTCACACACATCTCACTGTTAGGGATGGAATGTATACATTCCCCCTCTTAGCCACAGATGCAAATGTTGGAATCTAACGCCCATGAACTAGTATTAGTGGGTAATGTCTTTGGCTGGTAATTGCAACATTGTAGGGCTAGAACCCTGGTGAGTGGGATTCTAGTGCCCTTATCACACAAGAGACCCCAGAGAGCTCCTGGGCTCTTTCTGCCCTTTGGAGACACAACTAAAGAGGTTGTCAATCTGCAACCAGAGCCCGAGTACACTGGCCCCCTGGCCACATGGCTGTGAGCACAACCTTCCTGCTGAGGAGGCACTCAACACTTTGTCGCTTTGTCACAGCAATCTGGATCAGCTGCCGCTGGTGGAGCTGAGAGGGTTAAATGAGCTCCCTCATCTGCGCCCTGGATAGTGCAGCACTCAATGAAAAGTTCCTAGCCCTCACCCTGGCCTTCACTTCTACTCTCACTCCTTCCTGTTTCCAGTCTTTGGCTTCTGCTTTGCTTTCCCCCACCCCTCCCACTCTCTGGGTGTACTGTCTGCTTCCGGCTTCTGCTCTTGAACTCCACTTCAACTTGGCCTGTGCCCTTCCCCACCCAGAGCACCCTCCCCCTGGAAGGGCCCCCTCCTTCAGATACCTGCTGCACTTGCTGTCCAGCTCACCACACTGCCTGTCAGCATGCACTATGTGCATCATGGGCTTGGTAAGAAAGGCGAACAAACAAACAGTGGGAAACAAACTCTGAACAAACAAGCCACCAGTGACCCATGGGGCATTTAAGGCAACATTGCCCGTGGGCAATCTCCCACCATAACTTGGATTGTACTTGACATTTTTATCTGGTGAGCCCATGCCTCCACACTATGAACTTTCAGTTTCTCAGCTTTTTACCCCTTCTTCCTGAATTTAGAAACAGGCCCAAGGACCCTCAAATGTGAAGATGGGGATCTCTTTCTTTTCCCATGAACAGCCCCTGACGGTTTTGAGTTACAGAAGCAGAGAGAACCAGAAGGCTAAGGTTCTTAATGATCCAGTATGAGTCCAAGCAAACTCAAATCAACCCTTTTTGCATCGCACGAAGAGCCTCCAATGGGGCAGATGGGGCACGTGCTGAGCAGTCAGGTGGCAGGACTACACCTGGAGCTTATCCCACCAGAGCTTTCCCAGGCTGCTCAACGGTACATGGAGGATGGTTCCCCCAGCGATATAAATCTCCACAGGTGACTCTAGAGGTCCGAGGCAGAGCGGAGGAGGAATACCTGGGACACTCCACCCCAGCATCCTCCTATGCCCAGAACAGACAGCCTGGCTCCATCTTGCCCCCATGGGTGTGGGCCCTGAAGGGCTGGAGCCCAGCACTGGCAAGAACAGCATATTCACAAAGCCACCCGCAACTGATCCCAGCCGCACCTCGGTGATGGGATTGGACGCCAGGACCTTGTCCTCGATGTGCGCGTCGCTGCTCGACTTGCTGACTGTGGCGAAGTACCGCATGGCATAGCGAGCCGACACAGTCTTCCCAGCACCTGACTCCCCGCTCACGATGATCGACTGATTTTTGTTGTTTCTAAGGCAAATACAGGAATAGGGGTTAGATGTTAACTTCTTTGTACTACCAAGGCATTGGTGATGTTCTTTAGGAAAATTCAGATAAACTGGAAGGAAGGAAAATCTATTCCATTGCTCTAGGGGTGGACAGTGTCTGACCTATAGGTTGTATACAACCTGCCAAGGTAATGGCAGGCAGCATGGGAAAGCCAACAATTCCGCAATGGCTAATTCTTAAATCGATCATTTTGTTTGGCCCACAAATGATGTGACAGATATTCAAATGCCTGTGGCAGAAAAAAGGGCTCCCCAGCCTTCTGTTTACTATTCCTTAACATTTCCTTCTCTTTTTCAGAACACACAAGTCTGTTCCCTGCCGTGTCCTTGGTGTTGAGTCCCCAGGGAACCAATCCCAGCTTCAAGGGCCCTTGAGGGTGAGTTGGCTGGGAAGGTGTTCACAGCTTAGCGACAGTATCAGAGGGAAACAGAAGGGAAGTGAAGAGGAACCAGGGGTCAGTTCATCCCCTTGGGGTGGAGGGAGGGTTCCTTTCCCAGTTCTCTCATGGGCCACCCTTGTGGCCTCCAGCCACGACTCTGATGGTGCCTGGGAAACGCTGTCTGCCAGGGGTGCTCACGAGGGACTTGGTGACTACTTCTGCCCGGCACAAACCAGCATCCCAGACTCCCAGTGGGAGAGCAGGTCTGCCCGCAGCACCAAGCCCTGTTACACGGCCTAAGTGTAGATGTGCCCAGTCTCCATCATCAGGAACTGTGGCGGACCTTGCTGGAGGCGGAGGCAGTGGAAGCCCAACCTACCAAGCGGCCCTCTCTGCACAACAGGCTCAGGCCTTGTGTCAGCTCCTTTCTGCACATCTCACTTCTAGCAAAGACAGTTTCAAGATATTATTATGAGGGTAATTTTGTTCAAGTTGTGCTTGGGAACATAAGTGCTCTGTAAGTCAACACGCTCTTGTTACGTAATTGAGACATTCAAAATAAGGTACCAAATAGGCCAGCTCCTTGGAATAGTAGGCTAAACTTGTGTCCCATGGCACCAGCGTTGCATAGGGGTGCCAGTTTGAGTCCTGGCTACTCCCTTTCTGATCCAGCTCCCTGCTAATGGCCTGGGCAAGTAGCAGATGGATGATGTCTTTGAGCTTCTGCACCCATGAGCAGACCCGGAGGAAGTTTTGGCTTTGGTTTGGTCCAGTTCTGGCCATTGTAGCCATTTGTGGAATGAACCAGAGGATGGAAGATAGGTCTCTCCTTTTCTCTATAATTTTGCCTTTCAAATAAAAATTTTAAAAAACTTCAAAGTTTTTGAGTTTATTTTTAGGGAAAAAAGTAGAAACCCACACAAGTTCTTTTCACAATGTTTTTTTTTCCATGTAGGTTTGGAAGACCCCTCATGTACCTGTTTTACAGATGAATAAAACAGGGACTCATATAGGCAGCGTGACATGAACCAAGACACAGAGCACAGTGCCACCCATGCGGGACGGAACCTTGGAGTCAGAGCTCTTGATGCAATCTTTTCAAGGAAGTGGGACCTCTGAAAAGGTGGGCAGCAAGCCCAGTGTGGAGTAGGGCTGCAGGGTGAAAGGCCAATGTGCCCCGACTCCCAGTCTAGCACCAGGCAAGCCCAACATGAACCCTTCGTGCAGGAAAAAACCACACAGTCCAGTTACGTTTTGCTTCACTGTCAGAGGCACACCAATCTCCAAGGTGACAACTGTCTCTTCAAGCTTGAACTTGGCACAGCTCTTCAGTACCCAGCAGTTCATCTGCTGGATACCTTGTGTCTAAGCACAGAAGTTCCCAGGGAGTCAGGAAAAAAACAAAACAAAACAAACAAACAAAAAATGTACCCGAAGTTTTGGCCTTTTAGGATAGGAAGGAATCTGGTGCAGCAGAAAACAGAAAACAGTAATTTCCCATGTAACATCTATTTCCCACGTAACATCTACCTCTCCTTCCTTCTTAGAGACTACACGGCACTTGTTAGTTGATGCTAACCATATGTTGCTGGGCTGAAGACTACACATCCCAGCTTCCTTTCTATCCTGTGTGTCCAGATGTGTCCAGATGTGGTCACATGAGTAGGTGCTAGCCAATGAGCTGTGAGCAGCAGCACTTTGTGGGACTTCTCAGAAGTTTCCCTAACTTGGAGGAGTGCATCTTTTCTATGACCCAGCATACGGAGGAGGTGACCCAGCAGACACTTGGCCCTGAGGATGAAAGTTTCAGCTCAGGGACAAGGGAGCTGGATAGCTCTTGGGCTCTGATGATTTGGATGAGGTACAGGGCAGCCTGAGAGGGCCCATCAGACTCCTTTGCGATGGAGAATCACACTTCGCCCTTGGGCAGGCTATCTTATGGTCCCTGGATCCTGGGCACTGTGTGAGTGTCAAGCTCACAGACGAGGGTGCAGAGCCTGGGGAGTTGAGGGGTGATGCATGAAGGGTTAGTGGGTCCAGGTCCCGGACCCCTGGCTTGCTATCTGCGACAGGAGGGCAATGATGGCAACTCAGCTGACTTCACGGGAACAGTGCAAGACTCGAAGGAAACTAGCATCCAGAAAAGCCCTTGTGCAAACTGAAGGCATCTCTAGAGATGAGGTTTTTGTGCATGTTCTCTAGGAAGACCAGGATGCCCAAAGTTCTCCAAAATCCAAGCAGTAAAAAATGAGGATTAAATACCAAATCTTTCACAGCTAAAAACCTGCATTTGTCACCAGAATCTATTTGTTCAAACAGATTTGAAGAACAAAATAAAACAAAAATCAGACATACGCATCCAAATACCACACCCTGGAGGGTAAGCCAGCCTTCCCCCGCAACCAGACACTCACATGAGAAACCCCTGCTGACTCCCAGATTGGGAGGACGGACTTGACTCCCCAGAAAGAGCACAGCCCAGGAAACTGGATCTGGACAGCTCACAGTTCAGCAAGGTGCCTCCTCTTCTAATGAGCCCAGCCTAGATCACCTCCCCTTCTCTGGGAGGGTAGCAGGTGCATGGTGCACGGGAAGCCCCAGAAGCCCCAGGAAGCTACCTGGCCATCTGCTTGTATGCCTCTTCAGCCACAGCAAATATGTGTGGGTCCATGTCGCCCATGTTCTGCCCAGAGTAGGCATGGATGATGGCATCTCCATAGATGGGCAGCTGCTTGTAAGGGTTCATAGCCACCAAGATGATCCCTGGGGAAAGAGGGGAGATGCAGCTACCAGGTGCTTTCTGTTCCCACCCCCCCACGGTTCTTTGGAGAGACTCCAGGTCTGCTGCTGCTTAAACCTTCGTTGTGAGTTTGGTCAGATGTAGGTGATGTGATCCCAGGCTGGTGGTTGGATGAGATGACAGAGAACACTCAGATCAAGAGGCTCTTTCTTGCTATTTGCTGTGTAAATCGACAATCAGCAATAAATGCCATCAGACCCATTGAGAAACTCAAACACAGCCTTTACCCCATTTCTCTGGCCTAACAAGACAGTCACAGTTCTTATCCAAGCTTCTCCCCCATTTAACGCAAACTATAGATGCTGAGTGAGAACAGGTCACACCACATCATCAGGGCGCTCTAGCAAGAAGGCAGGATGTGCCAGCGCCGTTGCTGTCCTCCCAGAACCTCCCTCCTCACCACTGTAGGTGTAAATGAGTTTGGACTCTGCGAAGCGGATCCTGAGGTTGTGGAGCACAGCGGGTTCGTGCAGGTAGCTGAGGGCCGTGAGGTCATTCTCGCCCACCAGGATGTCGGGATTGCGAAGTGGAGGCAATGCTTTTGGATCCACAGGGTGATCCAGCTCCTGGTGGCAGAGAGGAAATGAAAGTTCCAGAAGTGAGAAGATGCTTGGTGCTTCTGCCAAATCTCACTGCCCCCTAGGAGGTCATTGTTGATTGTGGAAAACAAGCTCATGTAGAGCAAAGAAAAAACACCTTTTAAAAAACATTATTTATTTGAAAGGAAGACAGAGACAGACAGCTATCTCCCAGCTCCTGGCTCACTCCTCAGACACCTGTACCAGTCAAGGCAAAGGCTGGGCCAGGTGGAAACCAGAAGCTGGGAATGCAACACAGAAATATAGTCAGAATCCAACACCTTGGGCCACCCTCTGCTGCCTCCCCAGATGAGCAGTAGCAGGAAGCTGGAATTGGATGCAGAGTAGGGACTCGAGCCCAGACACTGTGAAGTGGACTTCACTGCTACATCAAACACTTGCCCTGAGAAATAGCCTTCCAAGCTGATTCCTGAAGTTACAAAAAGTAGGAGCCAGGGGTCCAGGGTGCTGGCTGTGTTCTGGAAGATGTCTGGGTTGCCAGGGCAACCAGAGTACCAGGCTCCTGGCTTCAGCCTAGCCCAGCCCTGGCTCTTGCAGACATTTGGGGGAATGAACCAGTGGGCAGAAGATTATCAACTGATCTATCTACCTACAGTTTAAGCAGTTGGAAATAAACAGGCAAACATACTAAAAATTAAAAATAGATGCTTGAGCCTTAGAAAGTTTCATTTCTCAACAGGATACTACTGTTAAAATGACATGACCACCTCATGTCCTTTATAGCTGGAAGGTTCCAGATCCTCCACTCCAAGTGGACATGCTTGGTGATGAGAAGTCTGTGATGGAACCTGGGTGGGTGGTGGTATATCCCTGTGAAAGGGCAGGTGATTCCTCTCAGTAGCCGCCCACGTGGGCAACGGCTCATGGCTCCGTAGGCAAGGCCATCTGTTCTACACCTCGCACACTGTGGCGGGTGCCACACAGAGCTCAGTGTCTCTGTCCACTTTTTACCGCTAATGGCACGAAGTCCAGGTGGGTTAAGGTACGGAGGAAATAGGTTTGATTAGGGAATTAGCCTCGTGGCTAAGAGGCTGGTTAGGACACCTGTACCCCACGTCAGAGTGCCTGGTGTGCGGCCCAGCTTCTCTCCAGCTTCCTACCAAGGGCCATCCTGGCAGGCAGCAAGTGAGGGCTCTGCTGCTGGGTTTCCTGCCATCCCCATGGGAGGCAAAGTCTAAGTCCCCCCGACTCCCAGGCTCATCCTGGCCCAGTCCTGGCTACGGGGGGTGGGGCACTCAGGCAGAACAGCGGCAGGCAGAAGTCCTGTGTCTGTGTCAACCACTGAAATGAACGGTACAGGCTTTAAAAGAGGGTTATCTGAGGTCATGGCTCTGGCCCAGGCCTAAGGGCTGCCTCCTGTGACGGCTGCCTCCTGTGACGGCCATTTTACTGGCAGATCCCAAGGCAGGGCAGAGCATCAGGAAGGATAGAGACAGGGAGCAAGACAGTCCTCTGCTCACTACAGGGACACACTAACCCACACCTGGGTCCAGGGCCCTCGGTCCCTCCTTTCCCACACTCACAGCAGGGACTCAACATCAACAGGCACCTCAGGGAGGACACACACACTCAGGCCCCAGCACCTGGTGGTGCCACGGTGTTGCCTGAGCAGGGGAAGATGCACCTAGCATCCAGGTGGCATCCACACCACAGAAGTCTGTCCCCCTCCCTCCGATGCCAGCACAGTCCAACTCCTTCACAGTGCAGGCCGAGGGGAGGAAACGTGGACGCCAGAGAGGGCAAGTGACCCGAGCAAGGGTCCTCAGCAGCTGTGCCTCCTCCTCAGCTGCTCAGGGCGGCCCTTCCTGGTCTTTAGTCAGCTCTATGGGCTTTCTTTGGTTCTCAGTCCTGGACCAGCTCTTCGAGGCAGCCCAGCTGCTCCAGGCAGGACCACTGCGCCAACAACCCCAGGCCAGCACGCACCGCTGCTTCATTCAGTCCTCTCAGCTGCCTGCCAGGGAGCATGGACAGCACCAGGTAACGGGGCAGGATTGGAAGGATGGAGTTTACCACCCAAGGCCACACAGCGGGCCTGGCTCAAAGTCCGAGCTTCTCTGTCACCGGCTGCTCTGTTCTACAGCAGGGGAGCAGCTAAGGGCCTGGTGACAACGCACAGGCACTCAGAGCACTCCAGCGCCACTGCACCTGGTGGGGCGGGGGGTGGACAGAGGGGCTGTCCCCAACCAGAGGACTGCCCATCTGTACACTTTCTGAGAACTAAGTCAGGGAAAATGTTTCTCATTCTTATTTTTTCTGTCTTGGGTATTCTCTTTCCAGCTCAGTCTCCGTGTGTGAAGTTATGTGCAGGGACGGGGAGGGGTACAGAATCTTCAGGCATTGACAGGTGGAGGCAGAGGGGACACAAAGCAGGCTTTGTCCTTTGTGGTAGAAGCAGTCTGGCCGGGTGCCATCTCATCTGCTTCTGCTCGCTGCCTGCTGCGCCCCCCCACCCCCACCCCAGCACATTCAAGGCCAGGAATGCAGCCACCTGTAGCCCTGAGCAGCCAGCCGCTGGGGCAGTGGCGCCTTGGGATTTTTTCTCCCCAAAGCCATCTGCTCCCTCAGCAGAGCCGGGCATTGTTTGGGAGGTGCTGAAAGCAAGAGGCAAGGCCCTGCTTTGCCAGCAGAGAGATGCCGTTTAGGGCCAAGGGAGCCTCCTCCTGCATGCTCTCCTGTCTTCACACGCACCTGGAATACCCTGCCTGGCATGCAGGGGCGGGGGCCACTGTCATGTGCTCAGCAGGTGGCGTGCCAGGATTCCAATTCCGACAGTTCCTTTCACCATCTCTCCATGTGGAGGATCTCAGGACACGCTTCCCCACACCTGGTGGGGTCTGGTGACAAACGCCGAGTCCTTTCTCCATAGCAACTGCCTGCCTTTCACGTCCCTATGCTGTCCTCAGCCTCTGGCACCCAGAGGGAGCCAGGATCCTTTGGCTGCCAGGATGTCACTGCAGCCGTGGCCAGAGAGGACGACTCAGGATGAATACGAAAAACCTGATCAAACCCTTCTGAAGCTGCAGAGCAAGGGGCCCACGGCAACACAGCCTCCCGTAGGAGCAGGGTTGCAGCTTGTCCCTGGTCTGGTCTCAACTCATGCCAGGCTCCTGTTATTCCTCTGCAGAGCTGGGCTCTGGCCCCTGCATGCTTCCTCCTGGCAGGGAGGGGTACCCTACAGGTGTCCCCACATCACAGCTGCCTTCCTCGGCCCCCAGTCCCTCCCCCTCCCTCTTCCTTTACTTGCCACCCCCTCTGCCTACTTGGCTCCAAATCGCTCATCTTTTCCCAGTATCATCTCTCTCCAGGCTTCGCCTGTGAACACCTGGAAGAGCAGCACACACCAGCTACTGCACGGGGCCCTCATTACTGAGAGAAGCCTGGCTGGGGCAGGGCAGCTTGAGGGCAGGTGCATGGCGGGGAACAAGGTGGGGTGGCACAAGCACATCAGTAGATCCCGTGCCCTCCCTCACATCTCTCTCCCCACCCCCAGGCACTGCCTGTGCATGGCTGCAGCCACGGAGAGCAAGGGTCCTCACCGTTCCATCCTCCAGCAGCAGGTGCAGCACTCGGTCACCAACTCTATAGTCCTTGGCTATTTCCGCAGATTTCCAAACTTCTTCAGGATCGGGAATCCAGACCCGGTTGTACTGGCCAACAGAATAAGACAGGCTTCATTTGTCAGCACATCTCAGACAGAACCAAAGACCTCTGCAGGGTCAGACACAGAAGCTTCCATCTGTTCTCTGGGCTCAGTTCTTGTTGCAGGAACCCTTTCATCCAAAGCCAGCCTTCGTACACCAGCAAGGCACCCTGTCCAGCTGCCTCACTTTGTAGGCATCGGCACCAGGGGTGCTATGTGTGTGTGTGCCCACTCCTGGGGTGGGTGGGGCCAGGGAGTGGATGGGAAAGCCCAGAAGGGAATGTCCTGGGGTGACGGTCACATTCTCTATCAAGTCTCATGCTGCTAAACATGTTTCAAATCTCAGTGTAGATTAGGATTCGTGCATTTCACTGTCTATAAATTTTACACAAGGAGCTGTTAATACAGAATAGTGAATAACATAGACTAAAATACCTGAGAGATGTGCTGAGGTCTACAATTTTAAAACACCCCCAAAATAAAATAAATTGAAAGAAAGAACACACTGATGCACAGAGAGGTGACAGAACAAACTTTGTGAATCGAGGTGTGACATAGCCGGTCATGGCCAATGCTAAAAAGTTGTTTCGATGTGGCCTCAGATTAAAAGTTGCTGAAGGAACAAAAGAATGAGAACAAAACAAAGTGGAAGGCATTTGACCAGGCACAGTGTTGCAGGAGGAATATTAATACCAACCTCCTTGGTTTACCAGAACAAAAGGGTCACTGGTTGGATAGCAATTGTGATCAGCCTAAGTCACTTGAGTTGCTTTCATCCTTGATGGCTAGGAAAGAGCTGGAGCTGGCTGAAATGTGACATGGCAGGTCATGACAGACCCTCCCACACCGATGGGTGAACAGAGTCACCTAAACACACAGACACACCTCTGGGACATACCCACCCCACACATCCTTATTGCCAGGGCCTGCCCATTTCCTGCCTTGGGCCTGCAAGAGAAAAACATGGCTCAAATCATAAATCACGAGGCTCACTAGTGGACAATCTATCAGGAATTGCCCACTGCAGGGCTAATAAGGTCCCTGGGAGGAGCCTATTCCGAACTGCTTATCAAAGTTTACATCAGACTGTCCACTGGCAGTAACAGATCAAAGAGGGGGTGTCCTATTGGGCCTGAGCAGGAGACTGGAACGGAACTCCTCGAGGTCCTTCCATGGAAACCTGGGGCTCTCTGCCAAGGAGCAAACCAATCCTTGGGTAGGTGCTGTGGCCTAGCAAGTAAAGCTGTCACCGGCATCCCATGTGGGTTTCAGTTCCTGTTCTGGCTGCTCCAGTTTCTCTCCAGCTCCCTGCTAGTGGCCTAGAGAAAATGTCAGGAACACGGCCTAAGTGTTCAGCCCCTGCCACTCACGTGGGAGACCTGGATGAGGCTCCCAGTCTTTGCTGCCATCTGGGGAGTCAATGAGCGGATGGAGGATTCTCTCTCCCTCTGAGACTTTCATAATAAATAAATCTTTCAAAAGAAATACCAAACCCATCAATTCTCTTGTTTCATTGGTACTCCAACTCAAGCTCAGGGGCGATTACTGAACAAAACCCCACACAGAGAGACACAGGTTCTCAAAGGACAAGCCCGCAGCAGGGCCAGCACTTGCAACTCTTTGAAGCTGTCAGTTAGTTAAACAAATCCGCCCCTGAAAGCCATCCTGAACTTAGAGTGGCAACTGTCCACCGAGAGGCAGCTCAAACTAAAGCATCCCAGAGGTGTCACGGCATCAGGGGCTGGGGTCCGCTTGTCTTGTGCAGGGAGGTCTGCTGGGTAGCCCACACCCTGCTGTGGCGCCTCTGCCACCGGGTGGGCAGCCATGTGCAGCCCCGAGGCTGGAGCCCAGCCTGGTAGGTAAACAGGATCAGGGTTTACTCAGCTCCACCAAGTGTTACCCAGCTACTCCCCGCCCAGGCCAGCCTCGCATTCCTCTACCCACAAGGCCAAGGGCAGGCAGGGCCAACAGGCTGGCCTGGCCTGCGCCCAGTGCTCTCGCCTGCCTCCCGAGCTCCCTTGCCTCCGTGCTCTTCCTTCCTGGAGGCTTGCTTAGAGCTGCCAAGGGGGCAGGCACTCAGGGCCACCTCTCAAGCCGTTCTGGGGAGCATGAGGCAAAGGTTCCAGACCCCAGAGCCTTGAGTAGCAAAGAGCTTGTACTCTGTGCTCCATCTTGCCCCGATGTGCCCAGAGGAGAGAACTGCGCCCTCTCACAGTCTGCTCCACTGAGGGAGCTTCCGGCACCAGCCACAGAGAGGGCCTGAAGACTTGAGCGTCACACAGAACTACATGTGTTGCCCACCCAGAGCCGGAGGTGCCCACGCCCCTCTCCTCCTCTTCCTTTTCCCTTCTGGCTGCAGACCCCCTGCTGCTCTCACTCCCCTAGATCATGCCTCCCAAGGTCCTACCTGACCTCTTCACGTGCCAGGCTGTTTCTGGAGAATTCCACGCACTCTCGCAGTTTGCATAACTGCCCCTTTGATATCTGCAGTATGATTCCAATATGGAACTCTAGACCACATCTCAGCTCCCCCCCCCCCCCCACCGGCCTTGGATCCTCACAAATGTCTAAATGAGTGGTGAGGATGTGTTCCCCAAAGGTTCTCCTCGGCCTTCTCTCTCTGTCCCTATTTTCAGAAAACGTGGGACCATAACTGGGCTCCCTCCCCATTTTCCCACCCAGCTGTCAAGCAGTCACCAAGGGCTGGAGAACTTACCTGGTAAACATCTCTCCCCTGCGGCCCCTGCTTACCTGCTGCTGCACAGGTGATGGCCCCACCCATCTGCCTGAGGATTGTCATAGCTGACTGGAGGGGAGCCAAGAGGCAAGGAGGGAGCCAGCAGGCAGCAAACTTTGAAAGTTACCGCCAGAGGGCCCGGCGCGGTGGCGCAAGTGGTTAAGGTCCTCACCTTGCACGCCCGGGATCCCATATGGGCGCCGGTTCTAATCCCGGCAGCCCCGCTTCCCTTCCAGCTCCCTGCCTGTGGCCCGGGAAAGCAGCAGAGGACAGCCCAAAAGCTTTGGGACCCTGCACCCGCGTGGGAGACCCGGAGGAGGCTCCTGGCTTCGGATCGGCATGGCATCGGCCGTTGCGCTCACTTGGGGAGTGAATCATCGGACGGAAGACCTTCCTCTCTGTCTCTCCTCTCTGTATATCCGCCTTTCCAATGAGAAAATAATAAAAATAAATCTTAAAAAAAAAAAAAGAAAGTTACCGCCAGGCATCTGTGTGAGCAGCAGGTCTGGGTGGGGAGTTGCCATCTTAGCCCGTTTTCCCACATAAGACTCACCGTTCCAACCCACCCTGCTGCCTGTGATCACCCCAAACCACCATCAGGTTCTAGAAGATGCCATGTGGTTCCTTGCCCTGCCCCTCGAGACCCCTCCCATCCTCTTCCCATCAGTGAGTAAACAGGTCTGGGCAGTGAGCACCACTCTGACCTGTGTCCCTGCCCACTGACCCTGCACAGGTGGGGCTACTTAGAAAACAATAGGTGTATCTAACTTCCCAGAGTTGTTCATGATATTTAGAAGTCTAAATGCTGTATGGAACAGTCAAACGGGGTGCCGGGACCATGATGCAGTGGTTGAGCCTGAGGCGCTGGGATTTCATGTGGGAATGGTTTCCAGTCCCTGTGGCTCCACTTCTGATCCAGCTCCCTGTTAATGCGCCTGGGAAAGGGGCAGAGCATGGCCCACTTCAGTGCTTAGGCCCCTGCCACCCATCTGGGAGACCCAGATCAAGTTCCTGTCCCGGCTTCAGCCTGGTCCAACCCTGGCTGTGGTGGCCATTTGGGAAGTGAACCAGTGAATGGCAGATGTCTCTCCTCTCTCTCCCTCTTCCTCTTGCCTTTCAAATAAATAAAGAAATCTTTTAAAATGTAGCCAAATGGAAAAAAATTAGTCAAGTGCACTTTGACCTGATGGGAGACAGGGCCCCTGGGCTGAGGTCACACCCCTCCCGGCCTCACACAGCCAGCTTCAGCAGCGCTGCTCCAAGGGGCTGTGAGCTCACCAGCCACAGGCCAGAGAAGCAGGCAGCTGGATGAGATCACCAGGGATCAGACGGATGCCTGAGCAATGCCAGGGTAAAACGGCCTCCAGAGGCACGCCACTGAGTCTATTCTACCACCCCGCCACACTCCATTCTTGGCTTTCACCTGTATCTTATATGAAAAACAGAAAAAAAACACACACACATACATAAAATAAGTAGATGAAAGAATCAAGGGCCAGTGCTATGGCATAGCGGGCAAAGCTGCCACCTGCAATGCTGGGTGCCAGTTCAGGTCCTGGCTGCTACATTACTGCTCCAGCTCCCTGCTAGGGGCCTGAGAAAGCAACACAAAATGGCCCGAGGTGCTTAGGACCCTTGCTGCCTACACGAAACCTGGATGAAGCTCCTGGCTCCTGGCCCAGCCCTGGATATTGTGGCTGTTTGGGGAGTGAATCAGCACATACAGGATCTTTCTCTCTCCCCATTTCTCTTTTTACAACTCTTTCAAATAAATAAATAAATCTTCTTTTGTTTTAAAGAAAGAATTAATGAGCAGAAGATGATCAAGATTCAGTAAAGTTTTGGAATGCTACAGAATATGCACTAGATAACAAGATTGGAAATTTCACAAAGATAATTGCAAAGTCTGATATTGCAGTACCAAAAATGAACCACGTTAGAACAGCATCAGTATGAAAAAAAAAAACAACAAACCATCATTAAGCACTGAGTCAGATATCGTTATCAAGGGTCTTATAGACACTTCATCCTCACAAGGAACTTCTGTACCAGTAAGCACCTGACAGGTGTAAGTAACTTGCTCATGTTACCCAGTTAGTCAGCGGCAGAACCAAAACTTGACCAGAGCCACCATGTATACTAGGTTACAGGGGCAAAGGGGATCCCAGCGACACTAATCCAGTGCCAGAGGACAGTGGGGGACATGCACAGCAGACAGTAGCCCTGCTGGCCAGATCAGACTGTCGGGCATGGAAAGTTGCCCAGAAGGACAAGAGGTTGGAAGGATGCTGTCAGCTCAATCCTCCCCATCCTCAACAGGTGCCCATCCCTCTCAGCTTGCTTTCTTCTAGTTATCTCCATTTCTCTTATGTCAGCCTTCACCATCCAAGGTGCTCCGTCCGTGGCCTCCAGTCCGTTGAGAGGAAGCCCCAACAGGTGCCTTTCTCACATCTAGTTGCAGAGCTCGCTGCTTCCCTTCCTTCAGCTCTTCCCCATCTCCATGCTCCACGGAGGCGCCGGAGGCCTCTACCTTCACCCTGCCTACTTCTCTTGGCTCACCTGCCTGCCCAGTCTGCTGGTATGTGCAGCCTTTCCCCTTTGGTTATGGATTTTCCTACGTTGTGATCAGAGTACGTGCAATTTCAATGCTCTCATCTCTCACCTAAGAATCTTTCCATGTTGCTATCAACTGTTTATAAACAGCCTTTTTACTTCCAAAGTGGAAGTTTCCCCAGGCTGGCTGCAGGAATTCAGGACAAGTGCTAGCTCAAGTTGAATCTGGAAGGTGCAGGGGCAAAGCAGAGATTTCAGACAGAGGGAATGCATGGGCCAAGGCACCAAATAGTGACAGGGACAGAGCTCCGGAGAGGAGGAGATACATAACCACCGGACCGGTTTCGCCCTGTATGCTTTCTTTCAGCAGTACTGCTGCCTTGGACACTTCTAAGACATGTTGCCAAGTAACGTGGGAAACAGCTGGGTCACTTTATACTGAAACCAGCAGTGGGCACTTGGTGGCCACTTCTCCCATCTCTCCCCAACCCAGGGCCCCCCACCCGGCCTCCTCTGGCCATGTATACATGCACAGAGCTTCCCCCGTGTCCTGTCCTTGGCCTTGTCCTCTCCTCTCATCTCTGCCTTGGCTTTAATGGCCAATTCTAGGCAGGAGACCGTTGTCCCTGGAGCCACCCATCCTCTATTGCACCTAGTCAACCTGCTACCTCCTACCTCTGACCCATCTTACCAGCTACCACCACCCCCCCAACACCCTCTCCCACCCTGCTGGTACAAATGTGCAGCTCCAGGCTGCCTGGCCTCAGGCCCTGTCTCCCACAGGCCTCAGGGCACCTGGGTCCACCTCACTTCCCAAACTATGAAGCAGCTCCTGCTAGCCTATTCTAGCCTTCACAGGAATCTTCAGCTGCCACAACCTTCCCCACAACCTTTCTCTTCTCAGCTACCTCTTCACATCTACCTTGTGCACCCTGACTCTCTTGGCAGCAGCAAATGCAACTTGTTGACATTTCTCACTTCTCGTTCACCAGAACCCTCTTCAAGAGGCAAGACTGTCCTGCAGGAAATATCTCAGAGTGGTGTTGTAGTGCAGCATTAGAGTGTTTGGTGATCCAGCTGCCTGCTCATGAACACCCTAGGAGGCAGCAGGCGATGGTCCAGGTCCCCGGGGTCCACGCCACTCCAGGTGGGAGACCCGGACTTCATCCATGTGGCTAAGCCCAGGCTGTTGACAGCCTTTCGGCAAGTGAACTAGTACATGGAAAATCTTTCTCTGCTTTCAAACAATACATTTTTAAATCTTTCTAATCTTTCCCAAAACTTCCCCATTCAGTACGTGTAATATGTTTTATGGGGATACCATGCCTGTCTTCAAAGGCTGTGCAAGAGGAGACCTAGACAGGGGCCAGGCAGGCAATAGCCATGTAAGTGAGTGGGTACCGCAGCCTGGTCATCAGGGGATGAATATAACTGGCACATAGGCACTGGCTCCCACATGGAGAACCCCAAATGCCTGTTCCCTTCCCCCACTCACTCCCCTGGCACAGGGCCGTGTTTGCCTCCGGGTGAGGAATGGGCTTCCAGTTGTTCTAAAACATTGTGTGCCTAACAGTGTCAGGGAAACAGCGCTGCAGAGTGTTCAGTGTCCCCAAGCATCCCCAGTCCCAACCTTTGACCCAGGCATTCCCAGGGCTGGCATTCCACAACAGTCAGCTAGACAGAGATGGAGAGTTGGGGGAGTGAAAGGTCGGGGGTCCAGACCTTACCCCAGTTACAGAGTGAGAGAGAAAGAATTCTCTTAATTCACAGGCATGCAGCTTCACAGTGGGGGAGCGGCTCACCTCTGGGACCGACAAACAGGGATGACACCCTCCCCCCCAGCACGGGAGTGGTAGCCCAGGCTTGCGAGTGCCCTCCTGGGCTGGTATGGTCAGCTACCAAGTCCTGGGCTCCCGGAGTCTAACTGTCCACCCCAGTTTGTCACTATTAGTTTCCTACACTGTGCCTGGTCCCTGCTGCGCATTAGTCAATATTTGAGATTTGAGGCACTTGATGACCAGCTGCTCACAACTGTGTATTTTTGCTTCAGAAAAAAAAAGTTAATCATCACCAATTTTCTGTTTCTCAAGTTTAGGAGTGGTTTTGTTCAAGAATTTCTTCAGCTCGAGTAAACTGAAGATTTCAGAATTACTGTGGTATGTGACCCCACATCCTCACTATATAAATACAGAGCAGGATCAGGGCCACACAAGCACTGCCCACTTGGAGCTTTAGTGGACGGAAAGGCGGCAGAGGGGAAGTATCCTGGGCTGGCTTATATCTGTACTGTTAGATAAACAGGCAAGGAGGGGAAGGTTTGTTTAGACCATGGAAATATAATTATGTACTACTGTCGCTTATACCCACAGTAAAAGTGCCTTTTCGAGTTCAAAGCCAGGGCAGTTGGCAGGGAACAGGGAAAGTCCTCTTCTCACCCACCTAGGGGTGCAGGACTCTGGAATTCTGCAGCTGGGGGTGGGGTGGGATGGTCACGGTGGAGGATGTTGGGGGGCAGTCCATGGAGACTGGGATGAACACTTCTGCTCCCACGAAAAACACTAACATGACCCAAGTCCATGCCTGGGGATTCCAGGCGCCAAAGGCTGCCTTTCCTAGGTAAGGGAAGACAAGGTTCATCCAAGAAAGTTCTTGGAGGGCTTTTCGGATAAGCACCGAGTCCCCCCCCCCCCCCCCCCCCCCCCGGAGCGTCCAGGTGCCCGTGAGGCTGGGGCAATTACAGCCACTGCCACTGCGAGAAGCCTAAAGGCTCGGGCAGGCGCTGGGCACAGAATACTGCGGTCACAGCTGTTTAGGGGGTTCCGAAGGTCAGGGAGCTCACAGACGCTCGCCTTGCCCCCCTACTCTGCTTGGGGTGTGAGGGGCGGAGGAAGGCGCTGAGGTTGCGGGAGAGGGACACGCACGCGCGGTCCCTGGGCGCCCGGAAGCCCCTTTCCGTTTCCCAGGACGCGGAGGGGCGCACTTCCAGCGGGGCGCACTCCCAGCGGGGCGCACTCACTCCCAGCGGGGCGCACTCCCAGCGGGCAGGAACCAGACCACTCCTCAGCCTGCAGCGGGCGAAGCTGGCCCGAGTCCCCGAGACCCCGCGGGCCTTCCGCCGCCGGCCAGCCCTCCCCGCGCCAGGTGTACAGGTGTGGCCCGGGCGCCCGGGACAGTCGGCGTCAGCGCCGGGCCGCCTTCCAGCCCCGCGCCCTCCCGCAGGCCGGGCCGACCCTCCTACCTGCGTGTACAGCTCGGCCACCGCCATGGGCCCGGGAGGCGCGGCGGGACGAGGCCCGGGGGCAGCGCCTGCGGCTCTACGGGATACGGGTGGCTGGGGCCCGGCAATCAGAGCCTGGCCATCTTGCCGGAGAAGTTTCGCTGCGTGCCACCGCGCGAGGGCCCGAGGGCTCGGGGCGAGGGGAGGGCCAAGCCGTGGGATTGGTCCTGCTCAGCCCAGCGTGGCCACTGGGCGCTGCCGTTGGCCGGGGCGGGGGCTGTGGGCGGCAGGTGTCGGCGCGTAAAGCGGGTCCACCTGACGGGAGCGGCCCGGGAATGGCAGGCGGAGGTGACAGGTGTATCCGGAGGCGTTCCCGGGCCCGAGGGTTAGTTGCCCTGAGTTGCAGTCCGTTTCCGGACTGGAGCACAGAAAATACCCGAGAGAACGGATTACCTGAGATTGCGGCTTTTAGGCGGTCAGCAAGGTGGCTATTTCCAAAAGAACAACAACAACAAAGGAATTTTGTGTGAGCATCTTCTTATGCAATAAAAAAAGGATTTACCATATCTGTGAAAATACCCAGGGTCCAGAGATGTTACTAAGGACAATGCAGTTGACTTGTGTGGGAAAAAAAATGTTTGCATTTCTGTTAAAGTAGATAGAAGAAGGGCTGAATAAATGGTGACATGTGTCACTTTTTTTATGAAGGGAAAATTTAGCCAATTCTTCAATTCTACCCAAATTAACATAGAAGAAACCCTATACACTGCAATCTAAAGCCTAGAAGGACTTTTGTATAATTTTATATTTTACCTGGGATTAAAGTATCTGTATAACATAAGTGATTCTCAACACAGAAGAGAGATTTACCCTTATACATAGTAAAAGCTGTGAGAAAACTGCAGTCATTCGAACAGTGTGGCACTCGCACAAGAAAGGAAAAAATAACGCAACCCAGCGCGTGTCCCAACACTAACGGTGGCCCTCAGGACTACGATTGGGAAAGAAAAGACTATTTACTTAGATGAGCTCATTATACATCTATAAAGTAAAGTAAAGGCATATGCATGGCACACTGCATCCAAAAGGAAATACCATGTGGGCTTACAAGGGACACTAAACTCAGTGAAGTATTAGGGAAAACTGACAGAAAATATCTTTACTATGTTGCATTATGATAGTCTTTATGTCTTAGGAACTTCTGTAAATCAGTAAAGAAAGGATTAGAAAGTCCAGTGTTTAAAACTGACAGAAGAAAAGTCCAGGCCTTGGCAGACGGGCAGGCTGGTGACAAGTTAACTCAGAGAGATTTCAACTTCAGGGCAAATGGACAAATGCAAATGAAAACACAACGAAACTTGATTTTGAGCCCATTCGATTGGCACAAATATTTAGGTTGTACCATTGTCGAATGCTGTCCAGGATGTGAGAAAGCAGACATCTTTGCTCACACAGATGGTGGGTAATTCAGTGATGGTGTCCTTCTAGAAGAGTGATTTGGGAATGTTTAATAAAAATGTCTAGGCAGAAAAATTCCCATAGAGTCAGTCAAGACACGGCTAAGCAGGTGTTTACACAGCATGGATCTATGTCCAAGAGACGAAATGCTTAACTCTCCACCCAGCTGAAGAAACTAGAATTCAGATATAGTGTAAAACCCCACAGCTGCTAGTAGCCTGTGCTCTACTCCTGCCACTTAAAAGAGAGTTAAAAAGCACTGCTGAGTCAAGGGCTAGCACACATGTTTATAAGTATTTTAAAATGCACGGGACTGCAGTACTAAATATTGTTCATGGATACAGGTACATATAAACAAAGGTGTGGGAGAGAAATTACGAAGTCACTCCTGAAATATGTAAGAGTAGGTATCTGTGGATGGAGGGAAATGGAATTGCAGATAAAAAAAACAACGAAGGGGAATCAAAGGATGTACAGAAGGGCCTGGCACATATCAAATAGGGGTGCCACAGATGGAGGAGTGAGTAATATAATGTGGTGCTCCAGCTGTCAAAACAATGATGTGAAAAAAGCCATAAGTGGAAAGGCACAGTTGCCTAGATTCTCAGGATTAAGGGATGACTTTGCTACGTGGAAAAAAGAAAAAAAAAAAAAAAACCTTAGGGTCCAGCATGATGGTTCAATTGGCTAATTCTTCCCTTGGAAGCACCAGGATCCCATATGGGCACCGATTCATATCTTGGCTGCTCCACTTCCCATCCAGCTCCGTACTTGTGGCTTGGGAAAGCAGTGGAGGATGGTCCAAAGCCTTGGGACCCTGTACCCGCATGGGAAACCGGGAAGAAGCTCCTACCTCCTGGCTTCGGATCACTCAATTCTGGCTGTTGTGGCCATTTAGGGAGAGAAACAGCAATGGAAGATCTTTCTCTCTTTAAAATTGTATTTCCAATAAAAATAAGTAAATCTTTTTTTAAAAAAAATATAATTTTAAAATTGTATTATTAGATAGATTAAAACAGGGAGGAAGAGAGAGACAATCTATTGGCTTATTCCCCAAATGCTGATTTAGAGATAAAGCCAGCAGCCAGGAATCTAATTCAGGTTTCCTGTGTGTGTAACAGGAACCCAATTTCTTGAGCTATGTACCAGCTGCATTTTAGGGTATCCAAAACCGGGAAGCTGTAATTAAGAGCCAGAATTAGGAAATTAAACCCAGGAACTCTGATGTTGGGCATTGGGTGTGTTTCCTACTAGGCTACCTGCCCCTCTTTGAATGTTTTTAAATCTGTTCAGGTTCCCTATACTTTGTTAAGTCAATTTTCCTAGTTATGTTTCTCGGGATTTGTCCATCTCATCTAATTTGTTGGTATAGTTGTTGGTGGCTGTAGGGTTTCTGTGTCTAGGTCGGAACTAGGTTGAGGCCAGTGAGGTGCTAAGGGTGCAAGTCCCAAGAAGCTGCTCCTGGCAGGTGCTGAGCCAGCATCTGCATGACGGAGCAAGTGAACACATCCCCTGCCTTGTTCGCCTCATGTTAGTCCTGTCTTCCATTCCTGATTCGGTAATGTGTGTCTTTTCTCTTTTTACATGATCAGTCTAGACACAAGTTTGTCAGTTTCATGTCTCATGGATATTCTCTATTTCTTTCTTTTGATTTCACTCTAATCTTCATTTCCTACCTTCGCTACTTGCTTTGAGTTTAAAGCAACTTTAACTTTTAAAACAGCTTGAATTTCTCCCAGGTTCCTAAGGTAAAATCTAGTCACTGATTTGAGACCTATCTTCTTTTCTAATAAAGACGTAGGCTATAAATTCCCCTCTTGGACCTGCTTAACCTACCTCTCATGTTCTCTTTTTGCTTTCCTTTGATTCAAAATGTTTCCTAATTTCAATTTTACCCCTTCATGGTCCCAAGGGTTATTCACAAGTGATTAAATTCCCAAATATTTGGAGATTAAAAAGACTTCCTTCAGCTATTTATTTCAAATTTAATTCCATTTTTCACTGTAGACAGTGAACATATTTGGGATGATTGCTATACTTCTAAATGTACTAAGACTTATTTTATTGGCTTGCATATGATATATCCTGGAAAAAAATCATGCATGCTTAAAAAGAATATGTGTTCTGCTATTGTTTGACACAGTGTTGGACAAATGTCACATCAGAATTGTGGATAGTTTCAAAACTGTTGTATGTGATATTGTAACCACTTTATCAGCCCTCTCATGGTTATTGCTGTTTTATCTTTTTCTCTCCTTCTAACCTACAGGCATATTTGAACTGAAAATGTGTTTATATGTTAGGTTTTGTATACCTTTTTTTTTTTTTAATCTACCTTGACAGTCTCTATGTCTTGATTGGAGTGCTTAATTCATTCACATTTAATGTAACCATTGATATAGTTGGATTTATCTCATATACACCAATGTAAAACAGATGTATTTTGTGGTCCTCTATTTTTCCTTTATGAGTTTTTTTTTGGGGGTGGGGAAGGAGTGGTAACAGTTTGTTTTGTTTTGTTGATGTATCATTAGCTCCCCAGTAAGAAACAGTATCTTGAGTTTTTCGGTGGTTCCTCTCAGGACTAAAATTTGCATCTTAACTCATCACAGGTATTTAATTTTTTTATTGTTTTCCTAAGGCTGCTGTAACAAAGAACCACCCATTAGATAGATTAAAACAGTCATTCTTTCACTTCTGAGATTGCCACTATTACCCTAACAACGAGGTTTTACCATATCTCTTTTCCAATCACACAAGTCTCTTAATCAGCAATGCTGGCTTTCCCAGCTTGCCCTACTCTAGCAATGCTGTTGAGTTGGGAAAGCAGAGGATTCAGGGCGCAGCCTTAGTCAATAACACGCCTTTCATTATTATACAGTTCAGCAGCTTTTAATAAATGAATGAAACTGATTTGCAATATGCTGTTGGTCAGCTTACAGAATCCTCAAATTGTTGTTTGGACAACTTTGTGCAGTGTGTGGCCCTTGCTTTTTTTTTTTTTTTTTTTTTAAATTCAATTGAGACAGAGACAGAAAAAAGAATTTCCATCTGCTGGGCCATACCCTAATTGCCTGCAATGGCCAGGGCGGGGCACAGGGGCAAAGCCAGGAGCCAAGAACACAATCTAGATTTCCCATGTGGGTACCAGGAACTCAGTGCCGACTCCCAAGGTCTGCCTTAGGAAGCTGGGGAGCTGAGGTCAGGCACAGAGCCCAGGCACTCCAATACGGTACGTGGCTTCTTTTACTATTATTATTACTATTTTTAAAGATTTATTTTTATTGCAAAGTTAGATATAGAGAGAGAGATGAGGAGAGACAGAGAGGAAGATCTTCCATACAATGATTCACTTGCAGGGTCTCCCACGTGGGTGCAGGGTCCCAAGGCTTTGGGCCATGCTCCGTGTTTTCTCAGGCCACAAGCAGGGAGCTGGATGGGAAACGGGGCAGCTGGGATCAGAACCGGCGCCCATATGGGATCCCAGTGCATTCGAGGCAAGCACTTTAGCCACTAGGCTATGGCGCTGGGCCCTGGTACATAGCTTCTTTAAACCACCCACATGTACTCACTTTTTTGAAAAGCCAATGTCTTTAGCTGTTCAGATTACCATTTTGAATGCAAAGGAGCTCACTGAAAAATGCTTATTGTGCTATGATTCTCATGTCATCAATATCATCCATTTAAAGCAACAATTCCATGCCTTTTGTAGACTGATATGTGCAGTTTTCACAATTTAAATTTTCTAGCATCTCAAAAAGACACTCCAGGCCCTCTAACTGTCATCTGCTAGCTCCGTGTTTCCTGCATCCAAGTTCTCCTAGCCTTAAGCAGCTAATAGTTAATTACATGTCTCTGGAGTTTCCTATTATGGATACTTCACAAGAACAGAATCAGAAACCAGGGATGTCTGGGGTAGGTGTTGCTGGCAGGCAGGGTAAGCAACCTGTTGGGACTCTTGTTTGCCATATCTACAACCTGGTTCAAGTCCACATGAGCTTCCTGCTGATGCTTGCTGGGAGAAGGCATGTCAGAGCTCAAATGCTCAGGTGTCTGCCTCCCACGAGGGAGACCTGCATGAGTTCCAGGTTCTTGGCTTTGATCTGGTCCAGCTTCAGACTGTTGCACACATTTGGGAAGTGAAACAGTGGGTTGCTGGAGGCTGATCTCTGTTTCTTTGCCTTTCAAGTAACTGAAAATAGAAGGAAATTTTTTTAAAGTATCTGGTCTTTGTGACTGACTTATTTAGCATGTTTCCAAGCATCATCCTTATAGTCAAGTAATAGTCCATGTGTGGATACAACATGCTTCATTTGCTTAATCTATGAAAAACATTGGTATCCTTCCCACTTCTTGGTTATTTTGAATGCTGCTGCTATAAATTCACACAATTTTTTGTATCGTTTTTCTTGTCTACACATAGCTCTGGAATTATGAGGTCACTGGCTAACGCTGTTTAATGGTTTGGAGAACTGCAGAGTATTTTTCCAAAGTGGTTGTACCATTTTACATTACATCAGCAATGTATGTGGTCTCACTTCCCATGCTTGCCAAAACTGATGGACATTTGAATGGGTAGAAGCAGAATCTTCTTACAATTTTGCATCATTCTTAGCCAGTAATGCTATCAAATATCTTTTCCTGTGTGTCTGTTTTGATCCTTTGTCCATTAAAATAGCATCTTTGTAAATTTCATTCATTTATTTTTATTTAACAGACAGACATGGAGATAGCTAGCTCCTTCAGTCCTTTTGTTTATTCCTCAAATACCTGTATACTGGGTGCTGGGCCAGCCCAGGTGAAGCCAGAGCTCCAATTCAGGCACTCTGATACGGCTGTGGGAGCCCCGGAAGGGAGCTTAGCTGCTGCGCCAAATACCTTCTGTTCACTTTTAAATGGAATGGTCTTTTTACTCTAGAACCACAACATTCTCTAGCTAATGAGGGCACGTAAAAACCTTCAAAGGTAGATAAAATGAAAAGGTAAATTTATTTTGGTGCAAAGCATTTTTGAAATCTAGTCGTAAATTATTCATTATATACAGTTTCATAAACTTTTCAGAAATCTCTTATATGTATGGATTTCAAATTCATAGCATCAAAGTATATTTGTCTTCTCATGTTTATTTATCTTCTATTTATTTGAAAGGGAGAAAGACAACGAGATCTACTCAGACAGGCTGATGCCAGAAGCCTGGATCTCAGTGCAGGCCTCCCATGAGGGTGGCAAGTGCCTGAGCCTTCCCTGCCGCCTCCCAGGGCCTCCACTGACAGGGCCTCCACCGCCCGGGAGCTGGGCGTCGCCTCCCAGGGCCTCCACCGACAGGGAGCTGGCATTGGAAGCAGAGACAGAAACCCGGTACTCTGATATGGGATGCAGACATCCACACAATGTTTTAACGAGGGTGCAAAATGTCCAACCCAGCTTATCTTCTCATTCAATTTTCCATAAACTTTCCAAAGTACCCATGTATTACAGATACAATTCCATTATCAGAAATGAGATTCAGAAATATTTTCCCTTACTCTGTCAGTTGATGAAGTCACTTGCCTTTTTGGTGTCATACTGAAGATACACTCGTTAATTCAAGGGCATGGCGATTTGGGTGTTTCTTTTCTTCTGAGTTTTATAGTTTTGGCTCTCACCTTGAAGCCTATGGCCCTGGCTACTTCTTTATATGGTATGAAGGAAGGCTCCTATTTCATTCTGTGAATGTGATTATGCAATGGTCCCAACACTGCTTGCTTGAAAAACTGTCCATAGTCCACTGAATGGTCACGCGTAGCCTCCATGAAAATCAGTTGTTTGTAAACACGTGGGTCCATTTCTGTTCTTTCAATTGTATTCTCCTGATGCATACTTCATTCTGATCCAGTACCAGCCTGTCTAGAATGCCTCTTCTTTGCAGTAAATTTTGAAAACAAGAAATGTGAATCCTCCAACTCTGTGACTCTCTTAAGAATGACCAGACCTGCTCATCAATGTGCTAAGTTCTCATAGTTTTCCCTCTTTGAACAAGAATCATCCTATTTGTCTCCAGTAGCACAGCAGCCAGTATTTAGTGGACATATCCCATGGGTTCCTACGTCCACTTCCGGGTGTTATTTCAGAATTCTTCAAACACATGACTCCTTGCATACCCACTTCCCTGTGCACTCATGCTGACTGATGAGACCCCCATGGAAATCCAGGGGTCCCACACTGTCAGGGGCAGCACAGAGGCCAGGGCCTCTCTGTCCCACTCCACAGAAGGCATCACATTGGTAGTGGGAGGTGTCTGGTTTGCTTCTTTCTTTGTCAGTTTTCATGTCTATCACATAGGTCACTGTTTTACAGTATAGAAGGAGTTTGCCAACTAACAAATTTCCAAGATTCCTTTAGAAAATTCTCATGAGGAAAAGGTATATTCACATGCCAGTCTTCAACAAAAATGACTGGCTGTTTTAAAAGCGTGGAGTGAGTTTATGAGACAATGACAAAACCCTTTATATCCACATCTTTATTTTGAACAATTTTCTGTGATAGCTAGGAGAATACAGCATTAATGACACAAACACTAAGCACAACATTAGACAACTATGAATTTAGAGCACAAACATCATTCTGATATTATTTTGGTTTTCATATTAGTACTAGATGATATCCAGGGAAAGCCCAGATTTCAAAGGTTTTTGCTGATATGAGGTGAATAAGTATTATTTTCCGACTTCCCTGTGATATACGCTGGAACAGAATCAGTGAGAAATAGAGTTGACAATGTCTTTCACTTCTCAGTCCTCCTGCTTCCTGCTCAGTGGATGAATATTTCACCTAAAAACTTTTCAAAGATTAACCATATCAGTATTTTTCTAGGCAAATCAAAAAGTTCATTCTGCAGATTCAACAAAGAAAAAAAAATATTTGGAAACTGCAACATTCAATTTCATTGTAATCAAAATGCATGTTCAGTTCATAGTGAATTAATAAATAAGGTTAATAATTATGAGACACAAAATGTCATGAGTTCATTTTCTGTGTAACACTGTCACAGCAATTTAAATTTTCCAGGAACACAAAAAAAAGTCAGTGTTACTCTAGGACCCCACAAAAAGACATAACCAGGATTCATAGATTACAGCATACAGGTCCACATTTGAAGAAAAATTCACCATTTGTTGGAAAAAATAATGGCTCTAAGGTGTCAGAGAGCTTCAAATGCAAGCTAAAATATTATATCATGTGGTAAAAATAAGATATTTGAAACTACTGACTCTGAGAAATTCATGAAAATGTACCGACTACCAGTGAACTGTACATCAGTCTCAAAAAACTCAAACATTTTTCTTTCAAGTGTTTCAAGCAATATTATATTAATGAAATGTTAGCTATTTTCAGAATTTAATAATGCCCACTAAACTAATAAACATTTTAAGTAGACCAAATTATAAAATTAAAAAAATGTACAAAATGCATTTTGAAAGATATTTTACATAGTACACTTCAGTTCCTGCTTTCTTGAGAACACTGCTGTAATTCCAGTTAGATCTATTGAATTTAGAGTAATACAGTGGGTCAGAATTCACAGCACTCATTCTTGTTTTTACTCAACCTTTTATAGCAGAGGGCTCTTACAAGTTTATTTCCTATGGAATGTCCAAGAAGTTTTAGCATTGTCTTTTATGACAATTAAGAATTAGTGGGAAGCAAGACATTCACGTATTCCCAAGTACCTGGCTGCTCTCTGTATTCTCCCCAGCATCCATTCACTCTTTTGTGCTAGAGTCCCCACTCAGGAACACTCTCAAAACTGATACTTCATCGGTTCTGAGATGGTTGTTACCCTCTAGTTCTAAACCCTGTTTGAAAACACTGGAAAGAAAAGGCAGGAGAAAGTAAGGCGGTGGGGGAAAGGGGTCATGCAGAAAGGGCAGAAGGCCACACCGAACCAAAACCCTTATGAAACCTTACAAACCAGCCAGATGTCCTCTCTAGGCAAGATAACCCTATGGAGGAGGAGTTCTGGAGAACTTAAGGCAGCTCTAGAAGGGGGTGGGGTAAGGGTTAAGGCGGCCCTCACAGCACAGCCTGAGAACAAACTGCAATGCACTTATCCATGAACAGAGGCCGTGGCAACACACAGAGCCTCAAACACACATGCAAACAGCACATCTCCTAGCTCCAAAGTAGACACTCATAGCATGCACACACTGTGGTATCCAGACACACATGGCTTGCACATTGTCTGTGTGCCAGATAGCCCCCAGCAGAGCTCCAGGGGCCTGGGTCCTTTGTGTTGAAGACCTAAATTGGGGACAGTGGCCTCCCCACAGCTTACCTCTGACTGCAGCAGGGATGCCAAGCACCGGGAGGTGGGTGACCTTCATCTTCACTTTGCAGCAGCTTTCACTGCTTCCCGTCTCTCTGGCCTAGCAATCTGCTACTAATGAATGCCATGCTGAAATGCAGAGTCCCAAAGAGCGCTGATTCACCACAAAGCCAGGTCCAGCTATGGCACCGAGTTAGGATTAAAGGGCAAACCACCTGCCAGGGGGCATTTGGTCTTGTTGGTACTCAGCCCTTGCTCAATTCCCTGATGCCCAGCTGGCACTCCATTTAAGGAAAAGGCCGGGGCAATTCCTGGGTAGGAGGAGGGAGAGCATGGGAACCTTATAACTCTCCAAGCCTACTTCCTGGCATCTAACCCCACTTCCCCTGCTTCACTCGGGAGAGCAGAATCATCAGAGTGGGCTGAGGACAAGTCACTGACCTGTCTGTGTCAGGCTATCTGTGAACAATCACGGAAACCATCCTATACCACCCCTGCTGCTGGGAGGAGGAAGTGCGCAAGACAAGAACACATCCAGACCCAGGGCCTGCTTCCGTGCCACCTTCCCCGTGACCTGTCACCTGCACGCTCTAGCTCCTGCCTCATGCCAAGCAGTCAACACTGCCAAGAGGTCCCCTGATTATGCCTCTGGAGGAGCTCTGAACTGGTGCCTTCCTTCACTGGTGCCGGAAGAGAGAGTAAGAGGGGTGAGCGAGAATGTGAGGACTTTCTCGGAGGCTGGCAGGTGCTCATCTTCCTCTAAGGGTTATTAAGAAGATAATTTTTCACCTGCAATCACCACATTAAATTCTGGTAACATATTTTCACAGGCTGCTCTACTATGATTAGTGAAAGATTTGATCTATGTTACACATTACTCACCCAGAAAGGGACAACATTCAAGTGAATGAAATAAATGAAGGCAGTGAAAAAAATGACAAAACAAAATATCCAAAGGGATTCATATGCCTGAATTTCCTATTAGTTGCTTTGGAAAATATTGCTGACGTAAAAAGAAGAGTCAGGGCCATGGGGAGCTCTGCTCGGTGGATTTTAGGCCACGCCCACCTTCTCCCCAGTTCTGGTTAGTCTCTGGCAAGGACAGCCTCAATCTAAGACAAGCCACAAAAAGTGAACCTGATGGTGAGACAGTCTGGGTGTGTGCTGAGGGAAGGGACCAACTGGGAAAGGACAAGAAACACCATGTACAGCTGTGGTGTCCAACACCTCTTCCTCTGAATTCCTATTGGTGTGTCACAGAGAAATGAGGAAAAAAGTTGATTTGTGATAACACTGCAGACCTATTGTAGACAAGGGAGGGCAGCGAGATTTATGCAAACACTGAACCCAGGGAAGGCCAGCACAACCAATTGAGGACCGACCCAACCCATCTGCCTGCAATACACAACAGCAGCCGAGTTGGCAGGGGAAGGGATGGATAATTGGGTGGAGGGAACGGGATAACAGAAAGCCTGGTAGAGATGTGTGTGTGTGAAGCTGGGTGAGAAAGCATGGATGCCAAAGGATGCCCATGTTCTACAGAGTCTTAAAAGTAGAGTCAGAGTCAGGAAAGTAGCGTATGAGGTCATTGATTAGGTCTTGGGGCTGGGGAGGGGGGTCCCTGGTTGTAAGGTGTATTGATCATCATGATGACTAAAAATCCTCAGGTCACAATGAGAAGTTAATTCTGATCCTCATCTGGGAAGGCCCTGCGGGAAGGTGGAAGCCTGGAGCAGCTCTGAGCCACTACTGCTGAAACACAAGTATTGGGGTGACCAGGGGCTCTCAGCCAGGTGTGGGAGAGTGGCTGCAGCTCTGCACAGCAAAGACAGGATGGACGGAGAGGCCCAGGGCAGACAGGCTTCAGGACACGAGCCACCTGGAGTAAGAGGGACAGCTGTAATGGCTTTGGAAATTACCATATGATCCCGAATCCTGGACAAGGTGTTGGAGTGGTGCTGGTGGAGAATGTCTTGCCTCATGGGACTAAGCTGGCCATAGGCCCACTGCCTGTACCAAGGCTGCAGTTCCTCAGACTTGGAGACATTCAGCACTCGCTAAATGGGAGTAAGAGTTCACTGTTCACTGAAAACTACCTTGACAACCAGGAAAAAAAGAGAATCTGATTGAATTAGTAGTGTTTTTTGTTAACATTACAAATAAATAAATGAGGTCAACTGAAGAAAGTAGCACGTGATATAACAAATTAAATGAATTTTCAAGTAATACAAATATAGGTTTTTTATGATGTATGTTCATGACTCATGTACATTAAGAACCTGTGATTTTATGTTTTGTTAAAGGGATGGACAGGCACTGTACACAAGTCCTCCCATCAGAGGAAGGATTTAGTGAGCAACTGCAGCTCTTTTCTCGAGGAGCCAAGCACTCAAGAGAATTCTAAACACGGGAGGGACAGCCAGGTTCAGTTGTCCAACCCTTTTATTTTATAAACAAGGAAACTGAGGTCCAAATAAGTTAGCAGACAATATTTATCATTTAATAACAACCTTTGTCATGGGTGTGAAACTGACTTCCATAAATAATATTGCACATATTTCAATAAGATATGTCATTTTTATAGACCATGTAGCGGTTAGATCATATAAATCTATGCTTGTATTTGAGAATCAGGGTTTCTAGTGAATGCTAAGAATTTGCTTTTTGTACAACCTGAACAGTTTATTGTATAACACTTCTAGAAAAAAAAAAAGAAAAGCATATTTAATTAGAATTTCAGAATGAAACCTTACAGAATCTGGGTCTTACTGAACCAAATCCTCTGTAAAACTCAACAGTCTTGTTATGCTTCTTATTTAAGTCTTCTTAAGCTAATTCTACTACGATGCTCTGTAAAGTATCTAGTGGTATCTGAGGACATTTACAGAAGTTGCAAAGCCTAAAGAAAAAACCTGAATCCTAACTAAATACCTATTATATACCTTCTTTTGCATAATTCATAATCGAAGTTTCAACACTTGAATAATAAAATTCTGATAATTCATTCTTGATAGTGACTGAGATTAAGTCTTAATAAGTCAAAACAGAAAACCCGTCCAGGTTGAAAACATAGAGTGCAGTAATCAGATCTGATAACTGAAGTCACTTCACAAACAACGCAGCCTGATGAGCCTGATGAGCCTGATGCACTGTCCACCCAGGGCAACTAGCAAGCACATCAAGGTAACACATCCGGAGTAAGCCACAACACCAACAATAGCACTCTGCCCACTCCTACCCCTAAATGTCAAGTATTTTGTCATATTAATACATGACATCCAGTGTCTGCTACTTGTGCAGGTCAATCTGTAGAACATTTGCATATAATCCAGTTAAAACTGTGAATTGATGGAATTGTAAACAGTAAAAGATAAGCTTATTATTGTAGCATCTAATATCGCTTACATTTTAAGAAGACAGCATGTAGCAGCAATGTAAAAATGCTCAGTAAACTACAGTACCAATGGACATCTATGTTCTATAGCAAACCAACATTCTTTAATATCTCTATATCATAGCGACATGAATAAGGAAGCTACTTTACCAATGACTTTTCATATTTCCAGTTTACTTTTCTCACCCAGTTTGACGGTATCCACACAGCTGATTTCTAAACTGGTAAGATTTGTATACAATGGCAAGTTTTCTTTCCATTCTCGTGTTCTTGGCTGGTACTTGCCTCTTAACAGCTCATATCTTGAATTCATGCTTTTTAGACCACTTAAGCACACTGTTGAGGATTTCCAATAAATGCTGGCAGCTAAAGACACACTTCTGCCTTCTTTCGTTTCCTTCCTCCCTGTTTCTCTCTTCTTTCCTTCTTCACTCACTCACCTGCACATAAACTCAGGCTACCTAACTGATCAGGGATGGGTGTTGCTCCAAAGGTGACACAATATGCAGGAGCCTAACTTTCTTTGCAGGGTGATGATGACAGTGTTCTAGGGGAGGTTTCCAGTTAACAGCTTCTTGTTCGAGAATCAGTACTTCCTCTTTCACAATGTTACTTGCAGTAGCTGATTGGAACGAACGTGTTCTTATTCCAGACAAGAGATGCGCTGTCCACATTTGCCTGGCCGTCACGTTCAGACACGTGAAATGAAGCCCAGGCCCAGGCTGGCTGGGATTTGGATGGTTTCCAGCGCGAGGGAGGATGGATTGAAGGGGAACGTGACAGGGAAGATGTGTTTAGCATCCATGAGCAGCTGAGGAGAGTCTTTCCTGTCCCGCAAACGCATCTGAGAAGATTAGGAGAGGAAAACGCCAAGAGACCATCAGTTCTCTGCATCTCAAAATTTCTAATGAAAGTTTCTCAACTGATACAGAAAAGTTATCACCTTTATTATAAAATTGCCTCATTTTCCCAACACATTATTATTAAAAAAAAAAACCTAAGCACTGTAAAATAGGTTTAAACAATATAATCCAAGATAGAAACATGTTTTCTTTCAATAAATTAATTGTAAAATGTCCATTCAAAGAACTGATTTGGTGAATCAAAGACAAGGAAAGCCATGGCATGCTTACCTGTATAGTACGAATGAATGACACGGAGACTCTTTCTTCAAACTCATTAACGGGAGTGTACAGATTCAACACTTTGACGATCTGTGAGGAAAGCAATGGTTAACATTTTTGGTATCTTATCAAGTGCACATTGGAAACCTACAATCTGAAAATGCAAAGGACCTGTTTTCTATTCTACCTGGGTGTGTGGTGTGGGGACAGGAACCAGCAGGAGCACAGCTACCCTTGCCATTCGAATTTTCACAGCAAGAATGTACTGGCATATATTTACATGGACTTGGAGAAACATCCAGAAGCACTCTCCCTCACACCCACCCAGTCCCCCAGAGCAGCAGCTGTGTTCAGTGGCCATCCAGCTGTTTCCTAGACATTCTAGGTTGAGTCACTTTAATATACATGGAGTTCACTCTTTTAATACTATTCTAAAATTTACTCTCTTCACATAAAAATATAGCTGGCCATTTAAAAAACAACAGGACTAAGTATCATTTCTTCTTTTCTGGTAACAATTGTATTTTGACAAAAGCTGTTATTATAAATGAATAACGACAAAGCCTTCTAAAGAAATGTTCTGGTTATAAGGGTACGGAGTTCTTTAAAAATGTCAAATTAGTTTATTTTGTAAAATTTTCAAAACTGTTTTCCAATGAAGATGAGTCTTTTCATAGACAAGAAGGAAGTATGGGACAGTAGGCCTGTTTATCAGGTCTCAGTGAGTCAGGGGTCAGCCCGCCATCAAAGGCAATCACTAGAACTCTGTGAAGTATGACTGCTTTATTAAATATAATTTGTTAAGTCAATGAATGATCATTTTATCTCACTCTACAAAATATATGTCTGCGGTAAAGTATATTAAAGTATATTCTTTTAGCGTCTGATAACAGAAAGATTCTCTATAGTCAGGCTATGCCCCAATACAGCCTTATTTTCTACTTGGCAGAAATGGTGGAAACCTTTCAAGTTATCATTCAGTAGCTTGTAATTTCTTTGTTCTTCACAAAAATCATGTAAATATGAATTTAGTAGTAAGAAGTTGTAAATGTAGAGGCCAGCACAATAGCTCAACTGGTTAATCCTTTGCTTTCAAGCACCAGCATCTCATATGGGCTCCAGTTTGTACCAGCTGTTCCACTTCTCATTTAGTTCTCTGGTTATTTCTGGGAAAGCAATAGAGTCTTGGGCCTTAAAATTAAATACATTTTAAACATTTAATAAAAAAATTTAAAAAGAAGAAACTGCAAATATTGACTCCAATTAATTACTGTGTTTTTTTTTGTAAGATGGATTTATTTTTTATTGGAAAGGCAGATTTACAGAGAACAGGAGAGACAGAGAGGAAGATCTTCTGTCTGTTGGTTCACTCCCCAAGTGGCCGCAATGACCAGAGCTGAGCAGATCTGAAGACAGGAGCCAGGAAATTCTTCCTAGTCTCCCATGTGGATGCAGGGTCCCATGGCTTTGGGCCATTCTCCACTGCTTTCCCAGGCCACAAGTAGGAGGCTGGATGAGAAGTGGAGCAGTAGGGACATGAACTGGCACCCATATGGGATCCTAGCAGTTGCAAGGCAAGGAGTTAGCCACTGAGCCACTGCGATGGGCCCCTAACTACTGAGTTTAATTGCATCGTATGAAAATGAAAATTCTTGTGTTATGAGATACCTGAAAGTGTTATATGATGAAAATGAAGAAAGTCCAAGCACTGGCAAAAGAAAATTAAAATAACTAAGAAAAAGCCAAATGGGCAGGTGCATGTCCATAGCTCATCTCATGCTGTTGCTGTTGAGCTCCAATGATCTCCTCGCCCTTTCATTTCCTTAAATCCGATGCCCAGGTACAGGGGACCTGCCCTGAACAGTCACCATCCTTCAACACTTTCTGTAGGCCTCTTAGCACAGAATTTGCTGAAACCTCCATGGTAATCAGCTGGATACAACTGCTTATCTGTCTTCCCTATTAAATAAAAACTCCTGAAAGGGATTTTCCTTACTTATTAAACTCTTTCCACCAGGAGTAAGTATGGTACCTGGAGATGGGTGCTTAATTAGCTATTTTTGAATTGAAGGAATGAAGGTAATCTATCTTTAAACAATCTAAAAAGAAAAAGTCAACCAGTGCCACAGGGCATGGGCAAGTATGCTGTGGCATGTAATACCCTGAGAGCACGGGCTGCTCCCCTCATATCTCCCTCAGCACCTGCAGGCATCCAACAAAGACTTACTGTGTGCTCAGACAACTGCTGTGGCCAGTACCAAAATGTATCAATTCCCGGTAAAAATCTCCTTTCTTCAACGTACATATACACATGAGAGGTCTTGAAAAAGCTCATGGAAAATGCATATTATGAAAACTCTGTGCATGACTTTCAAAATTCCTTTTTAACAAAATAAATGTATCTTTCAACTTTCTTTTCCCTACACTGTTTTTTAATGTTAGACACTCTTTTCTACCATAAGGAAAGTCAGCTCAGACACCACAGCAAGGACCAGACTTATCTGCTTCCCTAGAGCTCATCCTGGAGGAACGTTAAATGACTTCCTAACGGGGAAGGCCACATCACCTGTGCAGTGGTCAAAGCATTGCACATGGAACAAATGGCTTCTGCATCATCGTCTGTCTTCTTTTTCACTTGCAGGAGCTGAGCAGCCTGAATGAGAGGTTCCAGAGTTTCTTTGGCCCCGCTGTTCATCAGATTCTTGTCACGCAGCCATTCTTCCAGTTGACTGACATTGTACCTGTGCCAAGGGAGAGACAGCGATGGAGAGAAGTGGAAGAGAATGCAAATTTACTGCATGTCATCATAAATGTCATAATTTTGTGTGTGTGGCCTTGTCAGTTAAAATGACAGGCAGTATTTTCATTGCTTTTTAAAACTCTCACCAGCTGTGCTTAAAAAGTATCATTATAAATAGTCATGAGATTGAAAAATCATAATTATATAAGATTAAGTGACATGAGAATATAATTCTTATTAATGGAAATAAAAATGGAGTCAATATAGCAAAAGTTGTAGGACTTTCTAATAAACAGGAACATGACATGGCTTTGTCCCCCCTGAAAGCTGACCAGAAAATGAATTTCTCTCAGTTTCAGAGGTCGGCTCATTTTGCTGTGTGGACTTGATCAGCGTTTCAAATCCCTGTCTTCCTGATAGCAAATTCAAAACTGGGTAACTGAACGAACCGCCTCTCTCTCCCACCTCGTATAGTTTGTGCTCAGGCCTCTTTCCAAAGGGCAGAGGCTGGGCAATGGAGACAACGGATGTTCAAGGATAGACATTCAAGGACAGACAGTGGACGGTCAAGGACAAGTGGGAGCCCTTGGAAGAGACTGAGAAGCTCTACCAACCTTGAAGCGTCGGGAAGTAGCCGGCCAAGGGACAGTGGTTCTCAAACCAACACTGACACAATGAACACATGATGAGAACTTAGTAATCGGGCCAGGAGGAGCTGCGACTGTAACTCCACCCTCATAAGCAAAGCTAACGGAGAAAGAGTTCTGCAACCTGAATGGAAGATGTTTTCCACTACTGTCTTCCAATACAGTCTCCAATTTCAAGTTAATTACAGATGATTACATATGGCTTGGCATGAAAATATCTGGAAAGAACACTAAGGTTTCCTGTGATTGAGTACAAAGACTTTGGTAGGAGAAGCCCCTCTCCCCTTGGCAAATGTACCAGCTATTTAAAGGCAACTACTGTCCTCCTTCCCCCCAGAATTCGATCACAGTAAGGAGGTTGTGCTCAAGACCAGTAGGACATAAATGAGTGTGGCTTTTCTTAAAATACAGAGGGGACCTGTTTCAAATGTCAGTGAAAGATAAATTAGATCTTTCGTCATAGGTACAAAAAGCTTATTTTGCTAACAAATGTTTCTAAGATCCAACATTATAATATTTAGTATTTTCTTCTTGTACTCATGCACACACATACACACAGAGCAGGAAAAAGTCGTTAGTCTTCGTGTATTTTTGCATCATCTCTCTCCCTCAAATAAGTCAGCCTCACAGTGAAGCAAGGTTTCCCATCAAGCAATAAGAAGACCCTGCTGGCCAGGCAGAGCCAAGGAGATCTGCAGAAATCTGGTCAGGTAAGAGAGGGTGGCTCCCTGCCAGTTTGCTGCCTGTGGCTTGGCCACGTGGCACCAGATGTCAGGTGTGCGGACTGCAAACAAACCGTGGACTCTCCACAGCTGTCCCAGGGCTGGCCCTGGCTCACCTGATCTGCATGCCTTTACTCCAGGAGCACATGTCCTTTCGCAACAGGAGGTTGTTCAGGGTGATGGCCCCCACGATGTAGAACATCTGCTTGACCACCTGCTTGATCAGCTCTGGGTCCATGCCGTGTTGACACATGACTGAATGGAAGGAGTTGAGCTGCCGGAGAATTGAGTCCAGTGTGTAGGTGCCCTCGTCGGCGATACTGGAGGTTCGTTTTCTCAGCCCCGTGGGCTTCACACCAGACACACCCTGAATGGTTTCATGCTCCAGCATACCTGAGACTGCAGGAACATTTCAACTGTTAGAAGGCAAGGTTTACAAAGAACTTGTTTCCTGTGCACCTGTTCATGTGGGTGCCTATGGGCATGCATGGTACATGACTTCAGTTCAGGAAAAATGATCAGAGTATCAAAATAGAAGGAAAAGAAGTTTTACCAAAAAAGGGGCATCTGGATTTTAAACTTTAATGAAGGAATATTTTTGAATTGCAAAAGCTTATCATGAACTTAAGTAATCCTGAAAATATATTTTTAAACCTAAGAAGCCATGGCTTGGTGATAGCCCAAAGTGTGTGATGTTTTGGGGAGGTTTCTAAGAGAGTTAGGTAGCTGTCAGAGGTAGGATAAACAATAATATCCCAGACATTTCAGCTCCAAAGGTAAACAAACAGTGAGGAAGGCAGGACACTGGGAAGTGGTCATGTGGAAGACTACGGACAAGGCCAGAAGACCAAAGCCCCATCTGGGTCTCCTGTGTGGGTGCTCAGGGGCCCAAGCACGTGGACCATTTACTGCTGTCTTTCCAGGTGCATTACCTGGGAGCTGGATTAAAGTGGAACACCTGAAATTTGAATTGCAAATGGCTGCTTCCCCTGCTGTGTTACACTGTCAAGCCCAACTTAGACTGCTTTAAATTCATAATCTTTTAGGGGGCAGATGAATAATTACTGCTATCTTCTGTGGCTTTCACAGTCTTTCACATCTCTGACTAACTATGGGCCATGAGAGAAAAACAGTCTACTATGAGCTCACAGAGGGGAATGAAGTGGTAGAGTGTGAAAGATGCAGTGGGCAGGGAGAAAGGGCAGCCGGGAATACATCTAGCAGTCCGTTGATAATTTGCTTGAAATAATTATGTTTCCTAACTTAAAAAAACATTTAAAATAAAATCCATGCATTTGGGGTTGGTGAGGTGGCATTGCAAGGTAATCTCCCATGTGGTGCTGACATCCTATATGGGCACTAGTTTCGAGTCCTGGCTGTTCCACTTCCAATCCAGCTTTGCTTATGGCCTGGGAAAGCAGTGGAGGATGGTCCAAGGTCTTGGGCTCCTGCATGGGAGCCCTGGAGAAAGCTCCTGGATTTCCCAGCTTTGAGCAGGCTCAAGTCTGGTAAATACAGCCATTTGGGTATTATACCAGGAGATGAAAATCTTTCTCTCTCCCTCTCTGTAATAATAATTTTCAAGTAAAATGAATAAATCTTTAATCCCATACATTCAAAATTATCAGTCTGCAATTTATACCTGCCTCCTACTTCCTATGCCCACATACTACACATTCTCAAGGAATCGAGGTATCATAATATAGATGATAAACACTATGTGAGGACGTACATACAAATTATGAACTGCCTTTAATGGTTCCACAAGAACCATGAGATGTACAACTCAACATGCAATGCATGAGATGAACCTGTTCTTGTTGCCACAGTATCATCCTAGTCATTCACTGTGGCCTATTAGGCTAAGTGAAAGCCCTCCCCAGGCTCCACGGAAACCATCTGTCACAGTGTCCTAGTCCAGAGTTTAAAGGGTTCCTAAAAACTAGATCATGGCGCCCAGTGGTGTGGCCTAGTGGCTAAAATCCTTGCCTTGAACATGCCAGGATACCATATGGGCGCCGGTTCTATCCCGGCAGCTCCACTTCCTATCCAGCTCCCTGCTTGTGGCCTGGGAAAGCAATTGAGGATGGCCCAAAGCTTTGGGACCCTGCACCTGTGTGGGATACCCGGAAGAAGTTCCTGGATCCTGGCTTTGGATCAGTATAGCATTGGCCGTTGCGTTCACTTGGGGAGTGAATCATCGGACAGAAGATCTTCCTCTCTGTCTCTCCTCCTCTCTGTGTATCTGACTTTCCAGTAAATAATTAAATCTTTAAAAAAAAAAAAAACCAAAACTAGATCATGATGAGACCTCTTGCTGGATCTAAAACATCACTTGGTCACAGGGGAGATGCCCCAAGGACTGGGGAAGGAAACCAGATGCCAGTATTTGGATCCTGAGCAAGCAGTTAGCCAGGGCTGGGTTTCTGGGATCCCTTGATCCCAGTCAGGCTGCTACCCTTACTTCTTGCTTTGTACATGGATAAGTGCCCTGAAACGGGCCTCTGCTGGGCATCTGGCGATGGGCACGTGGCAGAGACAGGTGGGGATGCTCTGGCCTTACCAATCATGGGCTGCAGGATGTTCTCTAACACCCTCACAAGCTGCTGGTAGATCTGAATAGCCAAGTCACTGAGCACCTGCCGATACTCAGCCAAGTCGAAGTTGGTGAGGCAGTGTTCATTTTGGCGGGTTGTGTTGTGCTTCATAAAACCCTGGAATTGGAAAGCAGATGACATGAGACACCTCTCCCATCTCACCAGCTATCTCCAGTTTGGTCTCCATTTTCTCCTCTCCAGGGAGTTTATCCACCCCACCCCATGCCAGGATAGACATTCTTAAATGCTGTTGTGTGTTCCTTGGCTTCTATCTCTTCTATATTCAATGTCTGACTAGCTTCAAGATAGGTAAACATTGCAACCTAGTATCTAAGCTTTACTAATAGCCACAACAATGAGACCATTTGGGGTCATCCAGTAAAGAAAAAACGAAAGGAAGGGAAGGAGGGAAGGAGGGAAGGAGAGAAGGAAGGAAGGAAGGAAGGAGGGAAGGAGGGAAGGAAGGAAGGGGAAGAAAGAAAAAAGAAAGAAAGAAAAGAAAAGATGAGTGTTTTTATTATAAAACAGCAGGTTTACTGTCAAACACTAAATTGTCCAAAGTACTAATCTTGAAATTTCAGTTCATTAAGTATAAACACCGTGCCTAAAAGGGCAATGTACAATCTTCTTTAAATAGACTAATTACTACAGACTTGTAAACAAACAAGCACAACCCTCTTTCTTTCATTATATATTTCATGCTACCTACATTGTGAGTTTTAGTGAAAACTTTTAATAAAAGCTTTCAGAGGCTTTTCTGTTAACACGGAAAGCTAACTGCCAGGCAGGTGCTTATCGCAGGCGTTCTGCATTTTGACATGCTGCCTGCTTGACACTGCTTAATAAAGGCAACTGCTCACTTGATGGATTCTGCCCACAGATGAACATCTGCCTCCTTACAACCCACAATGTCTGAAAGTGGGGACTGACACAATGCAATTACGGTCTTCTAGGGGATTCTGGTCTCTCCATCACACCTTCTTAAGGATCGCGTCTTGCTCATTTTGCAGCTTCCAGCACTGGCCAGGCCAGCATTCTGCCACTGGGGGCTTGGAGAGTGGCACTGACCAGTATCACTGCTTGCCTTCCTGCAGGGCAGCGGCTCAGATCAGCAGACCGTACCCTCAGCTCTGCTCCTATGACCAACGGCACTTGGGAAAACTCACTAACTTCACTGAGCTGCCAGGTCCTTGTATGTAAGACTGAGTTATAATTCCTGCTGCATAGAGATGTAAAAATTAATACTATCATGCCCAGCAAGTGCTGCCTGATGTGTGACTAAGCAGCTCAAAATAGAAATTCATACATTACATATTCTGAAACATACATAAATCTATCAAACAACTAATCACTATGAACAAAAGCAATACAGAATCAAGAGAAATGATGTGATCTTGTATTTTTTTGGTAGTTGCGATACAGTAGCTGAAATTGCTACATTTCTTTTAATAGTCAACCTTCTGATATCAGTGTTTGAAAAGGCCACTTGAACATATTGACAAAAAGTCAGATTTCTAAGTGACTGTTTGTAGGCTGCTGCCTGTCGACTTGGGCTGTGCTGTCTCTCCGAGGGGAGACATCCCTACAGCTCCTCTGGGCGCTGTGTCAGAGGCATGAGTGCTCAACAAAGGGCCACGCCTCTAAGCTACCTCTGAATCTGTGCTTTAAAAATCCTCCTTAAAAAGGCCAGAGAAAATAGAGCTTGCTGGTTTCATAATCAGAGCTTTCTCACCTCTTCTCCGCTGTACTGTTTCAAGCAGTGCAAAAACCGGCATGTGTTAGAGAGCCAGAAGGAGACGGTTTCAAAATCATCACCTCTTTTCTGAAAGAGAGAACAGAAGTCTCAACCTTTTTCTCAGGGAAATGACGACTTGAAAAGGACTGCACAGACTCTAAAAGGCCCATTCTTCCTCCTGGCCGCTGTGAAGACTTCAGGTATAAACCACACGGTCATCTCTCCCCCATCAGTGCGAGCAGCTCTCAACACTGGCTCATGCGCTGTTAGTTGCTTTGTCATGCATCCATTCTCATTAGCAAAGTGTTCTACTCCGTTGATATTAACATAGCTGTCACTTTCAGCAGAAAAACTTCACCAAGACAAAGCTGACCCAAACTCACTCTTGAAGGAGTTAATGAAGGGAACAAGAAACAGATAAAACCACAGATGGGAACAGCAAACATTGTAATGAAGAATGAATCTGAGGCAAGGTAAAGCATCGTGCTCAGCACTCCGATCAGATGGCAAATACTGTAAACTGGAAGATAACATTTCTGAGCAGTGAGCAGAGATGACCAAGAAGTTTGTACTGAGCAGTGGTACAGCCTGCGGTAACCACTGGCCCCTTGGACGGGGGACAAAGGGGATGGAGACAACGCTCATTGCCTCGGAGAGACGCTGGGGTGGGGCATGTTTCCGGGGGGCCAAATGGCAGACCTACGGGAGCACCGGGCATCTGCGAGCTGGGCCACTGGCTTGTTGGGATTCCGGAATTCACAGCGCTACCAGTGTTCGCCTGAAGCTCGCCTACATGGCTGGATGCAGGAAAACCCCAAGTGGTCTACAGTTTATGCCGCAACAAGTGTCCAGCATGAGAGAGCTGGGTTTGAACTTAGAACTCTGTGTGTGTGTGTGTGAGAGAGACCTCCTATTGTAATAATGCTACATCACCACAAAACCCGGGCTCTCAAAGGTTTGGTTCCTTGGTAATGGTTAAGGTAGTGAAAACATGACAAACAATTCTTTTTTTGCATACATTAAATTCACTTCCTTAAGCAAATGCAAAACAGCTCTTAAATTTTTGAGACTATTTTCCCAGGGAGACTTTAAGAAAAAAAAAATCAGAGGCTATCCAATGTATTTTCAGGTGAAACTGGACAACTGCATTCATGTCTGACTCTTCTACTGGGTAACCATCTGAGACTTGGTTGTCATCTTGCAGCTTTAGGAAGGCTGTGGAAAGTAGATACAATTTTATCACACTTCCAAATATAGCAATCATCCTGTGGCTTCAGTAAAAATAGCCACGTCCCTTCCAACAATCCTGATCACAAGTGCGCCTAGTGGAGGCTCCGGCTGTGTTGACCAAGCCAAACAGACTAACAGACTGCGAGGCAGTGCTGGCCTGGGGAGGAGGACCAGTGAGGCCCTGGGCACTGTCTGCATCCTCAGAACAGCTCTGGCCCAGAACTGCTCACTGAGCCTGCATCAGAGGCAGTGCTTCATCAGGCTGATGAAAACCTAAAGAAGAGATTTCATTCCACAATTAATTCAGCATCTGTGCTCACAAGGAGGTTTCAATCTTTACTAAATTATGTTTAAAACAAATCCATTCTACAAACACAGTATCTTCTGGTATGAATGCTAAGGGTGCCCTCTATTCTCAATATAATAAAGAAATCCACATTACTTAAGGGTATTTACTTCTGGTCCAGCTCGGTAGCCTAATGACTAAAGTCCTCGCTTTGTACCCACCAGGATCCCATATGGGCACTGGTACGTGTCCCGGCAGCCCAGCTTCCCACGTAGTTCTCTGCCTTCGGCTTGGGAAAGCCCCAAAGCCTTGGGACCCTGTACCCACATGGACGACCCAAAAGAAACTCCTGGATCTTGGCTTTGGATCAGCACAGTTCTGGCCACTGCAGCCAGTTGGGGAGTGAATCAGCAGATTGAATTTCTTTGTCTCTCCTCCTCTCTGTATATCTGATTTTCCAATTTAAAAAGTTCTTTTAAAAAAAGTATTTATTTCTTTGGAAATTTTAAAAGAGTAAAACTGTTACCTTGGCACATTATGGTGTTTGTGGCTGGAGTTTTTCAAAAGGATATTTTTACTATGAACAAATCATATCTGGCCAAACTGGAATGTTAGTTGTATCTATCATAGGAGAAACAATTTATATGAACTCAAAACTATTTGCCGTCTCTGAATTACTACATAAAAATGAACTAAGAACTTACTCATATATGTCTTTGACTAAACTGCAGATCAAAAAAGCAGTTGCTAAAATCAAAACAGGGCCGCCAGACAAATACATTTCAATTTAAAACAAAGACATGAGACAAACACACATCACTATTACATGGCATCTAAAGGATATTACACTGTAGTACTCATTGCTTTTTATATTTCAATTTACTACAATAATTACTCCAAGTAGATAAATGTCTTCTAACAACCTAGATGAGGGTGAAAACTTCATGATTTGGTTGTTTCTTTGTGTTGATAGTTGTAAGAAGTAGCAAACTTCGTAGTTTAAGTACATTATGGCACTAATATACTAAAATGACATAAGCTATGTTCAGAAGATACTGATGAAGTTTTAAATATTAACTTTTTAGAAGCTCACAGCTTTTATAACCACTGTAGAGTGTAGGGTAACTGTACAATACTCCCTGAGAACCTGCATTTAGCAGAAGTCCTTCTCTTGCGGCTGGAGGAGGAAAGAGGAGTCAGAGCTTACTAGAGGGGAAATGGTACCAAGCTTGATGTGAATGCACTTAGTGACACAAAACTGCACACTTCAAAATGGCTAAAATGGCAAATTTTCTATTATGCATAATGGCTCTTCAAAAAGTTAATGGAAAATGCACATTATGAAAAAGCTACACTTGGACTTTTTGAAGCATCCCATTGCTTTATATCATAATTTTTAAAAATTCACTAAAGACATATTGGATTTTTTTGTAAGATAGCTTTAGGGGCTGGCACGTGGCAGAGTGGGCTAAGTGCCTGCCTGTCACGCTGGCATCCCACATGAGCGCAGTTTGCGTTGTAGTTGCTCCGCTTGTGATCCAGCTCTCTGCTAACGACCTGAGAAAGCAGTCAAATATTTCTTTCTGCCTATTCCTCTCTTTCTGTAACTCTGCCTTTGAAATAAGTAAATCTTAAGAATAAAAAAAAAAGATCATTTTATTTGAAAGGCAGAGAGACAGAAGGCGAGTTATTTTCCAACCACTGCTTCACTCACCAAATGTCTACAACAGCAAGGTTTGGTCCAGGCTCAAGCCAGGAAGCCAGGAGCTTCCTCCTGGCCTCCCACACGGCTGGCAGGGGCCTACGCGCTTGGGTCACCTTTTACTACTTTCCCTCGCTCGTTCACAAGAAGCCACATTAGAAGTGAGGCAGCCAGGACTCAAATTGTCTCTCCAACATGGAATGCCAATGTTGCAGATGGAGCACCACAATGCCAGATCCAGACCCCTCAGACTCGACCAAGTCCCCTCGGCATCCTCCTGAAAGTTCCTGGCATGGTAGACAAGTGGAAGGCAGAGCAGCCGGCTGGAGCACTTCGTCTTAGTTTCTCAAAGAAACACTGGAGTTAAAACGAAGCGTGAGGTTCGCTGTTTCTCTAGAGAGCCTGGAGGAGGATTATGCAAGGTGACTCATGATTGCTAAGTTATGCAGGGTTGCGTTCTGCTCGATTACATAATGCGGCTGCCCTTTCCAAGCCTTTCCTTTCTGTTCAGCATCTGCTTATTGCTTCTCACATGGAACCAGGCATTTTATGTAACAGTACAAATCATGACATGAGCTGAAGTACATGAGAATAAAAGTTTACAGAAAAATGTAATGTTTTAGCATTTTGAAATTATGAACTATGCATTACTGAATGTATTTATCATCTATTTTAACTTCAATATCCTTTTCCTTGCATGTATGCAATTCATGAAATACTTCTAATTTAGCTCTAAGTAAAATCTCAAGGCAGACATGAAGAAATCCAATTTACTCCACAAATAAATATAATTATATAAAAGTAATTTTGCTTATTTTCCAACCTGAGCCCTGTTTTGAAAGTAGGCATGTAAATACGTTGAAAAGAATGTTTCCTTCAAAGAAGGTTTTAAGTTAAGACTGGACAGTAGGGGCTGACATTTGACCTGGTGGTTAAAATGCTATGTGTTACTCCTGCACCCTGTGTCTATGCCTGATTATAGCTGCCTGCTAGTACAGACCCGGGGAGGCAGCAGGCGATGGCTCAAGGACTTAGATGCATGACACTGATGTGGGAGAGCAGGGCTGAGTTCTAGGCTCCTGGCTTCAGTCTGGCTCAGCCCCAGGATTTCAGGAGTAAGTCAGCAGATAGAAGGTCTCTGCTTTAAAAAATTAAAAAAAAGACTAAACAGTGTTTAGAATTAGCACCAACAACACAGCTCAAGTCTAAGGTAGTAACATTTCTCTGGGCAGGTTCTGTCATTAACACTTATCCTGAGAATTCTGCTCAATATGCACTGACCTTCAGCACTTTCTTGATGCTGTTAATTGTTGATGTTAGCAAAGACCTTACTTTCTGATCATCATTTAAGTAGTCAGCATGTCTGACACACATGAACAGGATATATGCTGGCAAGCCCGGAATCAAATTAACTGCTACGCCACGAGGTTTCAGTTCTGGGAAAGAAAAAAAAAAAGGAAAAATCACCTTTTACAATACTGGAAGTCTCTGTGGGGAATGCATTGTGAGCTACAAAAGTATAGTTGTTGTGGAACAGTAATTCAGGGTAAGTAGAACATATAAAAAGGGCATTTTGATGCTTCCTGAAGCGGAGAGATTTTTGAGTGTGGGGACATGTTTGCACAATGAAAACGCCCAGGTTTCCTTGCTGCCCTGTTTTCCTTGAACTCCAGTCTCATGTTTCAGGTGCCTTCCTTATGTGCATCTCTGCTTGGGCACATCCAACTGAGCCTCTCCCAAACCAAATTCTTCAGTTCCCATGGAATCTGCTTTTCTGAGAGCTCTCCCTATCTCAGTCAAGGGTGGCTCCAGTAGTCCAGTTTCTCAATCTTTGGTTCCTTTCTTTTTCTTCTACCACATGTTGAATCCAACAATGGATCCATCTATAAAATACAGCCAGAATCCAACCACCTGCTGCCTGCTCTAGCCAGGATGCTCACTGAGATCGCCATCAACTTCTGCTGCTGCAGCTTCCTAACAGGCCCCTCTCCCCAGCAGCAGTCCTTTCTCCACACAACAACCACAGGTCAATCTTTGGCTGTCAATTGCTGTCATGTGGTTCTGAGAGTCCTCTGAGAGGCTTTTTTTTGGCTCTCATTTATAACATCAGAAACCTTCCGCCTGGTCTTTGTGATCTGTCTCACTGTCTCTCCCACGCCCAGCTCCCCAGCTCACTCTAGTCAAATGGCTCTCCTTCTTTCTCAGGTAACAGCATGACTTGTTCCTTTACTTGCTAGGCTTCTGTCCAATGATCAACTTATCAAACAAAACCCCAAGAATGTCAACCAGGTGTAACTGTCCATCACACTGCTGTCACCTAGACATCTGGAGAGGAATGCTTATGCACAGGCTGGAAGCCAGAATTTTTAGGTTTTCAGCTCATCCTTTCCAGGTGTGTCTTTTCTCTCAGCACCTAGTGCCACCCCCTAAAGAGGCTCCTTGCAGAAGCAGGGGGCCCATTCAACCTCCGCTGAGCTCAGGCTGTTCTGAACTGCTTCTGCCACTCCCTCCTCCTGGTCCTGTGCTTTCCTTCCTCAGCTAAATCTTTTCCTTAATTCTTTTGTTTCTTCCCCATGGCTGAGCTGATATCTGCAATTTACTTAGTTGAAAATCTTTTAAGGAAAGTAAGGGAAAATAGACATTCAGGAGGCAAAATGGCCTAGAACAGGGTGTGTTTGGGGTATCCTTTAAAGCTTCAGAAAAGTGCTAGTCCTAGTACCTACCCTTTTCCCCGTAGACACTGAGATTTAATCCTTTTGGTATTGGGGGGAGACATTAGCACTTCTCAAAGCCTTACAGGAGACCCTAAGAAGCAGTAGGACTGAGGAGTCCGACCTCAGGCATCCTTACACGAGTGCCTTCACTTCAGCTAAGGTAGCACACTGGGACGGGGCCACTACTGGGCCACCACATAGCAGCGCCTTCTGGTGATTGAAGAGCTTAGGTGCTGACTGAGTAGGGTTTTCTATCATTGACACATACATAAGGAAGACCTCTTCTCCCACGCAGAAAATACTTGCCCAGAATCAGATTCTTCACAAGTTTCTGCTCATCCTCCTTCTTGTACTCCAGCATTCCTTGGAAGTCCTTTTCTTTCCTGGGAATGTTGACAGGACGGATGGGCTCATCAATGATCTGTCCTGGAGATATGTTCTCCATCTGGCCCACTTCACGAGAAACCAAAAAGGAGAAGAAAAGGTTTTCCAGAGAAAAAAGATGAGAGGGAGGCCTGATCCCATGACTTTAAGTGATCTTTATGAGAACAGAAGCCGTTGTCTTGGTTGTGCTTGTCCCCTCTTAAAGCATTTTATTCTACTAAAATTAGGTGGCTGGATGGCAAAATTATGTCACTCTAACAACCACCGGTCACTGATTACTATTAACATTAAACAAACTTACCTGATATAAACCTGATAAAGTTTATATTTATAATGAGGCTTATTTTATAATAAGATTAAATGTCCCAAAGCATGCAGTATAACGGTAGCTAATCTATATGAATCACAAATGATATTTAGACTTGAGCTCTATGAATCACATCATTAAAGGCAAATTTTTTACTTTAAATGTATCATTAGTCAGTGCAAATCACACCAAGATTGATAGAATAACAGTGTTTCCTTGTACTAATTAATGTGAAAATATTTCATAAGGCAAAGACCTAATCTCTCCTGACATTCCTTAAACCCACGAGCAGAGAAAACAATCTTATTTTAATATGACGTCTTAAATATTGCTGATTGTTTGTCTTTAACGGAATGACAAAATTCTGAGTGTGAATTTATAATCAGTAAAGTACAATCACCAGATAATAACCCTTTTAGTTGTTAAAAACAGCCACTATTGCAGAGACAACAGCTAGGAAAGAGTAGTGCTAAGAGCAAAAAAAAAAAAAAAGAAATAAAAGTGTTCACTTTCATCTCAAAATTAAAAACTGAATGGGAATTACAGGGAAGAAAGTCAGGGGATCCTGAGTTGCCACAGTAATTGTGCAGGTAAATGCTAGGAAACAGGCATGTTATCCTTCTATTTACAGGAAGGGGGCGCAATTAAGAAATCTATTTCAGAGCAGATTAAGATTTCTGATTGCTGACAAACAGAAGGCAGGTCAATGCAAAAACATTAGAAAGATTTAATGTGGCTGGCTGCATGAGGCATCAGCAATGCTTCCTTGTGTCACTCTGGACAGCTTCCTGTGTTAGTTCTGAGAAGCCTGTTGCATAGGAGGATGTTATCACGGAGAACAGGAATACCTGCTGATGGATGCTGTTGCTTACAAGGCACGGAGCCTGAGCACACACCGTCCACCTTGTGCTGCAGCCTCACACACGGGACTATCGGTGCTGAAAACCTGGCTTAGGTGAGGCCACCACCATCCGTCCACGCTAGGATATCTACAGAGTGATCAGATGGTGATTGGACACATCAGGGCTATGGCCAGCTCTAACAGTCTTGACATGCCTACGCATGGTGCACCCTGAAAGCCTGGGACTAACTGTGCAATACATGCTTTTCTGCAAAAGATTGGGAGACTTAAATAGTTTTGCATTTATTACTATTGGAGTCAACTTAAATCAAGTGCAATGAGGACCACTGCAGCAGATATTGGTCTACACAGCACATGGGCCTGTTCCTGTGAGCGGAGCAATCAAACTCCTGCCACTATAAGCCACAAAAAAAGAGGAGAAACTGGGAGGAGACAAATCTACAAAATTAGGTTTCTCATTATATGCACATGTTTGGACTCCATGTAACCAAAAGAAGACTAGAATATTTTTTTCCTTAAAAGATTTAAATGTTTCTTCGAAAAGCAGAGTGAGAGACAGAGGAAGAGAGCGAGAACGCTTTCATTTGCTGGTTCACATCTCATATCAAACAAGTACGAGAGCCAAGTCTGGACCAGGCCGAAGCCAGGATTCAGGAATTCCTCAGCCTCCCACGTAGAGGATGGGCCCAGGCACCAGGGTCATCTTCCATCATCTCCCTGAGCACATCAGCAAGGGGGGGCTGGATGGGAAGTGGGGCGTCAGGAACTTAGAGGGCATGCTGCATCGCAGCTGGAGGATAAACTTGTTGTACCACAGTGCCGGCTTCCCAAAGAGGAGGTTTCAAACCTACCAAATTTACCAAATTTAAGATGCTATTGCTTGTAAGTACATACCTTTCATACAACACTATCAAAGGGAAAATGCTACCAACGAAACTATAGCCTATCACTTGTAAAATATACTCTAATTTCAGCGATGCACCTCAGGATTTATGAAACATGGTGAATATTTTTTTGCTCAGAGAGCTCATTAAAAAGAAACAACTTGAGTTTCCTTTTACAAAATTTCTAGCAAATATATTTTTCATTCTGTATAAAATGGAGAGACAAAATTTACGACATGCTCAGGAAAAACTTTCTACCTCTGCATTTTCCCTAGAGACTTAAGTCTCTATACAAACTGAGAAGAAATACAGATGTCAGCTCAACAGAATCCTGGTTTGTTTTCCAAAATCACCCACTAATGGAAGTGTCACTTCAACGTAGCATCAAGGAAGTATAGACCTTGAAAGAGATGAGGCAAGTCCATGCTCTGGCTTTCAAAAGCTCAGGGAACCTTGGCAGCTGCTATGAACTGAAACCTTCTGCACAGCACAACAGAGTTAAGAGGTGGAGCATCAGAGGTAGGTGACAAGGCTTTGCAGGCTCTGGCCTCACAACGGGGCGAGTGCATCAGAAAACAGCAAGGGAACTAGCTCATCCTGTTACCTCTAGGTGACTTATGTGACATGGACCTTTATTTTTTGGGGAATAAAGATGCTGACCTGTCCTAGCCCTTCTATTTATCCTGCTGTATCTGTGTTACAGAGAAAGTACTGGCAATTTTATACACTAAAGTGCACAGTGGCCAGCCTCTCATCTTGGAGGCAGAGATGAGGCTCTTAGCAGGTACTGACTCTCTCGGGCCCTCAAGGTTGACTGTCCATTCTCCTGAATGTTGAGAGAGAAACTTCTGTTCTTCATGCACTGCCCAGTGTCAGGCACCTGGCTATGGCAGTACACGTGAGCTGAGTCACTGGTCAAAGTCTGGTAGTCCATCTTACAGACACCTTTGCAGGAAACCTGAAACAATCCATGTTCCTATTTTCTAGGCTCTTAATAGACTTGAAGGGAGAATACTCCCGAACCTTTTTGTCCTGAAAAAATAAAACATACTAGAAAGATGTTTTTAAAATGTCCTTTGCTTACTTTCTTCACCAGGAAGATACTGATCTTAGTTTAACTGAGCAGATAAAAACTGCTCATTAGGATTATTAGAGAAATCCTGTTGGAAAACAGGACACAAAGGAGAGATTGGTGCCCTTGGAAGGACACTGGGTTCTGGTCCTGCCATCTAACTTATTTGCCATCTAATTTATTGAGGTCCTGCATAAGTCATGTATGACTTTTTTTTTTGCTCTTATAAAACACAACTAACTGATTTCTAGAATTTCTTCCCTGTCTAAATGTCTTGCCTATGAGAACTCTTGCACAGCACCCACTCCTGGGTTAAAATTCAAGCACACAGCAGAGCAAATTTTGAAACACTCTCCATTTAGATCTACCATTTCTGCTAAAAATTACACAAGTGTATGTTGGAATTTTTTAACAAGTTTTTGTTAGCTTCCAAAAAAAGTTTCCCTAATTAAATGTAGTCTACAGGAGGATCCAAGGATCATGTTATTTTAAAGCAAAAGATTTTATGTGTGTTGCAATATACTTAAACAACAGCACAAGAAAACTTCTAGCTGTTAGAAGGTGCTTTGTTGTACAAAGTTGCCAGTATTTTTTGTATACCCTAGAGACAACAGGACAAAGAGAAGTGTTAGAACAGATTGGCATCTTTATTTTTTAGAAATAAAGGCAGGGAGCAGAGATAGTACCCTCTGCAAGTGCCTACATCACATAAATGGGTGAAATTGAAAGAGGTTTCAATTGTGAAACTCACAATCATGTATGGAAGGATTATCATAGGAGGGACACTGTACTAGGTGCTGTGAAAATGCAGGGAAGTGAGAGGTGGTTTCCACACTTGGGAAGCTCAGAACCTTAATAACAGTAATTCAAACAAAACTCACAAAAGATGGGAGTCACACTGGCATAGAGAGGGCAGAACTCCAAGATTTGGGTGATCAGGAAAGCTCGCTCTTAAGGACAATATGTGACTTCGGTCTCAAAGAATATGCAAGCTTTGGATAGGAAAAGCAGGGAGACCGAAGAGCAGAGGAGGAGAGGAGAGGAGATTGTTAACCATGGCACAATCTCCTGAACACCCCCAGTGATGGGGAACCTTCAAGCCAAAGAAAAATTATGCAGAATAACGGGGAGTGAATAAAACAGGCTGCTGTGCTTTGTAGGAATCCATCTGGTCAAGGTGATACAGTTCACGGGAGACTGAACGTAATTCAACAGAGCACCTCTAAGATCTCAGGAGCAGCAGATAAAGCATTACTGGAATGAACTTAGAATCTGCCATTAGTCCTGTTCATAGTGAGGTCACTGACACCTGTAACTGTGCCCAGCTTATAGTGAAAACTCCACAAAGACTGAATGAGTAAACACTAATTCCCAAGATGATACAATGACAACTAATATTTAATGGTTTAGCAAGGAGTTTTCTCAACATATATAAATCTGAGATGTTTAAAATATATTATTGCTTTATAATCATAACCCGTGTGTTACTTATGTCTCTTTCCATGTTGTTCTGTGAGCTCTTTGAGAACACAAACTGTGTGTCATCATCACTAATACTACCTGTGACACTAGTGACTAAGGTATATATAACATCCACTATTTGTCAGGAACTATTCTAAATGTATTTTATATGCCACTGCATTTAATCTTTATATGGAATGTCAGATATAACCGTCATTCCCATTTAACAAATGGGAGAATTGAGGAATACAGTTATTGAGTTGCTTGTCCAACATCTTAAAATTAATCAGAAGAGGCAGGATTTCAACCCAAATTAGACTAGTTCTAGGACTCATACTGTTAACACTATATAGGCTTATGATAGTGCCTGGCATACAGGATATACCCATTAGATATTTACTGAATGAATTCTCTCTCTTGGTAGATTATTGTTACCATGAAAAGAATTTCTTTTCCACAGTGGTCACACTTACTGAAACCTATTTAATCATATCTAATATATTTGCATGCAAACTTCTGTGAGGCCAGTAATATCACAGAACAAAATTAAGAATCAGAAACTGTCATGAAAACATATATAAATACCTTCTAGTTCACCAATTTTTTTGGCAAACACTTTCAGTTGTTTTTTCAATTTCCGAACAGTCTTATCCTGTTTTTCAAGTTGTTCCATCAAGTCCTAGAGATTAAAATGAGACATATGACAGATCAAAATAGGTTTTCTGAAATGCACCAAGGGAAAGCAGACACAACATCACAGAAGTAATACTGTTAGTTTTACATAAAAGCTCCAGAAAAGCTTGTTGGTGGAGCCACCACCTGGCTAAAATTGTCAGGCGTGGGAAATGTAGCTACAATAAAAGCCGAATGTTAAATATACCACGAAGTAAATCCCTTACAGGATGATGGACAGCAGGTTCTCTGTGGAGGCTTTTCTAGCAGGCTCCATGTGGGGCAAACAACAGGATACTTATAAAACTTATTGCCTTTTCCCCAGGAGAATGGCTTCTTTTATTTTTAAGAAGATTTTATTTATTTGAAAGGCAGAGTTAGATAGAAAGTAAGAGAGAGAAGAGGAAGAAAAGTGAGAGAGAGAAATCTATTGATTCACTCCCGAAATGGTTACCATGGCTGGAATCAGGCCAGGAGGCCAGAGTTCCATCAGGGTCTCCCATGTGGATGGCAGGGCCCCGAGTACTGGAGCCACCTGCTGTGGCTTTCCCAAGTGCATCAACAAGGAGCTAGATCAGAAGAGAGCAGCTGATACTTTGACAGGTGTTTATATGGGATGTTGGCATCGCAAGAGTAGCTTAACCTGATGTGCCACAATGTCAGCCTGAAATGATTTTTTTCCCTGAAGGTGGACTAGGCAAAACCAAATTCTGATGAAGGCACAAAATGTATGGGGACACTGAAGGGGGACTGGCCTTTGGTGGAGACCAACACTCTATGTGTGAAGGCCTCTGAGACCTTTCTTGGGAGGCTCTGACTTCCTGAAGCCCCAGAAAAGTTAAGCAGTTTGAGACACTAACAAGTTGAAAAATAGTAATGAAGAACAGCAGCAGTCTGCTGTCTTAGCAGGTGGCATGAAACACCCATAAAATTTTGTTGGTGATAAAACTATGTATACATAGAACAAAGAGTGTAATTAGGACTGCTTCACACCAAAGAGGGAAAAAAAGCAGTATTTGGAAAGGGTTGAAAAAAAAACCCCTCTGGTGATGATTGGCTGTCTGATTAATAAAGGGTTCCCTGAAATGTTTAAGACTCAGTCGTTAAGATGAAGATGGACAAGGGCAGACTGAGAAAGGACCTGGAAGAGAGAGGAGCCAGTGATATCTGTGGTTGTTATGCAGGTTGTAGAAAAAGAACATGCCTACAAATATAAATTTTCACTCTCCATTTCAGAGAGTGAAAATGGGGGAAGTGGTGAACTGAGCAGCTTGGATTCATCTCACATTTTGCTTCCATCACACTGTAAGTGGTGTTAATAACAAACTGAACGTGGCCACAGACACAGGACGCTGACAAGGTGACACCAAGGGCACAGCCGTGGGGAGAAACAGGCTTTGTGCAAGTGCTTGGGGAGCAGCAGCAGCAGCGTGCTCTTCAGTTACAAAGGGCTAGAAGGAGCGAGAGACAATTGGCAAGCTCTGTGGTTTTACATACAATCATCCGTTTGTAAAGTGAAATCCGATATGACTGATACTTCTTAGGGTCATCTGCATATAATTCCTCAAAATACTGAAAAAACAGGCACAATGGATGTTTGTTGTTTTTTTTTTCCCCAGTCTTTGAGGGGAATGCCACCTCTCAGTGAAATCAATTTGACAATAGTTCAAAACAACAATATGGAAACTGCATACATCCTAAAGGCTCTCCTCTGCCCAGCAGAGGTGATCCGGACTACATGCACAGACATTCTTGGCATGAGCACGGGGAGCAGGCCGAGGCCAGGAGGCAATCCGTGAGCAGGGAACCAAGCTGTGCACACTGCCCGGAGATGGCTGCCTTTTTGTTCCCAGCCTCCCGTGTACAATGTTCATCATGGCAGCAGTGCTGGGAAGCATAGGGAAGGCGACTTCCACGACAAGGGCAACACTGGCTACTCCGGTGGCCAGGTTGGGCATCAAGAGGCTGGCGAGAGTCTTTCCCCAAAGAGCAGCTCACCTTGCCTGTCCATCAGAGTGGATAAACCACTTCTGTGTTTGTATTGGTGGGTCCAGGAGGGCAGAATTTCAAAGAACACCGAGCCCAGGTCACTGCAGCTTTACTGTTCTGCTCAAGTCTTTCTTAAAGCAATGATTGAGCAAACATGATTTCTAAGACACTACAGCATTATATGCACTTAAATTTACTGATTTACACAGTTAAACACTCACTAGAATCCACCAGCTCAGTTTAGTCTTGATTTAGCTGTGAAGAATTGCCACCCAAGAAATACTGCATGCAAGACTGCCAAGGCAATGCATCGGCCACTTAGTGAAGAACCCCGGGGAACCTGCCACCCGGAAGCATCTTTACGTCACGGTTTCACCTTGTATTTTAAGCTAATCACTCATGAGTAAGGGATTTGTACATAGAGCAATCATTATTTATCATTCAGTGTATTGATTAATTCTTAATCATCAAAGCATTGTTAGTTTAATTTACTGGAGTAATAAAATTATATTTCAAAAATTAGATTCAGAAGATTTCCTCCCAAATTAGTGAGATTTCAGTAAGAGTTCCCCACTCCCACCCCCAATCTGGCATTCCCACCGGTGATCCGCAGGAAATAATTCATTGAAGGCAGTTGCATACAAGATACCAGGAGATGATTTGTAATGTAAATGGTCTTAAGGCAGTAATGGAGGGATGACTGACACTTCCAACCTTCCTAGAAAACTCAATCTTACTACAGGTCATTGAACAAAAATCTTTAAAAAAAAAAAGATAAAGCAGCACTAATCCCAAACAACTTTTCTGAAAAGCTAACAGTACAACATAGATTTTTATATAGTAATATGGAATTAAAACATTTCAATGATTTTTAATATACTTATCAAACTTTTGATTAAAACTGTGCACTAAAATTTAATATAGGACTGTGAAAGAACTGTTTCAAAACTATTTGATAAAAAAAGAAAAAAGAAATCTTAGATTCTATGACAGTACTAGAATCTGGCAAGAGTAAAAAAAAAAAAAACTCCTCCATATTCATCACATAATCTCTGTTCAAAAGAACAAACCAAGTGTGAGCCTGACTTTGCTACTTCTTCCCTCCGACCCGGGAGCTTTACCCAAAGTCAATCAAAATCCTGGGTTGGCTTTTGTCCAGTGTATTCTCTGATCGTGACTCTAGCCCCCTTGTCTGCTGGAGGTGGATGGTATACATGATGGCTTGGGCACCAATGGTGATTATCCGCAGTCTGTAACGACAATCACCTTGTGCTGACAAACCTCTCGGGCAGCCAGAGGACCCGCCAGTGGAGGCAGCAGATTGTGGCACCTGGAATCTGTGAGAACCCCAACATGCTGGCTACCTTCCAGACCTTCAAGGTCGACCTGACAATACTCAGATGCTCAAGAGCCTTCTGTGAGAAGCACAACCTCTCTGTGCCCTTTTCATTTCCAGCAGTATCGTCTTATTTGCCTTACTCTGTCTCTGCTAGAAGAGGTTAACTAACAAGACAGGGTGATGTGGGTTTCCCCCAGAAAGAATAGCTGTGTTGGGTCCAACGGGCACTAGGCTGTACTGCAGGGCCAGGGACAACTCTCCTTACCAGGTTCTCGTTGGTTAGCCGGGTGATCTCGTGCTGCAGGCTGGCCTCAATGCGGGCCTCCGGAGGCAGCTGCAGGTTCTGGGCCAGCAGCTGCTGCTGCCGGTTGTTCTCCTCCTTTAGGCTCTGGATCTCCCCACGCAGGGCCTCCGCCTCGTTCTCGTGGCTCCTCTTTTGCGCCTGGAGCTGGGATTCCAGGAGTCTGCCGAGAAGCCACACAGGTTGGAAGTGGAGAGGATGCCCCGAGGTCCTGTCTAAGAGGGGCAAGGCTTCACCTCTGCAAGCGGATATGCTTTTGCGAATGTGTAGAATGTGTACCTTCTGGGTTGATTAAAAAATCTCAAATAAGGGCTAGTAGTGGAAACCACTGCTTTCACATGTGTGTCTTTCTGAACTGTATAAAGTTCCCAGAGGCACTGAGAAGCTTGGAGTTTTATTTCTTCTGAAAGGTTCACAGAAAATTACTTTCAAAAATCAATTAAAAGACACAGCTCTAATCTGGCATACTGTATTTACACACTAACGTTTCAACTGGCAAAGACTGTTATCTTTGCTGCAGATCAACTCTTCACTACAAAGGGGTGAGATGACCAACTCCCTGTCTAATGAGAGGGGAATGCCACCTCTCAGTGAAATAAATTTGACAATAATTCAAAACAACAATTAGATGTGCCTTTGAACTTTGAGTTACTAATTCCAGGCAGAGGGTGGGACCAGAGTCCCATTTTTACTTCCTATTCTTATCTCTGAATTACAAGCTGGAGAACCACTACAAGATAGAATGGGCTAAATCCAGACAGTTTTTAATTTGCTACATATATTTTAGACTTTTCATTTTCTCTTCTCAACAGCTTACAGAGCAGCAACAGAATCTCAACAAGCCCAGTTTTAGAACTTAACCAACAAAGTGGTTACTGCTTCTCTGACCAAAACACATGGCCAGCTACACCCGGAGAGCAGCCTAGGTCCCCAGTGGCAAGGACACCACAGAGAACGGCCTCCTTCCTTCATTACACACCCCCACTTCTGCACTTACTCCTTTTTCAAATGCAAAGGGAGTGAGGGTTAAAACTGAATGTGAAGAAAGTGAATATTCTAATTCTCTTGGTTGCCAACCACTGCGTCAAACTTATTGAAGCCATTGCGAACTGTTAACAGCAGACTAAAGATAATTCAGCGATCACAAATTTCCAAAGGATTTGAACAAATAATACCCCAAAGTTAATGACAGTGCTTTATGGTTAGAACAAAGCAGAATATGCAGAAGCCCCTGAACAGTAAATTAGGTATTAGTAAAAGTTAATGATGAAAATGAAATTTTCATGATTTTTAAGACACAAATATCACACACCAAATGAGTGACTATGTTAGAAAGTCAGCTGTTTCTTCCCTTTAAACATTTAATTTACTGTTGGCTAATTATCCTGAACTGCACCCATGCAGGGAGCTTTCTGACTTGCTGTTTCACAAATACGAATTCACAATAGAAGCACAGAATGCCTACTCATGGGTTTAACGTTGCTTTGGGCAGTATAATAATGTATAAGACCACAGTCGCATCGCAACAGGCATGCATAACCTGTAAACTGACAAAGTTGCTGTCTTGATTAATAAGTACTAGTCCCTATCACCACCAGTAATCCGTGCTCTTGTTGGAAGGCTGTTTTTCTTTCAACTCCTAGAGAGAGACATTCACAAATATCTGAAGGGAATTCTCGATAGCATCATTCACTTGCAGTGGTGGGAGCCTTTATTCTGCCAAGGGCCATTTGGATATTTGTATCATTTGCAAGTCATACAAAATGATGAACTGGAAAGTGAGCCTGCTCTAGATTGACCGGGTTTCAGGTCTTGCCTGCAGCTGCCTTGGCAGGGCCAGACTAGGTGACTTCATAGGCCTCTGAACCCTACAGCGCTGATGCTCCACGTCCCTGATGTGAGGCGAGCGACTCTCACTTTCATCATCAAATAATTTCTCAGCTTGGTGCAGAAGGTTTTTAAAGTGCTTGGCTGAATATGCTAAGTTTCACTGAAACCAGTTTATCCAGGGAAGATACTTAATGCACAAGAAATGCAAGTGTTAAAGTCAGGAAGCCGGTGTTAGTAAGAAAAACTGCAAATTAACAACATCCCGTGTCAGGAGACAAATATAACCTGTTGGCTTGTTTTAACCCTTCATAAACCAGCCACAGCTCTCCATCCTCATTCAACTCATGGAAATCCATAGCAGACGATCTTCCATGCAAAAGGAACAACAATGCAAAACACAAAGGGATACAGGATGGTAATGAGATGGTGACAATCGAGCAGCACATGTTATTTTAATATCTCATTAAGTGAGTAAGAATATATTAATTACAGATGATTTTAAGACATTACCACAAGAATTATTTTTGGTTTTTTAAATGGTTAACATGAAGCATCACAAGTAAATGAATAGAGATTAAAAAAAATTAAGAACCCACATCTTCAGCTCCTACAAATATAAGAAACGACTGAAAAAGGTGAGAAAGTTCCACTTTATTGTTTTATTCAGCTAGCAGGGTGATTTTATTATACCAGCAACGAGACTAGAGGCTAAGCAGGGTATACACACATAGGATGAACACTTCAGCTACTGTCTTCCTATGATAATCTTCACAATCTCTTTTAAATTGTGCTTTAAGTCTTCTAGGTAGGAATTTGTTTTAGCTTAATAAAAGCTGATATCCCCTTTAAAATTGGCACATAAAACTCTCACAGATGTAACATAAATAAAAACATGTGCAAAGTTCTCAGCACTTATGGCATAATTGTTTAAAGTTTTCTGTGTCGAAAATCAGTTTTAAGGATCAAGTGTTAATTTTAGTGGTTAAGGCACCAGTTAAGGCTCCTAAGCTTTATACCAGAGTATTTGGGTTTGACCCCCAGTTCTGGCTTCAAACTCCAACTCCTTTCTAAAGCAGACCCTTGCAGACAATAGTCATGACTCAAGCAAGTGAGTTCCTGCCACCTGTGTGGCTTTCAGTAGGACTTGATCCTGGATATTGCTGGTAATTTGCTAAATGAATCAGCAGATGGGAGCTCTAGCTCTATGTTTCTCAGATAAATAAGTCAAAATCAATAAAAACAAATAATTGTACTACCTGAAAAAACTAATTTTATTACCTTTGTGTTAAATATATTAATTAACAAACAATGACAAAGTTGGCCTTTCTTTTTCTTCTTCTTCTTTTTTTTTTTTTAACCTAGGACTTAAAAATAATACTTTTTTGGAATACCTGGTAAACGTCAGGACTTTTTCTACCTCCTTTTACTGTGTTCAGTCTCCCAGTAGCCCAATTTCTATCACTTGCCACATTGTGGAGGAAGATACACAGGTTCAGAAGACACCTGCAGAGGGTGGGTGGCTGGCAAGTAGCAGAGCCCACCCAGTGCCAGCTCACTCCACAGGCCAGTTCTCACTCCAGATTCTCCCTCCCTATTTCTACATTTACATAGCACATTTAAGGACTTTCCTTTCTAGTTTTTTTAATCTATCATCTCTCCCTAGAGAGTTCATCTATTACACATTATTTTACTCTAATTACTTTAAAATTTACTTTAGTCCACACATCTCTCCTGACTTGAGACCAATATATGGAACTGCCTAAGGGAATTCTCTCCTTGGATGTCCTCCTGATTTCTTAAACTCAGTCTGTGTAAATTTACTCATGACCCCCACCCAGCACTGTACCACAGCACACCACAGCTCCATGGCTGGAAAACGGCCTTGCCACATCCAACAAGTTTATCAGGAAACTTCCCTGTCCCTTGCAACACACTCAACTCACCGCCAGGCTCACTGGCCTCATCTTCTGACATATCTTTCAAAGTGTTCCATTTCTCTCAATGCAAACAGCCACCAAATAGGCCCAAATTGTCATAATCAGTCACTGGATTACGTGTAGTCACCTCTTAACTGGTCTACATGCCTTCGATAATTGTTCCATGGCAATCTGTTCTCTAATACATCAGGCAGACTAGCTTTCTAAATGTCAACTCTGATCACCTCTTTCTAGTTAAAGCCTTCCAACAGTTCCCACTATTCTTGAAATAAAGTCCAAATCTCCAGTAACTTCAGCCTCTGACATTTTTTTTTTAAGATGTGGTCCAGTATCTGGCATAAAGTGGGCATGGACATCCATGGGCATGTATACAATGACCTGTGGGTCATTGAATACTTGAGTGGACGGACAGTACAACATTCACATAGTTCTTGCTGCACCAACATTTTTTCTTAGATATAAAGGTATGCTTATAGTTTATATTCTTAAACTGAAATTTAAGTTTAACCAAATTATTTTAGAAGTGTTTCTCTATCCTTACCCATAAGAGGGTAGGGAGTACCTTACCTCTATATGGCACTGTTCTTTAATCTGTGAAGTGTTTATACATGCCAATACTGATATGATACATTGATAATGCATCTCTCCAGAATTTTCTTCCTTATCACTTGCCAGGTTGTCTCAAAATGGTCTGGTCTGCAGTTTTGTGAGCTCAATTCATTCGCATTAAGGCTCTGTTGGGAAGGGCTGGGGTAACAGAGCTGAGGGGAAATCCAAATATGAACCCTCATACTGCCCTGCTCAAACTCATTGAACCATTTTAGGGTTACATGGCCAACTCTGAGGCAATTCTAAACACTGCACTTCTCTTCACACTTAATTGCCCCCTACAAAACTTCACAAATAACCATGCGGAGTAACAAATGACAGTGACTATCCAGGGCAGCCCACACTGGATAGATGGGTTTCTTCTCAAGGTCCACCTCAAAGTTAAACTACATACACACCCACTAGCTTCCCTTGATGCAACGAACACTCTCCCTGGTGGCACTCGTCCATAATGCTGCCTTAATACATGAGATTTTAACTGAGACTACATTTGAAATCCTGGATTTTCAATGCATAAACACGTTAGCTTGTTGTACAAAAGCATGGTTCGAAGGCCAAAAAAATCAACACAGCTGTACCACATGCACAAGGGAACTATCAACTTACCTGTTGGTTTCTTTCAAACCAATGTAGGCTTGTGCTATTTCACCTTTATCTTTCATTTTTTGCACATCTTCCAAAAGTATTGTGGAGTCCGTCATTGTATTCTGAAGGGTAAATGATATATTTCACATTAACATCCAATCAAATGCTTTAAACTACATATGATTTCTTTCTTTTCTCCAGTGAGGGAGATTTACGTGCTCTAGGGAGTCACCCCAGGCCCATGTAACTGTGGAGGAAGTTCAAGGTGAAATTATACAAACATATGTGAGTACATGAGGACACTTCAAACTTTTGGAGGCCTTCTGTTTGTCTACAAATGTTTTATATGCAGAGATGTGTGTATACATATATATTTCACATAAAGTATATAGTATGTACTATAGTGATCATAATAGTATCAGGAAAACAACAAACCAACACTTGAACAAAATACATAGAGCTGTTTCTTCTACTATTTTCTCATCAGTTAGAATGAGATAAATGATAAAGGCTTCTAACAAAACACTAAAAATATGATATACAGTACATTTTTAAAAATTAAAGGCCCAGTGCAAAGAAGGTGGTGTTAAGATGATATGTTTTAGCAAAATGTAGGGTTTTTTTTTTCCCCTCACATCTTCAGATATATATAAATGGCAGGGGTTCAGCTTCATGTAAGTATCTACCATCTGCTGTTATTCAAAGCCTTTTTCTGTGATACAGCTTAGCATGCAACATAAGCTTTGGAAACAAACATGTGACAGGTCGGGATTACTAATGTCTGTATAGTTAAAAAGGCCTGTTATGCACATTCTGACTTGCCTGATGTGATTTCAAAATCCTTTTCTACTTAGCCACTATTATGTTGCACCTTTCCGGAGCAGACATGAAGAATCAATGCTCTGTGGTCTTGAAAGGATGATTAGTACGCTCCAAAATCTCACAGCTCATTTTATTCGTGTACATTGTATATACGTGAGCCTCTAGAGCCAGGTCTCACAACACAGCGGACTTAAGAGAATACACTTCAATACAGTGATTGCAGACATGTTCTAGCATGGCTTTGAAACCACAGGCTTAGCAATGTCTGCCCAGATTTCAGTGTGTAAGAAACATTCTTCAAAAATACTCCTTTATATATGCGTTCTTTAATCAGGCTAAATATATAACCTGATATACACTATTAATAAATATAGAGGTTAATTACATTTTAAAGATCTTGTCCATAAATACCACATACATATTTTTTCAAGTATGCTTTCTAAACAGTTAAAACAGATTTCAAAAAAATTTTTTTCTCTGAAAAGAAAAAAAGAACCAATTTTTCTACTCCATAAAGGATCATACTCATTTTTAAAACCCTTATGTAGTACCTTTCAAAGTCTCAAGTAAATAATCCTCGATGTATGCTTTGATATCTAAGACTGACTTATGTGGTTTGAATGTCCATAAAATTAAGCCACTTTATCTAATTATCTGGCCCAAGGGACAGCTGTATGTCTTTAAATGTTGTTGTCCTGGGGTATAAGTAGTGCTCGGTTCCCTTACCCTGTCTGCTCAGGCTAAGGAGTGGGAGCTGCGACATGAGGGTGGCCTCGGCGCAGTAGCAGAAGGCCCTTACTGCTTAGTCTGTCCCCACAAGGCCAGTGACCGGAAGTTCCGAGAGGATAGCACCCTGTGAGGTCAATCCCAGCACTAGCTGTCATGCAACAGGGAGAGTACAGAGCAGTGTGTTCTTCCCAGGCCTCTCCTCATCCTTGCTGAGCCAACAAAGCCACAGATGGAAGAAAAGAGCTCAGCAGCCTATGTGTCTGAGTAGACTCCAAGTCAAGTTTCCCCGACTCCCTGCTTGCGTGTGACCGACCATAACCTATAAAGTGAGTCACAAAGCTGATCCAGAATGGAATCTGTGACAACCACTATTTTCCACTGATTCCAAAAACAGGAAGGAATCAAACAGGAAATTAATCTGTAAACAAATAAAGATCGACTTGATGGATATAAAGTACCAATTGCATATATTTGGGAATACCTGTGTACTAAAGTTAGAAATAAATAGAAGTATTTACTAAAAATCGGAAGAAATCTTATAATTACCTTGTCATCCTGAAAATCAGAAGCCAGCAAGCAAACACACACACAAAAGAAGAAAAAACAATAAACCCTTAGTTCTACAAATCAATTTTTGTAGTCCCTTGCATAACAGGTAAAACTTAATTTAAAAAAAAAACATGAATTGTTCTAAAACTCTGTAAATCACAATACATGACACTGGTATAAAATAGATGCTAATATATATCCTTGTCATAAACCCTTATTAAGAGAAAAAAAAAACTCAAGCTTTTTTGAGTTGTTTGGGTGTCTCTGGCTGTGATATTTCTGGGTTCTTGAGAGAAAATGATCCTCCTGTTAACAAACATGAATAAAGTTTTCATCCCAAGTATGTGGGAGCCCCAGGAATGCCTACTGGTAGGTCTATGCAAGGCCTCCAGAGCCCTCTGGAGGTGGAGCAGATAAACTAGATGGGGCTGGCCCATCCTACCTGAACACTGCCTGCAAAGGAGTTGTAAGAGCTGACCAGTTGCTGAGCAAGACAAACAGCCCCAATGATGTTGGGAAGGCCTCAGTGTCAGGAGAGGACAGGACTGCCCAGGGTAGGCTGAGCTGGGTGAACAAACTTTGGTTAGACAGGGCTAGGCCACTGCAGGTGGGTGAACAGTTGACAAACGTGGCGTGAGGGCTGGGTCAGGCTTTTGATGCTGGTAGCATCATTTTCCTTTTCCATTCTCTTATATTATTCTAAAGTTTCTTGTGAGATTATATTATATCATATATAAATATACAATTACATGTAAATAAATTGTAAAAAGACTAGCAACTTTTCCCAAGGGAATGAGAGACAAGAATCCTGACTTTGGATTCCGTAGATGAGCAGAAACACAGCCTTGTTTCTTTGGCTTCAGGCATGATGGCAGTCTTTGGAATCAATCGAGGACAGGGATGCCTGCTTGGCCAAACCACAGCAGATGGCCTCTTTTCACCCCAGATTTAGTGATTGGTTTTAAAATTTTGAAGCCCGTTTCTTTACATAATCCCACTTGTTACAGGACTTTCCTCTCCCACCCCAGCACAAAATTATTTAGTCAGATATCTTGGATTTGAATTCACTACTTTTCTTTTCAAGATTTATTTATTTATTTGAAGGGTAAAGTGACAGAGAGAGACAGGAGAGAGAAAAACCTTCGATCTCCCATTTGCTGGCTTGCCCCTGAAATGACCACCATAGCTGGGGATGAGCCAGACCAAAGTTAGGAGCCAGGAACTCCATGTAAGTTTTCTAAGTGGGTGGCAGGCACGTAAGTACTTCAGCCACTATCCACTGCCTCCCAGAATGCAATTGCAGGGAGATAGAGCAGAAGTTGAATAGCTGGGAATCAAACTGGCAGTTTGATATTAGATGTAGGGCATTCTAAGCAGCAGCTTAACGAGCTGCACTGAAAACTCATTTTAGAACTGGCTATTTTTCAAAGCAGCGTTGATCCCAGGTGTGAGCTGCCTTAACCAAAACTAACTGTACATTCCAAATAAAGAATCCAAACCACACAGAGAAATAGCATTTCTAAAGGAAGCATACTCATATTTTTCGCAGCATCCAGCTCATTCTGTCATGGACACCTCACATGGTATGTGACCCAGCTGGGGTACTTGATGACTTGGTTCCTATGCCTTTGCTACGCACATGTGGGCAGAGACACAGAGCAGATTTTCAAGCTGATTATTAAGGTTACCTCTGATGGAAAGTGACAAACAGGCCTATTCTCATTAGTACATGGCACTACCAGGTCTCAAAACAGCCTCGGACAGGGAAGACCTCAGTGTGGAAACCCTCACTGCAGAGTCCCCAGTGACAGCCCCTCCCAGTGGGCATGGCTTCCCAGGGGAGCAGGGATCTCCTCCATGCAACTTCCACCCAGTGGTTCATTTCTAGCCTCTTCATATGTTACTTTTCCAGGCTATTTTCAAAAAGTAATTTAAAAGTTGCATTTAATTCCTCCCCAAGCATGACAACTTAAGGCCTTTGTATTAAATAGGATTTTATATCAGATCATAACTTACTATGGCCACATTAATGCAAAAGATTAATTTTTAAAGACTTTGCTCACAAGAGAGCGAGAGATAAAACTTAGGTCATTTAAAATTCATTGCTTTTAAAAATTATTAATTCTCTGAGTAAAAATGCTCATATATATTTGCTTCGTTATAACAGAAAAGAAGAAACAGGGAAGGCCTGGCACAAGATCTCAACTGGCCAATCCTCACCTGCAAGTACCTGCATTCCAAATGGGTGCCAGTTTGAGTCCTGACTGCCCCACTTCCAATCCTAGCTCCCTGCTTTTGGCCTGGGGAAGACCCACAAGTGGGTTCCTGGCTCCTGGCTTTGAATTGGCTCAGCTCCAGCCATTATGGCCATTTGGGGAGTGAACCAATGGATGGAAGATCTTTTTCTCTCTGTCTCCTCTTCTCTCCACAAATCTGCCTTTCCAATAAAAATAAGTCAACTCTTAAAAAAACAGAAGAAGAAGAAGAATTGAGTGTGGTCCCCACACAGCCACTTGAGCCCTGGACACATACTTACCTTGGGTTGGATGGCTTCCTTTTGGCTCACCAGCTGAGACCTCAGGATGAGCACTTCCTCCTTGCGGACATCAAGCTCCTCACTCACAGTGGCCAGCTGCTCCATGAGGACACGGTAAGCAGGTGCACCAGGAGCGGTCACCTCTGGGGCGCTCTTCTCACTAAGGGCCTTGCGTAACTCATTTAGCTCATTTTTCAGTTTTTTGTTTTCTGATTCTAGTTCTTGACGCTGTATGAAGAGATAAGGCAAAGCTCACTGTTGTCATCCTCAGCTTTACGCAGGAATGCTCTTCCCCTAGGCTGGCAGGGAAATTCTGATAGCAAAGATGTTCAGAGCTACAAGGGAATGACTTCCCAGGCCCTACAGCAAGCTCTGCTCACAAATTACTGAAGTCTAGTTTTTCAGCAATCCAGCTTCCACAGTCAAATGTATTCTGGCCTGCCCAGGAATGTTCATAGGTCTGGTGAGGTGAGCCCATCCTCTTGAGTCCAGGTTTTATGGGCACATAAACATGAGGGCAAATAAAAAGATCTATCTGGTTAAAACATCTCCAACAAATTGTGGATCCCTAAAATCTTTAGTAGACCGCTCTTACTTTCTATGTAAAGCAGACCTCTGAGATAAGAATTTAACTTTCAATTTTTTAAAAAAATTACCTTACCATTTAGGCTGATAAAATTCCTTCATGTTTCAATGACAATGCATAATGCAGTTCTCACACTTCCTCCCTGTGTGGCATGCCTGTGAAGTCAGCAGCGAGGCCTTGCTCTGAAGGTGGAAGGAGCGACTGAACACCTCCTTCCCCCAGCAGATGGACACGCACCTCCTTCATCCTCTCCACACTTCCACCAACCACCAGCCACCCTCATGCTGCCAGCTGGCTCTGTCCTCCCCTCATCCTGTTCAAACAACAGCAGTAGGAACCCAGAAAAGAGTGCCAGCGATGCTAAGATCCAGTTATCATAAGATATTGACTGAGAACCACTGAAGTAGATGAGCATTTTAAAGCACTAGGAACCCTATGGTGCCTTCCTTATTTAGCATGTGACGCAAACCTGACGATGATGGACATGACACACACCTGTATAAGGAGCAACTCTTTTATTATTATTTATTTCCAGAGAATCAATCCTGGGCGCCTCTTACCAGACCTATGTGGAATCCTTCCCCTGCTGGTTTAGGAATTATGTAATTCCCCATTCATTAATCTAGTCTTCTGTGACAGTGTGCACTTGGACTCCTACCAACCAGTCGGCATGAATTGCTCTTTTCTGTATTAGAAAACAAATGAATGTCTTTATTGTGATGCCTCAGCTCTGGTATATGTGTGATGTATCCAAACCTTCACTGAGCATCATAATCACCAGTGGTGGGGTCTTGTTACAACACAGATAATTGGTCCCTTCTGCAGATTCTGACTTAATGGGTCCAGGAGCGTGAAGTCTGAAAACCCGCATTTCCAGCAGGTTTGCAGATGATATCTTATAACTGTGAATCTGGCTCATGTACACGACAGAGAATACCTTCACGTGGCTGTTTTTTGAGGGCGTCAAGAGAGGACTCAGAGAGTGGACTTCCACCTCCATGCCCTTGGTCTGTCGCCTCACCCCTAATCGGATTTGGCTTTGTTTTTTAATTTGGAAAGGAGACAGAGAGAGAGAGAGAGAGAGAGAGAGAGAGAGAGAGATTGTGGGTGTGTAGGGAGAGGGTGAGTGAGCTTCCACCTACTGGCTCACTCCCCAAATGCCTGCAAACAGCCAGTGCTAGGAAGGGACACGGCTGGGAAGTAGGAACACAAGCCAGGTTTCCCGTGTGAGTGCCAGGGACTCCCGGGATGTGCATTAGTGGGAAGCTGGTGCTAGGAGCCATAGCTGGGAATTGAGGCTAGGTGCTCCAGTGTGCGATATTTTAACTGCTAGGTGCACACAAGACACCTGTGTTCTAAGTGGCACATGTAGCAGTTGAATGCAGGTAGCCCAGAACCCCTGTCTTTACTACTGCAGTCTCAAATGGCACCTACTTTTCTTGCTCCTGTTTAGACTGAAGTCTAGCTTCTGAGAAACAGAATTTCCGTAATGCCTGAAGAAGGTTTATCTGGGGACTTTTGATCAAACCTCTAGCCCTTAAGGATGTTCTCCGAGACAAAAAAACAAAAAAGCAACTCTGGGCAAGTCTTTTGCCAACGTAAAAGAGTTCAAATCTTGGGCAGAAATTCCCCAGTACCTTGAGTGACTCATATTCCAGTTCTGCACCTCTGACTTGGGGTCTTTCTTCTTCCTGAGGAAAAACATGAAATAAAAATTTTATCTTTTAATTGTCACATGTTCACTTTTAAGAATATGTCCCTGTCCTACAGAAGTTAGCCCTCAGCAGTCTAACCAAACATGGCTTGGCTAAGGTACTTCTGGGCTACATTCTCACTAAAGAAGCCATGGCGGACAGGGAGCCCCAGGCCCGCCTCAGCAGCCGGGTTCACCTCGGGCCAGGAGCGACCACACTGCGCACCTTTGCCTTGCTGCGCAGCACCTGCTCCTCCTTGCGGTCCAGCTCGTCCTGCATCGCCTGCTTCTCCTGCTCCAGCTCCGTGACGCGCTTCTGCAGCTTGAGAAACAATGACATGTCCAGAGGGACCTTCTTCTCACTTGGCTCCTAAACCCCAGGAGGGACACGCACAAGGCAAGGAAAAGATCATGAATAGCTCTGGAGGAAAAGTAATGAAGAATATACATGAAAAAATGCTCATTTCACTAACAACTGCAGAAATGCAAAATAAACAACAGAAAAACACTGCCTCTCTCTTATCAGAGTGACAAAGACTGAAAGATTCACAAGACCCTGTGTGGGCAATCATGTCTCGTGACGTAAGTGGAAATACAAGAAAACTTTCTAAAAAAGCTGTTTCACTGTATTTTTTTTAAAAAATAAATGTATATACCTGCTAACCCAACAAATCTGCATTTAGGAATTAACCCTATAAAAATACTCAGGTAAATATGCAAAACATGTGGGGAAAATGTTTATCGAAGCATTTTTGTAATTTTGCAAAACTTTGACAGGAACTTCAATGCCAGACCAAAAAAAAAAAAAAACCTGTTCAAATTATTGTATTGTCAACCTGAGAAATATTTTACAATTGCTAAAAGATTTACATGAGCAGATAAATATACTTCATCCCAGACAGATGAAGTACTAAATTAACACTGTATATTGTGGTACAGAATATACACTACAATCTAATTTTTGTTTTTTTAAAAAAGGCACATAACGATATGTGACTTCAAAGTTCATACGTAGAATGCGCATACAAAAATCTGAGAGCCCATCAGTGGTTGCCTTGGGGGCTGAGAGATACTTTTTCCTTTGCACATTTCTTTATCTGAATTGTTTACAATAAGCAGACACTAGATTGCAATCACATAGAATGATTTTGGAAAAGGTGAAGAGCCAACAAACACTTATTAAGATCTGCTAGAGGAAAGTGAGAACCCAAAGCAGAGAGCGCCCTTCAACTGAAAGATCCCCTAACAGCATTCAAGGCTTTGCTTTGCTTTTTCTTTTCTTTTTCTTTTTTTTAAACTGGCTATAAAACAGAAGAACTGCTGAGGCTTAACAAAGGCATACTGATTAAAACAGATATGGAAAGAATCAAATATCCTTATGGTACTTCTCAGAGTGTTATAATTGTGCTATCTTGCTTAATTGAGGTTTTAACTTTTAATGAGGTCAGAATGAAAATAACTGCATCATTAGCCTTAATGTAAAGTATATCTGTTGATGGAGAAGATAGAGAGGGAATGGTTAAAATAACATCTAACTACATGAGGCCAAAATACACTACTTCAGTGCTTCGAAAAGCTTATCTTTCCGGCTATTCATAAAACAGGATGCTTAGTTGTGTCTTAGGGACATAGGAGTGGAACAAGCTTTTTAGAAATTCTAGAAAATTGGGCCCAGTGGCGTGGCCTAGCGGCTAAAAGTCCTTGCCTTGAACGCACCGGAATCCCATATGGGCACCGTTTCTAATCCCAGCAGCTCCACTTCCCATCCAGCTCCCTGCTTGTGGCCTGGGAAAGCAGTCGAGGATGGCCCAAAGCCTTGGGCCCTGCACCCATGTGGGATACCCGGAAGAAATTCCTGGATCCTGGCTTCGGATCGGCACAGTACCGGCCGTTGTGGTCACTTGGGGAGTGAATCATCAGACGGAAGATCTTCCTCTCTCTCTCTCTCCTCCTCTCCGTATATCTGACTTTCCAATAAATAAATAAATCTTAAAAAAAAAAGAAATTCTAGAAAATAAGGACAGGCAGGATAAAGAAAAATTTAGGAATAATCTCATATGCAGACAAAACTCCAATTTTATCAGTATTTTTCTCTGCATCTACAGATTTAAAAAATTTGTGTAGTATGTCTTTATAAATTTGATTGCCTTTTAGTCTTAGTGCTACACTATAGTTCTAACTGTATAGTAAGTATAACATCATCTAGCCATTATCTTGCTGATGTATGTTGAGAATGCTTTGCTGTTTTTGCTACTGAATATTGAAATTAATATCCTAGTACATCCATATCTAACATGAACTATTTTAAGTCTCTTACATGGAACCAAAGTACACATTTCCAAATTGAATGGATGCTTGTTTTCATCTCAGCTACTACCTTGTCTGGAATACAAGCAACTGTAGTAATTTGAAAATAAATCAGCTCAGCTGATAGACCCAAAATAGTATTTCACTATTATTTTAGTTTGTATTTCTCTGACTTTTCATAGCATAGAATGAATATTTATTTTGAGGAATTTTGTATTCATTAGCCACTTTTGGTCTTTTTCTGAATTCGGAGTAGTGTCAAGTTCAGTGTTATTCCAAATCTTAAAATAAAACAAAACAAACTAATGGGGAAAAATCAACTAAATTAGAAAGTTGGCATTTATAGGGGGTCAAGGCTATTTGCCCACAAACTAATTATACATGGACTTTGTTAATGTGTAATTTGTAAGATTCAATAGTAAGAAAAGGGTAGCCATATCATCTTTACCATAAAGTCCATCCTGACTCAGAATGAAGACTACGTTGCCACAATGTGAAAATACTATAGAATTTCATTCACATAAAAATTCATTCTTTAGTGCTTGCTTTAGCAGCACATACACTAAAAAAAATCCACTTTTCTGTTTCATATTCACATTTTAGCTTACTTGCAATGTTTAACACTTACCTTATATATTTTTAATATTTGTTCATTTATCAATAATGCATATGTTCTTGAAATTTTAACTATCTTGTATTTTTTATATAACAGAAACCTTTGTCTGACGTATGAATATAATACTTAAGTCATAGTACCTAAAATGTTATGAGTTAGAAATTATTCCTGGGCCTGGTGCTATGGTGTAGTAAGTAAGGAGCTAACTACGGTGTCAGCATCCCATATGGGCACAGGTTCGAGACCTCACTGCTTCACTTCCAACCCAACCCCCTGCTTATGGCCTGGGGAAGCGGCAGAAGGTAGTTCACGTGCTTGGGCCCCTGCATCCATGAGGGAGATTCAGAAGAAGCTCCAGGCTCCTGGCTTCAGACTGGACCACATCTGGCCACTGTGGTCATTTGAGGAGTGAACCAGCAGAATGAACCGCTCGCTGCCTCTGTCTCTCCCTCTATCTCTGTGATTCTGCCTTTCTAAAAAATTAATCTTTTTTTTTTCTAAAAAGATTCTGAAGCAAATTAGCTAAAAACAAACAAAAAGAGAATTATTCCTTTGAACCTTGAATGGCATCTTTAAATTCTTATTAAAAAAGGAATGGGCTATGAACTGATTGCTAAAGAAGAATGAAATTCTATAGGTAGGAATATTAAGACAGAAGAGGGAAGAATACAAAAGATAACTTTTGACAAATGCAAGATATCTTGAGTGACAAAGACTGATCATCATTTCAGAGTGCTCTGAGTGGAGCAAGGACAAGATGGAGCCAATTCTTGTCCTTACTGACACATCTGGTTAAAGAGACCGCTTGTCCACTTTACGTTGCACAAGCGATAAGGACAACTGGACCACCTGCCTCAGGAAAGTTTCTAAAGTTTGGTTTTTGCTTTCCTTCCTTAGTAAGGAAACTAAGTATGGTCAACTAGGGCTTTTGTCACAATAAAGCTCCGAAACTGACCTAAAACAAAAACAAAACAAAATAAAAAAGAAAAACACAACCAGATTCTCAACTGAGAAAAGTCAGAATTATTTGCACAAAATTATCACTGCAGTTTGGCAGTCACTCTGGAATCATTCCTATGAGGAAGTTCCAGAACAAAAGCAGAGTTGGGGTACTCAGCCAAAGGCCGTCAGGAAAGGGGCATGACTAAGCAGGAAGCCGTGGTTCCAGAGCAAAGGAAACCCAGCACACCAACAGGCTGAAGTGTGGGAGGCTGCCAAGCAAGCGGAGCCGGGAGGTGGGCGGGAGGTGAGTTCTCCAGAAACAGCAACGGAGGCACCACGGTGACTCATGAAGGAGGAGCCACAGCTTTGGCGAAGGTAGCAGAACACTGAGTCCTTTGTAAATACCCTAAGTTATCTATTCATTTGAGTGGAGGGAGAGAGGAAAGAGGGCAAGGGGGAAGGAGAAAGGAACGAGAGAGAAATCCTCTACCCACTGGTGCATTCCTGCAGTGCCTACAACGGCTGGAACGGGGTCAGGCCAAAGCCTGCATCCCAGAAACCCAATCCAGGGTTCCCACCTGAATGGCAGAGTACTGAAATCATGGCTTGCTGTATCACAGAGTGTGTGTTAACAGGAAACTGAAATCAGGAACGCAGCCAGTACTTAATTTCAGGCATTCTGACTTGGGATGTGAGTGTACAAAATGACATCTTCGCCACTATGCCAAATACCCACCCCTAATTCCCTTTTTATACCAAACTTTGCTGCCGTTGTATGATTAAAGTTGGAATTCTGTTCCCAAAAATGTCAAAAGAATCCTACCTATTTTAACAACAAAAAAGGTCCATTATTTTCTGATACGATTCTTATAGATTTATTTGAGAATATCACATTTTAGGAGCTAAAATGTCTCCTTGGGTTTGGGAGACACAATCTGTAAACCAGGCAACCTTAACCCAAGCCTCACAAGCAACAGAAATAGAGAGACCCAGCCAGGCACAGTCTTGGGCTGGCACCTCTCTCCTGTCCAGCTTCCCTCTGATAATCCATCTCCCTGTTCCTATTATGACTTAGACAAATATACACTTTTAATCCTGAAAACATCCAGTCAGCAAGTGATCATTAGGAAGCTATTTACTACAGCTGTGACATCTATGCATTGAGCAGTTCCTATGTAATAGACACTGTCCCAACTGTTTACTATGAATTAACTCACTTAACCTCAGAACATAAAACAGCAGAAGCATCTCTACTTCCTAGCTGAGGAGACTGAGGCTAAGCTAATGAACTGATGCAGGGAGGAGAGCGTCTGTGGTCTATCTCACTGTCAAGACAACACTGGCTCCCCCAGACTCAGCCACATTTCGGGCATATGCAGTTAGTTGTAAGGGACTGTTCACTGGCATGACTTGATCTGGCTGCATGACTCACAGCTGGCATGTCGGTGCCCTTAAAGGGTGGCACTTAACATATCAAGTTCTAACATGTAAAGTGCAAGTCATACTTCATTGTCCAAAAAGAGAAGAGGAATGTCCTGGATTTCACACCTCAGGCAGTCAGTTGACACAGTTGGGATATTTGCTGCCTCAGTGAGTACCCAGGTTTGAGCCCTGTGTGCTTGCTTAGTTCCTGCTTCCTGTCCATTCTGGGAAGTAGCAGGTGATGGCTTGAGTAGCTGGGGTCATGTCATCCACACTGGGGACCTGATTTTGAGTTCCTGGCTCCTGGCTTCAGGCTGGCTTGCCTTTACTGGTGTAAACACTTGGGGAGTGAAGCAGCAGATGCGGGCTGTCTGTCTGTGTCCTTCTCTGTGTCTCTTTCAAGCAAATGACATTAATTCATGTTTTAAAATCCCATTCTAGAATTGGGGCCGGGGGGGAGGTGGGTGGGAAGGGAATCCCAGACTCTACAGAATTGTATCATAAAATTAAATTTGAAATAAAAAATTTTTTTAAAATCCAGTTCTATCTGTTAGCTTCAGCAGAAAGCAGATGAGAAATAGAAACAAAAAGCTTATCCTCCAAGTCTATAATAGTCTGGAGGAAATTTGACAGAGAATTTGACAAACACTATTATTAATAAAAATTGGGTAAAGTCCATAAGATATTTTTTTTTAGTTTAAAGATGTGATATCCTCAGTCAAAGCCATTGGCAGCAGACCTCTTTGCCCTGAGCTTATTACAGAACAGGTCTCAGCACACATCTCTTCTTCCTGGTTCCCACCTACCACGTAGGGACTGCTTAAACAGCATCAATTGGAGGGGTCAGTCTGTAAATGTACATCACTCTCTACTGCGAGAGGACACTTCACAAAGACCAACCGGATGCAACACTTCACAAAGCTCCCCTCTCCACGAAAGGCTTCTCTGAAGTCCTGCTTTTGAAATCTTCAAAGCCTAACTCTGCAGTAATCTCCAAAGTCGATGACCAATGGTTCCTCCTGATGCACATGGTTCCTCCCTGAATCTGTGAATTGCCTCGACTACAGTGTGGCAGAACTGACACTGGATAAGTTCTTGGTCCAGCCTGAAGAGGCCTGGCATTGTCTACACTCTCAGACACACTTGCCTGCTGCCGAGGAGACAGATCTCGTGTGAATGCAACTGCAAGACATTCCTACGATAATAAAGACAATTTTCCTCAAAACGAATTGACTGAGTTGGCAGAAACTTTGTATTCTTAAAACTAAGACAAGAAATAAAAGCATCACTCAGTTTTCTTCAACTATTATGCCAGAAGCTGGTTATTTCTAATGTGGCCATTTTCAAAGAATAGAATATAAAAATGGAACAACCTGTGCATGAATTACCTATCACTGAAACTAACATTGTATTCAACCAAATCTGAGAACTGGCCAGAAACAAACTTAAAGTTAACTATTCTTTTAGAGCTATAGTAATGTCTGGTTTTCATCTCATATTTTTGTGGAAGAAAATTATTTTGGTTAAAGACTGACATCAAACTAAGGCATTTTTAACTTTGCTAAACTCTTAGGCATCAATATTTATCATTTCAAAAACAGATGACTTAACTTTTTAGACAATTTACCTCAGTCTGAAGTAAATTCCTAAGAGTATATTTTCAGTACAGATCATGTTAAAGTGTAAAAGGAAACTACAAAAGGCAAATCTCATCATCAAATTTACATTAAAAATATAATTAAAATGCAGTCATTAGCACCACCACTGCTCCTGCCCAGGACCAGACTGCAATGAACTCTCTTAGTCTAGAAGCTCAGCCTTTGCCCCCAGAGGGCCACCTGCTCCAACATCATAACTGATGGGATTTTTTCCAGAAATGTACCCATCAGACTCATTGTATCTTAGCTATTCCTGATTCTTTCCAAAAGTGAAAACAAAATACTATTTCAAAAAATACAATTAAAATGTATTTCAAGAAATGCATGTGGTAATTATGTGTACATCCAGCTCATTAGACATCCATTAATCACTTAAAAGAAAAAACAACTCAAAATAAATGTCATATGCGTGGGAACTTAGACTACTCTGTGATGGAAATGAGTCCTGTCACTAATGCAGGGTCACTTTCTCCTTGTGGTAACAGATCTAACACATACCTCCGTCCTCAGTGGAACGTCTTCAGTTTCTGCAATTTCAGAGCTAAAGGTATACTCGGACTCATTGCTGCTGTGGGTAGAGTCTGTCCTCTTGTGTCCGGGCTTAGGCACATTCTGCAAGGTAGCATTAACGCAGCATCATCAAAGTTGGCACAGCTAATACAGTAGATGTATTGGGTGTAATCCCCAAGCCTGTTGTAGTGATTCCCAAATGAGTGATTCCCGTGTTATCTTGACCGCATTGCCATAAAAGGGTCATCTTTTCAATAAAAGAGAAATATGCACTAGTATAGGGTGACAAGAACCTCTGAAAAGTCGAATGCCCAAATGAAAAGTACCTGTTATTTTAGCTGAGTTCATTCTACACTTTTAGTTCTGAGTATAAAACACAAGAGGAGACCAGCATTCAATCAGTGGCCTTAATGTTATTATTAAACAAAACATCTGAACGCTCACAAAATATATTAAATAGTAAACATCTTCACTGCACTACATAATGATTGGGCACGCATAGGTTTTAGAATATGGCAGAGGGTGAGGGCTCACATAGGTAACTCTAATTTCTATTGCATTTATGCATGAAGTAAATCTATAGAATGAATAGTGTGAAAGGCCAGACAGCATAGGGGAGATTTTTAAAAAGCTGCCTGAGAATCCTATTTAGATCCCTAAGTTATTGATTTAGGGGGTGCTGGTGACATTTTGGGAACATTTGTAGGGTGTGTCAGTGAAATCAGTGTTCAGAAAGCTCAGGTGAAACAGAAAAGTTGGGCAACCACGTCCCCTTTGATTCTGAACTGGAAAGACTGGAAAACAACCTGAAGTAAGGAACAGAAAAGCCGGGTTCATGTTCCCCATTCCTGAGTGCCCCTGCAGAAAAGGTCCCTCACTTTCCTTTCAAAAAACCTCGCTCAGAAAGCCCTCAGAACTTTCCGAACCATCCAGTTTCCTTTACCTCTTCCCCTAGCTGTGTGAAGAGCTGGGAGCCACAAGTCCTTTACCTCTTTCCAACATTCAGGTTTACAGAGCGAAGACTCACTCAGGGATAGATAAAAGCCTCTCAGATCAGCTCACGTGTTATTCCAATATTTAGTCCCAAGCCAGGCCCTGATAATCTGAAATATCCAGAGCCAGGGTTGTACACTAAAGGTAGGAATCACCACATGAAAAAAATCTTCTATTTACAAACAGGGGCCTTCATATTAAAATTCTCAGCCCAAGTCCACAGTGATGTGGGATGGAGTCTATTTATATGCTGGATGCAACATTAAGAAACACATGGTGCATGTAAACACCAGCACAAATATTCTTAATATACTTGTTAAAAATGAGATCCCTGTTTTGCTATATTTACTTATCATGCAACACTGATTACCACAAGGTGGACAGAAGCAATACTACTATATGCTTTTCAATGTAACTTTTTTATACATGGAAGTGCTTAAGGCCTGAGAAGTGAGAAGGATGGCTAGGCATTTCAGCTCTGCCATTTACTTGTCCTTACCCAACGCCTCCTGGCTTCAATTCCACCACTGGAAAGAAAGGGATAATATATAGCTCTAGAATGTACGTGAAGAATCAGCAAGAGTGTGCAAACAGAGCTTGTCTTGTGCCTGGCATATAACAAGCACACGCGTGTAACTGCTAGATCCATGGAGTAACTCAGTTACTTCCTTCTTGGTGATTTTTCAGTTCCCTAAATTCCATTTCCCTGTTATGGCATTCAATAATAAGGATACTTGACTCAATCACCATGTTCTTTTCCAACATCCGCACTTCACTCCTTGCCTGTATTCTGTTCTTTATCTGTATTCCTCTCTCTCTCTCTCTCTCTTTTGTTTTTAACAGTTTCTGTTTTATCACCTTTACACACTAATAACCCCACCGCTACATGCTGAATTCTCTCCTTACTCTGGAATTAATTCATCTTTAGATACTTCTCAGACTTGGATTTCCTTGCATTATTATCCTTTCAATGTTGACGTGAAACACCTTACCTCTTGACCAGTCTCTTCTTCATTAGCTTTGCCCTGTCCACACTACCTGAACAACTGTATGTTTCAAAGAAAAATCCTGCAATATTTCTTGTACTTTGGTCAATATCTCCGGATTTGGTACTTGGTGACACTATTAAATCCCTATGTTCTTTGGTCCATGTGTGGCCATATAAATTCCCATAGATGATGAGAGGCCCTTGTGACAGTCTCTTAGTTCTTTTCGCTAAGGTTTCCTCCATCCTTTGAGGAGTTTACTGCAGAATGCCTTATAGCGCTGGGCTGCAACAGGGAGAGCTCCATTTGCCGAATAGTGTTAATGAAATATTGGCCAAATATCTGTTACTTATAAAGTCCTACTAAACCTTATAATAAGATACTACAATTCATATTCTAAGGTTGTCCTAAATTGTAAATATTTAAAATTTAGAAACATTTAAAGTTTAAATTAGGACCAGCGGCATGGCCTAGTGGCTAAAGTCCTAGCCTTGAATGCGCCAGGCTCCCATATGGGCACCAGTTCTAATACTGGCAGCTCCACTTCCCATCCAGCTCCCTGCTTGTGGCCTGGGAAAGCAGTCGAGGATGGCCCAAAGCCTTGAGACCCTGCAACCTGCATGGGAGACCTGGAAGAAGTTCCTGGCTCCTGGCTTTGGATCGGTGCAGCACTGGCCATGGCAGTCACTTGGGGAGTGAATAGATGGACAAAGATCTTCCTCTCTGTCTTTCCTCTTCTCTGTATATCTGACTTTCCAATAAAAATAAATAAAATTTTTTTAAAAATTTAAATTTAAAATATTTTAGTTCTAAATTGTGAAGTCAGATTTTTTAAATTCATAATAGATATTCTCTGAAAAGACTATGATCTGATGGTAGTTGGAGCTTCCTCATTGGTAGAGACCTAACAAGGGCCGAGTAGGAAGCAAGTTCTCTCTGATCTTCCTTTGTCTACTTTTTTCTTTCTTCGTTCTCTGGGCAATTGGTGACCCAGGAGGAACCACAATGAGTCGTAGGCACATGACGGAGACCAATAAGGGCTGAGAAAAAAAAATCCAGTGGATAATGTTCCCTAGGGCAAAGGTGGGAGCAGAGTGGACAACCGGCAAGGTCTCGGTTAGCAAGGAGCTGCTGGAGGCATGCCAGTCCTGGAGAGATGTCTCCAGAGAGAAGGCTCCCTGGCAGGCTGAAGAGAACAGTGACTTCTCAGATGTCTTTTGCACAGGCTACAAAAGTGACATAAACACTGCACATGCTTGTCTTGCTTGTTTTTATGAGCTTTACAAACACATGCTATTAAAAAATTGAAGGTGTTTAAGCACATTTGGATTATTGCACTTATTAGATCTCAAAATCATTTCTTCTGCAACATCATTTATTAACATCGTGAGTAATTAGCAGTACTGAAACCATTCAGTAGGATAAAAAGTCTAGTTCCAAACTAAGTGAAATAGGTTAACTATACCTGTTGGCCTGGTTATCCAGTAAACAGAGTGAATAAAAATACAGTGTAGGATAGACTTCTTGGGAGAGGGAAGTTAGAGAGAAAACTGACTCTAGAGATAGCTGAGGACACGATGTAAAGCAGGAAGGGTTCAATGTGGGGCCTGATGCAGCACGGCGAACAAGGAAGACAAGCCTGAATAAGGTCCTTCAGATTCATCAACTACAGGCATTTTGGTGAACTGTTCCTGCTCTGTCACACACAAATCAAAGTAGAGCAACGAAGTTTGAAACGATTCAATGTGGGAGTCGCATTTGCTTTTTCACCTCTTTGGACTAGATTTTCTGATCTGCAAAGGGGATGGGAACACTTGTTTTGTGTTACATAATCTCTTTCGACTTTTTAAGTGTCACATTCTGAAGAACTCTGTCAACAGATCCAGAAAGAAGCGAAATTCGAAGCAAACACTCTACTTCACAGATAGGATGTTATCTTACGTTGCATAACAGCGATTCCAGGACATTTCTGGTGTTTGTAGCACGAGTTACCTTTAAAGCTGACAGCTGTGGGGAACAAGAGAGCTGGGGGACTCTTTCCTGATGGTGGGACAAGTAGATCGGGGAGAGGGTGCAGAACTACATCAAACAAAGAGGGACACTGGCAAATGTAGACCAGTACTTGAAGTAGGTAAGATAATTTCTTAAAAACAGAGGCTGAGTTTTATTTCTCTAGGAATATATGTTTGGAATCATACTAAAATGCATTCAAGAAAACATTCAATTATATAAGCACGCACTTTATATGCAAATGTTACAGTAAGTCATTCAACATATAAAATTAAATCCTGATGCACTGACATTGTTCCATTTTAGAGCCCAGCCTTTAGTGTTTTGCTTCACTGACGTACTATGACATATATCTGAGGTTTGCTTTATGGTAATCTGAAGAACTGGATGGGGTGGGCAGTGGGATTGGAGGGATAGCCTCGTTGGCATCTGTGGAGGCGAGCTCCACTATTCTTATTTCTGTATATGTTTAAATTTCTTGCTTTAAAAAAGCAACAGTGTTTGACTCACCACCATCAGGCTCATCTCTTCCTTGAGGTCATCATATCGTTCTTCCAGGCGACTGAATTCATTCAGAAGGTTCTGATATCTCAGCCTTTCATCATTAAGGTCAAGTTCCAGTTGTTTCGTTTCTTCTACTAACTTTTTCTCCATAGTTTCTGAAAGAAAAAGAGACAGAGTGAGAGACAGAGAGAGGAAGGAAGGATGAAAGGAAGAAGAATATATATATTCTTCTATATATATCTATATATTCTTCTTCCTTTCATCTATATATATATAGAGAGAGAGATAGATAGATAGATAGATAGATAGATAGATGAAAGAAGGCTCCATCAAAAGCATAGATAATTAACCTGCCATCCAGTTTTTAGGAGATTTCACTTTCATTGCCACTCTGATTTTAGTGTATGTAGGCCAAATGCGACCAGAGACAGGCCTTTAGCCCAGCAGCTAGGACTCGGGTTAAGGTGTTTCTGTTTCTCACTGGAGTGCTGGGGTTTGATACTCAGCTCTGGCTTCCTGCTAATGTAGACCCTGGAGAGCAGCAGTGATGGCTCAAGCGACTGAGTTCCTCCCATCCAAAAGGGAGATCTGGATTAGATTCCTGGTTCCTACCTCTGGCCTCCAGCCTGGTCTGGGGCCACTAAGGGCATTTGAGGCATAACTGGTCGATGAGGGCTTTTTCTGTCTCACTGCTTTTTAAGGAAAATATTCTCCCCCCCAAAAATGACCACAAGTGATATAATTAATTCATAATAAAAGTCATCCTACTGAATTCTTCCGTGTACCACAGCCTTAATTCCACTGGTTTATATACTGGTTACAGCACATCCGTGGTAAACTTCCATTAGCTACTATCTAATAAGTAGAAGTTTTTGTTCTGATGATAGTCTGTTTTAGGGTCTGTCCAAATCAGTGGGCTCTCTCAAGAAGCCCCATGCCTATCTGGAGAAAGCCTTCAGGCCTGGTCCTCTGTGTGCTGGCTGCTTTGCAGGCACCTTCCCACGTGCTGCGGCAGGAACCTGACTTCCGTGTGTCTGCTTCACTCCTCCCTCCCTGCTATCAGTGGCTTGCACTTGCCTAGTCTATGGTCTGCAGGCTGGAGATTAGCCCCTGACCACAGATGCAAAAAACCTCGAGTCTCATTTTCACTCAGAGAGCCAACCAGTCACACTTACAATATCAGTCTTTCTGCTGCCGTTTTGACCATTACAGTTGGAGGCTATCTTGACCTGTCCCACTGCTTTTATTGCCGCTCCATTTCTTTGTTGGTGAGCCCCAGGGGACAACGGCAGCTCTCTAGTGCCCACCACAGTGTTTCTCTAAAGCAGAGCTTTCATCATTTGTGAATAAATGAATGAAAATATTTACCTCTAAGCCAATCTATAAATTGCTTTTAATTCTCACCAGTTTGCAGAAGCAGCTCCAAGGTCACCAACTAATCTCCCCTAGGCAAATACATTGTTATTTCTTGTTGTTATAGGTCAATTGCAAATAACACTGAATATTTCCTCAAAAGCAGTTTCATCCCATGACACTCTGCACTCAGGCAGCCTTCCTTCTGTATCTCTGGTGACTCAGTTCTTTCCTCTCTTTCAGTTCTCTTTCTGAACTCTTCCCTTCATCTTATTCCTTAGTTATGCTCATGAATTCAACTTTTCTCTCTTTCCCTTACTTTGCCCCTACTCTCTTTCCTTCCCCCTCTAACTGGGAAGAAAGCTGTGTAGGGAAAAGCACAGAGGCTTCTGTTCCCAGTCCTATTGGGCATCTTCAGGCTCATTTTCTCTCTCATCTTTAGCTTGAATTTCCTTTCAGACCATTTAATGTTGAGCTCCTAATTCCCATTCCACACTTCGCACTTGAGGTAGCTCATTGTAGGTGTTGCTTTGGACTGGATTAAGGGACACCTAGACTGCTGGTCAAGTGTCACCTCAGGGTGTGTCTGTGAGGTTTTCTGAGAGGCTGGTATTGAGTCTAAGGACTCAGAGGAGAAGATGCAACATGGTGGGCACCATCCAGTTGGCTGGGCCCTGCTGGTACACTACTGCCGAGCAATGGTGAATCCCTGCTCCCTGTGCAGCAAGAACGCCCTCCTTCTGACTTGGTCCTCAGAACTCCAGTGTCTAGTTTTTGGTACTGAAACGTCCCCAGTGCCTGTCCCAGACTCTCAATTCTTTGGCCTTACAGTTAAGCATTCAGCTTCCTTGGTTTGGGGGCCTTCTGACTTGCACTGAGCCATACTCCTGCTTCCCCCCATCCTCCAGCTTGCAGGCACTTACTGTGGGGCTTCTTAGCTTCTGTAGTCACAGGAGCCAATTCCCTCAGTAATGCCCCTCTCATGCAGCTATATCTATAAATCTGTTTCTGCTTCTCTAAAGAACCCTATCAGCTGATCTCATTAATTTACCTGAGAAACAGGTATTTTCCCCCTCAATTTCCTCAATATTTCTAAGAAACTATCATTATCCTTACACTACATCCTAAAATTTTATAATTTTTTGGTCTTTTCTTTTGGATACCACATTGAAAACAACATTCTGCTGGTTATTTCTATACACAGCTTGGTGCCAATCCCTCCCTTTTATTTCTACCAATAATTGATGCTTAGATCTCTGTCCTATGCCATGTTTAATACAATCAGGGTACCTCACAAAGTTCATGGAAAAAATGGAATTAAAATTTCACTTTGTGCAAAAAGGTTTGTGATTCATCTCTACCTTTTTATAATTCTGATTCTTCACAAACTTTTTGAAGATCCCTTGTATATATGAATTCTTACCATTCTAATCAGCAAATAGAAAAAATGGCCACTTTTAGCTAGTTGCTTTATCAAAAAATTGAGTCTTTAGTCTGACAGCAAAGAATGGTTGATATTAGAATAACATCCACTGCTAACAAAATAAATAAAATAATACACATATTATTCATATTAGCTCAGAAGCTCTTACCAAATCAAATGTTAAATCACACTTACAGAACAAATTAATTTTTTGAAAATTACAGATGATTTTGACTGAATAGTAGTTCATATTTAGAATCAAGAAATCAGGTTTACATCTGGAGATCCTGCCTCTCAGAATTTTGTAAACTTACTGATGACAGCTTCAACATTTTAACAGTTAAGCTCAGAGTAGTGCTGACATTGGCAAAATAATGTAACTTGGAAAACTTGCCGTGGAGGGTAGTTAGGGTGCAGTAACTTTGCTCCAAGGCCTTACCTGTCATCTCTTTAGCCTGTTCCACAATACGGTGGTTGAGGGTCTCTTTTTCCTGCTTCAGCAAAGTATTTTCTTCCTTCAGACTTGATACTAGCTGTAAAATGAAACAACAACCTGACATGGCTGCAATAAAGGGAGCCACCCTACCCTGTGAGGAGGTCACACAGCGCTCACTCCCCACGTTCATCATTTTTGAGCCTCACGCCTCCGCCTGGGTGCGTTCAGGCCTCCTCTGATGCTGGCCCAGTGTCAGCCCCTCCAGAAAGTCTTCCTGCAAACTCCCATCATTAGACATCTTTTCTGTGGGCTATTATAAAACTCTAAAAGGTCATTTTATGTTCCATGTTTTGGAATGACTTCCCAAATAGACTAAAAAGTCCCAGAGGACAAGGGTTGTGGTGGGCTTTGTTTTTCTTTGTGCCTTGAACATTTAACAATTGCCTGGCAGCTCGCTAGCGTTCTCTTTTGAAGCAGTCATAATATCTTCGAACCTCAACATCTGGCGCAAAAGTTATGTGTGTTTGTGATTCAAGTGAAGACATCAAGGAGGTAACGAAGGGCATGAACCCTTTACCACTTTTGAAATCATTAGAATCTTTCAAGGCTACTTTCTGCTATTTGTCTTGAGAAAGGGAAAGTCCCCTTCATTGACTTTTGTAGATTGAAGAATGAATCCACCCTTGAAATGAGCACTGACCTTATGCAACTGCACATTTTTTTAAAGGGGGGGATGGGAAATAAACATACATATAAGCACATCTGTAATCACCATTTTTAAAAAGCAGTGAGTCTTTACTTTTTAGTTCCTTATTGGATCAGAATTCCTAGGAAAGAAGCATCAAAACCAAAGGTAACTGCATGGTACATAATTTACCCAGTTCATCATTAGAATAACTGCGTGCTTGCAATCAATGAAATCTGATCTCCTTTCCCTAAGAATAAGTTCAAGGAATTCTCACAGCAAGTGCTTCAATAATAGAGAGAAAGGTGGTATAGAAGCTTTTTGTTGTGCCAGAGTTCAGAGACAGGGAGAGATGGCACTGAGACAAGGGATCCCCAGAGAAAACGAAAGCAGATACAGCTCTGTGCCACAGTGTCAGTCCAGAAAGTGGACTTGTGACCAGCCCGATCTCATCCCTCCATCCCAACATAGGCTTGACGTCCGCTCTCAGGAGACAGGCTGTTCTCTGCAGGAGCCAAGGGAAGCTGTTCTACATCAGGGCATGCAATTAATCACCTGTGATGCTTTTTCAAAATGTACCTACCTGCCCTAAAACAGTCTTTCTAAAAATTCCCCAGTGGGGCCTGGTGTGATAGCCTAGTGGCTAAAGTCCTCACCTTGCAAATGCTGGGATCCCATATGGATGCTGATTCTAATCCTGATGGCCTCACTTCCCTTCCAGCTCTCTGCTTCTGGCCTGGGAAAGCAGTCAAGGACAGTCCAAAGCCTTGGGAGTCTGCACCCACATGGGAGACCCAGAAGAAGCTCCTGGCTCCTGGCTTTGGATTGGCACAGCTGCAGCTGTTGTAGCTAGTTGGGGAGTGAATCAGTGGATGGAAGATCTTCCTCTCTGTTTCTCCTCCTCTATATATTTGACTGTCCAATAAAAATTAATCCTAAAAAAAAAAAAACAACTCCCCAGCAGTTTCTGACATATATTCTTGGCCAAGAGCCATAGCCCCAGTGTCACTTCTGATCTCCTTGACCAGAATGACAGAAAATGGAACTCTCCGACAACAAAGCTGACTGTAAAGTAGAATGTTTGCATTGATTCATTACTACTCTAATCCAGCAAAAGGATTAATGACAGTGCCTACTACTATCCCTATGAATTACAGAAAACAATGAAATAAAAAAAGAAAAGAAATCTGATTCTGTTCACTAGCCTACCAGACTAGAAAAGCAAGGACTTGGCTTTGAAGAAGAAAGGGGATTGTTCCCACAGAGGTTAGATACTCTATTGATCCAGAATTGAGAAAAGTGTCCATAGCTATGGAGATTCCAAGGAGGAGAGGAGAATCTTAAGCACTCAACAGCATCCTTTTGAATGTATATTTGCATTTTGACAGAATAAACTTGCTATGCCAGAACAACATTACATAGTGGCATTGCTGTTTCCATATGCAGAGTCCAGATCCCCATCCCTCAGGGACATAGGAGGAACTGTTTGCTACAGATTCTGCTTTGCAAGCTGACTGGCTAGGCAATGCTACCTGTCGTTACATAGCTCCTGCTGAGGCTCTCACTGCAAATACTCGGCAGCAGGTAGAGAAACACATCGGTATCCGTGCCAGCAGTTATAGCTGATGTAGTCAATTCAGCTTCAGCTTCTAGAGGGTCATCCCAGTGGAATCTCTGAAAATCACTGACATTTTTCTGGTAAGCCTTAAGTAGATGGACTTTCACAAACATCTGAACAATATATGTTACCACTGCTTGAGAACTTGATGTTATTTGTACTTCATGAGATTCTTATGTAGGTTATATACATTTGAAACACAAAAGCACTGACGGGACTGTATGTATGGTATTTTGGTGGGAGGGGCTCAGGGGAGGAAATGGTTGTATCTGCACAGTAGCCCTTGGCTGAGATTACTGTGCAGACATTTGGACTATTTAACACAACCTTAATTCAGGTTTCCACAAGGATGTACAATCATTATTGACAGTCCATGGCTTCATTTATGTCTTAAGAAAAAGAAGCCTACATGTCATCCAGATTTTATTTAAAGAAAAAGACTGCACAGTTATGTATTATGGTTAGAATGGATGCTCCAAGACTCATGTGTTGGAAACATAGTTTGCAAATCATTATGTTAACAGCATTTGGAGGTGGGATTTGGGGGAGGCAACTGGGTTAGGGGAGCTCTGCTCTCACAAATGGATTAATTTGTTCACTGGGTGGTTGAGGAAGAGTGAGTAGAGTGTTATGGATGCAGCTGGCTCTGGCATGCTGGCTTGGGCTCAAAGGCCCTCAGGGGGACAGTGCCATTGCTCTTGACTTCTCAGCCTGTGGAACAGAGTGGGAAATGTCTAGCCCAGAACCATCTGGTCTGGCCCTGTGGAATCAACTGGAGAGAGGGCATTCGAAATTCAATAAATCCTTAGCAGGCTAACTGTTAAGTTGATAATTTCTTGTGGCTCATGAAGGATGTTATGAATATCCAAATGGCCCTTGGTAGAAAGAAAGGTTTCTCACCTCTGGTCTAGAACCACAAGGTAAATAAATAATTTTTAATTAGTCACGCTGGCATTTTGTTACAGCAATAGAACACACCCCACAGTGGTAGGCATTTGGCCATAATACTATGTTTCAAGCAATGCTTTGACTCTGTTGTTGATCATGTGAGAGAAACACTTGGAAAACACAAGTGAAGAGCAATGAGCCAAGTTAAAAAAAAATCCATTATATCCGCATTTAAAGCAAACACCAAACCTCATGGGTCAGATTAACACGACAGCAACTTTCCTATGCGGAAGACACAGAAGGGGACGTGGACTTTAGCTCCCACCTGTTCAGTTTCTTGCTTGTATTTATCTGCACGCTCCTCAATGGACTTTTTCTCTGATTGAGTCTGTTCCAGATCTTTCCGGAGCTTGGCAATTTCTTCCTGCAGACTAAGAACACGTCCAGTGGCAACCTTGGCTTCCTCCTCACTTAGCTGGAGACGCTCTAAGTCATTCCGTAGTTTCTCAGTCTCAGAGTTGTAGACTCCTTCCAGATTGGTCAGTTTCTCCATGAGACATTTGTAGTCTTTGTTCTTCAAACACAGACATAAGTAATAATAAGTAAATAGACACATAGTTATTATATTCACACTATATCATCACAACATTGACAGAGTTCCCAGCCAACATTTATAATACACTTGGCATGGAAACCAACTCTGAGCTGGGTGAACCAGGTCAAGACGATGCACATTCTCTTTGTGGAAGGTGCACGTGGGGATGTGGACATTAGTCCTTGGCCGCTCAACATGTGTAGTATCAACACCAATGCCTTCTCAGTAATCCCAACAGAAAAGAGAACATCACAGCTAACGTTGGTTTAATTTGCACAATTGTCAGCACAGATGTGATTTGCTTATAATTACAAGGTGAGTTACATAATAAATTCTGAATTTCCTGATTCTTAATCCATAGAAGGAATGCATGTTTTTTAAAAAGTATATCATGTACTAGCTAAATAACATGTGGAAATGAAAAAATGACTTGAAATGTGATCAGTTTCTTATAAATATACAGCTCTACTACCTTAAACCCCTCCTGCTTCATTCAAAGAATTTTCCTGATGAATCTTATTTCGTCCTAACCCAATTTATCTTTGTTCTCTTTTGTATTTATATATTCTTAATCACCTATATATAACTTGCATGTGCTAAAATACTGGTTGGAAACTATCTCTAAGCAATCGGATTTTAATCTCTGCAAATAGACTACAAGTTCCTCAGGTACATGGACATCTTTCAGCTTCTCTGGCCCATTCCCATGCCAAATAACTAATCTGTAAAATGAGCAATATACCATATGCAAATTGATTATTATGGTCAAAGAGCTCTGTAAAGTACAATATAACTGTCAATCAAATTTGTTTGGAGCATTAGTAAACCTGGACTTTCAAAAATAATTTATGCCTTAGTCATTGCAATTGTTATCTAACCTATAAGCTCATCACTACTTGTTCATTGCTGTCATTATTTTACATTTTGCTAAGCCTAACAGGTAGAGTCACAGGGAAACAATACTGAAAGGAATCCCAGAGGATTTCTTCAGGCATGGACAACACTCAGGGCTCCTTTATAACACATACCTGCTCATCAACCTTCCGCTGCAGCTGCATGATCTTGTTCTCCATGCCAATGTGAAGCTTCTTATAGCGCTCCACAGAGCGGGCCTCAATCTTGAGCTTCTTCAGCTCCCTCTTGGCCATCATCCTCCGGAAGCAGCACTGAAGGTAGATAATGGCGCGCATGCTCCTCCTGTAGTGTTTGCGAGCCAGCCAGCCCCGGACCCATTTCTGAATGATGACTGCCTTGTGTTCACGGAGTATCTACAGACAAGGTCATGGCAGATAATGTCAGGACCTGGATCAGACTCAAGGTTAAGCCCCATCAACCTGTCACACTGAGAACCCATATGTTACCTAAAAGGAAAGACATACAAGTTGAGCCAACAGTGTATCAAATAGACTATCACACGGAAATATGGAGGAGTTCATTAATTTAAAGTGCAGCCTGTGGCAGTGAGGTGCGTGATCTGAGCACTTGCAGAACATCACAGTCCTGATTGAGCTCCTTGTCTTATGTCAAGGATGACTACACAACTGAATAAGGCTCAGGGACAGGAAGCTGAACACTCAGACTTGAAGTTCAAGCAGCCAAAGTGGTAAGACTTTCAGCTTTCCTGTTCACTTACTTCTTCCTGGTGATTCCTGACAGTGTTGCATTTCTCAGAGTTTAGCCATATGGAAATAGCTTATAATCAGAGCTTCCATTTTTAATCTAATTTCCATTAGTGATTCAGATAAATTAAAGAACACCAGTTCTCCATTTCAATCCCATGTAGGGTAACACTGGATTTGAACTACAGCTAGAAAGAGCACTAATGAGATGGCTCCTGGCCTGTACTGAGCAAGCCACTTCTACCATGTCTAGTTACAATTGAGAATCTGAGCTGGATAGAGAATCTTAGTGCTAACTCAATGGCCTGGAGACCCAGTTCAGATGTTCCTAAGGAGAGTACTGAGGAAAACAGAAATTAACAATTAGCATATCTGAAAAGCCAAGTTTAAAGTTTTCCCTTCCATGGAACCCTCATGTTTACACAGAAAGAGAATAAGACTATGCAGCAGGCATGACCACTGAGAGCTTGGAGTAGCTATCTTCAAATTATCTTCAAGACTCAGCTATTAAAACCACATTAGTTCTGCAAATTTTTTGGACTAAAATAATTTCCAAGTAATATGTGCAATTACTTAATCTCATTATTCACTTACTACCCGTGATTAGAGACTCACCCCCCAAATCCTGCTATTATTGTTCTTTTAACAGTGACACTACAAAGCTAATGTCCAGGCTCTACTGCTGGATTATAGGGAATATATCTGTAGGATATATTCCCTATAATCTTTTCATCAATTGCCACAGAGGATGAGTAAGATTAATCTGACCCAAAATTTACAAGATCATGTTGATTACTGCTAAACAGAAAACCTGCTTGTCAAAAATGTCTGGAGAAAACCAAATTCGTATTATAATTTATTGCCTCTGTAGTATGGCAAGCTCTTCTAGGATTATTTCCTTGAAAAAGTTACCTACCTGTTGGCTGGTTATTCCACGTGTTCTGAGCTCTCTCTGCTCAAGTGATAATGCGACCACTAACTAACTTAGAAAAAGGGTCTCTGTAGAGAGGGTTGAGTAAAAGACCTTGAGATGGGAGATCACCCTGGAGGACGGACGCGTGTGGGACCTGAATCCTATTGCTCTTACAAGAGACAGACAAGAGAAGAGCAGTCAGGAACACAGAAAGGAAGGTGATGTATGAAGACAGGGGCAGAGGCTGGAGGCATGTGTACGTTGTGTAAGCAAATGCTGGCAGCTGTGAGACTGGAAGAGGCAAGGAGCAGATTCTCCTCTCAAAGCACCACAAGGAGTTCAGCCCTGGGAACACTTTGGTTTTGGCCCAGCGGTGCCTGTGAATTTTTGATCTCCAGAACTATGAGAGAATAAACACCTGTTAAGTCATCAAGCCTGTGCTGGTTTATTACAGAAGCCACAGGAAACTAGGATACACATTCGTTTCTTTGGTTCCAAATTCCTAGCCAGGGGGATAAAAGCATTGTAAATTTCATTTCCCATTCCCTTGCTAATAAATGCATGCATCTTGAAACACATTTTGATTGCTGTTTGTCTCCACATAGCTCCTATATTTATACCAGTCACTGTGGCACTTTGTTTAAATGTGATATTTGTTTAACATTAATGGAATGGCAAAGTGAAGTTGAAAATGATGCCTCACCTTGCGATACCTGTTTCTAGCCAAGTAGCCTCGCCAATAAGACTGAAGCACGACAGTGGCGGCTCGTGTGATCTTGTACCTCCTGCGGACCACATACATGCGCCAGTGCTTCTGGATGGTGATTGCTGCCCTGGTTCTGCGCAAAAACTTGGCATAGCTGATGAGAGAAAACAGGGGCACACTATCAGTCATCGGGGAAAATGCAGTACACATCTGACAGAAACTCAAGACTGGTAATATCCTACAATAATGAGTAGTGTGCCCACTGTGTGATTCTAATCATGTGTCGTTTGCGGAATCAACATTCACAGTTGTACATCAGTTTAGAGTTGTTCCAAGTATCTTTGCATGCCTTACCTCATTTAGCCTTCCCTGACTCTGAAATGTGGGATGGCCAAAGTGAAGTTCATAAAGGTCCATTCTCTCCAGGACAGGTTCGCTTGTGAGGTTTTGGACCTTTTACTTTGCATTTATATACATAGGATTATTTACATAGGATTTATACACACAGAAATCCCCCTACTTACCCTCACAAGCTTTCTTAGATCTTCCCATTACTGGCATACCATATTTTCCCTGAATTTATCTGTTTAATTTTTCATTATTAAGTCATTTCTATTTAAACTCCTAAATTACAATTATCCCAATATTTAATCATACTGAAGCATAATTGTCTTCTAGGCAGTCTCCGTTAGCTGTGTCCCCAAAAACTGCACTATTAAGTGGCTCATATCCATGACTATTTTCCTTGACACATGATTTCATCAAATGCCACACAGAAGTATACAAAAATTCTAAGGACTTATATCAGCAGAAATTAATAATTTTCTTGAGGATGAATCTGTATGTTTCACTAGGCTAAGTGAAATTTGATTCTACTTAACTCTTTTTATGGATTAATGTGGTATCTCCTGAAACCAAGAACAGATGAAGTGCTGCCTTCTCAGGTATGGTGACCATATACCATAGTACTAGGCTGGACAAATAGTTAGCAGGTACCCTACCCCTACAGGCCCAGGAGGAACTGGAGTGGACAGGCGCCCAGGAAACCCACCATCGAGCCTGGAAGCCCCGCACGTATCGCTGCACGGTGATGGCTGCTTTTCGCATGCGCAGGTACTTCTTCCTCAGCAGCCACCCTCGGATGGTTTTCTGGATCCGGATGCAGGCGGCCCTCAGTTTGTCTGCCCTCAGCTTTTCTAGGTAGGCCACTTGACCAGCACGGAAAAAGATCTTTGTCTTACCAAACTGGTATTTGTCCTTGTCCTATTTTTGGAAGAAATTGTAATGCTCAGAAACAATGATCATATAAAGTGAGCAAGAGAAGAGGGAAAAAAAAATCTAAAAGCAGAATCAGTAAAGGGATGAATCTATCAGCTAAAACGTGGGCTATGTCACAAATAACTAATGGAGCCAGATTTTTGATCCAATGCAAGCTGAGAAAATAGAAGGAATTTTAAAGGAAAAATTGAGTTTCAAGAGTTATTTTCCAGAATAATTCTACCTGGAATTATTATCTGAGGCCCAACACTTGGTTGTGGGTTATAGGCAGCTATTACTTGCTCGTTTGTATTTTAAACATCTCAAGGAAATGGAGATGCTGACACGCCCTCTGCCTGCCCAGGGCCGTAAGGGTTACATCAGGCTGTGTGTTCCATGAGAAAGCTGAAGGGACAAAAACACCAGGATGAAGAGTAAGGCAGGAAGAAGTGCACAAGAAATAAAAATTTTAAAAGAGAATAAAAAAACAAAAAGTTCTTGGGTATTCATCTTAAGAACTAAGTCTCTAAACAGCTATCTCTTGGCTTTATCAACAGTATCTGAAAACAAACAAAATTGTGTAAGTATGTGTAAAATACTATACATTTCACACTCTTTGCACAAAAACATAATCCTTTATAGTGCTCAGAGACTTCTGATCAGAAGAAAGGTGAGCAACTAAACATAGATGGACAAACTTCTGGAGTGTTACATTGAGATTCCACTTAAAGCATGCAAGATAAAACCATTCTTATAATAACAAGTGTAATTCATGCCTGAATTACATGCCTCATTCAGGCAAGCCTACATACACACATCACTTCTCCTCTCTGGAATTCTAACCACAAGGAAGACAAAAAACAAAAAAACCCACCTGGGAAAACAGTGGAAGATGGTTCCCTTTGTTCTACATTGCCATGTTGGGAATGAACTAGCAGATGGAAGCTTCTCTCACTTTCTTTCTGTCACTCTGCCTTTCATATATAAATAAACCTTTTTAAAAATTGCAAATCATTAGGCCTGTCCCAGAGCAATTAGAAATTCAGAAGTAGGGGCAGCAGTGGGTGATTTCAGCAGCCCTCATAAAGTCTGAGCACTCCTCAGCCTGCAATACCAGATTCACTCTCAATGCCAACCTGTACTTCCTGACTCACTTCCTACTGTCCCAAACGCAAATCTTATCTTACAAAAATGACTTTCCTGGTTTCTGAGCAACTCCTGCTTTCCTATTTATTCACACCTGGCTCCCTCTTAGAATATTATCCTTCCATTTTATGCTATCTAATCGATTCTTCATACAGTGGCTTTCCCTCTACTGATTCTCTTCTCACTCAGAATTCCATGCGGATACTGAGGTAAATGGCATCTATCTTTGAAGTGCATTACTTTCCAAGGCAGGTTGTGTTATCTGAGAATATCACTTCTTTTCTTACTTACAGGGCATCTGGCCTAGTGTCTTCGCTAAGCAAGTCCTAGGTGCATTTTTGCAGATGATGGTCGCATCCTATATAAAAAAGGTCCAACTCTGGCAGTCTGGGTACAGACCCCACAACTCTGTTTCTTATGCATGGACCATCCTCCTCATTGGTTCTTGCAACCACAGGGAGCTTGATCTCCAAAACAATCCACAGAGGTTGCCAGGGTTTTCAGAGACCAGAACCACTTGACTACTGCCAGTATTTGTACAGAGGTAAGTGAAAATCTCTCTCACCAGGATCAGCTTCTCTAACACATTCTTGCATGTTTGCTTTCTGTCACTCAGCACATCCTTTTGCTTCATTAGGACACGGTAGCGGCTGAAAAATTCTTGGTAGGTCCAACTATGGAAAGAAAAGCACTCATGAGCTTCTTTGAAGAACAGTGAATGTCTCTCGTTGGGGTCCCTCCTCTTCCCACACGCCCTGGCTCACCGTGAAGGGAAGCCTGCTGCGCTGATCCGGATGGTCTCCAGCACCCCACACGCCCTCAGTTGCTGCACTGCCCTTTTCTCATCAAACCTACGGAAAAAAACCAAAGTCAGGAAGGCACCAAGAACCCGCTGTAACCACAACCTGCCCTCTTCCACCAACACTGGAGCTCTTAGTGATCCAAGTAGCTGTGACCGAACAGAAAACTCCACGACAGGGTTGAGAGAGGGCAGCAAGCCACAGAAACAATGAACAGTCGCATTCCCTCCAGTACCGCCAGCCCCTAAGGAAAACCATTAAGTCTGTCAGATAAACAACACGAACTCTCCCTGTACTCTCTCCTCCCTCATATATCACTTTGCCCAACTTCAGAGGTGCTTCAAGTTCATGGGACCAGCAAACACATCTCCTCTGTCTCCAGGCCCTGGAGACTTCACGGACCCAAGGACAAATTTACTATTATCCAGCTATTTTAAAGAGACTGTTGTACTAAGCACAAACAGCATTTACAAGGAAAAGTATTATTATTTTGTACTAAATGTTATATTTATTTCATCCTAGGGCAGAGCTGCAGATCCTGTTCTCCACCGAGGCCATCTGGATATTTACAACATCATCCATGGACCATATAAAATTACCAACTTAAAAATTGGACTGCTACAGATTTCTTGAATTTCAAGTGCCATGGAAAATCAGATTGCCCATTTTAGCAAAAAAGCCTCCTAGGAATATTCACTCCCTCCTCAGAAACGATAACTGCAGCAGGAGAGGTTGGAAAAGGCACAACTTCCTGCATGGTTTCAAGACCTGCAAACTATCAGGCAAGCACTCTGCAGCCCGCTCTGGTTTCAACTAATGCCGTAAGCAACAAAAAGCCCAGAATGTCCTTGAATACAGACAAATTCAAAAAGGAAACAGTACTAGAAACGTTAAATTGACCTCATCTTTTCAAAATCTTGGAATACCACCTACTTTGTTCTTACCGTCCCAAAGGATAAGATAAATGGAAAAAAAATCTATTAACTAGTAACTTCTTTCTATAAGATATGAGGATTTGCCCATTTTTTTTTATGTTGGGCTGACAATCTTTATGACATAAGTAGACTTTTGTGCTCAGTAGAGTTAATAAGTACTTACGTGAATGGGAACTTGAAGTCATTAGGTTTAATACAGCGCACATAGTGAGGGGTGGTGGCATTGAGGGTTTCCATAAGCAGGTGGAGGGAGTTTCGGAACTGCATGAAAAAGAACAAAACAGGGTATCGAGGTTTTGCTGATAGTCATGAATTATACAAACAGTTTAAAATTCTCCCCCTATAAAGCTAATGAGGATGACCCTGGGTTGAAATTTGGCTAAGTTCTACCTTTCTTTGTTTACTCTGTAATACACTTGTTCAAATCCCAACATTTCCCTACTCTTGTTGTTGTTACAGGTTTCTGTATCTCAGTTCTACTATGATTTAAATCAAATGTGAGAACCAAAATAACCTTATTATTTATTATTTTTTAAATTAAAAGCAGAATAACAGGAGAGAGGGAAAGAGGGAAGAGAAAGACGAATGAGGGATCTTCCATCTATTGGCTCACTCTCCAAATGGGCCAGGCTGAAGTCTGGAGTCAGGAACTCCATCTGAGTCTCCTGTATTGGTGTCAGGGGTCCAAATACTCCATCTTCTGCTGTCTTCCTAAGTTCATTATTAGGGAGCTGAATTGCAAGTGGAATTGCACTTGAATCAGCACACCAATACGAAATGACGGCATTTCAAGTGGCATTTTAACCCACGACACCACAACGGCCAGCCCTATAACCTAACATCAACAATATTAAGACCGTTCACATAAGGTGAGAACTTTGTTTTCGATGCTACTTTTAGGAGTATGGAAGTAAATAAGTGAGGACAATCAGTGAAAGCTTACCTGTCCTTTAAGAATATGGGATCAGGACTGAGGGCTGAGGACCTGTGTCAGGTCCTGCTCTAATCTACAGTAAGCACAGGCTCCCATGCACAGGAAGACAAATTGATCGGTACTCAGCCTTTCCTGCAAAGCTCCCACACCCAGTTCAGGTAGTAGGCCTGTTGTGGGTAGTGATTTCCACTCTCCACAGAGCATAGAACATCCAAGAAGGAAAAGGACACTGTACTAGAAGCTGGTGCTCTGGAAAAATACACGCAGAAAGCAAAGATGGCTGTGGTCTGAGAGAAAGGATATACACTAGAACTGAAACGTGAAAAACATCATTTTGGGACAGACTTCAGCACTCATGTCTACAGAATTACGAGGTGAGAGTGCCACATGCGACTCAGTGAAAGCCCTGGTCCTTCGTGGCCTATGGAGGCCACCTGGGAAGCTGAGGAAAGAAGACCTGAGGCGTCAGGTGAGGCCAAGAGGGACTGACGTGGCAGCAGGAGCTCCCTGACTCACCTGGTGCCCCACGGTTTTCTTGTGCTCCTTGGCCGTCTGGCCTGGTCTTCCTTTGGTGGGCTTTGCAGGCGTGCGGGAGAGGGGGACGCGCCCTGAAGAGGTGGCGGAGGTCGGACTGATGGCCTTCTCATCATCTTGAAATAGTTCTGGAAGCATCTTAAACTGAGCCAAACACAGTAAAAAGAAAAAAAGAATTACCCTCTAAACCCAAATGTCACAGTAGACACTACCAAGATTTTCAATAAACAGGGACTCCTTTCCTCAGATAACCTCTGTCATGATCATGATGTTTCAGAAATCATTGTGTTTAAAAGTCAAAAAGATGAGAGAAAGCGGAGATAAATGCTACAAAAATGAAGGAGAGAGAATGCAATAATTTTACAACTATGCTTAAGGGAACCGAATTGAAAACTCTTTACACTGACTTGGAAATCCAAATCCAAGGACACCACTACTGATTTTGACCAGAATTATTTTTACGAATCAAATACTAATTGAAAGTCTTGTCTTCTTGACTGTTTCACAAAATGTTTTATCATCAGAACAGAAAAGCACAGGTCCAAACTTGCAAGTCCTTTACCAAACATCTACTCAGTTGCTTCATTTGTCTGCCCACTGGTGCAGGTGCTGTGCACCAACTCAGAAGTATGACTGACACATCTGGCACAGGAAGACAAATAACGAAGTTCTCTGTTACGTGTGGAAGTTAAATACTGATAGCAGAGAAGTGGAGAACCACCCAGAGCTTACCAGAGGCTGGCAGGCTGTCTGGGGCTGGGTGCTGCTGAGAGCAGGGTACCCAGGTAAACCTGCACTGCAGAAGCAACTCCCAATGTTGTACAGCACAGAGGACTAGCTAAGTTGGCAGCTGCTGAAACATACAAAGCCACTAACCCAGAGGACGTGAATGAATTACACACTGCACATGTGAAATTAAATGGCACATTTTAACCCATAAATATTTACAAGCTACTAAGTGCTAGTTAAAAAGAAAAATATTAAAAGCTGCTGAAAAGCTCCAAAGGAAGAGAGTAATAAATTATTTCTCAGTATTATAAGATTGTCATAATGATTTTAAGAAAAGATGTTGGGGCCCGGCACGGTGGGGCAGTGGTTAAGGTCCTCGCCTTACACGCCCGGGATCCCATATGGGTGCTGGTTCTATCCCGGCAGCTCCGCTTCCCTTCCAGCTCCCTGCCTGTGGCCCGGGAAAGCAGTCGAGGATGGCCCAAAGCTTTGGGACCCTGAACCCATGAGGGAGACCAGGAAGAGGCTCCTGGCTTCGGACCGGCGCAGCACCGGCTGTTGCGCTCACTTGGGGAGTGAATCATCGGAAGGAAGATCTTCCTCTCTGTCTCTCCTCTCTGTATATCCGCCTTTCCAATAAAAAAATAATAAAAATAAATCTTTAAAAAAAAAAAGAAAAGATGTTGGATTGTAGAAAAACATGTAAAAAAGACTGTGGCCTTATTCTATAAGTTTTTATATTTGTTTCTTTTGTAAAGATTTTTAAAATTTATTTTTATTGGAAAGTCAAATCCATAGAAAGGAAGAGAGACAGAGAGGAAGATCTTCCATCCACTGATTCACTCCCAATAAGTGCCTGCAGTGACCAGAGCTAAGCTGATTGAGCTGAGCAGAGCTGAAGCCAGGTGCCAGGAGCCAGGAGCTTCTTCCGGGTCTCCCATGTGGGTGCAGGGTCCCAAGGCTTTGGGCCATCCTCCACTGCCCTCCCAGGCCACAGGCAGGGAGCTGGAGGGGAAACATAGATGCCAGGACATGATCCAGGGTCCATATGGGATCTCAGCATACTCAAGGCAAGCACATTAGCCACTATCACGCAGGGTCCTTTATATTTGTTTCTAAGTGATCTTAATATATGTAAAAGATTCATTTATTTTCATTAGAAAGGCAAATTTATAGAGGAGAGACAGAAAAATCTTCCATGTGCTGGTTTACTTCCCAAATGGCCACAATGGCTAGAGCTGAGCCAATCCAAAGCCAGGACTTAGGAGCCTCTTCCAGGTCTCCCACATGGGTGCAGAGTTTCAAGAATCTGAGACATTCTCTACGGCTTTCCCAGGCCACAAGCAGAGAGTGGAGTGGGAACTAGAACAGTTGGGACACAAACAGGTGCCCATGTGGGATGCCAGAACTGGAAAATGGAGGATTATCCTGTTTGAACCATGGTGCAAGCCCTTCCGAGTGATTTGTAATTTATATAAATCCTATAATCAAGTTGTTATTCTACCAAATTATGAAAGACTATTGAATAAGGTTGCTGTCCCCCATCTCATGGAAATGAAGTTGAGTCTTCCTGTAAGAGTCATTTTGAATTTGTAACTACTAAGAACTTAACTGAAAATGTCAAAATATCTCCAGGAAAAACCCAACTTTCTTAATGAGAGTTCATTCAATGAAACACCAAATTATACAATTTCAGTTGCTATTAAAGTATCTATTAATTCTAAGTGTAAATTTAGAAAATAATTTGTGGTATGTATGCATATTAATAATGGTTGCTAGCTACATATAAATATATTCTTGGAGACAATGAATAAATAAAATATGCTGGCTTTGTTTATTATAAAGAAGAAAATAAATATTTTTTAAATGTATCATATTATACCATTAAGATTGTGTTTAAAAGAAAAAATAAAATTTCCCAATAGATTTGAATACTCAGCATGAAGCACAGATGCTGGCATATGCAGCAACGGGCAATGTACCCACAAATCTTTTTTCTTTTTTAAGATTCATTTTATTTTTATTGGAAAGGCAGATATAGAGAGGAGAGACAGAGAGGAAGATCTTCCTTCCGATGATTCACTCCCCAAGTGACTGCAACAGCCGGTGCTGCACCGATCCGAAGCCAGGAGCCTCTTTCTGGTCTCCCACATATGTGCAGGGTCCCAAAGCTTTGGGCCGTCCTCGACTGCTTTCCCGGGCCACAGACAGGGAGCTGGATGGGAAGTGGGGCTGCGGGATTAGAACCGGCACCCATATGGAATCCCGGGCATGCAAGGCGAGGACCTTAACCACTGCGCCATCGCGCCGGGCCCTGTACCCACAAATCTTACCTGCTATTGTATCATTCTCACCTAAATTGCTCCCTGTACATTCTAGCATGATGGCTCAATGGCTAAATCCTTGCCTTGTAAGTGCCGGGATCCCATAAAGGCACAGATTCATGTCCTGACTACTACATTTTCTATCTTGTCCTCTAATTATCACCTGGAAAAACACAAGGCCTTTGGGACTGCACCCTCATAGCAGACCTGGAAGACGCTTCTGACTCCTGGATTCTGGCTTCGGGTTGGCTCAGCTTGAGCTATTGCAGCCACTTGGGGAGTGAACCAGTGGATGGAAGACCTTTCTCTCTGTCTTTCCTTCTCTGTAACTCTGATCTGCTTTTCCAATAAAAATAAATAAATCTTAAAAAAAATTGCTCACTCGAAACTGGCAACTGTTTAAACTTTGTTTTTCTTTTTTCTATGCGAAATAGTTAGGAGAACTGGGTTCCAGTATCACATTCAACACTTAAATGATAACTATTTAATTGAGTATCTATATAACATCTACCAGAAAGTAACTTAGTTTTCAGAGTTTAGAACAGACACACAGATAAAGACACATACACTTAGCACATGTGTCTTCCTCTAGAGTATAAATTTAAAATTCTGATTGATTTCCTTTAAAAAATACATCTTATTTGTTTTTATTTTATTTGAAAGAGGAGAAAGAAAGATAAAGAGAAATCTCCCAACCCTTGGTTCACTTCCCAAATGCTTCCAACAGCTGAGGCTGTGTCAGGCTGAAGGCAGCAGCCTGGAACCAATCTGAGCTTCCCACGTGGGTGGTGGAGACCCAAGCATTTCAGTTTTTATGTGCTGTGTCCCAGGATTTGCATCAGTAAGAAGGTAAATAATAAGCAGGAACAACCTAAACTTGAACTAGGCACTCTGATTTGGGATGAAGGTGTCTCAAACAATGTCTTAATCTTTGTACCAAACACCTGCTTTCCCCAAAAGTTATATTTTAAATTGTATTAGAAACTGCTTTACAGTATCTTCTTTAGGCCATGTCCCTGAATCCTCACAGGCCATTTATCTCACACCTGTTTTCCATGATCTCGTCTCCTGTCTGTCTCTAAAAGACAATGCCTAAAGACTGACTTGGCTCTATTTTTTTTTTTAATTCTACATGCTCTCTCTAGGCAATCTCATTAGTCTCATTGCTTTAAACACCATCTAGCCAAGACTACCAAACATCCATCACTTGCCTTGGCTTTTCCCAAATCTGCTTTTATTTCCAACATTCTATGTAATGTGCTCACTTATTTCGCCATCCTTTGTAAAATCTGCAATTGAACTTTCCAAATCCGCCCCCTTGCTGTCCGGTGTCAGATCACTTGCCAGCCTTCACCCTAGCAAATAGCACTGTCATTCATCCAGCGCCCAAGGCTAAAATGCAACAGTCATCCTTGGGTCCTTTCTTCCTTCCATTCTCCACACCCAAGCCAACAGGACCTGCTGACACTAACTTGCTGCCATCTCGCCTGCTGCAACCGTGGCATCTCAGTCCGCCATCCTTCCTTGATCACAAATGCTCCATCTCCACCCATGCCAAACCCAGCTCCATCAACACCAATCTTTCCTGACCAGAACACTTGCTAGACTTTCTACTGCACAGGAATAAAATCCACACTCTAAAGTCTGTAAGGCACTCTCTCCATGAAGCAGATTCTGGATACCTGCCCTACACATCCTGTCCATCTACCAGGCTGCACATTAGCCTTCCCTTGGACCTTGATCACAACTCACTTATCAGGTCTCAGTTCTCCCTCTGGATTTCTGTTTCCCACTTGCAGGTTTCATATCAAAGGTCACTTCTTCAGGGAAGCCTTCCTTGATTTATCCTAGCTAATGCTGCAACTTGCCTCTGTTCAACTGGCACATTGTTTTACCTTCTTTGTTTTTAAAATGTATTTACTTAAATGTATTTGTTTTAAAATGCATTTGTTAATTTGAAAGGCAAAGTTACAGATAAGGAGGGAGAAAGGAAGGGAGAGCCATGGAACTATCTGGTGGGTTGTAGCCCAGGTGGGGCTGGACCAGGCTGAAGCCAGCCGAGAAGTCCATCTCAACCTCCCACAGTAGGTGGCAGGACTCAAACATTCAGGGGATCATCACTGCCTTCCCAGGTGCGACTGCAGGGAGCTGAGTCTGAAGTGGCATAGCCTGTGCTCGTATGGGATGCTGGTGTCCTGGGAAGTAGTTCAACCCACTGAGTCCCAGCACCAGGCTATTTTACTTTCTTGATAGCATTTACTACTCTACAATGTCACATCCAAATATTTGATAGATTGCCACCTAACTCCCCATAAACACTGGGACCTCTGTCTATCTCATTTACCATGCTCACCTTGCTAAATCTTCAGTTTTCTTAAATTATTTATTGAAAAATGCATCCATTTCCCACTGAGAGGCCATCCTAATTAAAGGTAGAGAGATTAGTAATAGATAAGTCTGGACAGTCCACCTTGTTCTTTGAACAATATTTTAAACAGTATTTTAAAAACATTTTTAAGAAAACATTTACTTATTTTTATTTGAAAGGCAGATTTTATGGAGAAAGTAGAATATATATATGTATATATGTAAAGATATATACATATATATATTGACAGATAGATAGATCGAGAGATATCTTCTCATTCACTGGTTCACTTCTCAAATGCCACAATGGCCAGAGCTGAGCCAATCTGAAGCCAGGAGCCAGGAGCTTCTTTGGGTCTCCCACACTGCTTCAGGATCCTAAGGACTTGGGCCATCCTCCACTGCTTTCTCTGGCCAGAAGCAGAGAGTTAGATCAGAAGTGGGACAGCCAGGAGATAAACCAGCACCCAAACAGGATGCTTGCATGGCAAGACAAAAGATTAGCCTGCCACAATACAAAGCTAGCCCCTCGTCTCTCTGTTCTTAAGGTAAGGTTCTGAACTACTTTAAGACTGAAGTTTTATGTCTAATAAACAGTGCAAAAAAATATATATCAGAACCCAAGAACAGCTTCAGGAGAATGCGATAAAATCTCATAAACAGTAACATTATTCCCTAAGAGTAAGTGTGTGTGTGTGTGTGTGTGTGTGTGTGTGTGTAGCACTGTTTGAAGGGCTTAGCACACCTATTTAATTTTCACAAACCCCAAAGAGTAGATAATTCTTATGATTCTATTTTATAGATGGGAATTCTGAGAAATAAAATCAGTAGCTGAACTGTGCTTCAGCCAATAGCAATTCAGAAAGTAGGGACTGAAAGTAGAGGGCAGTAGATGCCTGAAGTACAGGCATCCCGTAAGGGCCTTTCCTTGTCTGGGCCTTTTTGCTTCTGATCCCGCCCCCTGCTAATGGCCTAAGAAAGTAGCGGAAGATGACTCAAGTTCCGGGGCCCCTGCACTCATGTAGAAAACCCCAGAAAAGCTCCTGGCTCCTGGTTTCAGATCTGCTCAGTACTGGTCGGTACAGCCATTTGAGGAGTAAATTAACAGACAGATTTCTCTCTTTGTCTCTGCTTCTCTCTGTGAACTTACCCTTCCAATTAAAAAAAAAAGTAGGGATTGAAACTCATCTTAATGGTATTTGGTAGAACTGGTATTTAGTAATACTTAGTGCAGTTATTCCAATTAATAGAGTTTACTTATGTACTTCCTCATGGCAACAAAAGATTTCTTTTATGGTAAAAAAAATCAACATACATATACGCTCTGTTGAATTTATAATTCCATTTCAAGTTGTAAGTTTGGGTAAGGTTGCAAAATTCAAAAAAAGAATGACATAGAACATACATGCAAACAGACCCTATCCTGTGTTACCACATTAAGAAGTCTGTTAAAATATATATAAACATGAACTTTCTAAAACAAGTACTTCCAAGACAACAAATTAATGCTACATCATACTTGCTATCAGACTCCCCTAGCCTGGATTTGTGCAAAGGCTGGGACGGGGAGGCCTGTAAGCTAAATTAGGGGAGCGATACACATTCCCTACTCTGGCTTCACAATGTTAACACAGACTAATGCAGGATTCATCAGAACACAGAGCTGTCTTTGGACCACCAGGGGCCCAGCAGCCAAAGTCACACTGATCGTGGATGCCCGGAGAATGACAGCCTGCCAGGGTTCTGCTTCTGTGAGCTGGCAAACGGGAAGCACACACCATTTTCCCATGGTTTCTATCACTATCCACAACCCAGAATAACTTCAACTGAATAATGCTTAGAGATTGGCACCAGGAGAATTTTCTTCTACGCCTCAATCCCATAAGCTACAAAGTGCTAATGCTCAATGCATGATAGGTGAAGGGGAAACAATTTTTTCCTATAGACATTTTGACTCATTTTCTCAGCTTACAATTGGAATTTGATCTTTATGCAAACTTTACACATTCAAAATAACTGAAAATAAAAGCATTTGTTACAGAAACAAGAGACATATACTATAATGAATATATGTCTACAGGTATTTTCTTATTATTATTACTAGAAAAACAAAGACTGTCAGCCAGGAATCTGGAAGAATCCACAGGAAAGTTTTTAGCTTTTTAAACAAAGATGCATTTATTTGAAAGGCAGTGTGACTGAGAGGGAGAACGCACGTGTGCACTCTCTCCCTTCCTCTGATTCACTCTGCAAATGGTCGCAAGCCCTGCGGGTAATCCAGGGCAAAGCCAGGGGTCAACAACTCCACGTGGGTATGTTATGTGGATGGCAGGCACTCAAGCATTTGAGTTCTAACCTGCTGCTCTCCTGGGACGTTAGCCGGGAGCCTGAATGAAAGCAGAGTACCCAGGAGCTGAATCAGCACTCCCATACATGAGTTGTGGGAATCCCAAGAGGCAGCTTAATCTAACTGTGCCACAATGCCAGCCCCAAGGTTTTACGTTTTTTACTGGACATTTCAATATTCATTTTGTCAACCCACTCCAGGTCTCCCACATTCTTGTTCTCTCCAAAGAAAATGCTCTGGGGCAATGCTTTCATATAAAACTGAAAGATACCGCTGCACAGTGGTAGGGGGTATAGATACTAGGCAAGACAGCCCGGGCCTTCATTTGGCTTGAGCCTTGCCAAGGCATGAAGTGGCTCTGCCTCAGGTGTCTCCTACGTACAGTGAGAGAAATGGAAATACCATCTTATAAGAAGTAGATGAGCTGACATTTATACGGTATTTAGAACAGGACCAGATGTACAGTGAGTATAACCTATCTGATTATTAAAAACTAAATGTAAAATAGAATTTTATCAGAGAAGACATTATTATTGTTAAAAAGCTAAAGCTTAGGTAATTGGCATTTTATTGAGCATATTCCGATTCCAGTAAGTCATCCTTGGTTACCTTGCTCGATTTAAGAACTTTAATTTGTTCTTCAAAAACAGTATCTTTGTTCTTTTCCAGAAAGCCTTCACACTGATATTCCACCTGTAAACACATGGAGAAACTTCCCTTAATCAATAAACTGTTCAACACACGCTATCACTATCAACAACAGAAATATTTACTAGGCTCAGGATGTATGGCTAGCTCTCAGCAAACTGGTGTCTTTAGTCTTCTGGAAGAAACCAGAACCATCCTCGGTAAGTATGTCAATGCTGAAGGAGAACACCCTAGTATCGTTTTCCCTTGGGAACATGGTAGGGCTGATCAAGTGTGCACTACAAGATCCAATTCATGTGCAGGCAGATTCCCAACACACTGACCCCCTTCTCCCATGGTGGCCAGAGACACAACTTCCAAGGCTGATCCAACACACTGCATCTCTAAACTAATTCCTTTACAGAAGAAGTGTTTTCTCTTGAGAGAGAAGAGATTTGAGAAGATGACCAAAAAGAACAAATGTCTGCCTGACACAAAGGCCGAGGAGGAGGTTGGGGAAATATTGCATGATTCAAGGAAGCCATACTGTGTGAGAATGGTTTGTTCCTCTTCCCAAGCTGCAGCAGGATCATTCAAGTACTACTCCATGGGCTCCACAGTCTGCAGCGCAGAACACTTCGGTGTTATTCTGAGGCTTCCCAAAGGCTCACCCAAGAAGTTCTCAATCCCTGAAGCAAACTCAGGGATCCTAAGCCAAAGCCGATCTCATGGCTTCCTTGCAAGATAAATTAGTTTCTCGGCTCCTTATTTTCTAAGTAGATTACAGAACTTGTGAAGTAGCAAGTCAACATGTCTTGTGGGAGGGACCCAATGAATCAGTCCCAAGGTGGCACAAGTCCACACTCTCTGCTGTGAATCCCTTGATTCAGAATACACTATGCTCTCGAACTCAGAATGCATTTCGGATGTCTAGATGCAGCATATGCACACATCATTCTTTAATTCCTCCAGCAGAGTTCAAGGCAGTCATCTGGAGCCAGCACAATAATATTTCTAGACTAAAATAAGTAAATAACAAACCCAATTGGTATAAAAAAGACTATAAATAACATCATGGTGAGTGGAGGTCAAGATCAGGTTTAGCCACTGAATAATTTACGGTTTTTCATTGTCTCAGATTTCACATTTGTAGATAGAACACTATGGGCCCATATTTATTGCATATACAATTCAAATTAGGTTAAAGGAGGAGAGAAACAACAAGCCAACACTGTAAACTGTTCTTCCTTGCAAGGTCCAAAGGATGCAGGCATCAGCAAAGAATAAAAAAATACCTCTCGACTATTGACTTTCCCCCTCATTAACTTAAGTATATAAAAAAAAAAAGACATAGAACTTCTTACTTTGTCAGCAAAATGCTGGATGATGAAAGCTTTATTTGATAGGCGAGGTTTTTCAAAGAGTGCACATTTGTTCAAATGTGTGTTGTACAATTTCTGGGCCCAGGTGTCATCTGTACCTTTAGGCATCTATATTAAGGGAACAAGGGAAGGAAAAAAGAAAAAAGGCAATCATTGAGAAACTTCCAACGTATCAGCTGACAAGAAGCCAGCTTTTTGGTTAACCTAACAACTAGTTATATTCAGCTTAGAAACTCACTTCTTTCACATTTCACACTTTATTTCATACCTACTAAGGAAGGGCATGGTTGAGACTTCCCCAGCGGGCATCCCTGCCCAATCTCACATGACTCAATCTGCCTATCCCACAACTATCAAGCAAATATTTGATCTACATTTGCAACAGAAGCCCCACAGATTACAGATGAAATAGTACAGTTGTCATGTACAGGTTTTTTTTGTTACATTTTTATTTTGAATTTTATGGTACAATTTTGTAGAGACTGAGATTCTGCTCCCCCTCAAATCCTACCCTCGACAGATTTTCCCCATGTTGCTACAATAGTATAGTCCTTCATAAGAAATCATGATTCCATCAGTCTGCTATTTAAGTGTGCCCCGACAGTGCTGGTAGAGACAATGTTAGACAGTCCAGCATTCCACTGTCTACACATTTCCAACAGTTTCATTGGGAGTACATCTTTGATTTGGAAGCAGGGATCCATATTGCATTGTATCCCCACATCTGGATTAAGCCATCACTCACGTATATTTTTAATATTCTGTTCAGTAAAGATATCATTAGCACAGTGAACTATTTCTATAATTCAGAAAGGTGTAAAATGGAGAGTAGTCTCACCATTTCCTCACATCTCATTACCTCCTCCTGTCTTTCAAAATAGGCACAACTGTATTCTCCATGTAGTTCCTCCTGCTCCTAGCATCCCAGGCAGCAGCTTTACCTGCTCCAAAACAACACTGACCCACTACTTCCTACATCTCTCTAAAAACATTCTATCAGTAAAAAATTTACTAAATATAAACAAGTTGATAACAAAAGTGGCTAAAATGGGTAAGTATTGTATCTAATGTCATTTAGGATCAGTTGAGGATGGAAATTTTCTGAGGTTCTGTAGTGATTAGTACGCTAAGTATCCTTTCAGAATGAAAGTCACAGCAATGCCTTCTTATTACCCTGATGATTACACAACAGCGTCTCATGGTGTACAAATACATCTTTACCTGAAGTTAATATATTTGACTGTGATACCTCTATTTTAATAGACAAAGTACTGTAGAAAATCAAACCCACCTTACATTCCTCATCCAGCAGATCTAGAATCCCCATTTTAGACTCTATAAGATTAATACAAGGTTGATTATCATAAAAATCTATGAGTGTCCATGGAATTTGTTCTTTCATATACTCTTCTTGTTCCAACTTGAAGACATGCTAAAATGAGAAAGAAAAAAATCAGTCATTACAAGACTGTTTCATAAAGAATGCAGTTAGGAAACAACATTCACATAAAATACTAAGAGGATTTCGATAAAACTAGAGACAGCCCATGGCTTCTAGCAACAACCCCAGAGGAAAAGGAGGGGATTACATGCAGGGAAAGTAAATAAAAATCAGAGACAGTGAAACCTCAGCTACAGGCAGTTCCTGGCGAACAAGTAAATCAGGGCACAAGCATGTTTTCAGTAACTGATTAAGTAGAACAGTTCGTGATTTCCTGATTATGCATATTCCCAATACTTCAGTGTGTACGTCTGGCTTCTTAACTTTTTACACAGTGCTGCCAAGAGGGACAGGAAAGCTCTACTAAGCTGGTACTCAACAACTAGGTGGAGTAGATGCCTCTACTGAACCACGTGGCACAATATTTTCAGCATAACAAAATAATTAACAGCATTTTTAAAAGGTGCGGCCCATTATTTTGGGATTCCAACCCAGGCAGTTCACCACTGGGGTCTGCACCTGTCATTACCACAATCTTCTGTTGCCCTGTGCTATAATATTTTCTCTCAATTTTCATTAATTAGAAGCTGAAAGAGAGAGAGATCCCTCACCTGCTACTTCATTTTCCAAATGCTCATAATACTCATAGAGTAAAACCAGAACTAAGAATGGAGTTCAAGTGTCCCATTTTAGTTGGCAGGAACCCAACTACCAAGCTATTACCGCTTTGTGGAACCCCGGTTCTCATGTGGGATGCAGGTATTTTTTACCAGTGTCTTCACTGCTAAGTCAAACGGCTGCCCCATTGTCCTGCATAAGCACCTCCAAACTTGCTAATGCCATGATAACTTCCTAAGGTTGTTGATACTACTGCTTCATGAGAGACTCTCAAAGTATTCCTTGTTCTGTAGTCTCAGTGAACGTCTCAGACTGTCAAAAAGAAGGTACGTGAAGTTCTGATTTTGAGTTGTCATCTTACAAATACAGCAAGTAAGGGTGAAGACCATCCTTAACTCCACATACAATGAGCTCCAAACTAACAAACTGAAGGATATACCTGGGCTCAACTCTTCCTATTCCCTTTTCTATGACCTAAAAACTTCACGCTTTGCTCACTCAATTTATCAGCCCCAAATGATCACTATTCCTGAAGAGCAATCCAAGATTGACGAATTCTTCCTAGACTGTAAAATAATTTTCTAATGTTGCACATTTACTGATCAACAGTTTTTCAGGCATTTAGGCTGTTCTGTCACATAATGACTATAATCAGGACTTCATTTCAGGAATCAAGGTTTAAACAAAAGCTAGGAGTTCAAAAGAATAATTTATAGCAGAATATTATTCAACAAACAAAATTCTTACCATATTGAATTGTTGTTGCAGTTTTTCATTTGCATAATTTATGCAAAACTGTTCAAAACTATTTATCTCAAATGTTTCAAACCTGTAATACCAAAAATAAAGAAAATGATTCAGGTTTTAAAATATTTAAAGGGAGCATTTTAGCAAGAAATGGGAAATCCTCCAACACTGGGACTTACTTTCCACCTCCGTGAATACAAATGCCTATGAGTCAGAAACATGGAGTAAGGACTCAGCAGGTGAGCCCCAGCCAGGTGGGAGAAAGATTGCTTTATAAGTCATGTGGGGACATTCTGAGTTTTCAAGAGCTTTCTTACCCCTAAGTGGAAAGCTTCAGAATTATGGTAAAGTCACTGTGCTTAACAGGTTATCTACACACTGTGATACATGCACATAAAGGGAAATAAGAAAAGAAACTTTGCAGGTTCTTTGGAAAAACAAGCATAAAATGAAAAATTAGATATCAGAGAAGCCCAACGTACAGGGAGGCAAACTAGTAAATGGAATTACATTTTCAGAAATCTCAGTAATAATTTACTATATGAAAGTCTAAAGAAATCAATTAGTTTCCACCATCTTAGCAAACTAGCTCAGAATCTGAGCTTTTTTTTTTTTTTTAAATAAAGTCAGATACGGACGGAACCCCGCAGGGGTCTCGGCCACAGTCCCCACCGCAAGGCGGGGTCAGAGACCCCAGCCTTGGGCGGCCAGTGCACCAAGTGGTGCCAGGCTCTGCCTGCTGGCCACCCAGCGGCAAGCTCTGGGGTTTTGATGATATGAAATAGCTGCTTAGGGACACACATAATAAGACCACGTTAGCGTATGAGACACTAATCTGGTGACTCCCGACCCGGGACATGAAATCTTAATGCAAGTGTGTGACTGAGACCAAATGGTTCGGAGTAACAACCTTAGTCCACAAACATGACTGAACACAGGGTGCAGCTCAGGACATGCCAGCTTTGTTTGGGCTCCAACTGGTCCACATTAAAAGCACAGAGTTGAGGCCACTGTGTCCTAAGGCAGGGTTGTGACAGTGGTGGGCTGCGGTCGGTCGATACAGTTTCGTCTCCCTTGGCACAAATGTGGACTGGAAAAAAACGCACCGGGCCCGTCCAGGCCGCAACACCGTCGGCGCTTGGAGTACAGGGTAGATGCGGGCCAGACTAGCTAGGTCCCAACCCAACTGAGCCAGATACCGATCTAGATGGGCGTGGACGACCGTGGCTGCGAAACATCCTACAGCAAGAACCAGAATGGGATGATGCCATTAGGAAAGGTCACTGTTCTGCGAGACAGGAGGCCGACTGGCACATGGACCACTGGCATGCACGAAACCTGGCACATGGAGGGGTTCTGATGGAGGGCCCGGCAACCCTCTGGCAGGACACAGAACCCGAGGTTAGCGCACGAAACAGGGAAGTAACAGCCAAGAGGTCATGGAAAGTGTCCCACTGGCAGCATTTGGCATGGGTTCGGGGCACCCAGGCTAATCCTGTTTCATGTCATCCACTGGTAAATCCGTATGCCAGAACAGAGCCGTGGGTCGAACCAGGTCCGGTCGTGACAAAAGCAACACACAGTTTGGAATGCCAGGTGAGTAGCCCTGAGCCGATGCAGCGGCACACATGAGAACCAGGGAAGGAGAGGCAGAGCTTGACAGGGGACTAAGATGGTTCCCCCTAGCTGAACCGCAAGTTACATTGAGGAACGTGAGCTGGGTAGGGTAGACCAACCAGCAGGACACTGCCCTGCGCAACGCAGTGGACCAGATTGGTGAAAGCCAAGGCTGGGCTGACTATTCCCCCTGGGCAAGCTACAATCAGAGTAGGAGAGGGTTGTTGGGCTTGTCCGGACCTCAGCTGGCGGAAGCTTGGTACAAAGGGTTTAACGTCAAGTTGAACCACAGGCCAACTGGAGAGGGCACAACATGGAATGGGACGACCTGGGAGGGAAATAGTGGGCTCCTCCCTCTTGTCATCACCCTTCCCACGGGAGGGCATGGGAACTAGGACAGGGCTGGGTGGCTAGACAGACCCCCAACAACATCCGTTAGGACCTGGGGGGGGGGGTTGGGATGATGGTTGGATGGAGTAGTTGCAACACCGTTGGCAAGTATATAAACAGAAGGGTATTTGGACAGACCGACTAAAATGCCATACATATTGCAAGCCAGGGTAGGGTGGGCTGGTTGGGGTTACGGTGGGCCGCCCTGACTGGCTCTTGCAGCTCCACTGTATGTGCGAGGCCAAGGGTCCCGGGACCAGCCAGACTACAAGAGGACACGGGTGGAGACAGAACGACCCAGCAACTGCAAACCACCACTGATCGGGGCAATGGACGTGCGGCCCGAGGCTTCTGAACATGAGAATCTGGACTGGGAATACCTCAAAATTGCTTTTGAATCGCCCAGTCAGACACACTTCCAGATCCTAACCAAGAACAGGACAGAACCAGTCAAGCACAACTCAGCTATCTGCTGGCAGCAAAAATTGGCAAATTGAAACTCTATAAAGATGGACTGAGTCAATCAAATGGACTCTTCAACGACCACATGCGGGAGGTGGAGCGGCAGACGGGCAGCGACCCAAGAATGGTGAACTAATTGAACCACCTCAATCGCGTATCGCAGACATGCCTCACATCCGGGACTGAGTGGGTGGGAACTGGGTGGGGCTTCTTCCTCTATATCCCCCTTTAGGCCTTGAACCTTTTTTTACCCCAATTAAATATGTAAAGATTGTCAAAAAAAAAAGTTTGCAGGAGGCAAAAAAGAAAAAAAATAAAGTCAGATACACAGAGAGGAGGAGAGACAGAGAAAATCTTCTGCTGATTCACTCCCCAAGTGACCACAGTGGTTGGAGCTGAGCTGATCCAAAGCCAGGAGCCAGGAGCCTCTTTTGGTCTCCCATACAGGGGCAGGGTCCCAAGGCTTTAGGCCATCCTCAACTGCTTTCCCAGGTCACAAGTAGGGAGTTGGATGGGAAGTGGGGCCACAGAGATTAGAACCAGTGTCCATATGGAATCCTGGCGCATGCAAAGTGAGGACTTTAGCCACTAGGCTACCATGCTGGGCCCAAGCTACTGTTTCTAAGTTTTAAACAACATGCAATTCGAGCACCATCATCAATGCACTCTTGAGTTGTTATAAGGAATTGTTATGGTTAGAGCTTCCCTTCTTATTACCGATAGGAGACAAAAATCAAATGCCCAATGCGTTAGCAGAGAATCTCCATGGAGAAATGCTTTGTGAAAGAACACGAAGCCAAACACACTAACCCGTAAATGTCCAGCACGCCTATGAAGGAGTGCTGCTTGACAGCCGAATGCAGGGCCTGATTGACGTGATCCACAATCCAGTTGAAGAGCTTGGCGTAGATGTGCTTGGCTAAGGCATCGCGGGCGTTTGTCGCCTGAAGCTTGGAGATGGGCTTGATGTACGTCTCTGTGGCGGTAGCCAGCTTACGATGACAGAGCCAGTGACACATCTCCTCGTAGTCCACACCCATGAGATCACAGAAGATGCTGAGCGGTTCATGCTTGGGCTGCCAAAAAAGAAGGGGTTATTTTCTATGACGAGATCAGCTCAGGAAGAATTTCTTAGAAAGTATTAGCAATGAGGTCATGAACAGGGGCTGGCACTGTGGTGCACTGGCTTAAGATGCCACCTGTGATGCCAACATCCCAAATGAACACCAGTTCGAGGCCCAGCTGCTCCACTTCTGATCCAGTCCCCTGCTAATGTGCTTGGAAAAGCAGTGGAAGATAATCTATCTGTTCAGCTCTTTGCCACCCATGTGGTAGACCTGGATGAAGAATCTGGCTCCTGGCTTCAGCTTGGCCAGCTCTGGTTGTTGAAGCTATTTGGAGAATAAACCAGAGGATGAAAACTCTGAGAAAAGCTCTAGGCTCCTCTCCTGGCTTCAGCCTTGTACAGACCAGTCTGTCGGTCATTTGGTGAGTAAACCAACGATGGATGATCCCTTTTTCTGTTTCTCATTTTCTCCTGTAATTCTGCCTTGAGATTAAATTTTAAAAGTAAACGCTAAAAAAAAAAAAAAATTGTACTCTGCCCCTGCCCTTGCCCAGTCATGTGGAAGTGCAGGCCTAATGCATTCAAGAAAAACAGAAACAGTCCTTTTCCCTTGAATCTCCATAAAGATAGTTACAATTCCTTAGGACACACTCATTCACTCAATCAGAAAATCAGTCAACTAGCCACAAATATTGACCAGGTGCCTGTTCTGTGTCAGTACATGACACACACTGTCCCTGTTCTCCGAGAGCTTCCAGTCACTAAAAGCCAAACAACTGCCCCCCAAAGCGTAAAATAGTAGGCAGAAGGGCGCTCTGTTAGGTCCATGTGAGAGGAATGTACTTTATTCATGCAGACGGGGACATTTGCCTCTACACATGCGACTTGAAACCTGAAGCAATGGAAGGTATTAACCGGGTGCAAGGGAGCAGAAAGGGCTTTCCAGGTCAGGGGAAGTGCTGCTAAACATGTTGTGTGGCGAGGAGGAAACCATCAACGGGAGGAGCTGCAGATGAGGGAGGCAGAAAATGTGCCAGAAGAACTCCTGCACGTGGGCGGGGGTGGCACCACGGCTACTCTTCCCTTGAGGCAGAGCTCCGTAACCTGCTACTTCTTTGGGTCACTTCTTGGATTCGTCTCTCCTTCTCTTTTCTTAAGTTTTGTAGTTATTTATTCGAGAGGCAAAGTTACAGAGGGAGAGACATAAGACTTTTTTTTTAAATGATCAGATAGAATGTATTCAAAATATTGTTTGGGTGCTGGTTTGGTGGGTAACTGTAATGACTGATTGTCAGTGGTCATCGATGGGTGATCTTAGGGCACAACAAAGAAATTGCCTTTATTTGTAACCTGTTCTGTTTCTCAAGATGTATTTAATTACTTGATAGGCAAAGAGAGAGAGACACAGAAAGAGAGGGATCTTTCATCCCTTGGTTTATTCCCCCCAAATGGCTGCATAACCAGGGATGGACCAAACTGAAGCCAGGTGTCAGAAACTTTTTGGGGGTCTCCTACATGGATGACAGGGCCCCAAGTACTTGGCCCGTCCTCCACTACTTTCTTGGGCCTTTAGAAGGGGCTAGATTGGAAGGGGAGCAGGCAGAACATGAACCAGCACCTACATGGGATACTGGCTTCACAGGTGACAGTTTTACTTGCTATGGCACAAATGCTAACTTCAGATCTAGAGTTTTCAAATGACCTAAATATTCCAGTATCCCCTAAAATTATATTGAATTTTTGTAGGGCTTTTCTGAGTAGGTGCTTAACAATAATTTGCTTAATTTAATCACTGTTAGTGTTTTGCATTTTCAGCATGTCTGTTTTTCAAGCGTAGCAACTGAATCTGGTAACATTTCTGGGGACAAGGTAGAGCGAACATTGCTGTGTCCAAACAGTAAATGAGGAAGTAAGAACCAAGTAACCAAATTGCAATAAAAAAAAAAGTCACACAAGCCAAATTAGGTCTGGGCTGGCATTAGAACACTGGTTCTAACGCTAATACCTCCTATCTGGACCCTGCTTCTCGCTCCCTCCCTCTAAGTGATCACTTCAGATACAGATCAGCACTGCCACTAACAGCCTGGATCAATTCCCTTAAAGAAGTCACTTTTAACAAAGAAAAGAAAAGAGAGAGAGGTGGGAGGGGGGAAGGGAGAGAGAAAAAAAGGAAGGAAGAAAGGAAGACAGGCAGGCAGAATGAAAGAAAAGAAAGAAGGGAAGAAAAGAAAGGAGGAAGAAAGAAAGAAGATAGCACATACATAAGGGGTCTTTTAAAAAAAATTACAGAAAATGCCTGATTTGAAAAAAATACATGGATTTAAAGAAATTTTAACCAGAATAAACATAATTTAATTCCTGAACTTTCTGGAGCATACTGGACTATTTCTATTTCTCCATAAAATGAATAAAGCACTTATATATGCTAGAGTAGGGGTGGATAGTGAAGGAAGCCAGTCACAAAGGACCACATATTATTTGATTCAGTTTGTGTGACATGTCCAGAACAGGTTCATCTATAGAGGCGAGAAATAGAAACCACTGTTGCTTAGGGCCGGGGCACAGGGAAGCAATAGCTGAAGGGAAAAGAATTTCTTCATGAGATGATGAAAATATTTTAAGTTGAACTATGGAGATGCTTATACCTGTGAATGTATTAAAACATTTAATTATATACTAAATCCATCTATGTATAATAATTTATTACATATAAATTCATTTGTACTATCAATTATATTTCATATATGTAAGATAGTAAAAAACTAATATATCCAGAAAGAAGAGAATAGAATATTTTCTTATAAGAGTAAGGAATCTATTTTTATAAGAGGAATTATAGATCCAGGAAAAAAAAGAAAAAAGAAAACAAGAGTGAGTTAATGCAAGCCATCTAAATTAAGTCTTTTTAGTAACACTAGCATAGGAGCTAGTGCGATGGTGGAGCCGGTTAAGATGCTGCCTGTACTGCTGGCATCCATATGGATGCCGGTTTGAGTTCTCAGATCCCCTACTTCCGGACAAGCTTCCTGAAAATGGTCTGGGAAAGCATCAGAAGTGGCCCAGATGCTCAACCCCTGAAACCAGAGAAGAGGCCCAGATGAAGCTCCCAGCTCCTGGCTTCCACCTGGCTCAGCCCTGGCTGTTGTAGTCATCTAGAGATTGAGCCAGCAGGGGGAAGATCACTTTCTTTCTCTACTTCCTTTCCTCCTCCCCTCCTTCTCTGTAATGAATAGACAGATAATCTTTAAAAAGTCACACAGACATAGCGGTGGGCACTGGTACAGCAATAAGATGTGGCTTAGGATATCTGCATCCCATATTGCTATGCTTGAATTCAATTCCTGATTCTGCTCCCAATCCCAGCCTCTTGCTCATGCATACTCTTGGAGGAAGCAGTGATGGCTCAAGTAATCCCTGCCAACTCAATGTGAAGCTCTTTTTAGCTTCAACCTGGCCGAGCCCCAATGCAGTGGTCATTTAGGGCGTGAGCCAAGGACAGAAGATCTCTGTCTCCCTTCCTCCTCTCTTTCTCTGCCATTCAAATAGTTAAAAGTTTAATATCAAAATGAGTATCTCCATCTACAAAGACTTCACAATCCTAGAGAATAAATGCAAGCAAGGAAGAGTTTCATAGTACGATGGGATTGGAACTACCATAATGGAGATGATATCTAAGAAGACACGTTACCAGATGTGTATGTAACATCTGTTACTAGAAGAGTTGGCCAGAGAAAAGCAGTTAGTCCATCTTAGCAGAATCTACACAACAAAGGGGGCAAGGTAGCTTGGCAAATCAATGGGTTGAATGTGGAGAAGAAATTGTCAGAAATACAAGACTGACAATCTTCCAGGTGTGGAAAAGCACAGAAAGGTATTTGGCCTGTTCCTAAAGACAATGGGGGAGTACTGAAGGACTTAAGCAGGGGCACCACCCTTCACAGCTCTAACTTTTGTGTGCATCAGAGGTTAGAATCCATATTCTTTACTGTCAGTTTAAGATCTTCCTTTGGAAAATATAGCTTTTTGGCAGTCATCTCTCTGATAATGTTAAAATATAATGCTTTTTAGAAAAAAAAAAGTGTAAAAAACTGAAATAGAACGAACTACAGGTATTGAACATACAGGTATTGTGCAGCTGTCTGAATCTCTGGAGGCGAATCCAACATTGCCTAAGTGAAGGATCCCAGCAAGTATTCGGAAAATTCCCATTTGGTAAGATTCACTAATGCCTGCAACAACAGAGCAAATACACAAGCGATTAATTTCAGAATACCAACTAAACAATCTTAGCAGTTTTAAGCATCTTGTCAATTCTTTAATTATTGCCAGATGGTGCACACATTTTAATGTGTCATGGCTAACCACACTTTCATCTTTGTGGACATGAACACATTAGGTCGTTTAGTACCATGATGCATGACAGACCTGGCGTGAGGCCTGGCTCTGCTAACTGCCAGCCATCCCACCTGTGCAAGTGACTTCACTCTCCTATGCTTCCATTTCTTCATTTGAGATATGGAGTTAATGGTGACCACTCTAAACGAAGTTTGTGAGAATCGCATGAGATAACGCAAATACTACTCTTGACATACCATGTGACAGAGGCATGATCATCACCACAGCCAAACCCTGGATTTCAGCACGTTGTAACACTGTCACCATCTCTGCTCGTTGCAGCTGTGCCCTGGCCTCATAAACAGGCATCCACATGGGTCATTTGGGCAGCATTTGAAGAATAAAATAGAATGAGAAACCTGCAGAGCCTAGGCCTTCACCTGATCTGGCTTCATTCTTTCCATAGCATTTCAGAAGAGTAGACTTTCTTACATGGAAATAGTAGTAAAGTTATTTCCAAGTACATATCCTTACAAAGAATAATTAGGAGTCAACCTTATAAGGAATGTTTTTTTCATCTCCGATAATATGGTTTTTGTAAATGCCTAAGTATCTGTCTACAAAGAGACTTAGGTCTAGAAAGAATGTTTTTCAAATGTTGAAATGCATAGAGATCACTAGTAGATCTTGTTAAGATGCAGAGTTTAGGTTTCCAGCAAGCCCCACAGTACCCATGGACCACAGTGGTGATGATCAATGCTTTTAAATTAAATTAATTCATCTGAGAGGACTGCTCAACATTGCAACACATGAATTTGGGCTTGTTAATACTTATATTCTAAGGATTCTTTTAAAAATAATTCACATCTCTTTGGAAGTTGGGAACTACAGTTTCAAAAATTAATACAGTCACAAGTAGATTCAGCAAGAAACAGGAGAGTGATCTCTGAGCTTTTATAAAAATTCTGCCACAAAGTGCATATGACAGACTGCTCTGCCACCCAGCCACGTTGCCTAGCCATAAAAGAACCAAATAAACAGAACAACAGACTCTCTCCTGCCAGGTATGAGCTGCACAAGAACCCATTTCACTTAGGTTTAGAGTCCATAGTTTTGTTAAATTTTAAACAAATAATTACATCTAATCCTACCTCTCCAGATGCCCATAATGTGTTTTAGAACAGCTTTACTCAGGGATAATCACATATAACACAATTCACCATTTTAGTGTGTGATTCAATGACTTTTAGTAAATTTACCATCACAGCAATCTAATTTTAGAACAAGTCAGTGTCCCTGAAAAGATTCCCTGTGGCCATTTACCATGTAAACATTGTCTATAAGGAATACTAGGTCCCCACGCAGTACCCAACACTTCACACAAATCAACTGACGTTCCAAAGAAAGGCTGCCTGAGTCAGAAAGCATTGCTGGTAGGAGCTGGAACGAAATGTCATTACCTAGCAACGTGCAGGCCTGCCTCGTGTGTGCCATCTCCTTGGCATCATCCACTCCTTCTATCACAGGGCTGCCGCCTTGACTGGTATAATGAAAGTTATTTGCATTTCCTGCATTGAGGGAAAAGAAAAGTTTTACAGTCTCCGAAAAATCACTGACTTGTATCCCAATGTCCACTTTCTGAAGCAGTACCAACATAAATGTCCACGGTTTGCAGGTTGAATACCTATGTTTTTCAATTATATTTTATCACTAAACGAGAAGTTAAATAGTGAAGTGGAATGCTGCAGTTTATTTAACTGTGAAATGGACAGGTTCTTTCTAAAGGCTCTGTTAGGATATTTTCCTTAAACATTTTACTCCTCTTGACAGAAACTCTTTATGCAAAAAGGGGTTGTTTTTTTCTTTTTCTTTTTTAATCCAGGCAAAGTTCAAGTACATGCAAAAGTAGAGACTAGTATAACCAAACTCTCTCTAACCATCCGTGTTAAACAAGTATCACCACAAGTCCAAACCTGTCCCATTTATAGCCATTCTGTCTTCCCCACCCCTGCGGCTACACCACCTCGTACACTGCAGGACTTGTACATTTCATGTATCAAGGTTTCAGTATGAAATACACTCCTTTTGAATAAGCAAGTTTGAGAATTCAAACATTAACAGAAGACAACACCAGCAAAATAAAGCTAACCCCAGTTTCATACCTAATCGCAACATTTTAAATTCAGGTATGTTTGCGGAGGCACAAAGTTGATAGAAGATATGATAGTTTCTCTCCTCTTCTGCCTTTGAAATAAGAAGAGTTTTTAATTATGGCATTTTAAAATTCACAAATCTTATCACAAAATAAAAGTTCAATGTGTAGTTATCTCATTTGGTAAGATAGATTGTACTTTCCCAAAGTTCTTAATATTGATGAGTGACTTTATGACTTATAGCTTATGCACATATGTGTAGGTATGTATGTGTTGGTGATATTCAACATATCTACTGCTGATGATTTTTGAACTGGTGAACAACATGGAAACAGCTATAAGATGTGAGTGTTTTGGGAATAATGTAAACCTTTTGCTTTTTTTTTAATACTCAATACTGCTTTCCAATGATACCTCTTAAATTCTTCTTAACAATGCAAATGATAAAGAATAACTATATCTTTGTTTTATTTTACAGTTGACTATCTACTTTTTGTATATGAAATCCACAAAACACTGTATCATATACATCATGATAGCTTATTGCAAAATAAATATTTTATAAAATAGAAAATAAGGCATTTATAATTCTAAAATCACGCCGCAGTCTTTCTCCACATATACCTAAAAAAGCAGTTGCAATAATGTTCAGGATGGGTGCTGTAGTACAATGGATTAAGCCATTGCTTGGGATGCCCACATTCCATACTGGAGTACCAATTCAAACCTTAGATACCCCAGTTGGGATCCAGCTTCCTGCTGATGCATGCTGGAAGGCAGCAGGTAACAGCACAGGTGCTTGGGTTTGTGTCACTCACATGGGACAGCCACACTGGGTTCTAGGTTGCTGGTTTGTCTGACATGACCTGGCCGTGGCTGTTGCAGTTATTTGGGGAGTGAACCAGTGAAACAAACTCTCTTTCTCTCTCTCTCTCTCCTTTAATTTCCTTCTCCTTCTCCCTTAGCTGCTTTGCTTTCAAAGAGATTAAAATAAGCATTTTTGAAGACACTGCTCATATTAAACTAAATTGCAAATTTAGTTTATATATTCTATCATCATATCCTTGAAGTCTGCACTGTTTTTGGTTAGATAAAGAAAAGTATTAATAAAGCTGTCTGTCAGATTTGATGCCTAAAGAGGGCTGATATCTGTCAAAGATAACATATTACAGGAATAGAAGATATTGAACAATTACCAATTTATTAATAATCCAAAGTAACAAGTAATTCAGCACATAGAAATGTAGACAAGCAAGTGGGTATGCACACATGCTCAGGTGTTCTTGTACATAAAGGAAAATATCTTGTACATAAAGGAAAATTTCTGACTATATGATTCATTTCACATAATCAGAAGACTATGTGAAAACCTAAGACCGAGGAACAACTAGAATTGTTTCAGTGTCTCTAGATAAAATAATAAGGATTAGGCCCTACCATTTTGTATTAAGCATCTCTAGCCTTTGGCCAACATACTAGGAACAGCTTTTCCTACCGACTTCATCTTTTCTTGTTTACCAATGAATCAAATCTCTACTGTTGGGATTTGATTTTCTCTCAGGTTTAACTGCACACAGTTTTTCTTCTGGCTATACTACATACTTCAGAAAAAAAAAAAACTACAGAAGTATAACACTGCTCTTTGCGTATCCAGATATTGGAATAACAGTGGCAGATGACTACTGTCTCATTATTTTAATCAAGCACTACATTTGAGGTGGCCAAAACAACTCCAAAAGCAAAGTCAAGGTAGTGGCAGTCTGCTCAAAGCCACAACTTGTGGTATTTCCCAGACACTTTGAAAACAATAATCAAAGACTCTGGCCAATGGAAGCTGTGAACCCACTTCATGGTGCTGTTAAGGGTATCTGACCCTCAGTGCAGTGTACATCCAGTTAAAAGGCCACTGAAACCCCACATCTCAAGCCTGAGGAGTGCAGTGCATCACCAGGGGCTCTATAATGCAAGTTTTCCAATGATAAACCTCTTAGTACGCCTGCTAATGCATAAACGTATCCCAGCTAGTGAGGTAAGTGTATGGTATTTTGTACTTCTACCAAAAAGGACTAGCGGCATTATGTACAAACACAATCCACACTGATGCAGCAGCAGCTGAATGAGGATTCTGACAGCAGTTCACAAGTAGGTTTTGAAGTGTTTTTTTTTTTTAATCTTGGCTATTCCATCTAAATTGTGCCATATTCTGAGTGAGGAGGAGGAAGAAGAGAGGACAAGATATTTTTTTGTTTGTTTACGTTCAAAGCACAATTCACTAAAGGGATAGAGGAATACTTTTTCCATCAACTGGAAAACATGAGAAGCAAGACTAAACTAATAATATCTGAAGTTTTCCAATAAGCACCTGTAGAAAAATGTTATAATTATGAAACCTAACTCAATGCCTAGTCCCAAGGACTGTTAGTCTAGAGGCCATTTCACATGTTCAATCCAGGTGTGGTTAATAGTAGAGAACATACCCAAGGGGATCTGGAACAAAGTGAAAACCAGTAACTGCAATTATATGATAATTTAATACAAGAAGACATGTGTACCTGCCCAGCTTACCTGGAACACCACTCTGGATTTCTCTAAAAGGTAAGTTCTCATATTGGCACCAATAATCCGATATCTCTTGTCAAAACCAATTTCAATATATTTCCCAAAACGACTGCTATTATCATTCCTGGTTGTTTTAGCATTTCCAATTGACTAGGAGGCAAAAGAGAAAGTAAGCTTGTAGAAGTACAATCAATGACATGACACAGAGTTTGGGAAGAAAAAGAACAAAGCAGAATACAATTCCTTGGAACATATTCTTTTAAGAACATAATGAGTTTAACACCGCAAGCACAGGAGTTTGTCTTATCTGCTACACAACTACACAGAAATATTCTCATAGGTATTATTTGTCTTGTTATTTTCACAAAAATTATTTTCAGCAACAGCAAACCTGAGCCCAGCAGATACAACATTTTCACACACCATTTGGCATCTTATCTGGTGCTATTTGGCATCTTATCTGGTGCTATTTGGAGTCCTGGCTACTCTACTTTTGATCCATCTCCCTGCTAATGCACCTTGGAAAGCAAAGGAAGATGACCCAATTTCTCGAGCCTCTGCACCCATGTGAGAGGCTCCTGGCTGTGGTCTGGCCCCTTGCAGCCATTTGAGAAATGAATCAGTGGATGGAAGATCTCTCCCCCTGTTTCACCCCCATGCTCTCTGCCATTCTGTCTTTCAAATAAATAACACATTTAAAAAGATTTATTTACTTTAGAGAAGGAAAGACAGAAAGATCTTCCATCTTAGTTCACTCCCCAAATGGCTACAACTACTGGACCTGAGCTGATCTGAAGTCAGAAGCCAAAACTTCTTCCAGGTCTCCCATACAGATGCATGACCCCAAGGCTTTGGGCCATCCTCAACTGCTTTCCCAGGCCGCAGGCAGGGAGCTGGATGGGAAACAGCAGCTGAGACACAAACCAGCTCTCATCTAGGATCCCAGCGTTTGCAAGGTGAGGATTAGCCAATTAAGCCATCATGCCAGGCTCCAATAAATGAATATTTTAAAAATGTTTGATTCCTTGAAAAAATTAGTGTTTTATGTAAATAAGATGGTTAGCACATATTAGCACTTTTCTGAAATTTTGTTCTGGCATTCAGGATCTCTTTAGCCGGAAGATTGCATCATCTGATTCTGTGGAAACAAGTGTCTAGTGGAACTGCTTATTAGCACATGAATTAGTATTATACAATCAGTTGAAATAGCATTTTCTGAAACCAGAGGAAATAGAATTTGGCTTTGCATTCTGTTATTCACAACTACCTTGGAAAACATCTGTTTCAGGGTGCAGAGAATATAACTTTCTACTAAATTTTTATATATCCTTAAAACTTAAAGTGGCATATATCTTAGTTGTGATTCAGGTAACATACTGCTATACATTTTTCTTTTAATGGAAAGCAAAAAAGATAAGAGTAGTAATATAGCAAGTGTTCACACAATCCATGTATTAAAGTCTGATAAAGTAATTTCATAAAAGATTAATAACTTTCAGGTGGGCAAAGTCTACTCAAGTTAACACAATAAAAATCTAAAAGATAAAATAGTAGTAATGGGGCCTGTGCCATGGTATAGTAGGCTAAACTTCCACCTATGCTGCTGACATCCCACATGGGTGACAGTTTGAGTCCTGGCTGTTCCACTTTCAATCCAGCACCCTGCTTATGGCCTGGGAAAGCAGCAGAAGATGGCTCAAGTTCTTGGACCCCTGCACCCATGTGGGAGACCCAGAAGAAGCTTCTGTCTCCTGGCTTCAGATTGGCTCAGCTCTGGCTATTGAGGCCATTTGGTTAGTAAAGCAGTAGTTGGAAGGCATTCAAATAAAAATAAAATGGGTATTTAAAAAACACAAGAATGAACACATTATATTCTCTGATCAAGCAAAGAAAATGTCTCTTTTATGCAATAGAGGGCAGCTACTCTATTTTGTTTTGTAATTGAACACACTGCTATATTTTAAATTAGTGTTTTTTAAATGATTTTCAAGAACAATAAAGATTATTGGAATCTCTTCCCAGCAAAATTATAGGGCTCTCATATACCCTGAGCTGATTTAACTATTCATTTATATATTTTTATTTTTAATATTATAAATATCATAACAAAGTCTGTATACATCCCCACAATTTTTATGTCTTTTAGAAAATGAAATTAGATACAAACATGGAATTATCTCCCAACACAAGGCACTCTATCAAGAACAGAAGACCATGCAGTAGAAGTAGCAGCAAGAGGGGTATGTGCTAGATGCTGGTCATTGTCTCAGCGCTTTCCTGCCAATAACCAAGCAAGCTGGGGAAGGGCGATCCACAGTTACTTCTACTTCCCACTCAGCCCACCTCCCGGATGCCACCTCTCCTCAACCTCTCAGACTGGAGACAAGAGGGGACAATTTACCAAAACAATACAATTCTGTGAGAAGGGCAGGCAGTAGGCTAGCGTTAAAGTCAATCTTCTCATCACTGAGCAAAAAGTGCTTCTCCATGGAACAGATAAAACAGAAGACTACAAACCTGGGCATCAGAAGAGTCCCTACCACCAATATGCTATCAGTTATGTCTCCAAGAAGCATTTAGTGAACTCAACCACAAATGAACAAGGATGGTTGAGCTCTAGGGTTCAACAGAAGGAAGAAAGATCAGGAAGATGCATGTGGCCCAGCTGTCAGAACACCCACATACCACCAGCAAGTGCCTGGGTCTCATCCCCAGTTCTGCTCTTTACTCCAACTTCTTGCTGTTACGCACACTCTAGGAGGCAGCAAGAATGTCTGAAGGAACTGGGTTCCTGCCATCCACCTGAGAGACCCAGATTGGGTTTCTAGCTGCCAGCTTTGGTTCTGTGAGAGCCACAGTGGGCACTGGGGAGTGAACCAGCAGTACAAGTTAGTTTTTGGATCAGAAGCAGTATAGTTGGGACTCAACACTTTTCACTTCAAAATGGGATGCAGGTGAACCAAGTGGTGGCTACACCACAACACTCAGTCCATAATTAATTAATATTTTTAAATCACCTTACTTTGGGGATGGCATAACGGTATGGCAGGAGCATCTTTGCCAGTGATGCTGGCATCACATAGGAGTGCCAGTTTAGGCATCAACGGTTCCATTTTCTATCCAGCTCTCTGCTAACATGTCTGGGAATTCAGGGGAAGAGGGCCTATGTTTTAGGTCCCTGTCGTCTACTTGGGAGATCTAGTTAAAGTTCCTGGCTCCTTGCTTAGAACTGGACCAGTCCACAGTTGTTGTCACCATTTGCGGAGGGAATCAACAGATGGAAGGTTTCTATCTCTCCCTCTCTCTGTAACTCTGCCTTTCAAACAAATAAACACTTTAAACAATCACATTATTCTAAACAGTGTACCTGACACCAAAAGAAAGTTCTCTAGATGACCAATACCTTTTGTATCTTCCATCCAATTGCTTCTCCTGATTAACAAATACTAAATTCACAAGACACTTTAATGGGATTTTTCATTTCAAACAGTAAGAAACTGCTAAAGAAAGGAAGCTTTGTGATTTTGATCTTACTACTGATTTTAATGAATCATTGCACGAATTACTCTTCTTAATGGAGATAATAATCTTTAACTGCAGTTATTAAAAATAAAAGAACTATTCAGATACACAGTGCCTCCAAACCTTCCCTGTCCCTGTTTTATGGTGAAAATTTCCATGAGAAAAAGGAAATTTGATGGAAATATAACAAAAGTAGTAACTTTTCATACGTTGTTCTTATTTTGGAAAACGAGACCATTTTGAAGAGCAGAAGCTTCCTCTCTAACAGGATAATATGCAAATTCCCCTAACCAGTTAATGACGCAATAAACGTTTCAATAGATTGCCAGAGACTTGGACATTCCAGTTATAAGAAGGGGGAGCTCTGATATGCAGCTGTTTCTGAGGCAGGTCTAAGCTACCAGGCTTCTCAACTGCACCATTCTACACTCAGTTGTTACCTCTGTTTGCTTCTAGGAACTACACTTTTGTCACCATTATTCAGCCCGTATTCCAAACCTGCAAACTGAGATATCCTCTTTCATAGGTGTCAAAAATCATTTTTCAAACTCTTTAGCAGATCCCTTTTTCTTTTTCTGTTTATCCCAGTAATAGAGCAAATTCCTTATAAGTGATTGTTTATAAAGTAACATCTGTGTCCATTCAAAAATTTTTAACCTCATTTCTACTTACAGCTCAAATCTCCATTTGACATTGTGATTAAGATTCTACCTAGGATCGATAGCTTTATTCAAATAAATAAAAATTAAAAAAAAAACTAGTTAGGATGCTTTTCCAAAGACATCATATAATAGGTTATTAAACTTCTGGCATATTCTAAAGGTGCATTCCAGATATAGGTTATCCTCTAGACTTCTTCAAATCCTCTGTATGATGTAGAGCTGGGGGAGGTGAGACTCTCTAATGCCGTTGCATTAAGCCTTTGGGATATTCTAACATCAGGAACTAGAATGGTCTGAACTGTTGCTCAATATCAAGAACACACTGTCATGATTAAAACCAGTACCAACAACGGTAGGAGGCAAAGCCCTGCTTTCTTTCTGACCTCAAACCAAAAGATGCCTCTCAATTAACAGGAACATCCACTATCATATCTGTGATTTAAACTTGTTCAAAATTTTAAAATTTGATTAAGATCTTCACTGTTCTCTTTCAGCACAACCATCTGCTCCTTCCTGACCATGCCATTAAAAAAAAAAAGATTCTCATTTTCTTTCAATAGAACGCTCAGCACAGAATGCCTCTCAACTCCCCCCACCTAGCTTCTGCGGATCCCAAGAATCGCTGTGTTGCTGTAAAAGGCAGCTCTATAGACAAGAGGTCACGGCACTCTCTTGTGAAGTGTCACACACAGCACTGCAAAGCAGGCACAATTACCTCCAGACAGATTATTGCAAAACCACAGGTGCATTATTGTACCACAGGTGCATCAGGCCAGTTTTAACTCCATCTGTGTTTGGATGACAAATAGGGCTTGACGGGGGGAGAAAAGACAGGAATAAAACAATATTCATCTGTGTTGTTAACAAGAAAGTTTCGTTTTTGCATATCCCAACTGATTTCTCTCCATTTAATTAGATGTATTTTCTCTCTATCTAATGAGACTTACTGTAAGACTACCACTTTGGTAAAGTCCTATTAATATACAAATAGTCCTCTAGTTAGAATTCTTAACATCTTCCAGGTCTCCCACAACCAATTTCATTTTGTTTGACACACGCATTTCTACTCTGTTTGTGTATTCAACTTTTGAAAGTGCACCCATGAAGTTCTTTCCCTCTCAGGAATTTTCTCCAAGTTCCTGAATTTGTTATGCTAACCTACAGCTGTTTGATATGTTTGGCAGAAAGAGAAGTTTCTTAAGATCATAGGCTGTTTATAGCTCACATCTGGAAAAATTTTAAACTTAGAGTCAACAAGTTGGATAAGCATTGAGATGTGGGCAAAGGAATAATGAAGATGGTTCATGCTTCGGCATAGTGAATCGATGTTTTGGAAGGAATATAAATGTGAATTCGGGACTGATGGCAGATAAACAAGAAGCACTGACGATACAAGGAGCAGCAGATAGAAAAGCAACTAACAAGGATAGAAAAGCTTTAGAAGATGAGGCACTGCCGCCTGGTATTCAAAGGCAACAATTCAGTTTGTAAGTGAAGAATGCAAGGTTATAGGCTGATTCCTCTCTAGTAGTGCTTTACTCAAAACATCCACTTGAATGAATTTTCATTTTTTCCTAACAAAAAAAGTTTTCTATTCTTAGAGCCCGGGAGACAGATAGCTATCTGATACATGATTTACCAATTAATTTTTTTTTATCTTTCTTAACAAGAGAAATACACTAAGAAGGCCGAGGACGCTGTTTTCTTACCTCCATGATGGGGTTGGAGGCCAAGACCTTCTCTTCCACATTGGCCTCGCTGGCAGAACCACTGACGGTGGCAAAGTAGCGCATGGCGTACTTGGCAGAGACTGTTTTTCCTGCCCCAGACTCTCCGCTGACAATGATGGACTGATTGCGCTCATCTCTGGAAAACAAAGGAGAGTAACTGCTAGTGCTGTGCACTCCGGAATCTGACTCACTACTTCCTTCTGCTCCCATCAGCGAGGCACAGTGCGGCTCTGCTGCTACAAAGATGCAACAATGTGGAAAGCGAAAGAAGAATGAGGCTTCCCACCTACAATAACTACTTGCGAACTAAAAATGAACAGAGAGGAAAAAGGCAAAATCAAGCACTAAATCAAAGAACATCTTATCTAGAGATGAACCTACAATAATGTCTGAAATTTTGGGTGTGTTTATAACTCAAACATATTATTTTATTCCTAAGGACTTACTTGGCTATCTCATGGTACAGCTGTCAACCACATCAGAAGAGAAAGGAGATATTCTTTGGATTGAAACTGACAAAATTACTTGAAGTATTTTAAACTCCCCACTAACAGACCATCTATAAAGTGGTGTCTCCCACAATCTCCAGTTCCTACCAAATACCCTCAGTGCTATAGAAGAAACAGCCCATTTGCAGCTGATTTCATTCAAGCAGATCAGGCACAATTCATGCCTGAAGATGCAGTGTAGGTACAGGGACCACTGTGGGTGCACTTACAGACTTTGCTTCTTAGACCCCAGACTAATATTGGATCTTCAACACATTCACACAATGAGTTAAAAACTCTAAGGAAAATTTCCAAAACTTTCACTTTAATCGTATTTCTTTTTTTTTTTCAAGGTTTATTTATTTTTATTGAAAAGGCGGATATACAGAGAGAAGGAGAGACAGAGAGGAAGATCTTCTGTCCAATGGTTCACTCCCCAAGTGACCACAACAGCCGGAGCTGAGCTGATCCAAAGCCAGGAGCCAGGAACTTCTTCCAGGTCTTCCACATTGGTGCAGGGTCCCAAGTCCTCGACTGCTTTCCCAGGCCATAAGCAGGGAGCTGGATTGGAAGCAGGGCTGCTGGGATTAGAACTGGTGCCCATATAAAATCCTGGCGTGTGCAAGGCAAGGACCTTAACCACTATGCTATCATACCAGGCCCTAATCGTATTTCTAATACCCAGCATTCACTCCACATCCTGACAAATCACAAATGTTTAATCAACATATAATAGTTATACAAGAATAGAACTTTGATAAATCTCTGCTTTGGCTACTAATTCTACTAGGATAGAAGTAGGAAATTTCCTTTTTTTTTCCTTTGAGATAAAATAAGCAGTAACTTTAATTCAGCAGAACAGCTGGACAAGCACATAAAAACAGAATTATCTGTGCCCTAATTTGCAAAGAAAATACATGACTTCAAGGGTAGTTGTGGAACTAGCCCTACAAGGTCACAGATAAGCATTGCAGGAGACGGTCATTCTATTTTTTTTTAAAAGGAGAGTTGCCTAACAAATATTTATTGAACATCTTCTCTGTGCTAAACATTGTGCTAAAAACTACAGATATAAGTGAAATAAGCAGTGATTAATGTCCTTGTTGTGCTTGTTGGTCTATCAGAAGATACAGACCAGTGGAGACAGACCGGTGAACCAGGATTATAATATGTGTGATGGGGCATTTGGAAGAAGAGTGGATTAAGGGGATTCCTAGAAATCTCATCTGATCATGCTAGTAAGAGAAGAAGGAAAAGGGAAGCAGAGAAGGAAGGGAACTTTCCAGCAAAAGCAGATTATAGAAATGAAGGCACAAAATCTTCTTTCTTATAATGTGGGGAAGAACCCCAGCTGTAGGCAATTACCTAGGTTGCCTTGTACCTAGGCAAGAAATTAGAATTTTACCTAACTATCACAGGATGCCATTCCAGAGTTTTACACAGGGAGGAACAAAGCCATCCACTAGTAAAATTGTTCTGGAAGTAATCTGGACATGGATGCAAGAAATCCACATGTAATATTATGAAAATGCAAACAACATTGTAGTTGTCAGCCCTGGGAGAGGGAGATAGATTTGAGACATATCAAAGCAGTACAATCAACAGTACTTGACAATAAATATCCAGAGTACAAACTGAGGACTTCTCTAAAGAAAAATTTCCTTTTTCATTGAGAGTTGTCTTATTTTTCAGTCCCTGAAAAACATAGAGGTACTACCCAGTTCCGTGCCTGATTAAATATATTCACATCAAACTACCAGGGCCACACAGTAGCCTGTTCCTCACTTAGGCTCCTGTATTGCAGGGACAGTTAGCAGGACCAACATGACACTCTAAGAAATGACTATCTCCTATGGAACAAGCTCGCATGTTATTCCTGTTTCTATGGAACACCCTTCAATCTCATGTTTGTATCATCTCTTGTATTTGAGTTTCTACAAGGAACCGCATACTCCCATTGTCACTGTTTGCTCATGGCTAGTTTAAGATAGACCACGTCAGTAAAATAGTTTTCATTATATTGCCAAGGTCTTTTTTAAAAAGTTATTTAAATAACTTAAAGATATATTAAACACCCTAACTTTTCAACACATTAATCAAGGGTCAGTATCAACTGTCTTTGGATTCCCTTCCAGGAAATGGTCAGAGAAAAGAACTTCCCTCATTGCCACCTGATTAATCCATGTCACTACACCCCAGGTGATAACTTGACAAAATTCCCACCCCCACAGCTCTTCCATTAAAAAAATATATTAATGGTAACTGCTATTCTAAACTGTACTGCCTTTGAAAAGCTAGTGTAAGTCCCAAAGACAAACTATTTTATCAAGAAAAAATCTAAACATTTGAGTGTTAATAGTTATTTCTTATAATATGAGGAAGAACCCCAGCTGTAGGCAAGTGTTACACTACACTGTTGAACCTAGGCAAGTTTTACACTGCCTGGGTAAAAAAGTAAGTAATAGTTTGAGGGTATTTGGGGTCTGGCTAATGCCAAGTTTGTGCTAACTATACCAGTGTGGCAGAATAGTTGCCTATTCTATTTATTTGTTTATTTTAAAGATATATGAGGAAGGCAGAGGATGCCACCTTGGTGACCAGGCAGGAGTACTATAGATAGCCCTAGGAAAAGGGTCTGAAGACACACTGAAATGGGAGCAGCTGAAGGCATGTTTGCAGGGAAGTAACAAGATATGTGGTCTGACCTTGAAGACTTCTGTAATCTTCCACAGACTGAGTCCCTGCACTTGCACATGGGCAAGGGAGCTCAGACAGAGGGTTTAGAGCTGGGGGTAGGGAGGTGGAGAACCAGAGGACATGCTAGGCTCAGGCCAAGGCACCCACATGGGAGACATGGGCTGGGCTAAATAACATCACACACTGCCCACTGGCACATGCAAAAACTGGGGATATGCCTGGCTAGCGCAGGCCACAGTATCCACTTACAAATGTGGGAGCAGGAGATGGGCCATGTCAGGCTGGGCCACAGCATCCAAAGGCACATGTGAGATCTGGGGCTGGGAGTAGGCCTGGTAGGGAAACATGGGGAACTCTCCCGCTAGATTGAATCTCTGTTGGTAAGCAAGAAAGCTGGGTTGAGCTGTGGGCTGGGCTGGGACAGTCAACAGCACAAAATGACATGAGCAAGAGCCCAGATGGGACACAGACCAGGTTGAGTTGGATAGTAACATCCACCAGTTCACGAGGTCTGGGGGTGGGTCAAGCCTGGCTAGGCAGCAGCATCCACTGACAAGTGACAGGAGTTGGGCGTCAGTCATGACAGGTCCGAGATCTGGGACTGGGAGTAGGCCTGATAGAAGAACTGGGGACACTCCCTTGCTTGGTTTCAGCTCCTGCTGGTGAACATGAGAACTAGGGCTGGGGATGGGTTAGGCTGGTCAAAGCAGAATCATCAGCCAGCATGTATGTAGGCCAGGTCTGGGGGTGGGTCAGGCTGAGCTAAGCTGCAGTGCCCATGGGTATACACAAGAGCCAGATGAGATATGATGGACTAGGCTGGGTTGCAGCACATACAAAAACTGGGGGTAGGAGGGAGTGGTTGGGGGATTGCCTGATTAGGCTCCAGCACCCGCTGGTGTGTGAGGACTAGGTTTGTGGTGGGCTGGACTGGGTTAGGCCACAGAACCCATCAGTTCACGTGAGCAGTGAGGCCAGGGCAGAAATGACAAGATAGCTGCATTCACCACTATGTGCATTGGCTTGTGCAGGTGATGGAATGAATCTGAGCTTGCACTGGCTGGCACACATGAGAGTCAAGCCTGAAGTTACCCCAGCTGAGATTTCTTGGAGGACACCCCGACTAGACCACTGGACTGAAACTTTGGTCACAGGGAAAAAAACAAGATATGTGGTCTGACTTTGAATTGCATGTGTAAGGACTGGGACTCTTCAGTTGCTGATGCCTGTGCAGTGGGCAACATACCCAGATGCACAACAGGGAACATGACTGCCAGATAATCTAGGCCAGCAAAGGATGCTGAGTGCCTCCTCAGAGGATGGAAAGCAGAACAGGCTGTAACACTCTCCTGGTCAAGCTTTACAAAATATTCCTAGGCCTGTGGATGCACTAAAAGTGCATCTATTGGTCAGCCAATAGATGGAGGAGAGATTTTTTTTTTAACACTGATGCAATGAAATAGACGATGTCTCAGAACTACCAAAGCCACTCAAGTAACATGTTCAAAGTACTCTTCCCCACATCAGGGTCTCTAAGGTGTCATCAAATGACCATTCCCCCATCCCTGGGTGCTTATGGAGTTTGATAGCAAGGAGTAGCTGCCTTCTGTCCCTGCCCCACCCCATCACTCTCTGCAGACACAGAGGAAAAGAATAACTGAAACATTTGTCCTACCCACATTCCTCTATATCTTGACCTCCCTCGCCCTAATTGGAGACCTAGATGGGCATGCATTCCTCTCAACTATGTAAACAATAGTATAAAGAAAAGAAAATGATTGCCACAGTCAGGCAGATGAACATCTCTGTCTCTCACAGTTGCTCCTCATGGATATGTGGTGAGACTACTCAATATTCAGCACAATTATTAACTGTAGCCACTGTGCTACATTTTTGCTCTCCCAAATCTCCTCCTGTTATACCCTTTGAACACCTCTGCATCTCATTCACTCCTTAATCCCTGGGCTACTCTATGAGTTTGATTTTTTCAAATTCTACATATAAGTAGATAATTGAATTGAACAGTTTCAATAAAGCCATAGTAATTACCAATCAAAAAAATATGAGGAAGAAGAAAAAAACCAGAAGTGATAAAACCAAGAACTACTCAAAGCAAATACACATTATTTGTACAATTACACATATATGCGCAATGATATCAAGCACCCAACAGACATATTTTCTTTTCCATGATATACAGATCCTAGATCCATATGATCAGCAATTTTCAAATGTTTTTTTAAGGGATCGTCATTGTATCTTTCACTTCCTTGGCTATCTGGAAGGCAAGTTTTCCTTTTCCTCCAAGCTAGATACAGGTTAAGCTTCCCTAATTCCAAAACCCCAAATCCCAAATGCTGCAAGGAAACTCAAAAAATATCAGAGTTCATAATATTTTTAATTTTTGGATTAGCAATGCTCAATCAGAAACTACACAAACATTCCAAAATCTGAAAAACTAAAAAATCTGACACATTTTCAGCTCTCAAGCATCTGGGATACTTTTATCTGGAGAGTGTTGAAATCTACAAATAAATCCTACTTTTCCATCATGCTCATATAAACCCCTCTGAAGGTTTATTTACTACAATTGATTGTAGTTTTGCACTATATGACTGCTCTGGAACACAGCCTTCTCCTTGTTAAAATTATATGGCACCTAAGCTCCCCTCAATTCCCAAGTACTAGAATCTAAAAGACTCGAAAGACAGAGAATCAAGATGGCAGAATAGGGTAAGGACACGTTTAAACAGATGGAGAAATATTAGCTACTGTAAACCAGAGAGGGCACATTCGAGGAAATAGAAGAGGACAGAACAACAGCAGAGGGGTACCTGGAGACTGACAGACACAAGAAAGCAGCAGACACAATGGTGTGGTGTTGCAGTGACTGATACCCCGGTGACATTCAGCGAGTGGCAATCCAAATTGCACTAGCAACTGAAACTCCACCAGCAACAAGGTGGGAAGGGACTTTCACTGGGAGCTCAGGTGGTGAACCCAGACAAAGAACTGTCCATCCTGCTGGTCTGTTTGATTTGACCAGGAGCAGAAAGAACAGCAGTTCCCAGGCTAGCAGTGCAGGAACAGGGTGGATTTCACAGCCCAGTCTGCTGCCTAGAGCCAAATTAGGTGCTATTTTGTTTAAGGAGGCAAGGGCTATGGACAGTATTGCATATGCACTGAGCTTGGAGTGATCTCATTTCTGGCTCAGCGAACTGCAACAACATAGCATCCTACAGGTTCCATCCAAGACAGGTCCAGGTAGCCCTCATACCTGACACTCAGCAGATTAAAAACTCTAGTAGTGCACATCAGGCGCCACTTTGTACAGTGTGGCAAGGGCTTTGAGACTGTGGGGACACTGCTGAGCTGCACATGTGCTGAGCTGGGAGGGAACTCACTGAGCTCAGTGCATTGCACTGGTCCCACAGGAAAAAAAAAATACCAACTACAGACAGCATTGTGTGGGTCAAATTAGGTCCATGTGGCCCTCAGACCTAACAGCCAACAGGTTCTGGCAAGAGCAGTACCACCAACAACTAGCTATATAGGACACCTGATGTCTCCCTAATCCTGGGACCTGCTCCAACCAGAAGAGGGAAAAAGGTTGTACAGACAATGGTGCAGCCTCAGAACAGTATCACAGAGTGGAGACTGATGATCCAGGAGCTGGGGTTACAGAGACCATGGTGGAAATCTAACATAAGAACCCAGACCTGGAACTTGCTCAAGGGAGTGGCACAAGTGACTACAAACAAAGAGCTGTATACCAACTGTATCTCCCATTTTCTTGATGTCCTCCTCAGTGAACTCTGAGGTTGGCAAAGGGTTTTGCTCCTTTGCAAAGGAATCTTCAGTAATATCTATTGTGCCTCTGTCTCTTCTTTTGGTCTTGGTCATTATACTTCTGGTTATCAGTCTTCTCCTTGGGGCAGATTTCTAAGCTGTGTCACCCACAGGTCTACAGAAGATGAAAGATCTTCCTCTTTGTCCTTCTCTCTGTATATCTGACTTTCCAACAAAAATAAGTAAATATTAAACAAATAGCAAAAATACCTTATAAAATAAATATAATGAAATCTGTAACAAGCGTTTAAATTTTATGTGGTCACAGAAAGAAAAAAATGGGACAAAAAAAGTAGGAGGCAGATGGAAGTGGGGAGCTAAAAACTGAAACAGAATGGAGAAGGAGGACATTTATGTATCAAAAAAAAAGAAGAAGCAGGCAGGTGTGTTCTCAGTCTGCCCTGTCCATTGTGCCCCCTGCCTGCCTGAGTGGCCAGTGGGGGAGTCAGTGCAAAAAGGAGACCCACACACACCTTCCCAAATGTGGCCAGACCATACGGCACACTACACAGATACATGAACATGCAGAGCAAGTTGACTGCTCCTAGGAGAGAAACAAACCCTTTGTATTTAGGATGGGAAACAGGAGATGACCCAAGGCTGGGAAGAAGAGGGTACTAGGTGTGTGTGGATCAGAGAGTCACTGTGACTGCCTCCCTAGATTATGAGTGGAGTGCCACTGAGCACTCAGCCGTCTTAGGTCACATGCAGCTCTTGTCTTTGTCATGGAACTTCTAGCTGGGAATGTAAGGAATGGCCTCCTCCCGTAGCTACCTGGGTGCATGGTTTGGTGCCTCCAGAGACAGAAACATGAATCCATACGAGGCTTCTCCTGTTATTCCACTTCACTCTGCACAACCACCTACTCCAGTTGAACGTGCTAGGCCATTCAGCTTTGCTTCTGATACCTGTTCCTCTTCCCTTACTCCGTGTGAATGTGTGACTACCTAAGCAATGGGCCGGAAACCTCAAACCACTCAACAGATTTTGCTTTCTTTTTGGAGTAAAGATTCAGTTTCAGGCTTTTGAGATCTAGCTTTTCAAGGAGTATGCAGTCAAATATCAACAGCAAAAATGATGCCTTGACTCTAGAAAAGAACTGGTGCAGGGGAAGTGGAGCCTGCAAGAATCTCTATCTGGATGAAAAACATGCCAGTTATACATTAAACATTCTTGCAGCTGCACTGCAAAGCCACAGCAGAGCTTCAGGTGCCTCTGAGGGCTGACTCACTCCTCAGTGCTGAGAGAGAAGATCTTGCATTAAGTAAAAAGTCCTACACAAAGTTCAAGTGGGGACAGTAGTGAGTCTGCGTCCAGCAGCATCACCCTAGCACCTCCTTAAACTCTAGGCTGCTTTTCATTGTAATGCTGGATACCACAGTTACCTGTCCCTGATCATCAGGGCCCAGTGAAGCCTTCTTTGTGCACCTAGATCACTCTTCTTTCCATTCTGTGGTTTTTCTAAGGATTTTCAGGACTTACATAATTTCATAACTATCTTAACTTCAACACTTCCTAAATTTTAAGAACTCTAATCAAAAGTTTAAAATCAAAGGTGTTGCTTGTTGACTTCACACCCAACAAAAGCCCAGCCATCATGACAAATCCCTGAATGTCCCCTTAAAAAACAACACTGGCCACTGTAGCCATAGTATCTCCTTTATTTTGATGCTTCGCTTTTCTCTGCTGATGCTGCTTCCCTAGCTTTTCCTCTGTCAGCCCCTTCTCACTCCTCTGAACACTTGCACAGTGAGTTGCTGGGAGAAAGTATTCCTTCCTCCCCTGGTACCACATACGAGGTTCAAGTTTTCTTACTGTAATAAGAGCCCTTTATGCTGAGCTATCTCTAAAACAATAAGAGTATGATAAAAAAAAAAGAGTAAAAAAAAAACAGCAAAACTATCACAGATAAGTATTTCATGGTTTCAGGTGAATATCACAATTCATTTTCTCGTACTTATGTGAGAGGCAGCTTCAGATCATTACATACATGGAAATAATCGCTTCTTATTTCTTGAAATTTGATAAGTGAAAAATCACAGGTGCTTTGGGGCATTCATGTCCTTACATTACAAGAACCTTCTTCCTATTATGAGGATATAGACAGCACCTTAAAGAGCTGACAAGAACAAGTTACGGAGCAGAAATTCTCCACCCCTCATCAAGAATAGGCTGAACCACAGATTTTTTTTTTTAAGATTTTATTTTATTTTTTATTAGAAAGGCAGATTTACAGAGAGAAGGACAGACAGAGAAAAAGACTTTCCATCTGCTGGCTCACTTCCCAGCTGGCCACCACGGCCAGGAGCTAAGCCAATCCAAAGATAGGAGCCAAAAGCTTCTTTAGGGTCTCCTATGAGGGTGCAGGATCCCAAGGCTTTGGGTCATCCTCTACTGCTTTCCCAAGCCACAAGCAGGGAGCTGGAAGGGAAGTGGAGCAACTGGGACATGAACCATTGCACATACAGGATCCTGGTGCATTCAAGGCAAGGACTTTAGCCACCAGGCTACCGTACAGGGCCCAGAACCACAAATTTACCATTTCTGGACTGGCTAGTCCTTCAAAGGGCACCACGGTGAATACTGAGCTCTACGGAATAGAGATGAGCTATTCAGAGTGGATTCATCAATGACTGTCCCAGAGATAGCAAGGTGAAAAAGCTCCACCTACCATACTTCTCCCCTTTTCCCTTTATCCCCTCCTGAGTTCCTCTCTCCCTCCCTCCATTCTTTGTTCAACAAACAAATAATAAGAAACAACAACATGCTCACTACTTTATGCAGATAAAAGATTCTGGCGTCATTGTCCGTTGAGGGAGACTAAAAAGTGCAAACTTAAACTCCAGATGTAGTGATTAAAATGCAGCTTAGGATACGTATAACCTATGACAGAGTGCCTGATTTAGATCCCAGCTACTCTGCCTCTGATTCCTGATCATGTATAACCTGGGTGGCAGCAGGAGAAGGCTCGAGGACTTAGGCTCCAGCCACCCAATGCGAGACAAGGACTAAGCACACAGCTTCATTGTTCTGAGCTTTGGGAGAGTGAACTAGTGGGTGACAGATCTTTGTCAGTCTGACTGTATATGTTTTTATCTTTTTTGTTCCTACATAATTAGTAAATGATTCATTAAGAATACACCAGGGCGCAACTGTTATAGAAGTGGTCTACTCAAGAGACCACTGAAGTGGGTAGGATCGAGTTGGACTACAACACCCATTGGTTCATGAGGAAGACGGGGCTGGAAACCGAACGGACCCAGCGAGCGCAACGACCAGCATGTGCATAAGCTAACTGATGTGACAAACGGTGTTGGAGTCTGTACTAGCAAACTCACGAAAGAATCAGATCTGGGATCATCTCAGATGAAGTTTCTTTGGATATCTCTCCAACTGAACTGCTGATCTAGGAACCCCAATCATCAAGAGACTGTCAGCCAGTGGACTCTGAATAGGTTTCATTGCGGTTGGGACGGTGAGATTAGCAACAATCCAGAACTGATGAACTATCAAAACTATTTGAGCAGGACCCTCGGAACGCACCTCATGTTTGGGAACGGGGATGGGTGGGAGGTTGGGTGGGGCTTTTCCCTTTGTTACTCCCCTAACCCCAGCTACAGGGAAAAATGATTATATTAGTGTGGAAACAATGTTACTACCCACTTTCACCCTGTAGCCCTTGACCCTTTGTACCCCAATCAACTAAGATTATTAAAATTAAAAAAGAGAGAGAGAGAGAGACCATAAAAGCATTCAAGAACAAGAACCCAGAAGGAACTACAAGGGGAGATAACAAGAAAGGCTTTCTAGGGCAAGGGATGACTGAATTAACTCATTTATGATAATGTGGAGAAAATCAGGCTGTGTGGAAAGAGGAAATGGGAATTAAACTACGCAGACACCTAAAGCCAGGCCTGGGCCAGGGGTGAGAGGAATCATTCAAAAACAGAATATTCAGGGGACCCAATACAATGGTTCAATTGGCTAATCCTCCTCCTTCAAGTACTGGGATCCCATATGGGTGCTGGTTTTTGTCCCAGCTGTTTCACTTCCCATCCATCTCCCTGCTTGTGGCCTGAGAAAACACAGAGGATGACCCAAAGCCTCGGGACCATGTACACCATGTGGGAGACCCAGAAGAGACCCCTGGCTCCTGGCTTCAAATCAGCTCAGCTCTGGCCGTTGTGTCTTGGGGAGTTAACCAACAGACAGATTTTCTGCTCTGTCCCTCCTTCTCTCTGTAAATCTGACTTTTCAATAAGAATAAATAAATATTTTTTTTTTAAAAAAAAGAACATTTAGTATGGGTTGACAGAGAGAGGTATTAAACTTTACTCTAACGCCCGGCACAGCTAAAGTCCTTTCCTTGAACGCACAGGATCCCATACAGTCGCTGTTTCTAATCCCAGCAGCCCTGTTTCCCATCCAGCTCTTTGCTTGCGGGCTGAGAAAGCAGTTGAGGATGGCCCAAAGCCTTGGGACCCTACAACCATGTGGGAAACCTGCAGATACTAGAGGACAGCAATGCTGGCTCAAGTAAGTGGGTCCTTGCCAGCCACATGCAGCACGGGTATTACTCCTCTAGCTCCTGGCTCCAGCCCAGCCCAGACAGTTATTCAGGGAGAGTAAACCAGTAGATGGAAATTCTGACTCTACCTCCGCCTCTTAGATAAAATTTTAAGGTGCAGACACAAAAGCAGGCAATATTAATTGAAGGAACAAATCTATTAGAATAGATCCAGACAACTGAAAGGTTAAAAAAAAAAAACCTAAATGACAAAAGAAAAAAGGCCTTAAAGTCTCAGAACCAGCTTCTAACCTCAGCCCCTGCATGCCATCAACTGGCATCTGGCATCAACAAGTCAATGTCTGCAATTTTCTCATCTGTGAGGCAGTTGTGATGTCTGTTCCAGGAATATAATGAGGATTAGAGATAACGTGCTTGATATCACATGGACACTTAAATATCTAAATATGGTAGTCATCAATTATGGATTCCGGTTACTGCTACTGTCACTGGACAAAAATCCCGCTCAGAAGACTTTCCAGTATTAGCTGTGCCTCGAGGACAGATGTCTAAAGTGCCATTCAAATCACGAAGATCTAGAGTGGAACTCCACTCACTGCCCACCTCCCCCATGCCACACACACCTTCCTGCTCCTCCCGCAACAGTCTCTAGATCGGTAAATGGCAATTCCAACCTGCTAGGTGTTCAGACCAAATTCATGCTGTTGTCGTCAACTCTCTTTCATCTCTCATAAGCCGACTAGGCAAGACTTCACCAATTCGTTTCTTCTTTTCTTTCTCCTTCTTTCCTTCTTTCTTCTTCTCTCTTTTTTCTTTCTCACTCTCTCCCTCTCTTTCATTTATTCTTCTTAAGTTCCGTAGGTTCACATATTTTTCCTTCCACCCTCCCCAATTACCTTCCCCATCACTGCTTTTCCCTGTATAATTATAATGTATACTCTTTCTAAACTCTGCTAACAATGCCTGCTGGTATGCATGTGGGAGCTGGACCGGGAGCAGAGCAGCTGGTGCTCAAACCAGCACTCTCACATGGGACCTGGTATTGCATGTGGTGGCTTAACACATTGTGCCACAATACCAGTCCATGTTTTACTTGTTTTTATAGTTCACCAAGCCTCGTTCAGGGAGCAGGAATTTTTGTCATAACTGTTCACTACTGTTTCCTCTGCAGGGAATACTGCCTGCCATTTGGATGTGCTCAATAGGTCTCTACTGGTCTAATGATGAGTTTGGCCTTCCCTGAATACACAAGGAGACCTCTAGGAACAGCGGCAACATGAAACACCAGAATTCACACCTGGTAAAGATGGCAGCTGAAAAGAGACAAAGGGCCAAAAAGTGACCCTGTAGCTTAGATGTCTACCTATAAACCTAGGCAGGCATGGTCTGCTCAGCTGCTATGGCAAGTTTTATGAGGACATTTATTCATAAATGGTAAATAAACCAGTAAGTTGAAGCATTCTTTAAAACTGCCTTTTAAAAAAGCAAAGATAAAAAGATAAAAATGCTGGGCCCGGCGCGGTGGCGCAAATGGTTAAGTCCTCGCCTTGCACGCCCGGGATCCCATATGGGCGCCGGTTCTAATCCCGGCAGCCCCGCTTCCCTTCCAGCTCCCTGCCTGTGGCCTGGGAAGGCAGTTGAGGACGGCCCAAAGCTTTGGGACCCTGCACCCGCGTGGGAGACCCGGAAGAGGCTCCTGGCTTCGGATCGGCATAGTATCGACCCGTTGCGGCTCACTTGGGGAGTGAATCATCGGATGGAAGATCTTCCTCTCTGTATCTCCTCTCTGTATATCCGCCTTTCCAATAAAAAAATAATAAAAATAAATCTTTAAAAAAAAAAAAAAAAAAAAGATAAAAATGCTTTCAGTTAAGAAACACATTGTATGATAGTCACAGGCATAAAAGCAACAGAGGTTGGATCCAGAAAACTAAATAAATCTAAGAGTAAAATGCCAGAAATTTTCAAAGAATAAATCTGATACCATTTAAAGATACCAATGACAAAGACTGTAAAAGCTAAATATTTAATATTTTCAAAGCAATACACATTTTTTCCTGAGATCATTTTTAGTATTTACAAGTCCCTTTGAAGCTGGCGCAATGGCTCAACTGGCTAATCCTCTGCCTCCAAGTGCTGATATTCCTTATGGGCACTGTTTCATGTCCTGGCTCCTCCACTTCTATCCAGATCCCTGCTTGTAGCCTGGGAAAGTAGCAGAGGATGGCCCAAAGCCTTGGGATCCTGTGCCTACATGGGAAATCTGGAAGAAATTATGCTGGTTCACTCCCCAAATGGCCACAACAGCCACAGCTGAGGCAATCTGAAGCCAGGAGCCAGGAGCTGTTTCTGGGTTTCTTAAAATGGGAGGATTAACCAAGCAAGCCTCAGTGCTGCACTCCAAATAAATAAATCTTTAAAAACGAATTCCATAGCTGAATTTGGTAATTTGGCATATTATGTAAAGCTAAACTATGTTTAGTCATTTTATATTCAATATATCAATTTTTTAAAAATTTATTTATTTTTATTGGAAAGTCACATATACAGAGAGGAGGAGAGACAGAAAGGAAGATCTCCTGTCCGATGGTTCATCCCCAAGTAAGCGCAACGGCTGGAGCTGAGCCAATCCAAAGCCAGGAGCCAGGAACCTCTTTCAGGTCTCCCATGTAGGTGCAGAGTTCCAAGGTTTTGGGCCATCCTCTACTGCTTTCCCAGGCCACAAGCAGGAAACTGAATGGGAAGCGGGGCCGCTGAGATTAGAACCGGCATCCATATGGAATCCCAGTGCGTGCAAGGCTAGAACTTTAGCCACTAGGCTACTACATCAGGCCCAATATATCAATATTTTATAGTATCAGATTAACTGAATTTGATCATTGACCTTCTTGGATAAGAGCGCTATTTGTGATTTGTACAATAAAGACTAAAAATAATGCCAAACTATAGGTTGCCTTCAGGATAAAATTAGCTAATACATTGCAAATCATCAACTAATGCCTTGCAGAGTGAGTATATACTGTTAGCTGCTACTACAAGTATTAGCATTAATATAGTTTCACTATTTAAAAGGGTCAGAATGACTTCTATGGGCTCAGTCATTTGGAACAGTTCTAAAATTCTGTCATATGCTGGTATAACCAACATACACCAGACACACACACACACACTCATACACACTCTCTCTCTCTCTCTCTCTCTCTCTCCTTAGTGGTAAACAATGTCATATTTACAATGAACTGAGTCCTGGTTTGTAGTCTGGAGAACTATATATATTATTTTTCTACGTATTCCAAGGTTCAAATTATATTGTATTATACTAGATTTTCTTATACTGAGAGCATAATCTGGGAGCGGGCATTTCGGCAGTGAGGAATGCTGCTTGGAACACTCCCTACCAGAGCAGCTGGGTTGCAGTCCCTGGAGTCCAGCCACTGTCTCCACTGCTGCTTCCTGTTAGCGCACACCCTGGGAGGCAGCAAGCGATGGGCTCCTGCCATCCAAGCTAGAGGCCTGCACGGAGGTCAGGGCTCCTGGCTGGGGCTTGCTCTAAATACCATAGGAACTTGGGGAGTGATCCAGTAGAGGACCAGAGGTCTCTGAATGTCAATCTTTCTAATGAATAAAATGAGTATAATCTAATTTTACAAGTATTTCTTTTTCTTCCTTTCTTCACCATTGCAACGTCTATGTCCGTGGTTAACATCAGACACAGTTTGAAGATGCTGCTCAACATCACCGGTGTCCTCTGAAATCTGCCATGGCAATATAAACTTTGCTTAAAAGTTCACTCTCTCAGAAATAAAATTTAAAAATGCGAAAAAAAAAGATTTAAAAAAAAAAGAAAGAAAATTCACTCCCTAGCATGCAAACTGGGTTGAGTCTGTCACTCATCAGCTGAGGAACACCTGGCCACACCATTAAACCCTGCCTCTCTCATTTGAAAAATGCAACATTCGTCCTTGCCTTATCACAGGATCACAATGAGATTCCAAACGCAGTTCTTAAAAGCTATATGCCCTTTAATAAATGTGAGGTTATTTCAATATTTAATAGTAATTTAGGCAATCTGAAACAAATTGGTCAAGATTGTTTATTTACTCATGACTCACAATTGGCCACTCACTCTAAAATATCCGAGAAGGCATGATTGCATCTTACAAGAGCCATAGAGTAACAATGACAGCTGACAGCTTCTACTCACCTGGCCATTTGTTTGTAAGCTTCTTCAGCTACTGCAAAGATATGTGGGTCCATATCTCCCATGTTCTGACCGCTGTATGCGTTAATGATATCTTCTCCATAAATGGGCAGTTGTTCATAGGGATTTATAGCTACTAGTACGATACCTGGAAGAAGGAACCAAAGCAATTATTTATTTGTTTGTTTGCTTGTTTATGAAATTCTAATGGGCACTCAAAGCTCGTGAAGTCAGCCAGTAAACATCAAAATAAATAAATATTAAACCAACAAGGTGCTAAGATATAGCCCAGCCTTTGTTTCTGAACCCATTAGATACCATCTGGAAACTGGACCAGAGGGTGGGTAACTGGCCTCGTTTGGATAGCCACCTCCAGCTCCTTCCTGACTCTAGCTTCTTGCTGTTGTGGTCCTTGGGAGGAGGTGGCAAGTGATTGGGTCTGTCACCCACACTGAGACCCTGACTGCTGCTTAGGCCTCAGCCTACCCCAGACATTACCTGCATTCGGGGAGTCAATCAGCAGATAGGAGTGCTATAAAAACTACAAATACTTTTTATAATATTTAATTGAAAAATTCCACTTCTCCCTATAGAATTATACCATAAAATTCAAAAGAAAAGAAAAAGCCCACTTCTAGAAATTCATTCAAATGTATCAATCAGACATTCTTACAAAGGGCTTCTTTTTCAAGATAGTTATCATAAAGGTGTAAGTGGAAATAAACTAAAACTATAATAAAAACAAAATAATTGAGTACAATTTGTTATACTCAAAACAAATTATTTGTTGTAACCATGAATTATGTTTTTAGGGTACAAGAGGTGATATGGAAAAATACAATACAAAACTATATACAGAGGCCCCAGCATTTTGGTGCAGTGAGTAAATTTGCCAGTTGCAATGCCAGCTTCCTGTATCAGAATGCCAGTTTCAGTCCCAGCTATTCCATTTCTGATCCAGCCTCCTGATGATGCAACTGGAAAGGCAGCAGATGATGACCCAGTTACTTGGTTCCTGCTATGTATCTGGTAGAAGACCCAGAGTTCATGGCTCCTGGCTTCAGCCTTGTCCCCACCTGGTTTGTTACAGCCCTTTGGGGAGTGAGTCAGGAGACATAGATCTCCCTCTTTCTCTCTCTCTCTCTCTGGTGCTCTGCCTTTCAAACAGATAAATAGATAAATATATTTTAAAAAACCTCTACCACAACTATAAATACACTGCTTCCAATTTCACATATATTTATAATGCTCTCACTCATGTCCACAGAAAAATAGAAATACAGAATACTGGTAAATTTCCAGAGGTAAATTAAAGTTACTATTCTTCATTTTTTTATACTTTTTTCCTAATTCCTAAAAGTTTTAAAGTGCATATCTGATAACACAAGTTCAACAAATATTGACTCAGTTTCAACCGAGTCCATCAGAGGCTGACTCCTTGGGCAGTAGGTTTCTGATGAATCTGATGTGTGGCTTCCATGGAGCTAGGGGAGCAGGAGGCACAAGGCAGGCCCGGTTCTTTTTATTCTGAATAAAATTATATAAGTTCCAACCTTCACACAGCTTCAAATCCAACTTGGCCTGTTTGTTTCAACAACACATACACCACATTCCCACAGCTGTAGCCCCTGGAGGAGAGTCCACAGCCCTCAGAGAGCAGGACATACTTACCACAATATGTATAAATAAGCTTGGAATCAATGAAGCGGACTCGGAGGTTGTGGAGCACAGCAGGCTCGTGCAGGTAGCTGAGGGCTGTGAGGTCATTCTCACCCACAAGGATGTCAGGGTTCCGTAAGTGAGGCAGCTCCTTTGTCTTCGGATCTAGATGGTATTCCAAATCCTGGAAACACACAAGATGCAATATCTGGATAAGTCGCACCAATGAATGTGAAAGAGGTCCATTAAGTTTGCAGATTTCCTTTTCCTGATTAAATCTATTCTCTTGGCACCTTCCATTATCACAGAAACTGTTGGAAATAGCAAGCATTAAGGAAGAGTTTTCTTTTTTCAAGAGCCACATTAACTTGTATTATCAATGCTTGCTCATATAGTTTGAGAAATTCAAGACTAGAGCTATTTTACCTATCAACTGGACCACAAATTTAATCTTTTACCTAAGCTAAGTGACAAACAATATAAAATAATGGTCAAGAACTTGGTTCTGTGGTCAGTGCTGTGGCACAGTAGGTAAAGTTACTGCTTGTGACACCAATATCCTTTATGGTGCCAGCTAAAATCCCAGATGCTCTACTTTTGATCCAGTTCCCTGCTTATATGTCTAGGAAAGCAGCAGAGAAATGCCCAAGAGGCTGGGCCCCTGCACTCATGTAGGAGACCTGGATGAAGTTCCTGGCTCCCGGTTTAGGCCTGGCCCAGCCCAGGCTGTTACGGCCATTAAAGGAATAGAAAAGCAGATAGATCTCTCAATCTAGTTCGATCTCTCCTCCCATTCCCCCCGCCTTTCAAATAAATAAGTATTGTGGGAGAGAAAGAGAATGAGTGCTTGGTTCTATGGTAAAACTGACCTAAGTTCAAATCATGACACTAGTTCCTACTTTTTACGGGGTTTGGGGTATGATATCTAAACTAAGTCTCTCATTTATAAAATAAGTATAACAGAAACTGCTTAAAAGAGTTGTGGTGATGAGTAAATGAGATGCTTGGCCTGTGCTAAGGACCAGAAACGCCTGACCCTTGGCAGGCTAAGGACTGAAATAACCTACAACACCACACGTGTGTGCAGACATGCACATGATATGCAGATATGTGCTTTCTTGGAAAAGACAGTCCACAGGTTTTGTTAGATGTTGCTGAACTATCTAGCCTCCAAGATTAAAAAGCACTGTGCATTTTCAAGTCCTGGGCATACAACTCTATGACACAGCCAATCATAGAAACTGTTGGCCAAGTATCTACAAGGTACAGATAACAAAGGACAATAGATACATGTATTTTTAATTTTCATTCACAGTTCCTTCTTATAACCCCACCTCCAAGGCAGGATATACAAACTGGATCTCTTTTTGACTTCCCCAAGGCAAGTCAAGATGCTTCTCCTATTCCAGAGGCATTCTGCCACCTCATGTCTCTCAGCCGTGCAGAGAGACCTAGAACACGGACTCCAAAACCTCGCTGGGTCTCTTTATCTGTTTATTACCAAGGATGCCTAGGAAGTGATGTCTTCATAGGCAGAACAGGAAGGTTCCTGGAGGGTGGCCCACCTAGAAAGGGTGTGGTAGATCTGAGCTCCTTCTATGCATCTCTCGCTCTGGATTCCTTGCAATAGCCTATATAACAAAGCAGGAAGTAGCAAGTGTGTCTGTGGATTTCATGAGCTGCTCAAGGCCCTTAAGGGTAGCCACACTGATAGTTAACTGTGCAGTCAGCTCCAGGCAGACAGTGTCAGAACCGAGCTGGTTAGAGGACACCATCTGGGGCCTGTCAGAGACCAGTTGCTTCCTTGCTGGTGGGGAGAAAGTCCCACATTTTCTGCAATCACAGAAGTCATCTTGTGCTGATTGTTGTGTGGGAGCACAGGAGGGGGAAAATGGTTTATTTTTCATGTGGAACAAGTGGAAAGGAAAAGTATGCCAATTAATTATAGGGAGGGGCAATTTTCTTCAAAGCCAGTGTTATCCATGCTAAAGATACATGGTAGCCTATCAATGTGTGCACCAAGCAGGCTGTTCGGGCTGAATGGTGCTGAAGGCGAGAGGCTGGCGGTCTGCTCGCTGCCACTTCCCTCTGCCTGTTTACCAGGTGCAACATCTGTCCCCAGGGCAGGCTGCTCCCTGTGCTGGTCCCACCAATATACAGCTGCTTGTTCCCTTGCTGTCTGCCAGCTGAACACCTTCCCTGCACTTTCTTTGCAATCCTTACTGCGTTCTCCCTTTTGTGCTCCTCTATAATGTTGAGCACTTGGAATGCTCACATAGCATTAGAAAGGGGTGGCAGTGCGCCTCAAGGAATATAGTCGTTAGAGATGTCCAGAGCTTTCATGGATGTTAGCCAGGTCACTCCAGAGGAGCAGAGCTGTTATCAATTTGACTGATAAAATAATGAGGGTAATAAAGAATAAAATATATACTCATGTGATCGCTTATGACATACTGACTGAATCAAATGGGGAGGAGGGACAGACAGCACTTCCATAGAGATTAATTCTAATTAATAAATGGAGAAGGAAGGAAGGATGGAAGTAGAGGCACATCTTGGAACATAACAATGATACCTAGCTCAGGTAAGACACAGCAAAAGACACTAAGATTAGTAGGCAAAGCTCAAGAGAAAAAAACGGGAAATACCGTGCAGCCTCAAAGTATGTCCTGAAAACAATGATACTCATTCATTACAAAGGAAAAAATAGTAACTAGTAACTCTACAGCATGTAGATACAAGATTGCATGGCAGGCAGTAAGGAGATGCATCACATCACCTAGAGGAAACAGCACAATGGGTATTGCTGCGGCCACTTGGAAAATGAACCAGTGGACAGGTCTTTCTCTCTGTATCTGCTTTTCCAACAAAAAGTGCATTTGTTGAACTATAACATACATCTTTCTAAATCTACTCCAGTCAACTTGTTATATTCATTATCTCCATTACATATCTCGATCTTCACAGAGTCTACCCCCTTTTCTTTGTCAGCCCAAATTTCATTTTGCTTTGAAGATCCAGCCAAAACCCATTCTCCACCTTGAAGCCTTCCCTGACAAGGCAGGTCATGATATTTCTCCTGGTTGGGATCCTAAAGTCCTAACCATTATTACAGTACAGCACAGTGGTTATGACCTGAGATAATACACTTTTGTCTTCAAATAATAAACTTAGTCTTTAATGCCTATTAACCCCAAGTAACTTACTGCAACTCATTGAGCCTCAGTTTCTTCATCTGCCAGATGGGAAGAACATCCCGACAGAAAGTCACTTGGCACATGGTACTCATGTTAACTGTTAAAAGACAGTTACTCATGTGGAAGCTAATCATATACATAGTTATTGAAAAATTCAGACTCCTGAGGTTGAACTAATAATCTCTATCTCATTCATTATATTTAGCTTCTCATGTATTTATTTATATCCAGCTTTCCTGAATATACTATATGTCCTTGAAAGGAAATTAAGGTTGCAAAAGTTTTAGTGAAAAGAGGGTGATATCACCCTGGTACACGCAATAGAGAATGAAAGGGAGAGAACTCTGACAGACTCACTTAACACTGTGAATGAGGACAGAAGCGCAGGGATACAACTGGCTTCAAGTTTTTCTGGTCACTAATAAAGTACCTCATACCATAGCAGCAAAGATCCAATCCTGATCAGACAGCTGTTTTACAAGATGTCTTCTTGGCTGACATGAAAGGATTTTAAAACTAGCCCAAACTAAATTCAATGAAACATGCATATTTTTAACAAGCATTAGAAAAATATATAAATCTGATAAGTACAATAAATTCACAGGTCAAGAAAATGGAGTTTTAGAGTACTGCTATTCTCACTAACTTATGTCACTGATTATTTAAAACCATATGTTCTGGGCCTGGCAGCGTGGCCTAGCGGCTAAAGTCCTCGCCTTGAACGCCCCGGGATCCCATATGGGTGCCGGTTCTAATCCCAGCAGCTCCACTTCCCATACAGCTCCCTGCAAACAAACAAACAAAAAAAACCCCATATGTTCTCTCTAATATAAGGAAACCATCATGCAAATTGGAAAGCTTAGTGATGGAGTAATGGAAACTACCATGTCCAGATGTGAAGACACAATGCAGCATGCATCCCTACTGCCAAATTAAAGATGGACTCCCAATGAAAGTGTTGGACAGATCTACACAATGGGATGATGGACTGTCTGACATTTTACCAGCAATGTTGGGGCACACTTAAATAGCAAACTGATGGAATCGTAACTCCTTATGAAGGAATATACTGTTGTGACAATAAAGGGAAAATCAGTCTGGGGGTGGGAATTGTGGGGAGGGGAAATCCCAGATTATAAGAATTGTACCATAAAATTCAAAATTTAAAATAAAAATAGAAAAAAAAACACTTTGAGCTTGCTGATTTTGTAAATTTAGAAAAGAAAAACACTACATTAGTTCAGAATTTAGCATTGAATGGGGAAAGTTAGACCAGCAACTTACACTTTTGAATTCTTCCTGTTTTTGACAAATGACAGCAAATAAAAGTGGAATGTTTACCTTTCCTTCCTCGAGGTGAAGCAGCAGGACTTTATCGCCTGGCTTGTAATCTTTGAGCAGCTCTGCTGACTTCCAAACTTCCTCTGGATCAGGGATCCAAACCCTGGCAAACTAGAAGACCAAAGAGAGAAAAAAAAGCAACTACTTTACAAAGATACATGGCATGATTTTAATTAAAAAAAAATTGAACAATGTACAAGTTACTTTTCAAATTAGTAGACAAAATTTCCTCTAGTCCCAGTAGCACCACCATCCCCTGGTTACATAAAAACTATGTTGTGAAAAAAAATAGTTACAGTTAAAACTTGACTCTGCTTTATATAGCAAATGCCACTAAAAGTGTAATTTTAGGTTAACGTATACATATGAAATCTATTTTTGAAGCTCCGCTTTGAGGGCTCTGCTAGCTTTAGCAGCACAGCCATCTTTTAGCCAGGGTTTACAATGTGACTTTTTTATTGTGGTTTTTATCCTATGCTCTATGTAGGTTCAGTCTGCCCTTTCCCATCCTTCCTACCTCTAAGCTGGAATCCTAACGCATAGGCCCCATTTCAGTTCTTTGGGAACACAAGTTCTTTCCTGTCACTAGAGTTTGGCCTGCAATGCACTTCTCCCGGGAATTCTGATGTCTGTCTTTTGTATATCGGATTTTAGCTCAGACAGATGTCTGCACACAGGCCTTTCAATTTTTTTTTTTTAAGATTTATTCATTTTTATTGCAAAGTCAGATATACAGAGAGGAGGAGAGACAGAGAGGAAGATCTTCCGTCTGACGATTCACTCCCCAAGTGAGCGCAATGGCCGGTGCTGCGCCAATCCAAAGCCGTGAACCTGGAACCTCTTCCGGGTCTCTCATGCGGGTGCAGGGTCCCAAAGCTTTCGGCCATCCTCAACTGCTTTCCCGGGCTTTTTTAGATCCTTCAAACCATGGTCACCCTGAGCTTCCATCCCTGCTTTGTTTCTTACTCTCTTCACATCTCTTATTACTATATAAAATTGCCTAGCTTTATGTTGTTTGCTTTGTTATTATCTTTCTTCCCCCACTAGACCATAAGCTCCACGTCTGTGTTGTTGAACACTCTACCGACTATTGTCTTCTGTAGGACAGTATTACTAATACCATGCATTAAATGTTATTCCCCAAGGAACCCAATCTGTAACATAAATACCTGTACACAGTACTAAAATATTACTCATTTCATATACTTTGCTATGTTTCAACTGCTCCTATCCTAAAGTTCACTTTATTATACTCTGGTTTCTCCTCAGATCGTATAAATCTTTCGCCTTTTACTAAAGTTCACTTTATAAAACCAACATTTTTTTGTGACTTTCTCTGGAAGGATTTGCTGTTTCCAGAAAAGATCTACAAATATAACAGATTCAGAGCTATGAAATGACCTATTAACCATGCTAGTAAAAACTCAAAAAAGTAACATGGATCCAAATGAGGTTGTAGAAATATGAACACATCAGGGCCCGGCACCATGGCCTAGCGGCTAAAGTATTCATCTTGAACGTGCCAGGATCCCGTATGGGCACCACTTCTAGTCCTGGCAGCTGTACTTCCCATCCAGCTCCCTGCTTGTGGCCTGGGAAAGCAGTTGAGGACGGCCCAAAGCTTTGGGACCCTGTACCCATGTGGGAGACCTGGAGGAAGTTCCTGGCTCCTGGTTTCGGATCAGCGCAGCTCTGGCCATTGCAGTCAGTTGGGGAGTGAATAATCAGAGGATTTTCCTGTCTGTGTCTCCTCCTCTCTATATGTATCTCTGACTTTGCAGTAAAAGTAAATAAATCTTAAAAAAAAAAAAAAAGAAAGAAAGAAATATGAACAACTCTCCCTAAACAAGAGACTTCATTTAAATTTTTTTTTTAAGATTTGTTTATTTTTATTGGAAAAGCAGATTTACAGAGAGGAGAGACAGATCTTGCATCCACTGGTTCATTCTCCACGTGGTTGCAATGGCTGAAACTGAGCTAATCTGAAGCCTGGAGCCAGGAGTTTCTTCCAGGATTCCTACATGGGTGCAGGGTCCCAAGACTTTAGGCCTTTCTCTATTGCTTTCCCAGGCTGCAAGCAGGGAGCTAGATGAAAAGTGGAAGAGCTGGGACTTGAACTGGTGCTTACATGGCACTTGAAGTTGGAGAACTAGTTAGTTGAGCCATTGTGCCACACCAACAGGAGAGTTTAACTCTAGGAAGACGTGCCCTTGTGTTCAGTGTTAGTAGCAAGCCCCAGCTCAGACCTCCAGCAGTACTTCGCAATGAGCAGGTACTTAGCCAACAGCTCCATTTCAAAAGGTTAGAAGTTAACAACACTTACAGGTAAGTGGAGAAGGGTTAAGGCCCTCACATTCACCTGAGGCTTGATGTTTAAACACTGCATACCATGCTGATAACCAACTTCCGCTTTTCTTAGCTCTATCTCTTGAGAAAACAGCCAAGGAGATACAGGCCAGAAACCACCCTATTTACCACTGCCTTTGTGTAGTTCTTTTCCACCTTAGCTGATGGGATCTGTGAATTTGCAGAAACAACTGGGGCAATTTTGGAGTACTTGCCTGTTGGAATCTCAGCTAGATAAACCCCTTCTATCCCATCTCCCATTCTTCCTCAGGTCCCAAGGCAAATGCACACAGCAGCCAAGGGAAGAAGATTATCAGAGTGTGGTCACATCAGTGCACTGACTGGGACAGAGAGGCAAGAACCCCACAGTGAGAATCAGGCAGAAACCAGAAACAAGAGTGGACACTTGTCCCTACACCTACTGAGGGCCTTCCTGGTACAACAGGTCAGTTAGGAAAAGATAACCTTGGCCTAAGCGAGTAAGACTTGACAAAGCCTTAGCAAGACAGAGTCCCATGCTGTTATAACTCTGGAACAAAGAATTACACTTTCTTATAAGGCTTTCCATTCCTTATTAAAAAAAAAAAGTTGATTAATTGATTTTTTTAAAGGACAGTTACAGAGAGTGAGGAAGGGATAGCAAACAGAGAGGGATCTTTCATCTGCTGATTCACTCCTCAAATGGCTGCAATAGTCAGGCAGGGCTATGCAGGAGCCAGGAGCTTCCATCAGGTCTACATGGGTGCAGGGGCCTGTGTACCTGGGCCATCCTCTGCTGCTTTCCCAGGTAAGGAGCTGGACTGGAAGTGGATCATCCTGGGACTCAGCCCAAAACGGGAGGTTCAGTCACAGACAGTGGCTTAACCCCTGTAGTACAATACCCTCCCAACTATTCCCAACTCCCTCTTTCCCACTCACAGAACTCTATCTGCTGAATATTCTCACACATTTAGGAAACTTCGGATCTGTTTTAGCTGCTTATGGATGTATCTGTCTCACTATATACTCTCTTTCATAGCAATCTCTCACCCCTCTAAGATTATCAAGTTCTCTGTCCATAGTTGGTTGTGCAGAATGCTTTATTTACATCTGAAGGGAAGGAAGAAAAGGGGAGGGGAGATAAGGGAAGGGAAAAAGAAGGAAATGAATGGAAGGGATGCAGATGGGAGGAAAAGGGGGAGGGGAGAGAAGGGAAGGGGAAAGAAGGGAGATGAGAACATTTGGATGAAAGGGAGCAAAGCGAATTCTACAGGCTGAGCTCAGGGTTTTCCCTGGAGCCACACCAGGGTTTAGGGCCACAAAGCGTGGTTGGCATGGAGCATGAGTCAGAGACTTGGAGAAGAAAGATTCATGAAGTAGTAAGCTAAGAGTGAAAAAAAAAAAAAGGTGTTGGAACTGGCAGGAGAAGGAAAAACAAGGTTTGGGATCTGAGGTTGTGTGATTCATGCCAACACACATACACACCCACACACACCAAAGAAGAATTAAGGAAGGAAAAACCCTTAAAACAGGTAAAATAAAAACACATATCAAAGTAAAGACAAAAGGGAGATGAGCTACATTTTATAATAGTTACACTCAGAGAAAATAATGCTAGCCCAGATTTCAGTTTCATGATAGTTTGCAAGGAAAACAAAAGGCATCTGCCCTTACACAGTACACTCTCCTGAGGCCTGCCTGGCAGTGATGAGGTGGTTCTGATAGTGACAGCATGAGCACTGAAAAGCACTGGCCAGCGCAGGGTACCACATGGGCATCAGCCCAGCCCAGGACAGACAGCCCTCCACCCTTCTCAGGGGTTACACACACCCTGAACACACACAGAGGCACAGTCTCTTCCTCCTTCTGCCCTACCTCAATGACAACACTGAAGAGGTCCTTCATTACCGGAGATGACTCATGGCAAGCTTTGCTAACTTGCATTTGATCGGTCCAGGAACGCTGAGGCGTGGGCACCCAGAGCCGCTGTTGGTGTTGCCACAGACATTTCTGGAACCAGATGACCTCACTCACAGAGTAAACCGACCAGTCCTCGAAACTCAAGAATCCGAGACACGTAATTCTCTCTTCTCTCCCAAAGTTCCATATCCGGGTACCGGATTCCCTTTTCACATAGCACAGATGTGTAGCTTTCCTAGAGTCCCTTTATCTCACAAGCATCCTGGTGATTTAAAATCTGCCTGTGTTCCTCTTTCAGATCCTATTATGAACATTTACAAAAATGAATGCTTTGTGTGGCAATTAAACCTCTTAGAAAATCTGGGTATCTTGGAATACGAGCTGAGGTTAGACAGGAATCTCGAATGATCATCAATCCCTCCTCCGATACTGGACTAAACATTCATATCCCATGGGGCTATTAATTCACAGAAGTGTTTTTCTAAAATGTATTTTTTATTTATTTAAAAGTCAGAGTAACACAGAGGGAGGTGAGGGAGAGAGAGAGAGAGAGAGAGAGAGAGAGAGAGAGAAAGGGGGGGGGAGGGGAGAGAGAATCTCATCCGCTGCTTTACTCTTCAGATGACCACATAGTCAGTGCTAGACCAGACAGGAGCCAGGAGCTTCTCCTGGGTCTCCCACATGGGTGGCAGTGATCCAAGGACCTAGGCCATCTTTTGTTGCCTTTCCCGGCACACGAGCAGAACTCTAAGCCAGGAATGGAACGGTTGGACTTGAATTAGCCCCCTAACAGGAATACCATTGTTACAGGCAATGGCTTAATCTGATATACCATAACACCCCTTTAATGGGCTTTTCAGATCAAAGAAACAAATATTATAGAAAATAAGAAATATAAAAGAACTGTCACTTCTAGCAGGTTTGATTTCATTTTTAAAAAGCTGCTATGACGGTGCTGGTGCAGGGCTTAATAGGGGATTCCTCCTCCTGCCAGCTTCAGCATTCTATATGGCTTTGTGTCCCAGCTGCTCCACTTCCCATCCAGCTCCCTGCTTGTGGCCTGGGAAGGCAGTCAAGGATGGCCCAAAGCTTTGGGACCCCTGCACCCGTGCGGGAGACCCAGAGGAAGTTCCTGGCTCCTGGCTTTGGATCAGCGCAGCATTGGTTGTTGTGGTCACTTGGGAAGTGAATCACTGGACAGAAGATCTTCCTTTCTGTCTCACCTTTTCTCTCTGTATATCTGACTTTGCAATAAAAATAAATAAATCTTTTTTAAAAAAGAATGACAATATTATAGAATGCTAGGATACTAATGGCATTAACTCATGTGTGCCTGTGTGTATATATGCCATCGTATGCATAGGACATTGGCCAATGTGACATACTTCCACAAATCACACACAATACCTAAAGAAGTGGCTTTTATGACCTGCTCGACAATTTAGCAGAATGTGTAAAATAATTCAAAGGATCACAAAGCATGTTTGACAGCATGTGGCCAGTTTTACACAACATGGCTCGTTCTGACATCACTGTGGTTCCTGCTGAGATATCAGGGCTTTTTCTGCCAAAGCTGCTACCATCTTAGCAGCAGGCCCAGGGGTATTTATACTTTCTCTTCCTCTCAGTGGTTCTTCGTTACATCATTTTAGGTATGTTAAGCAGATGTATCTTTTGAAAACCAACTCATTTACGAGATTTTCTTGTCTTTGTTGACAAATTTGTGAATAATTCATGCCTTCTGACACACACACATCAATTATTTAAGTGAGCAAAGACCAACACCATTTTCAACCTTTAACGGAAGTAGAATACTTGAAAACGAACCCAACATGTTTCTCACACCACACTGAAACTATTTTAGGTATGCAACACCTCTGGTTGAAGTACCATTCTTTCTTTTTTCCATTGTTAAACTTTGTCAAGTGATTCTTATGTGTTATAGTCTGTCCCAACAATAATATGTTTATTATCCAACCATTTTACAAAGAGAAATTTATTACTGACTGGTATTGAATCTGCAACCACATGACATAATTGTTTTTCATCAATATTGTCAGTTTCAGAGGATACTTGTTTAGTTTGCTTTCCTTCATGGAAAACACGGTACATGTGGCCTGGAATTCAGTATTTTGAAGGTGTGCCAACAAATCATAACCAATAAACAGACTGTCAAACAACTCAGCTGTGTCACTGTGGATTCAGAATTCTTATTCCCTAGCATGCAACTAGTCAACAAATAACTACAAGTGGCAACATGTTATCAGGGCAGGACATGTATACAGTATACATTGTCCCCGAATCCTACATATAGGATAACTATTTAAGAATATTGATAGGGCCCAGTGTAGTAGCCTAGTGGCTGAAGTTCTCGCCAGGACTTCATATGCTAGGATCCCATATGGGTGCCTATTTGTGTTCCAGCTGCTACACTTCCCACCCATCTTTCTGACTGTGGACTGGGAAAGCAGCTGAGGACAGCCCAAAGCCTTGTGACCTGCAAGTGAGACCTGGAAGAAGCTTCTGGCTCCTGGCTTTGGATCAGCTCATCGCCAGTTGTGGCCACTTGGGGAGTGAACCAATGGACGGAAGATCTTTCTCTCTGTATCTCCTTCTTTCTATGTAAATCTGCCTTTCCAGTAAAAATAAATAAATTTTTCTTTAAAAAAAGAACATTGGTAATTTGAAATACAGTACATTCATCAAAACAAAATGACAATGTAGTTCTGGGTAGTACTTTCACAAATACAATTCTTATACTACATACCAGTCACATAATAATCTTTTGATCAGCTGAACATTTAGTAAAAATAAATTTTATAAAAAAGTAAAAAGTAAATTTTATAAAAAGTAAATTTTAGTAAAAGTAAAGTTTATACCATTTCCACAATGAATTTAAAAATATTGGGCCTTATACAATGACTCAATTGGCTAATCCTTCCCCTTCAAGAACCAGCATCGCATATGGGTGCTGCTTTGTGTCCTGGCCGCTCCACTTTCTATCCAGCTCCCTGCTTATGGCCTGGGAAAGTAGTCGAGGACATGCCAAGGCCTTGGGACCCTGCACCTGTGTGGGAGACCTGGAAAAACTCCTGGCTCCTGGTTTCAGATTAGCTCAGCTCTGGCCATTGTGGCCATTTGGAGAGTGAACCAGCAGACAGTACATCTTTCTCTCAGTTATCTCCTTCTCTGTAAATCTGCATTTCCAAAAATAAACAAATAAATAAATCTTTTAAAAATAAATATTTTTCAAAACTTTAGTCATTCATCTACACCCTTCTTAAAAGAACATAATTCCAAACAACATTTATTTCAAAGTCATTATGTAAGTGGTATATTTGTTACATACTTTACGCTTTTACAAATGTCCTATATAGAGATGGTAGGACATAATATAGTTAATTATCTACAAGCATTAATGAGAAACAGTCCCCCAGCCCCCAGCTTAAAAATACAAGGTTGAGCTGCCCAAATGGAACAGCATTTCACAATAGGAGGCTGCTTTGAAGATGAGGAGCAGAACATGCGTAGACATGAAATGCCTCAAGGTTAGCAAAACGTATTCATGTTTACATCTGACATGCTACCTACCCCTTTGTCCATAACTTGGACAGACTTTTGATCAACAGAAACCTCATAAAACTTGTTCAAACAAAACCTACAATTCCAACTTCGTAGTGTTATTATGTTAAAGTACATATACAGATTAACCTGCTAATAGAGGACTCTGTGCTTATTTGAAATACTGAAGCACAACTAGATACATGCTAAGTAGCAAGGAAGAAAATGTCCCCAAAGTTAGCCTAAAGAAAGGCCACCATGGGGCTCTGCACGATGGCGCAGTGGTTAAGGTCCTCGCCCCGGCAGCTCCGCTTCCCATCCAGCTCCCTGCTTGTGGCCTGGGAAAGCAGTCGAGGACGGCCCAAAGCTTTGGGACCCTGCACCAACAAAGGAGACCTGGAAGAGGCTCCTGGCTTCGGATTGGCTCAGCTCCAGCCGTTGCGGCCGCCTGGGGAGTGAATCATCGGATGGAAGATCTTCCTCTCTGTCTCTCCTCTCTGTATATCCGCCTTTCCAATAAAAATAAAAAATAAATATTAAAAGAAAAAAGAAAGAAAGGCCACCACGGAAGAATGGTGTTAGACCATGGGTTGGCTATGCTGGCATTGCAGTCATGGAGAGATAATTACTACAGAACCAAGTAACAGAAGTAATTAGATACTGAAGCTATTAAATTATGACTCAGCAATTTTCAAACCTCCAGAAAAATCAAGAGTCTATCTACTCTGCTTCTCTCAGCTACAACAGCCATCAAGAGGTAACTGGTATGATGGAATGGACAGAAAGCACCCCAGCTGATGGTCCCGAGTTCTCAGTAGAACTGGGAGGAACTGACAGGGCTAAGGGGATCCTAACAGGAAGACCACAAATGATTGCCAGTCTATTTTAGGCTGTAAAAATAATCCAACTCACAAACTACATAGAGGACATCTGTTGTTGAGCAAGAGTTGCTTCAGTTGTGACTGTAGGGAGAGAATTCTGAAAGAGACATACAGCACAAGCAAGCAGAGGTCCTAAAGAAACCCTGCCTCAGTCTTTTGGACGGATGTTGAGGTTCCATTCCGGAAGCGGCTTGACCACAGCCTTCCAGCAGCTCAAATAAATTCCTCCACATATCATTTCATTTTACCTTGTAGTGATGGTGGAAGGACAACATTCTATTTCATTAGCATTTTAGCATGGAAAAGAAGTTCTCTGCTTTACTAACTTGCTCTGTGGTCTTCATAAAAGCTGATGACTTACTTTCTGTATCTGGGATGACTAGTTCCCACTGTGTAGGGAGAACTCCTTTTCACTTAATTTGTAATTACATCTTTGAAGTCTAAAAGGATGCTCCTGAATTCCTACTTAGATAGTAAATTCAAGTTGCCCTCTTCAGGTGCACCAGAACTTTCTAAACTATTATCACATAACAACTTCATTCTTCATCACTGAAGATTATATTTAATTTCACTAAACTTCAAATTTCTGTACTTACAAGTAAACCGATGAATACAGAATATGCAGACAAGATTAAGACACGGACTTTGGAGGCAGACACATACAGCAGCTTCAATATTTCCCATCTGTGTAACCTTAAACAAATCATCCAATGTCCTTCCTCAGGGTCCTCACCTATGAAACTAGTTGTTACTAATATCTACCCCAATAGAACGATGTGTAGGACAATGGGATAAAGCTAAAAAACCTTTACATTATGTCACCATCCCAACTGCACAACAAACTCACACTGAAGCATTTCACTGTATTTCATCCGAGTTCCTCCACTCTATACTAGAATACTAGAATATACTCTATACAGAATACTCTATACTATGGAATCCTGCCCTTCCCTGGGTTTAAAACCATCTTGCTAGATGGTTGTTGCCTGAGTCCTGGCTCTGCCTGGCTTCTACATTTCTGGAACATGCCAGGTTCTTTGAGATTGCAAGGTCACTGACGCATCTTCTGCCTAACAACGTCCTTCTCTCATTGCCTCACTCTTCTTAGGATTCAATCCCTCTCACTCTTCAAGGCTCAGTTTAGATCTCTCCTTCTCAGAGAAGTTCTCCCTGACTACACTATAGAACATTTTCTTTACTTGGGAGTACCTGTCTTCCCAAGTAGTCCAAAGGCCTGTAAAAGTAGAGACCACCACTAACTGCAGAGCCTAGAACGTCTTTGGTGAGTAGTAGGTATTCAATAATTATGTGTGGAATTGAATGAAGTACTTACATTATTTTGCCTGAAAAAAAAAATGGCTATGACCAAAATGTGAAAAACCTCCTCTGCTATGGGAGGCAGTTTTGCCTTTATAACTACAGAAGGTAAAGAGCATGCTAAGGGTTTTGAGTAGGGCAAGGAATGATCGGATGTTTCTAATGCCCTAGTTTTAAATGCAGTCTTTCAATCACCATCAAAAGCACATCAGGAACAAGTCTTGCTTGTGATGAGTTGTTCGTCCCCAGTGCTGTGTATAATTCTGTCATTACCATTTTATCTGGAGGCAGGGCTTATCTATTATGCACATAATACTTTCATTCATATTAGGCAAATGCAGAGAGCACTGAAGGGGAGGCGGCAGGAGGGATGGGCAAGTGGGGTTGCCTCACTGATGACGGGAGCCAGAAGATTCTTGTCCTGGAAACAAAAGCCCTGGGAGTAGGGTGACTGAGAAGTCAAGTAAGCAAAAGAATCCCATTGGCTTGATTCTAATGGAAATGGCAAACTTCGGACTTCTGGCTTCTTTCTGATTGGCCCCTTCCCTTTCTTACGGTGGCCTTTTAGCTGAATTTTAGCTGGGAAACCAGCTTTCAAAATCAACCTAGGACTATTATTTGGAAGAAAAGACTGCCCCAAAGGTTTTTAAGCAAAATGAAAACTTCCTGGTGACAATATATATCCTAAAAACAAAGTCAAAATATAAATTGACCAAGAAATATATTTTTAAAAGCAAATTGCCTTATTGTTTAAAGAACTCTTACAAGTTATTAAGAAAAAGATAAACTCAGAAGCAAATGGGCAAACAGAAAAAATTAGGCTACTAACAGAAACGCTATTACAAAACAAAATCAGAAAAGATACTGAACCTCACTAACAATTACAAACATATTAAAACATAATGTTAAAATTTTACATATTGGAATTTAAAAATCCTAAAAGACTGAAAATACTGTGTTGGGAAGAAAGCAGACATTTTCATATGTTGGTGACCAGATAGAAGAAATCACTTTTTAAAACAATTCGGCAATTTTTTAAGAGTTATTTATTTTTATTGGAAAGGCAGATCTACAGAAAGATTTTCCATCCACTGATTCACTCCCCAAATAGCTGCAATGGCCAGAGCCGAACTGAGCCAGGAACCAGGAGCCGGGAGCATCTTCTGGATCTCCAACATTGGTATGCAGAGTTCCAAGACTTTGGGCCATCCTCTGCTGGTTTCCTAGCCCATATGTAGGGAGCTGAATGGGAAGTGAAGCAGCATCCATATGGGATCCAGTGCTTGCAAGGAGGGGATAAGCCAATTAAGCCATTATACCAGGCCCAACAATTTGGCAATTTTGTCCAAAACATAAAAATGAATTACTTCAATGAAATATATCAAGCTAGGGGAAAGTCACTTTCAAATTTGTCCTTTAGGTGTTTCCATATTTTATATCATTTGATGATTATTATTTTATAATAAAGAGTTTTAAAACTGTTTCTACTTGATTCAGAAATTCCATATCTAGAAATTTTTCCCATAATTTACTCAAAAATAAATTTTTCCAAAATGTACAGAATTGTTTATAAAAGTAAAGAAATGCACAGAGATTAACATAACAATATGTTAACACATACTTAATTGTGGTTTATCTCTACAATGAAATACTAGCAAACAAATGGATCTGCATTTACTGATATAGAAAATGCTATTGGTCACAAACAGTGATTCAAGAGTTGCAAGGCATCAATTCATTATTATTTAATTTATTGGTAATACATATTTATGCAGCCATATGATACAGTGGCTTAGAATTCACGGGTTATCATTTGAGGTTTCTTTGTGGACATAAGCCCATCACATTCATGTGCCGATTTTTTTCACCCAGGCATAATGAATCACAGCTCTGAGACCTCTCTGGGAGGAGGCCAGAGCCGGAGCACGGGCCTGGCCCGGGACTCCATGTCCATATAACTGTGCTCTCCTCCACCAGTGTGTACAAATGCACTCTTGAAGAGCAGGAAATGTCTCACTGTGGAAGACAGCTGTGAAAGTAAGCCACCTATCTGCGCCCTACACAGGTGAACCCTACATAGAGAGAGGTCTCTGTGTGATTGTTTTAATACTGCTTCCTCTCCCCCAAGCCCCACATCCTCTCCCAGGATCACATCATACACCTTAAATACATACAACTGCTATTTGTCAACTATATAGCATTAAAGTCTAATAAGATATTGCTTCCTTTAATTTTGTATAGCACATCTATTTGCTTCTTCATGTGTGACTAAATACTAAACACCAAAGAAACTTGATGGCTAAGCAACTATGAAGTGTTAAACTAAAACCCAAAGAATCTATTGTCTACAATTTGATTTGCACATACTCAGCTTTTAACTCACCCAGGAAACATCTGTAGAACTCAGGAAAACCCCTGCTGCAATTCTCACCATTGTTAAGAAAGTATGAAGTCTCAGAATCCAAAGGGTGCTCACAGAAGATCTGCCCTAAACACCTCACTGGCAAGGACACCAGAGCTCCAAGAGCAAACCTGGCTGGGAGTAGACCATACACCAGAACCAGGACACCCTGAGGCCTGAGGCCTCCTCTGGATCCCTTAACCCTGCAAAATTAAGCCTGTGGGATCTGTGAGCCTATTTGTACAGCTGCATTCATGACAAGAGAAAGCAAAATCTGGCCTCAACTGAAATTCCATCTCATTTTTGCACAGCTTGGTTTCTCACAGTCTGTTCTCCTAAACAGAGATAGCAGGTGGTACAAGGAGGAGGCCCACAAGCATCATCTCCTGCCTTCAGCCTTTACTTACCAGCAGGATCAAAATCTGCAGAGCTATGAAGTGTCAAACCATAGTTTCCTTTACAAAATGGCTAACTCTATTTACATGTGTGTAGTTATTCACTAAACAAATATTTACTGTGTATCTGGTCTACCAAGTGCAAGTCTAGCTTCTAAGCTGTAACATCTGCATGGTGGTTGGGCTTACAGTTGGGTTCCATTACACCCATCCACTCACAGTACTAGTGGACCAGTTGGGCCCATGGTATTTGGTCATGCCTTAAATTACACTGTATATACCCACAATATTGCCTCTTCATAATCATGTCTACTAATTGGCTTTGGGAGTTAGGACTATCATTTGGCACAAGTACATCTATGCACATTACCAAAATCCTAATCAGCCTTGTATAGTAAAAACCAGGTGGTGTGCCTGTGATTCTGACATATTGCTGTGCAGATGCTAGGGCTGTCCTTGCTAGGGATTGGAGTAAATAATCTTCAAGAATGAAAATGAAAACAGTGCTCAGTGTAGTCACAGACTGCCTAAAGAATCTACAAGATTGTGTACTTTGTATCCCAACTGATTCTGTTTGGATTCACAAGCACTTATGGTGTATACAGTCTATTCTATGTACTAAGAGCTACATAGACAAAAAGGAGTAAGATGTGGTCCCTCTCTTCAAAGGCCTGTTAATGAGACGGACACAGGGACACAGCTGGTACTGCCAACATGATGAAGTGTCATGGAGGAGCCAGGTACAAGGTGCCATGGGAGCCCAGAGGAAATAAGCTCCTTTCAGTCTGGGCAAAGAGATCGGAGAACACAGTGGCTTCCTGGAAGAGAGGTTACGTGGATTGGAGCTAGAAGCATGAACAGGCGTTAGCCAGACAACAGACAATGCCTGTTCAGTAAGTGAAAGCATTAAAGGTGCACAGATATAACTTAGGATAAAATAACAAGTGTGAAAAATAACAAGTAATTAAGAATCTGTAGCAAGGAATGAAAGGAAGCCAGAGAGATTCTCAAAGCTCAGATGATGAAAGGCCCAGAAAATACTAGATCATAAACACGCATTGGTAAAAGAATTAGCTAGAGCTTTCATGAAGGAAAAAGAATAATCAAATGGCTATATATTTGAGGCATATTTTCTGTGTTAATTTTGCTACTAGGAAATATAATGCATCAGATGAGATTGGGCACGTTCAGGGTGGTATGGCCGTAGACTGTAATGGAGACAATCATATCCAGTAACATGTTATTTAACCTCATGATGTTTTTAATTTTTTTTTCTCCCTGTTGTTGATTTTGTATTGTGGCTTTTCATTTAAGGAGACATATAGTAACTGTGTAAAGGAGACTATCATATCTAGTAGCATGCTAGTTAAATTCGTGGTGTTGCAAATTCATATTTTTCTTCCTGTTATAAATTTTGTATTGTAACTTTTCATTGAAGAGGATGTATAATAACTGTGTAAAGGAGACTATCATATCCAGATGTGAGGATACAATGCAGTATGCATCTCTACTTCCAGACAAAGATGGACTCCCAATGAAACTGTTCACTATATCTTGACAATAGAATGCTGGACTCTCTGCCATTGTCCATACCCACAATGATGGACATATGACTGTGTACAAAGAAATATACTTGAGTAATGTCATGGGGGAACTCAGTGAAGGGGGGAAGGAATTGGGAAGGGAATAAAGGAAATCCCAGGACCTATGGAACTGTATCATGAGATGATAATAATAAAAACAAGTTTAAAAAAATATGTATATAAAATGCATCAGTAGTTACGAGAACATGAGTGGGTCAGCAAGAACATAGCTCACTCAGCATGATACTTGGTCACTGAGGCATAAAAAAGAGGAAGGAGATGCTTGTGTCTGATATTCTGGTGACCACAAGAGTAAGAGGAGCTGCAGAGTGATGTCTGTACAGAAGACACAGGTTGAAGACAGGAGAATCAGGGCCTGTGACCTGGAGAACTTCCTGGACATTACAGCATCGCTTCTTTCTCCCACTGGCCTAGATACCATCAAGCATCTGTGTGACTCCATCCTTCCTCGTGGCATCACTGAAAGAAATCTTGAACTGGGGTGGAGTAGAGCTTTATATTGCTCGTTGACTGCTTTGTGGTGGGCAGGAGTCTTTTGCAACTCCCCAGAAGGGAAGCAGACACCCAGAGCAGGAAGAAAGAGGAGTCAGCAGGACTCAGCCTAACAGCTCCATGTTGAACAAGATGAAACACAGGAGTATTGGGTGAGGGTAGGTTTTCTCCAAGTGGAAGAAAACAGATGCCGAGAGGTTAATGAGGGAGGCAGACATCCTAACAACTAGCTATAAATTCTAAGAACTTTTCATCACACTCACATAAAAGCCAACAAGGTGAAATTTATCCTTTTGATAGTCCCTTCCATTGATTTTGTTTGTGGTGCATTTTTTTTTTCATAAACAAGGAGACAGTGGGAGATAGCATCAGTAAATAGGAATTCTCAACAGTTTTCCACTCAAAATTGCTATAAACCTTAAAGCATTCTAAAAAAAAAAAAAAACAAAAACAAAAAAAAAAAACACCTATTTTTTAAGAAGTTAAAAAGAAAACTGGTCTATTAGGACACATAGTAGCCCAAGACAGCCCAAGCATGAGGCTCATGTCCCTCATCCATTGGCCCTACATGGTGACTCTGGCCCCCCTGTGACCTTAGGCCACCTAGCTGTTCTTATCTCTTCTGGGTGTTCAAGGGCTCCATGCTGCAAGACTCCATGACCCTCCTCGTACTCACTCAGATGAAGGCTGAGCAGGGCTCTATCAAGAAAATGCCAAAGAAATAAGCAAATGAGAAGACAAACCCCACAGAGGACAAAGACAAAGTGTTGGTTCAAAAGAAGGCCAGCCATCTCAGGAAAAGGGATTTGTGGCCTTTCTGATGGACCATTGCTAAAAGAAGTCATCACTGTCCGTGTGTCCACACTGTTGTTCTCTGGTTTATCTGTTCTATAGCCCTCAGCTGAAATTCACAAACACAGTATCTGAATGGCTCAGTTAAATACTGCCTCTGTGCCCTTTTGAAATCAAGCCACATCACAAGGCTGTTTGCTCAACTGCAAGCAAGCTGTGCTTGGGTCAGAGCCTCCCCTGGCCCAGTCAGCATGGCTTTCATCCAGACAGCCTTGTTAATTTGCTTTCTCAGCAAAGGTCCTAGGTAAGGGAAGTATAGTTATACAGCTCCTCTTAGAATGGACTAGGGTGTGGCAAACACTAAGGGTTTGTTTATGATACATTGATGGTGGCAATGTCTCAGCAGCTACCGGAATAGGGAATGGAAAAACTGACATCTGGGTAGTAGTGGAGACTGAGTAACAGAAAACGATGACTAGAAGGCTTTAGCAACCAGGACACACCTAAACATTCCTGAAAACCTTTTTTGGAAATGAATCTTCCATCCCATTCATTCCAAACCCGTAATTTAGAGACGCATCTGACCCACTCCCCAACATTTGAGGGAAACAGCAAGTAAGGTTTTAATAAGAAAAGAGTGACAAGGATTTGGACCGATGATTCATCCACAAACTAAACTTTTCCTTAGCTTATGGCTTTGTTTACATCCTTACAGACCTAACTACAGTTCTTGTATTTCTATTATCATAACACAGAGATTTGGAAAAAGCAGATCTATATAGCTGATTCTACAGTGCAGAGCTGAATAATTACAACCCCAATCCTTGCTTTGGCAGAGTTAATTCCTTCTCAAAGCCAGTGCAAGCGGCTCCCCTCAGTCAGGAAAGCCTGCAGCAGCTGTGGCTCTGGAGCCTCCTCAGGAGGTGAAACAGGAAGGAGGCCACTTTTTTCTCTCCTTTGAACCACTTATTAGTGGACACTAATGGCTGTGCCTTGACTCCATAAGTGAGCCAGGAAAAAGGAAACCATGCAGCCTTGCCTCAAGACAGGGATTGGATTCATCTGCTGAATGATGAGCACACCAACAGAATGTACAACATTCTATGACCGTCATAATTACCTGGCCATTACACAGAGATGCCTGGCTGTATAACATACATTACCTCTCCCTAAAAAGTACGCTCTGATTCAAATGCAAAGAAGTAGAACTTGGGAGGCTCTAACTAGTTGGTAGCCATGGTAGAAAATGAAACACGCACTTCCCTTTCTTTCTAGAGAGAGTGTGAATCTGTTCCAGCAGCTGAGGAGGGTGGAGTAGATATTCGGTATGAAGACATCTTGTTCTCCTATTCCTTTTTATTATCAGAAAATGACGGGACAAAAGGAAGAACTCCTCAAACTTAAAAGAGGGAAAATCAACCAGATTTGATCTCTGTTTCACTCTTTACATGACTTTACAAATCTAAGTACTCCAAAGTAATAAAATCCTAAGGAGTACAGAGTACACATTATATTCCTAAATTAGCAAAAACAATTTAGAAACAGAACCAAAAAATGTGGGAATGTATTTGCTTATTTGCTTCAAAAACTTTGATTTCTATATTGTCAGTTTTTTTCACTGAATAAATGGTCTGCTTTTTTGAGTTATAAAAAGCAGAGGCAGAGTTAAATAATTACAAACTTTTTTTTTTTATAGCTAGGAAGTACCCAGTTCCAGTCAGTCTTCAACTGACAGTTGAATGTCACTGAAGTTTTTAACATTTTAAATTACCTCATTCACTACTAATGATCTTTAAACAACAGAACACTCATCTTTTAAAAGGAATAAAGAGCTTACCACGTGAAAAAGAAAGTCAGGTGATGAATCATTTCTGACATCAAAAAAGATGTTTTAGGGTATTGGATGTCCGAGAACATATTCACAAAACACTGTTGGTTCAAGAGGGACAATTAGACTACTAGCAAGTTCAGGTCTTCGGTCACATGAGTTAAGTAGGCTGTTTAGAAGAAGTCAGTTGATCTTGCCATGAGACCTTTGATTAGATCATGAGATACTGGATTCTAAAATAACAAAGTCTCTTTAGAAAATCTTCTACCCTAGCAGGACTAACTACTGTTATTGAAATTCAATGAAAAGAATGGCATAAATCTGCTAAATCATAATTTTTCTTCAGTTTTTGCATTTGTTAAGGAACTTGTCACCTGGATACTAAACTATGCTTGTCTCTACTACACTAATGTAAACTAACACATCATAGCAAGGGAAAAGAATGAAATGTAGGTGGCCCCCAGAACTTTAATAGAAAAAAAACAAGAAAAAATGACAAAATATTATGCTTTTTTAGTATTACAATATCAGATAATTGAGATTCTTACTTTTTTTTATTTAAGAACAAGCAAACCAAATTTACTTGTCTATGCATAACATAGTTCCTGTGAAAAGACTATGTAAATTTTATTAAGTTCCTTGAAAGGTAAATACAGAGAGAGAGAGAGACATCTCCCATCCACTGGTTCCTTCCCCAAATGCCTGCAACATCCAGGGCTGAGCCAGACAGAAGCCAGAAACCAGGCCTCCCAGTGCATGGCAGAGACTCTTGCACTTGAGTCTACTGCCTCGCAGGGAACTTGTTAGCAGGAAGCTGGAATCTGAAATGAAACAAGAAACTAAACCTAGGCACAAGCATAAGAGATACAGGCATCCGAAGTGGCGCCTTATCCTCTATGCAAAACCCACAACACTATGATAAAAATTTTTTAAAGATTTATTTGATTTCATTGGAAAGGCAGATTTTCAGAGAGGAGATATAGAGAGAAAGATCTGGCATCCACTGGTTCACTCCCCAAGAGGAGACAACAGATAGAGCTCTGCCAATTCGAAGGCAGGAACCATGAGCGTCTTCCATGGGCGCAGGGACTCAAGGCTTTGGGGCGACCTCCACTGCTTTCCCAGGCAACAAGGAGGGAGCTGGAAGGGAAGTGGAGCAGGTGGGACACAAAGCATCATCCATATGGGATACAATTGCTCATAAGGTTATGATATAGCCACAGAGCCATTGTACCGTTGCCCTATGTTCAATTTTTTGGCCTAAATCCTACAGATGATTTCAGGAACCTTGCATTAGCAACTATCTAAAATTATTTTAAGGTGCTAATTATCACATATACTTGTGAGAAAAGAATTCAATCAGCATTTACATGACAAATTGCTTTTCATTTACTTGAATTTGTTTGAATCACATTCCTCCTCAATACTCTTCCTGTTTTTAAATCAAGTTAAAACTCAATAGGTTTTCATTGAAATCCTTTCATGAACAAGGCTCTGTATAAAATGGGGGCCCAGGTGGAGCAAGGAGGATGCTAGCATGGACTGTTCTCTGCTGGCCAGCTCCAGGCCTCTCTTCCTTATCTGTGCCAGCCAGCTCGCTCAGCAGTATGTTTCCATCCCAACAGTACCACCACTAAAGACAGACGTCTTCTTTCACAGACAAAAATCTACAGTGAGTTACTGGGTACAGCCAGGATACCACCAAGCACCGCCTCGTCTTGTTCTCATGTTCATTCTTTCTCTACTACATTACACCTTTCTCATTTAAACCTCAACTCAGAGAAGCCAAAAGGTTTACTTTTTTCACATTTTGAAGGACAATGGACCCATCACCAATCTCTGAAAATCACTCTTTCAGTTGAAAACAAACATTTTTTGGCAGATTTTGATTCTTAATTATTATTGATTGATTGATTATTGGAATGTCAGATTTAGAGAGAGAAGGAAAGACAGAGAAAGATCTTCCATCTGCTGGCTCACTCCCTAAGTGGCCGCAACAGCCAGAGCTGAGCTGATTCAAAGCCAGGAGCCTCTTTCAGGTCTCCCACACAGGTGTAGAATCCCAAGGCTTAGGGCCGTCCTCTACTGCTTTCCCAGGCCACAAGCAGGGAGCTGGATGGGAGTGGAACAGCCAGGACACAAACTGGTGCACATATGGGATCCCCCCCACCTCCGGCGCATGCAAAGCAAGGACTTTAGCCACCAGGTTATGGTGCCAAGCTCTTACAGATTTCATTCTCAAAGAGTCACTTAGGTAATATTTTTTCAGAGAGGAGGAAATAAAAGGAAATGACAAGGAAAGGGAGGAAAAATAAGAATGGCACTACCAATAAAAATGACATTACACTTTCTCTGTTGTTGTTCCACTGAAAAGCTAAGAGGAATGGGGCATTTAAAGGACCTCTGTCAAACCCACTGGCTGTATCAATACTTCTAGTCCAGATGGACAAAGACATGCACAGCCTGTAAGCACAGGGGTGAAGTGCAGAGCTCAGTTTGTAATTTTTTAAATTTATTTATTTTTATTGGAAAGTCAGATTTACAGAGAGAAGGAGAGACAGAAAGATCTTCCACCCATTGGTTCATTCCCCACCCAGAGGTAAGCCCATCTGAGGCCAGAGCCAGGGGCGTCTTCCAGGTCCCACATTGGGTACAGGGTCCCAAGACCCTGGACCGTCCTCGACTGCCTTCCCAGGCCACAAGCCAGGAGCTGGGTGGAAAGTAGGGCAGCTGGGACACGAACTGGCACCTATAGGGAATCCCAGTATATGCAAGGTGAGGACTTTAGCCACTAGGCTACTGCACCTGGTAGCCATAGTTCAGTTTGAAATGTCAGAATGGGGAGTGGGCTTCCTATGAAAGTAATGAATCAGCATTTATGTTATGTAGTAATGCTTCTTAAACACAGAGGACAAGTATTTCATATAACCCAAAACTATTTACCCAAGGTGCATATGGACCAGAGTGTCAGAATGCCTTTTACCCTGATTCTTTCGTAGTTCCAGTTTTACGTCATCTCTGATCCTCATTCTTGGCATCCTGAAGACATAATCTGACTATACTTACAAGACTTCCTAGCATCCCTTCCCTCCAGTCTCTCCACATTACCAAACTGCTGTATTTTATTTATTTATTTTTGTAATCTTACATAGTTAATTACGGTACAAAGGGTCAAGGGCTACAGGAAAGTGGGTAAGACCATTGTTTCCACACTAGTATCATCATTTCCCCCCCCCCTCCCGTATCTGGGGTCAGGGGAGAAACAAAGGGAGAAGCCCCACCCGGCCTCCCACCCATCCCAGGTCCCTGATGTGGGGCAGGCTCCGAGGGTCCTGCTCAAGCAGCCAAACAGCCTGCCGAAATCACTTAGGTCTCTGTAGTCTACCCTGCAGGTTCTAACAATACCAGATTATCAGCTGGATAAGACCATAAATACAAGAAGGAAATGTACTAACTCCAGATGTGGCTTCTAGCTATCTCTCATTTTGAAGTTGATGTATTTGTGAAGGCTTAACATCTACACAGAACTTCCTTAGCAAAGGTATCTGTACTTTATTGAACTCTTAACAAATTCTCCAGGGAAAAAAAAATTAAAGGATTGAAAAGATTATGGATCTGACGGGTGCCCCAATAGGCAGTATCCACCAGGACACAAAAGGCAAAAGGAAGGAGTTTTAAAAAAAGGGGGGAGCTTAATTGTGTTGTCTTTCCTCTGAGTTTTTGTTCTGAGCAGTTCATATATATAAATATGCACTAGATATCTGTTAAGACTGAGTTCTTAGAAACCACACTCTAACATGGAGGGTTGTAAAGTAGTACATGTTTTCCCACAAGAGCAAGGTTATAATTTAGGTTTGGATTCCTGAGGCATAGGAAGTATACGGGCATGATCAAAGAAATGCTATAAAGCAAATACATAAAATTATAAGACTCTAGAGCAATTTCAGATTTCAGAATTATGGTGCTGGTCTTGATCCTATAGTTTCAAACAATAAGAACTGATTACACAAGCACTCTACTAGAGTTCACAAAAAGCATACTCATATCCATGTTTGCTCTAGAAACCAGCATGTCACATTAAACATGCAACTGTGAATGAAGTGATAAAATGGGATTTACATTAAAATACTTCAGAAAGAAAAAAGGTGAGAGACTAGATGAAGATGTGCTGGACTCTTTTACTTTTCTTTTTACTTTGTATATTTGTGACACTTCTCATAAGAAGTTGTCATAGTTGAGCCCCATGCAGTAGATCAGTGGCTAAATCCTCATCTTGCATGTGCTATAATACAATATGGGCACCAGCTTGTATCCTGGCTGTTTTACTTCCCATCCAACTCCCTGCTTGGGCCTGGGGAAGCAGTCGGGGATGGCCCAAAGCCTTGGGACGCTGTATCCTCGTGGGAAATCTGGAAGAAGTTCCTGGGATCAAACAGGCTCAGCTCCAGTCACTGCAGCCTCTTGGGGTGTGAACCAATGGGTGGAAGAGCTTTCTCTCTCCTTCTCTCTGTAAATCTGCCTTTCCAATAAAAACAATAATAGTAATAATAAAAAGAAGTCAAAATTCTCAAGTTTTGTAATAAAAGCTGAACTAAAATGCATAAAGAATACTTAATAATTAATACATATGCAACAATTTCCTTTACTTCAACTGTTAGAAAAACTCTTTGAAGATGAAAACACCAGAAAGATGAGCTGGATCAGTAACAACTGCCCATTGCATTAAAGCAAGATGTTCATAGCAAGTAGCTAGCAACAGCATAGCTGCCTCCAGAGCCCTTCCCCACCTTCTAGACGGTATGTTCATGCATTATTAAGTCAAAACGTACAAATATAACTGCAAGGAATAAAAATAGACTCCTACCTAAAACCACATACAAAGACTAATTAAAAAATATATCAGAGATCAACAAGTAAGGGCTAAAACTGTAAGACACTTAGGGGAAATGCTTTATACATTTCCTAGATGTGACACCAAAAGCACAGGTAACAAATAAAAAGATAAATTGGGCTGCATTCGTATAGACATTTCTACAAAGAAGACTTAAAATGACCAATAAGCACATAAAAAGATGCTCAACTTCACTGCAAATCAAATTCATAATGAGATAACATTTCACTCCCATGAGGATGGAAAACAACAAAGTAGTTTCTCAGAAGACTAAAGGGGTGAGTATTGTAGGGCAGCATGTTAAGCAATTACTTGCATCTCACACTGGAGCACTAGTTCAAATCCAGGCTATTCTGCTTCCAATCCAGTTTTTTGCTATCATGTGTTGGAAAATAATAAATTATGTCCCAAGTATTTGGGGCCACTTATGTGGGAGACCAGAATGGAGCTCCTGGCTGCTTACTTCAGACTGGCCCAGAACCAGCTGTTGGGACCATTTGGGGAATAAACCAATAAATGGAAAACGAATCTCTCTCTCTCTCTCTAATTATTACCCTGTCTTTAAGAAACAGAGACAGAAAACTACCACATCACCCAGAAATCCTCCTTTTGAATAAAACTACTCTGTAAGATTAAGAAACATGAACTAACTAAAACCTTTATATTTTACCTTATAAAACAAGAAATTTTGTTGAGAAACCCCCATTCCCGAAGCTGGCTAAAACTCATCAGAATCGTGTAACGCCGTGCTGTGACTGCTGGGTGAATTTAATGTTTTGAGTCCAAAACCTCATCCACTGAACATTCTAAGACTGTCAGTTGTTGAACATACAATGAATGTGTGAAGAGACTAAAAACTTCCATGTTGGTCAGTTAATCAACTCTCACATTTGATATCCACATCCCCTTTTCCCTTCCTAATCAGTGTCTGTTGCAAAAGCTATTCAAAGAGTCCAGTTTGAGCACTACTCTTGGCTCCTTAGCCAGCTGCCTTGTGATAAATTTCATCCCTGCAATAAACTGTGGCTTTAGACAGACTCATATTGACCTAGTAACATGGTATAGACACAACATAAATGACACCTGCATTGGAACCCATGTTGACAAAAGCATTAGTTTACAGTTAGCAAAGAGAGGAAGTAACCCTCATGCCTGTTGTTGCATTAAGGAATTAAATAATATGTTGTGTACCTATACAAAGGAGTATCATTCAGCCTTACAAAGGAAAGACATGACACAGGCAACAACAGAATGCACCTTGATATCATGCGAAGTGGTGTCAGCCAGTGAAGGAAAGAAAAATCCTATATATTTCCTTCTGTACAAAGTATTTATAACCATCAAATTAATACAGACAAAAAGTAGAAAGTGGTTTTGAGGCTGTGGTGACTGAAGGGTGGGATATGGAGAGAAGTTGTTTAATGAATACAAAGTTTTGGAAGATGAGTAAAGTTCTGTCTCTGAATAATGGTGACAGCTGTGCAACAGTGTGAATGCTGAACTGTATGCTGAAAATCATAAATGTGTTATGAGTATGTTCCCAAATGTTTATTAATCACCTAGCAACTGCAAAGGGGCACAACTGCAAAGCTGATAACCATATTGGACGTTTGCTGTTCGATTATTCCTATAAAATTGAATAAAGAGGAGCTTAGTAACACTAATCCAAATGAGTTATTGAGGTACTGAAAGATTTTATTGTATAATAAATTCATGCATGCCAGGGTCTAGAGTTTCCAATACAGTATAGTTTTCTATTAGTAAGCTTTCAATCTTAAAAATTAAGACAGACTTAGAAAAAAATCTCATGTACTTGGCACCTATATTATACTATCTATCTGATCATCATGGTCTGTACCAACCCCAGGTAATTAAAGCCAGTTTTTGTTCGGGAACTCTGCCAGGGTCAGTATCCAAAAGGCAGCTAGTGAACACTAACGTGTTTGATTGGATTCTCTCAAGAACTATGAGTCAGGTTCCAAGTGTTAGAAGATCCAGTCTCACACTAATGAGAACAAACGCCTTTCACCTAAACATCTCAATGCAGTTGGCAAACGTTAATCACGCGGAAAATAAGTCATATCCTCAGGGCACATGAAGGTACTGAGCTTCAAACTCACCCAGGAAACCTCTAGGTTCAACCACCACCTGATAGAGCAACATATTAAAATGCACCATGACAAAATGAGAACAAAAGAAAACAAGAACTACACCATGGTCATATCAGCAAAATCAGACTGTGGGAAAAATTAGCAGGTTTCTTTAATAAAATAAAGACAAAAGAAGTATTAACCAATTTCGGTATCTGAATCTTGATCCATTCTTTTAAAAATGACATTTGTAATGTAACATATAATTGAAACACTAATTTGATATTTTATGAATTTTTTTTTAAAGTCAGAGTTACAGAGAAAGAGATGGGAGAGACAGAGAAAGAGCTCTTCCCATCTGCTGGTTCACTTCCCAAATGGTCACAGCAGCCAGAGTTGGGCTGGTCAGAAACCAGGAGCCAGGAGCTTTTTCCAGGTCTCCCACGTGGGTGCAGGGACCCAAGCACTTGGGCCATCCTCACTGCCTCCCGCGGAGCACCAGCAGGAGCCACACCTGAAGTGGAGGCAGCCGCATCTGGGACTTGAATCAGTACCCATAAGGATGTCAGTACTACAGGCAGCAGCCCTACCCACAGCACCACAGCACTGAACCCAGCATGATAATTTTATCCTTTTCTCTGTTTGAGTAAGTGCCTCTGTTAGATGCTGTACTAGGGGTTCCAAGATCACTCCTAGCTTTGGTGATTTGGCAGGAGAGTTCACAAGACTCAACAGGCCGAGACCTGATACTAGAAATGCATGCACAAAAAAACCAGCAAACACAAAAGAGAAATGGGACAAAGTCTAGATGAAATAAGGTACAAACTTCCAAATATTTTCACCCAGTGAAGTCGTATATGAGATAGGCTTAAACTTTGCCTGTAGTGAGTTGGAGCAATTCTGTCTATCAGAGAAGTTTAGAAGAACTCCAGTATGCAAAAGTTTCACTGGGAGTTGGTTACAGAGGCATATCCTGTTTAGCATACACTGAAAGAAAACAGGTAGTAGGGCCCAGCCTTATGGCAAAGCATGTTAAACCACCACCTATGGCACCAGCACCCCATTGGTCACCAGTTTCTGTTCTGGCAGCTCCACTTCCCAGCCATTTCTTGCTAATCACCCGGGAAACACAATGGAAGATGGCCCAAGTGCTTGGGCCCCTGCCACCCAGGTGGGAACCCCGGATAAAGCTCCTGGCTCCCGGCTTCTGCCTGGCTCAGCCCTGGCAATTGCAAGCATCTGGGAAATGAACGAGTGGGTTGAAGCTCTCTCTCTATCTTTATCTGTCTGTAATTCCAACTTGTAATTTTAAAAATCTTCAAAAAGAAAGCAGGAAATGAGCATAAACCATTTTGTTTGTACATCAAACAGGCACAGAGCCCCAAGCAATCAGGGTGGTGAGAACTCTCCCCAAATTCGAGTTTCCAGACACCAGCCAAGGTCCAACCTTATAAACAGGCCTGCCTTGTGCCTTTCTTCTGCACACCTACCTAAATATTCACGATAAAATGACAGTCCGGATTTGCCTCAAAATCATGAGTGGGTGAAAGTTGACGAGGGTATAAATGACTTAAGACTCACCACAAGCTGATATTGCTGAAGTTAGAGTGTGCGTATATGGATCTTACCATGGTTCTTCCTACTTTGTACATGATTTAGAGTTTTCCATGAGAGAGAGTTGTGTTTGTCTTCAACCATCAAAGGAAAATCAGAATGAGAGCTTAGGCTATGACTCGACAGGGGCTAGAAGCTAATGAGAATGACAGCTAGGGCTTATAGAACCCATGGGTTGGCAGCAAGGTCTGAGGGAAGAAAGGATATCTCAGGCTACTGCAAATAAAGCTTTGAGCCTCTCTGGGAAACACAGAGGGAAAAGGTAGCCGTTTGTCCAGGGCAAATTGTATCTCGAAACCAGAAGTTGAAAGTAATTGAATTAGGATCACAGATTAAGTGGCTGGAGAAATGATTTTTAATATTGCAAATCAGACTTACTATCCTTTGACTCATTAATTGCTGAGCTATAAAGTAATTATGCAGCCACTTTTTCCCATTGCACATTAACAAAGAAAGCAGAATATTCCATTCCCAAATGTGTTCTTCCACGCCAGTACATGCACACACAGTAGCCTTAACACGAGCGAACCCCTGAGATCCGGTTCTACGCAGAGATACTGAGCGCCAGAGAGATGCTAGTCACTAGTCACAGAGATACTAGTCACTGCTGCACAGCATCCCAGACACCATCAACCACAGATGTGCTTACAGGGAGTACACAGAACTGAAGCACATGGGAGAAATACAGGCAAAAGTACGTCCTTCTGGCTAAAACTACAATCTGTATTTAATACTATATTGAGAGACAGATATAATGCAATGTTCTAGCTTATATCAGGGAAAGGCAAAACAAAACAAAAAACTAAAAGCCCATGAGTGAACTACTAGCATAGTAAGCTTTTACTGCTCGGCCCCTCACTCTAACACTGCACAATAAAACAGCTCAATCTGCTGGGGAAAATAAGGAAGGGCCAGACCTCACCAGCAACACAGATGCACACATCTTCCCTTAAACACATAACAAATGCACCATGTTTGTCACCATGTTTGTTTTTTTTGTTCCAAAGAAAGCATGAATGACTCCTCATCAATAAAACATTCCCTACCAGTGGGAATGGCTTTTTATTAATGTATTCACACTTTCTCATCCCATGTGACAAAAAAAAAAAAAAAAAACATAAGATACTATCTAAGGGGTCCAGCACAATGGCTCAATCATTAAATAACCACCTTGCAAGAGCCAGAATCCCATATGGGCACCAGTTTGTGTCCTGGCTGCTCCACTTCCCATCCAGCTCCCTACTTGTGGCCTGGGGAAGCAGTGGAGGACAGCCCAAAGCCTTGGGATCCAGCACCTATGTGGGAGACCCAGAAGAAGCTCCTGGCTCTGGATCAGTTCAGCTCCAGCCACTGCGGCCACTTGGAAGTGAAACAGAGAATGTAAAATATTTCTGTCTCTCCTTCTCTCTGTAAATCTGATCTGCCTTTACAATAAAAATAAATAAATCTTAAGAAAAAAAAAAAGATGCTAGCTCAGGCAAGACTGGCAGCAGAGCCTGAAAGCTTGTCAGTCCCTCTCAGTTCTCACCTCTCCTTTTGTGCATATCTGCATCTTCTGAGCACACAGCTCCTGGGCTTTCATTTTGTATGGTCTAACCACTGGAAGTGAATTTCCTCCTCCAAGAAAAGTCCTACAAATTGGACACAGAATGGCCAAGTAGTCGCCTCTGGCCTAGACACTTGTGGATGAAGTAAGAAAGGATGCCACGATATACAAAATGGTTAGGGATTAAAGGCTGTTCATTTTAATCTAGGAAGACTTTTCTTCCAAAAAGTATCCGCTGCAGAGACTGTGAAAGTACAGCAAAAGAATGAGAGCTTATGGTGTAATAATGAAGGAGTTCCTCCCAAAATTTTGGCAAGAGTTATTTTTTTTCTTTTTATTGCAAAGTTAGATATACAGAGAAAAGGAGAGAGAGAGGAAGATCTTCCATCCATTGATTTACTTCCCAGGCAGCTGCAATGGCCAGAGCTAAGCTGATCCAAAGCTAGAAACCATGAACTTCTTCCAGATCTCCCATGCAGGTACAGGGTCCCAAGGCTTTGGGCCGTCCTCAACTGCTTTCCTAGGCCACAAGCAGGGAGCTAGATAGAAATCAAGGCTGCCAGGATTAGAACCAGGGTCCATATGGGATCCCAGTGCATGCAAGGTGAGGACTTTAGCCGCTACGCTACCACGCTGGGCCTGACTAGAGCTAATTTAGTACATGGGCAAACATCACGTAACAACTCAGCACGTGAGGCTTCATTTAACTACTGACCACCCAGCATTCAGAACAGTTTAAATCATACCAATACACATTTTGAGGAAAACACAGCTCCTCACTCAATCAACCACCCCATGAGGATCTGTGAGATTGGAAAGTTCCTCCGAGTTGCCCTGAGTTGGCACAAGGAGGCTGCATCCATCACTCATTCGACCCGGATTACCTGAAAGAGGGCATGATTTTGAGTGAGATAGCTTTTTTAAACTGCTGAATTTCCAGTAATCTTGCAGCTGTCAGGAGGGAGCGGACAAACCCTTATGAAGGCAGCATATTATTTACAGCAGAGCTCATAACCGAAAATCACCATTGGCTACCTTTTGAAGATTATTTTTTCCTTTGATTTATTTTCTCCACTAGAGCTTCTGTGCTTTCCAATTTAAATACATATATGTATACCTTATTTTTACCAATACATTTTATAAATATTTACACTGAATATATTTATAATTGAAATTCAAATTTGCTTGAAAGGAGAAACAACTAATATATAGAAAATTCAGTGATGGAAAATTATATGTACAACTAAGGTTTGGTTATTTTAAATTTTTAAACAAATTCAAATTTATTTCTAATAACTGCAATTATAAAAATGCAGAAATAATGTTTTTAAAGATTCATTTATTCTTAATTGAAAGGCGGAATTACAGAAAGAGGAAGATAGACAGATCTTTCATCCACTGGTTCACTTCCCAAATAGCCACAGCAGCCTGAGCTGAGCTAATCCTAGATGATCTAAAACCAGGAGCCAGAAGTTCTTCTGTGTCTCCCATGTGAGCGCAAGGGCCGAAGGACTTCGAGCCATCATCTGCTGTCTTCCTAGGCCACTAGCAGGGAGGAGATTCAAAAGTAGAGCAGCCGGAACTCGAACTCATGCTGAGAGGAGAAGAACTAGCCTACTACCTCACTATGTCAGTTCCCAAACAACTTTGTAATAAACATAGGTGGGAATAATAGCGAAAATTTGAGTTTTACTTTGTATATCAAAAACATACACAAAATTGTAGAAATGAGAAACTAAAAGGGACCAATTACTTTTCCAAGCACACAGAGTCAGGTGGTAACATAGGAAGTAATATAAATATTAAGGTAAACATAGGAAGTAATATAAATATTAAATAGCTAACACCCTCAAAATGTGAAATGCCAAAGCATTAGGACGTGAGAGTGGCATGGTGACTCAACAGGCTAATTCTTTGCCTGGTGGCACCATCATCCCACACGGGCACCAGTTTGTCCAGCCGTTCCACTCCCCATCCAGCTTGCTGCATATGGCCTGGGAAGCAGCAGGGGATGGCCCAAAGCCTAGGACTCTGCACTCATGATGGAGACCCATAAGAAGCTCCTGGCTCTCTGCTTTGATCAGCTCAGCTCTGGTAAGGGACAGCCGTTTGGGGAGTGAAAGAGCAAATGGAAGATCTTATCTATCTCTCCTTCTTTATATAGAAAGCTTGCCTTTCAAATAAATTAATTTTTAAAAATAATAGAACAAATTAATTTCTGTTAAAAGTAGAAAGCAATATAAAATTTACCTACAGACATAGACATTTATTAGGTTACACATCTTAAAAATGACTGGAAGGGGGCCTGGCTGCAGTAGCCTAGTGGCTGAGGTCTTCCCCTTGCATGCACTGGAGTCCTATGTGGACACCGATTCTAATCCTGGGAGCCCTGCTTCCCATCCAGCTCTCTGCTTGTGGCCTGGGAAAGCAGTCAAGTATGGACTGAAAGTCTTGGACCCAGCACCCATGAGGGAGACCCAGAAGAGGCTCCTGGCTCTTGGCTTTCGATTACCTCAGCTCTGGCCATTACAGCCAACTGGGAAGTGAATCAATGGGCAGAAGATCTTCCTCTCTGTCTCTCCTTCTCTCTGTATATCTGAATTTCTAATAAAATAAATAAACAAATCCTTAAAAATTTCACTGGAAGGGGCCCGGCAGCGTGGCCCAGCAGCTAAAGTCCTTGCCTTGAACGCGCCAGGATCCCATATGGGCGCTGGTTCTAATCCCAGCAGCTCCACTTCCCATTCAGTTCCCTGCTTGTGGCCTGGGAAAGCAGCTGAGGATGGCCCAAAGCCTTGGGACCCTGCACCCGTGTGGGACACCCAGAAGAAGTTCCTGGATCCTGGCTTCGCATCGGCCGTTGCGGTCACTGTGGGAGTGAATTATTGGACAGAAGATCTTCCTCTCTGTCTCTCCTCCTCTCTGTATATCTGACTTTGTAATAAAAATAAATAAATCTTAAAAAAAAATTTCCTGGAAGGATACCTGAAGTAAAATTTTCATATAGTGTTACTTTACCTAACAGAAATCTTCCTCAAAATGACTTAAAAGGAAGTTTATATTAAACCATCTCAATAATTTCTGCATCTAAATAAAACAATGACTAAAACAGCTATAAAATAACTCCAGATTTCTGCTTCTAGATGTGCTTCAGTAACCTGTATCTGATCAACTTTCTCACCAAGAACTATGAAAGCCAGAATAAAATGTCAAAAAAAAAAAAAACCCTACCATAACCAACAGATTGAAGACTTTCAAGAGTAGCCAAGAATCACAACCTGAGGGGAAAAATCCCCAAGAGAAGCCTGCAGAGGTGGCCCTGCCTTTGCTTGCATTTCCTGCTGAGGCCTTCTGCCCACTCCCCTCCTGGGATGCAGAGGCCGAGTGGATTATCAGCCCAGGATCGTGTACTCTCAGTGGTCTAAGAAGACAAAACCCCGCAGCACCAGGAGCCCTGAATGCCAGGCAAGAGGAGTCCAGACCTCAGAGTAAAAGAAATGGATTTAGTTGTCCTGAATCTGCCCTTCAAGCATCTGTGCTAGTTCCTAAACTCTAGATGTTCGGGGAAAGCGGTTAAGAAGCCAAGCAGAAAGCAAGTACTAAGAAGCTGACGGACTAAGTAGAGATTGTGGCCATGTCACTGCACAAAAGCTAAACTCACAGCCGGCAAGAATGCTGGTGAATATGCTCCAGCCTCTCAATTGGTATCCCTAAAATATTAAGATGCTAAAACAGAGGGTTGGAAGATACTACACAACAGCCTAAGTTGCTGTCTGGGAAGCCCACATCCCATATCAAGAGTTTCCAGCTCAAGTCCCAGCTACTCTGCTTCCTATCCAGCTTCCTGCTAGTGCCTCCTGAGAGGCAGCAGGTGATCAAGCCCTTGCCACCAACATGGGAGACCTAGAGTTCCTGGCTTCAGCACAGCCCTGACTATGGACATCCAGGAGATGAACCAGCAAATTAAAGATGTGTGTGTGTGTGTGTGTGTGTGTGTGTGTGTGTGTGCGCCTTTCAAGAAGATGAGAATAAATGAACATTTAAAAAAAAAAAAAGATTAAGGCTAAGCAGGAAAGAGCTGCTACAAAGCCTGAAGTACAGTGAAGAATCACAGTCCCTCAGGCACTGCCGGAAGAAAATAAAATCATATTTAGAAAAAGATATCATCCAGAGCCTCTATAACTTTATATTCAAATAGGATGTGCTCCACCCAATCAAAATTCAGCAGGCTAGGAAGAGACGCAAACCAAAATCCAAGATAAAATTTTGAGTTCCTGATAGACTTTTGTATTATTAATACTTCGTCAGATTCGTAGATTAAAATTTCTTTTCTTTTTCTCCAATTCTATCAGTTGTATCTTTACTCCACTGATTATTTCCTTTTCTATGCAGGAGCTTCTGTGTTTGAAATAAATCCCAATTCTCTATTTTGCATTTGTGCTTTTGGGGGCTTAGCCAGGAAATTACCGACTACACTGGTGTCTTAAATGTTTCTGTTGCCCATGTTTTCACAGTTTCAAGTCCTACATTTGACTCTTTGATAAATCTTGAGTTGATATGGTGGGAGGTATGGATTTAGTTTCATTCTTCCACAGATTCATCTCCAGTTTGCTATAAAGGCTAGCCTTTCTCCAATATATATAATTGACACCTTGATCAAAAATTAGTTGGTTGTATGTTCAAGGCTAATTTCTGGGTTTTCTATTTTGTTCTACATGAGACAGTAATAATAGGGAAAGCTGGGTGTGGTTTTTATTGTAATAAATCTATCATGCCACTATATATTAGTAACAACAGGGAAGTTGGGTGTGTGGCATATGGGAACTCTGCATTGATATTTAGTAAACTTAAAACTATTCTGAAATAAAAAGCTTACTTTAAAAATCTGCATACCATATGATCCAGCAATAGCACTCCTAGGAATATATCCAAAACACCTGTATCATGAGAAACCAACATGCACCCCTATGTTCATAGCAGCACAATCAGTAATTGTAAAAACATGGAAGCAACCAAAATGCCATCAGTAGAAGACTGGATAAGAAAGCTATGGTTCATCTACTCCATGGAATACTACTCAGCTATTAAAAAAAACAAAATGCAGTTCTTTATGGCCAAATGGGCCCAACTGGAAACCATAATGCTAAGGGAAATGAGCCAATCCCAAAAGGTTAGATACCACGTTTGCCTTAATTTAAGATGAAATGATGTCAATATGAAAAATAGTGCCTGTAAAATGTAATATGATCTCAACCTCAAGCAGCCTATCTCACATGCAATCAGATATTGTGAAGTAACCAACGAACCAACAATCAATGTGAGCCAGACTGTTTATGATCTACATCAAAGGACTGTAAAACCTAATATACTTTTAATTCCCTACGTTATTCCGTAATGGGGTGGGAGAGTTCCATCACCCTAGAAGGTGTGAGGAAGATGTGAAATATTAGTTATTCTTCACTAGGGCATTGAGGATTTATCTGCACTCCCCTTCTAAAACTGTTCCGCAACTAAACTGTTGACATATGTCTTGTTGGAGTGATAAGCCAGTCTAGACTACCCGAAAAAACAGCCAGATTCAGCAAAATTATGCTCCAATGCTATAAAAGGTTAAATATTATAATGAAAATAGACACAAGACAGCTGAACAGTAATCTATACCTATTTCAAGATGTATAGAACCCGTTGTATATAAACTAAAATTGAAATGCCAATGAAGTAGTCACAGGATGTGGTTAAGAACTTGCATTTATTTTTAACATACTGGTTACTCAATACTATGTCAATTAATCCCATAATGTTACAAATTGTTGCTGATGTCATGTTGGAGCTTTTAATTGATCAGGATGATACTCTGCTGGCTCTACCTTCAGACCAGAGAAGGTCTCCCTAAAAAGCTGTTGAACTTATCTGGACAATAGATGCTGGACTCTATACTTGGTATATGCTTGCAATGAAGGAATCTCAACTGACCTTGCACTGTGGTTATGCAACAAGGTGGAGGAATCCACCATGGGGGGAGGGCTAGGGGAGGGGTAGGGAAATCCCAGTGCCTATAAAACTGTCACATAATGCAGTATGTAATTAATTAAATTTTAAAAATGGAAAAAAATAAATAGACCATAGATAAGGATCTGCATGTGATCTAGATACTAGAGAGATCAAAATAACTATGATTAATATACTAAAAATAGGCAAGTATTTTAATAATCTTGTCATACAAGCTGAGTATTTTTTTTAAAAGCAGGCAAAGGAGTGAGAGCACAGGGGTTAGGTTACCAGTCAGGAGGCCTGCAATGCCGGCATCCCATCCTGGAGCATCGGCGCGAGTTCTAATCCAGCTTACTCTCAGTGCACCTAGGAGAGCAGCCAAGACAGCCCATGGACATGGGGACCCGGATGGAGCTACCAGCCCCAGCTGTTGCAACCATTTGGGGAGTAAACCAATGGATGGAAGTAAACCAATGTCTCTTACTCTCTGTTTCTCCTTCAAACAAACTAAACACTAGAAAGAAAGAAAAACAAATATAAAAGATCCAATGCCTTCTGAGTGTCAGCAAATGATAAAATTTAAGAATAATTTGGAAATGCCATAATGCCATAATGCCATCTCCTGAGATGACAAAATTTTCTTAATTTCCCTAACTACCCTTGCCCAAAAAGCTTCTCTGTAATTTTTCAGCTGTATTTCCCTAACTACCCTTGCCCAAAAAGCTTCTCTGTAATTTTTCAGCTGTATTTCCTCATCTAACTGTAACTGAAATGTTCACATCAAATTTCCAAACATCTTACTATTATACAGTGTAAAAAGTAATATGACCAGAATAAACATACAGTTGATATGGCTTTACCATAAGCTTCACACCAGAGTTAGGAAACCAATAGAAAGAGAACCCCCAAAATTCTGCATGGAATTTTTCTAGGTCTTCAAAATGCTGGCACTATTTTTCCCTTGTCTTTTTCATATTTTGTTTTCTTCTCCCTCCCCTCCCCCACCAAGATTCAAGAACACACAGGTACCAAAGAAACAATCCTGGCTGGGAGACTGGTGTGGCCTCCTCACACTCATCCTTTAACCGAAGCGTTCCACCCACTCACTCTTACTCACACCCAGTGTTGCCTGTATTACCGAATCTTCAGGCCTTGCCTGGGACATTCAGGTTTCTAGGCCTGAGTGACTACACTTCTCAGGAAACAGGCAAAGGACCCAGAAATTATGACTAGGACTGGGCTATTAGATATTAGTAGTCATGTTGTATAATGCCCAGATCATAGCTAGAATTAATCTTTCACTTCTGCATGCTGTTATATTCCCATGTTATCTGTACACTGAACAAATCCTCTACGTTGGCACTTCATTTGCATTAAAGCCGCATGCTTTGTTACCACGAACGGAAAGGTCGGATTAGGTGGATTCAACCATGACTCATTTAATTGTGTATTTAACAAGAAGTCCAGAGGACGCAATATCAGGGTCATGCTAACAGCTCACTAACATCTTTAAGACCCCGGACTCTATCTTCCTGTTCTACCACATTAGCTTAAAAAGATTTTTTGCTTTTTCATTCTCAGACTTGTTTCATGATGCAAATTAGCTATGACAACTCCATACATCATATACCATATTTAGGGCTGGAAGGAAAAAGGGGGCATACATTCAGACTGTTCCCATCTTTCTGTTCTTTTATCAGAGATGGGTTTGCTTTTTCCTAAAAAAAAAAAAAAAGGCCCTTCAGAATATTTCTGGTTATATTCCATTGGCCAGCACTGATTCGTCTAGCTTGGCCTACCTGCAGGAACATTAGAAAATGATATATTCGGCTGTCAAACCCTTATAGTGGCAAGAGAACAAGGGTTAAGACAGGCCTTGGGGATTCAAGCAGCAGTTTATGATACATCTATATTATGCATACAAAGTTAGTTATGCTAGTTAATTATAATCAGTTATAGATATAGAACTTCTAAAAAAAAATCCTAGGTTAGTACAGTTCCCTTTACAAGACAAAAATTTGTTAAACTGTTAAAAATGCTGATAGGCCCAGCGTGGTGGCCTAACGGCTAAAATCCTCGCCTTGAACACACTGGGATCCCATATGGGAGTTGGTTCTAATCCTGACGGCTACTCTTCCCATCCAGCTCCCTGCTTGTGGCCTGGGAAAGCAGTCGAGGACGACCCAAAACCTTGGGACCCTGCACCCAAGTGAGAGACCCGGAAGTTCCTGGTTCCTGGTTTCAGAATGACGCAACACTGGCCATGTGGTCACCTGAAGAGTGAATCACTGGACAAAAGATCTTCCACTCTGTCTCTCCTCCTCTCTATATATCTGACTTTCCAATAAAAAAAAATAAATCTTTTTTAAAAAATAAAATTAAGGGCCCCGGCGCGGTGGCGCAGTGGTTAAGGTCCTTGCCTTGCACGCCTGGGATCCCATATGGGAGTTGGTTCTAATCCCGGCAGCCCCGCTTCCCTTCCAGCTCCCTGCCTGTGGCCCAGGAAGGCAGTGGAGGACGGCCCAAGGCTTTGGGACCCTGCACCCGCATGGGAGACCCGGAAGAGGCTCCTGGCTTCGGATCAGCATAGCATCGGCCGTTGCGGCTCACTTGGGGAGTGAATCATCGGACGGGAAGATCTTCCTCTCTGTCTCTCCTCTCTGTATATCCACCTTTCCAATAAAAATAAAATAAATCTTTAAAAAAAAATTAAAGTGCTGATGACAGGACCCTATGTCAGATGGTGCTGAAGTGCTAAGCTGATAGATTATAAATGACAGTGTATCTCCATCCAAGTCTCTGACCTGGAATGAAGACAATATTGTACTAGTGTACAAAACTGACACCCTGAAACCTTCCAAACACTTTAAGGATGTGACAAGTGAAAATTAGGAAACACAATTTTTAAAAATAAACCAATTTTTATGAATTATTTTAAAAAGTCAAGATAATCTTAAGCATTAGTGTGAATGGACTCCAGAATTATGGATCCGGTTCCAAGCTTTACACATATGCGCACACACACACACACACACACACACACACACACACACACACAGAGTGCTCTCCCCTGTCCCAGCCCAGGTAGGCAGGTTAAGTCACTGACTTACTCATGGTCACAGAAGGAAAAACTCAACCTAAATTCTAGAGGTCATGCTTTTTTTTTAAAGATTTATTTATTATCCTTATTGAAAAGGCAGACTGAGAGAATGGAATACACAGAGAAAGATCTTCCATCTACTGGCTCACTCCCCAAGTGGCCACAATGGCCAAAGCTGAGCCAATCCAAAGGCAGAAGCCTGGAGATTCTTCCGGGTCTCCCACAAACAGGTGCAGAGTCCCAAGACTTTGGGCCATCCTTGACTGCCTTCCCAGGCCACAAGCAGGGAGCTGGATGGAAGTGAAACATCTGGGACATGAACCAGCAACCATATGGGATCCTGGAAGATGCAAGGCAAGGATTTAGCCACTAGGCTATCATGCCAGCCCCGGGCTCATGTTCTTAATCATATCCTATTATACTTTATTATTTCAATAATTCTCATTGGTATATCCAAGTCATTTCACACAATTTTTATTAATCATTCAGATTCTTAAAATTTTACTTTTAAAAAACTTGAAAATACTCTGGATTGACCTTTGGCCTAGTGGTTAAGATGCATCCATCCCACTGCAATTGATTCCATTGGTTCCAGCTTCTGAGTTTAGCTTGCTACCAAGATAGCCCTGGGAGGTAGTAGCTGATGGCACAGGCAGTTTTGGATTGAGTGTTGTTTCTGGCACTAGTTCTGCTTTGCCCTTTGCTCTAACTATAGGGTGCAAACTGGTAGATGGGAATGTACTCTGGCTTTTTCTCTCTCTTAAAGATTTATTTTATTTTTAATTTGAAACACAGAATTACAGAGAGAAGGAAGAGTCTTAGAGGCCTTCCATCCACTGTTTCAACCCCCAAATGGCTGTAATAGCTGGAGCTGAGCCAGAAGCTTCTTCTGGGTCTTCCACATGGGGATAGGGACCAAAGGACTGATCCATCTTCTGCTGTTTTCCCAGGCGCAATAACACGGAGCTGGATCAGAAGTGGAACAGCTAGGACTGGAACCAGTATCTATACAGGATATCACAGGGAGAAGCTTAACTTATGATAGCACAGTCCTATAATCTCCGCTTCTAAAACGCCCCTACACACACATTGCAAATTGTCTTCCTCTGCTTTTGCTTTCATAGGACACCTTATGAACACAAATCCCAAAAGAGCAAAACTATTATAATCACATTTTTCAAAAACCTAGAATCAGTTCATCCAGATTTCTCTTTACTAGCTTTAGAAAAACTCAGAAACAAAATACAACTAACCTAGCACCCCCTGCCAAAAAAACACACACCCACCAAAAAAAGACACTATTACATTAAGACAATATACAAATAACAAAAACAAAAACTGTGAAACATCCGCTTCAGTGCCATGTGCTCCAATCCTTCCTGCTTTATCCATTGAGTTGGCTACTCGATAGTAAAATGGCCAACGCTGCCTTAGGTATGCAGCCATTCCCTGAGTTCCTGGAGCCGTTCTCTCCCTCATGGCCCCTGGCACTGGGGTCATTGGTCCTGTTTGTCTCACACATAGCTGGTAACATACATTTGGGCAATTAAACCCTTAGGCCCCAATTTTAAATGACTCTTTTTTCAACTTCTAAAAAATTGTGTTTTTTTAAAACTTTAATTTTCATTAAACATTAATCTAGCTCCTGAACACACACACACAAACCTTTTCAACAATGACTGATACCTTTTTTTTTTAAGGTGTATTTATCTGAAAGTCAGAAGTACACAGTGAAAGGGAGTGACAGAGAGCATGAGAGAGGGAAAAAGAGAGAAATTGCTTGTTCACTCCCTAATTTGCTGCAACAGCCGGAACTCCACAACATGCAGAAACCAGGAGCTACATTTGGGTCTCCCACGTGGATGGCAGACCCAGATATCCAAACTTGGCCCAACTGCTACTGCTTTCCCAGGCCATCAGAACGGAGTTGGATCAGAAGTGGAAAAAGCCAGGCCAGTGCGCATATGTGATGCCTGATTCACGGGTAGCAGCTTAATGTGCATGATGTCACCTCAATTCACTCCTTGTTGTCTGCCCCAAAACTGCAAACCATATGTTATGCATATTTTTGCTGCTGGTCTCTGCTCATCTATTATTAAAATTAGATGTAAACTGAACTACTTTCTGGTTCTCGCAAAGGAAGCCAACAGGATTACATATAGGAAAGGACAGCGTTACTTAAGTCTTTCCCAGACTCGGGCTATCTGTGCCCAGCATGCATCTTTCTGTAACTTCTTGCAAGAAAAAAACCAAATCAAGGTCAACTGGCAGGAGGCAGGATTGGGGAAACAGAGATGGAGACACAAACAGCGTTCTTCCCCCTCCAGCAACCCAGCAGACAATCCCAGCTGGGATTCGCCACTCTACTTGTACACACAACTGTTTGCTTGCTAGGTCAACTGTATACAAACCAACCTTTGACAGCTGTAAAAAAAAAAAAAAAAGATCGTGGCCATTTTTAGATCCTGACAAACCACAGTGCAAGCTCTGATTTTTGGAAAACTGTCACCTAAGGCAGCCAGTGAGCAGCCTCAACAGGGAAGGAGAGGGCCTGGTGCGGTAGCCTAGTGGCTAAATCCTTGCCTTATATGCACTGGGATCCCATAAGGGCGCCAGTTCATGTCCCCAATGCACTACTTTCCATCCAACTCCCTGCTTGTGGCCTGGAAAGGCAATCAAGGATGGCTCAAAGCTTTGGGACCCTGCACCCACACGGGAGACCCAGAAAAAGCACCTGGCTCCTGGCTTTGGATCAGCTCAGCTTTGGCCACTGTGGCCACTTGGGGAGTAAGACAGCGGATGGAAGATTTTTCTCTGTGTATCTCCTTCTCTCTGTATATCTGACTGTCCAATAAGAATAATAAATAAATCTGAAACAAACAAACAAAAAACAGGAAAGGAGAGAAACTTACCACCTGACCTACATGATTCACACTGAAATCAGAACCACCTGAGGAGGAGGGCAGGACAAGCAATAGCTTAAAACACAGTGTGTGCCGCTCTTCCCTGGCTTCTTGGGATAAACGAGGGCGGCGGGAGTGAGGGGGGAGGTTGGGAGAGTAAAAAAGCTCTACAGTCTTTTAACGAGGCTGTTATTCCATTAATAATTTGAAGCAGTTTTTGTTTCGCTAGAATTAATTAACACGATCCTTCTGCCTCATGCTCCAGCTGCATCTGACGTCACTGTGAAGGCAATGCAAAACGGAAACCAGAGGACAACCGTCCATTGATGGAGAAGTTGCTTAGCGTGAAGGGCCGCAGGAGGCAGCGCCCGCGCAGGCGCACTGAAACACCTTTTGTCTTCCTAGAGCCCACATTCTCAACAACTCAGTCTAAAATCTTAAATGCCGCCCAGCTTAAGTCAGTATTCGAACTGGAATCCTGGAGCAAGAACCATTTATCCATCTATTTCACCTATATATATTTTAGACTTCACCTTAGCCAAAAGGCTGAGAAGTGATCATCTATATAGATCGATAGATAAATAGATAGATATAGATACAGATCTATATATAGAGAGAATTATATATATATACATATATATACATATATATATAAATAATTAATTTGGTCTCTTTAGAGGCCTTTCAGAATTTCTTAAATTTCTTCTTAGTCTTCTCGGGAATGTGATTCTCTTGACTCCCCTGCTGTATTTCTCCATGTCTTTAGCCTTCCATCAGTCTCTCTGTTTCTGAAGCCAACAGCATCTCAACAGCCAGGTTTTCCTGCCATTACGTACAGATTCAGAAGCCTAATGAATCCTGAGTGACGTTTTAAGAGATTTTATTTATTAGGGCTGGCACAGTGACACAGCAAGCTAATCCTCTACACTGTAGCGCTGGCATCCCCTATGTTCATGTCCTGGCTCCTCCACTTCCAAAGCAGCTGTTAGTGCACTGGAAGAGCAGCTCCTTGGGCCCTTTGGATCAGCTCAACTCCAGCCGTTGCAGCCGGTCGGGGGACTGAACCAGCAGATGGAAGACCTTCTCTATCTCTCCTTCTTTCTGTAAAATCTATTTTGCTAATGAAAATAAATAATATTTTAATAGTAATTTTATTAAATTTTTTTTTACTTGAAAGGTAGCATTAGAAGGGATCTTTCCTCTTCTAGCTCAATTTCCAATCGGCTACAATATCCAGGGTTGGGGCAGGAGTCTGGAATTGCATCCCATGGGTCATCTTGCTTTTTCCCGGGCCAGGGAGCTGGACAGGGAGTACAGCAGTGGGAACATGAAGCAGAGCCCATACGGGCTGATGACTTAACCTTCTGCAGCACAATGCAAGCCCCAAGAATGGCTTTTCTTATAAGGAAGCAGACATAGTAATGATTCCATGATAATAGAATCCATCCTGCCATGCAGCCTCTACAATACTGTAGGATGAAGCGACCCTTTGATCTGTCCAACGGAAGCCAATCGACAGCTTGATTTGCATGGTGCATCAATTACTAATAGTACTCTGCCATCTGCATGGTCTGCAGAATTTCTTTCTAGTAAGCTGCAGCAACTGATATACCCTGATATCACAAATAGGTAATTATATTTGAGCATTGATTACTGAGGGCTTTAATATTGCTGTGAGTTTTTTAGTGTTCTAAGCTTTAACTAATTAATCTTCTTAACACTGACACCACAATCACCAAGTTCTGGTACCAATACTGTTACTGCAGAAAAAGGGGGATGTTGTGCAATTACAACCAAATTCATAAAATCTATAACTAATCTTTCCTTAAAAAGAATGCAAGTTGTAGTAACCACGAGCAGACTTGAGGAATAACATGATAAATTCACGCAATATTATACTTTGAAGCCATCAAAAAAACATATTGTAAAAGAACATGTACTGGAATGGGAAGGTTTTTTATATTGCACTAAGAAAGCAACCTCGCCACAAAGTAACTTAGATGGACATACATCAAACTACTGAGAATATCTGGACAGGGCTGGGGAGAATGCGATCAGCGCCAAGGCACAGCTGCTGCCTTTGAGCACTGCTTTGAGTCTTGGCTGCTCCTCTTCCAACTCAGCTTCCTGCTAGTGCACCTGGAAAAATAACAAAGACAGTCCCAGTACTTGGGTTCCTGCCACCACGTGGGAGACCCAGATGGAACGCCTAGCTCCTGCCTGTGGCCTGGCTGATCTATCACAACTGTGGGCGTTTGGGGGGGCAATCAGTAATGGGAGATTCTCTCCCTTTCTTTTTCTCTAGCATCTTCCCTCCCTCCATCACAACACTCTGCCTTTCAAATAAGTAATGAATACATATTTTAAAGTTAAGATCTGAGGAGCATAAGAATATCTGCATTTTTTAGATGTCTAAATTTTCTGAGGATTTGCACTGGACATTTACTATTTTCACAGCAGCTTTTTTTTTTTTTAAAAAAAAGAAAAATAGCTCCCAAGGTAATTGTACAAGTCATTTTCTATACTGTTTCACATCTATTATTAGTAAAGGTAATGGAACATCTTTTGCCATAGAAGACACTCAATTATATGTTCATAGAAGAGAGACAGTTTTTTCACTTGCCTTTAAAAATAGCAAAAAGATTACTGGGTCACTCCTATGAGCCAGGACTTTTCACACATTTTGTTAAAAGTGAGGCATTAGGGAGAGCCTCTGTGTGTGTGTGTGTCTGTGTGTGTGTGTCTGTGTTAGAGGAACAACCAAAACCACAGCTGACAATATGTGTAGTGTAATATAACCTTTCAATTCCCCAAAGACTCACTACCACCACTAAATACAGAAGCCAACTCAAGTTGCCTTTACTGTGTGCTTCCTAGGTAGGGGATTCTGGAAAGACCAAAACGTGGTGAACACAGTCAAGAAAACTGGAACTCAGCCTTCAGACGCAAGGCCTGTGTAGTGTCTCAGTGCAGTAGGCCATGGCCTTGCATTAGATCATCTATGAAACTGGCTAAAAATGTAGATTCTGGGCTGGGCTTTTGGTATAGCTTTTAAGATGCTATTTGAGATGCCCACATCCAATACTAGAGTGTCTATATTCTATCCCAGTTCTGATCCTGATTCTAGCTACCTGCTAACGCATACCAGCAAGGCAGGAGATGGCAAGTCCGCTCCCCGCCACCCACATGGGAGACATGGATTGAGTTCCCTGGCATAGCCTTGGCTATTGCAAGCAATTGAGGGAGTGAACCAGGGAATGAGATATCTCTGCCAGTCTGTCCCTCTCTCTGTCTTTTAAATAAATATAAAATGCAGATTCTAGAGGCAGGATGAATAAATTTACATTTTAAAACTTCCTAGGTTATTGCTACATTCAGTAATGTTTGCAAAGCCCCAGTGTCGTGAAAGTTCAAGACAAGATGGCAGGGATGCTGGTGTTGTGGGTAGTGGATTAAGCTGCTGCCTGCAGCACCTGGGCTGCCAGTTAGATTCTCAACTATACCTACATGGGAAACCCAGAAGTTTCTGGCTCCTGGCTTTGGCCTGGACTAGTCCTATCATTTTGGGAGCTAACCAGCAGATAGGAGATTGGTTCTGTATCTCTCTCCTTCAAATAAATTAATATTTTTTTAAAAAAGGGTTAAAAAGATTATGAGTATTGATTAACAGAGTATAAAATAAGCTGATTCTATGGATAAGCAGGGCGTAAGAGGAAGGAACTGTGCATCAGCCAGGACTGTAAGAGAGAGAGGCCAGCAGGTGAAGCTCTGGACTCTGGGTCAGTATAGTTCATCACAGCACAGGACTGTAAGAGAGAGAGAGGCCAGCAGGTGAAGCTCTGGACTCTGGGTCAGTACAGTTCATCACAGCACAGGACTGTAAGAGAGAGAGGCCAGCAGGTGAAGCTCTGGACTCTGGGTCAGTACAGTTCATCACAGCACAGGACTGTAAGAGAGAGAGGCCAGCAGGTGAAGCTCTGGACTCTGGGTCAGTATAGTTCATCACAGCACAGGTTGAAAAAAGAGAACGATTGGAAGTACTGGAGAACTGATGAGGAGAGCAGGGAATTTTTCTTCCCTGGGACCACCCTGACTGTGAGACAGGAAACCCAGGAAGTTACTGAAGCACGAAGTCATCTGAATGCTGAAATGTTAAAAATCAGAAATGTGGAGAAAACTTTGCAAGGATACTTGAATGTCATTTCATTCAGTCAGTCATTCAATCTTTGACTTGGCACTTGCTAGGTGCCAAATGATGCTCTAAATGGTGAGTTTTTAAAAAAAAATCACTAAATTACATTTTGGGTGAACTGTATGATATATGAATTATATCTCAAATAAAGATCTCATTCAAGCAAAATAAACATTTTCCCTTATCTTTAAGGTGCTCAGAGGGAACACAGTGGACTGCAATGCAGTCTCTGAGTGTCGGGGCAGAGGTTTACAGGGATACAAGGTTGCAGCCGTTCCCAGCATGTCAGGCCCCATACAATCAGGCTTCACCTACCTGCAAGGCTGCTGTACACACCATGACCGAAAGGCTTCAGAAACCCCTACACTTCTGAGTGTTACAAAGATCCCGTTCTAAGTTGCTGCCTTTAGCTCCAGGTATATTTCACTCCTTTCTAATGGGTTTTTTTTAATATTAATTTTTTCATTTTTATTGAAAAACCAGATACATAGAGACGGGGAGAGACAGAGAGGAAGATTGTCCATTTATTGATATACTCTCCAAGTGGACGAAACAGTCGGAGCTGAGCTGATCCACAGCCAGGAGCCCGGAGTTTCTTATGGGTCTCCCATGCGGGTGCAGGGTCCCAAGGCTTTGGGGCATCCTCGACTGTTTTCCCAGGCCACAAGCAGAGAGCTGGATGGGAAACAGGGCTGCTGGGATTAGAACCAGAACCTATATAGGATCCCAGTGCGTGCACCAGGTTACCAGGTTAGCCACCAGGTTAGCCACCAGGTTACCGCACCAGCCCCATCCTAATGTTTTAAAGCAGGTAGTAATAGAGTTCAGGGTTCTCATCATTCCCTTGAAGGCAAAATATATCCATTGCCTGCTCTAGACAAATGTGTGTTCCAATGGCATGCTGTCCGCAAGAAAATGATGAATTGCCAATATTTTTTTAACATTTGCTTATTTATCTACTTAACTGAAAGGAAGAGACAAAGAAAAGGAGAGATCTTCTATCCAGTGGCTCACTTACTCAAGTGGCTGCAATGGCCGCCAGGGCTGGGCCAAGCCACAGCCACAAGCCTGGAATTTCTTTGAGGTCTCCCTCGTGGGCAGCAGGGTCCAGGTTCTTACTTGGACCATCCTTCACTGCCTTTTAACGCGCATTAACGGGGAACTGGATTGGACATGGAGCAGTTGGAATTTGAACTGGAGCTCCAACATGAGATGCTGGCGTTGCAAGTGGCAGCTTAACCCCTTGTATCACAACAAGGCCACCAGCACATTTCAGCAAATTACAATTACTTTAACAATACTCTTAAGACAAGAATACCACAGTTCTTTCTCTTTTAACTGAATCATTCTCTCTGGCCCATTTTCTTCCAAGATCAAGGAGAAAGAGTGAATAGCATTGAAAATAGAAAAAGAAACTCTTCTGGATTTCCAAAAGGTTAACTTTTTTTGCAATAACTATATGTATTTCTACTGTAAGAAGATTTCTCAAAACAGAATAAAAATACTGAATGGCAGAAAGCAGCTTCCAGAAGTAGGACATCTGGTCACCCTAGCCCTGTGGCAATGCACATTAAAAGTGCTATTTTTAAAATGAAACGAATGTGAATGCCCCACACTGCATAAACAAATATGCAATTTCTTGCCAAAGAGAGGTAGATTTTGACTAAAACAGATCAATTCAAACAAGGATTTTGCACAAAGTTCTAACAGTGAAAAAGTCCAATAGCATAACCAGGCAACAGAATATTAAAATATTTTCAACAAATTTTGTAATAATAAAAAAATCCTCACTCTGATCCTTACACATTGTATCATAAAGTCATTATTATGCACCCTTATAAAATTACAAATTGCATATCAATTAAAATTCTTTTTTAAGATTATTTAAGAGCATTACGATTACAGATAAAAATCTTAACAAAATTAACAGTTGATTCTTATTTCAGTGTGGGTGTACACAAATATGTTGGGCATAATAGCAAAGTACAATAGAGCTTAAGGGTGGGGAGATAATGTGAAACAACTGGAGGTTAAATAGGATGATAGGGTGGGCAGACTAGTGTCAAAGGCAGAACATCTCCAAATATGAACAAGGGGTGCTACGGACAGTTAAAAAGATGGAAAAAGAAACTGCACGACCTATCTATCACTGGGCAAGAGAATAAGACATGGAAGTGACCATGTGAAGAAAATACAATAAAATAGGATGGTGGAGAAATACTGCAGGAACAAACCAGTAGCAAAGATGACATTAGGACCCCCCTAATCAACTAAGATTGAATAGAACAGCCTTCAAATCTTCTATCTCTGATGTGCTATTCATATCAATAATATTTGCTGTACAGTTCTCTTTGGATTTTTTTTATAAAGATTTATTTATTTTTGGAAAGGCAGAGAGGAGAGACAGAGAGGAATATCTTCTGTCCAATGATTCCCTCCCCAAGTGAGCGCAACGGCCGATGCTATACCCATCCGAAGCCAGGATCCAGGAACTTCTTCGGGTCTCCCACGCGGGTGCAGGGTCCCAAGGCTTTGGGCCGTCCTCGACTGCTTTCCCAGGCCACAAGCAGGAAGCTGGATGGCAAGTGGAGCGGCCGGGATTAGAACCGGCGCCCATATGGGATCCCGGGGCGTTCAAGGCAAGGACTTTAGCCGCTAGGCCACACCGCCAGGCCCTCTATGGATGTTTTTTAACTCAAAATTATTTTGGGGGAGAAAGACACATACAATCCTCATGGTCACGCATAACACTCCCATTCTGCTCTCCGGTCACAGAGGGGTAGAACAGCATCTCCTGTCACTTCTGCAGCAGTGGGTGTCAACTCCAGGAAGTGATTTCACTTCATCTATCCAGCATTATTGCTTTTGACAGGGACAGCTCTCAGCCAAGCCACAAGTGAGCCCTGACTTCTCATGGTATTCCTCCCCCACTGCCTACTGGGCACAGACAGAGAGCACATGACTCCTAGCAAGGACAGTGGAAGTCCTCTCTCAGGCTGTCTTCTTCCGTGGCCATGTCTGTAAGATCATGCTGTCTGCAGGTGCTACCTACCATCCTTCCACCTCAAAAAGAACTATTCGAAGGATAGAACTAATGTCAGACAGTGCAGGAGTCACTGACACAGCACCCCTGGCCCAAAGAAAACACGTCTGAGCCTTGAATCCAGCCATGCCAGCCTTGAGGGGAATACAAGCAATGGAAATCCTCTGTGACTTTAGTCTCTGCTACAAGCAACTGAAGCAGCTTTGGCTGACTAACTGTAACACGTCAGAGAGAACTTAAGTTGGTGTGTCAGAACTGCCATGCCTGGTTACACAGGTCCTCTTTATTTGCATACCACATCTCTGGTCACACCATAACTTCAGGCACTAGATTTCATACATGTAAAACTTAACATTTAATGTAGAAATTAATTTTAAATGACATACATTTATCTATGTTAAGATCTAACAAGGAATCTAAAATCTCAGATTTAATGTATAACCTTCTACTATTCTTGGTATCAGATACGTCACCATTTTTCCAGCTTAGTTTTATCTTTATAAACAAGAACATTCTATCGCTTTAACCCTTCTACAATCTTCCCTGCTCTCTTCATTCTATGTCTCCTATTCTGAAATTTCTCTAGTTTCACTATGTCCACATGCACAGGATTCCTGGAAAGACAAAGCAGGCTCTTGTTTCAAGTGGTCAAGGACAGTCAAGTTTATCTTTTGTATATTGAATCTCCCTCCAATGACTTTATTTTGAAATCAAAGCACAATCACATCACTAATAATATCTATAATTGGCAAAAGTCTCTGTTGGAAAAGAAATGTTTACTGCTAATATCTGTTGGGTTAGGCAAATTCCAAGTGAGGAGGATTCAGAGAGAGATACAGAAAGTCCGAGGTATGAAGAAGTCAGGAATAAGTTTGTGCAAAGCTTAAATTATAGTCACGCAAACTCACACTGATGTTGCAACCAAGGTAGATGGGGAAGGGGAACCATTAAAGGAAAAACCTGACCAAAACACATTTCAGAAAGTTAAAAAAAAAAAAACTAATGAAATGAGGCATCAAAGGCATGCAATTTGAATACAGGCAGAAGGGCAAATGTGTGAAGGAAAGATGAGGTAACAGCTAAATCTCGGCTCCACCTCTTCCCTTCTCTCCCTGAAAACACACCCTCGCCAGAGTGGTGACCAAGGCTAGGCCTTCGTATAAGGCTAAGCTGGAATCACAACATTAATTTTACAAAAACAAGTCCCTTTCTTCTGCCCTGATAGGCAATTACAACTCATTTCAATTGGCTGAATTAGTTCCGGGGAAGAAACTGCCAAACACAAGAAGACTTTGAGGGTGATGGACAAGTCCAATATGTTGTTAGTACAGGTGGTAGTGGTTACATGACTGAATCTATCAATTAAAATTCAGCAAGCTATACACTTAAAATGCCTTTTCTTGTATGCATATTATACCTCAATAAAACTAATGAGAGAGTGAGTGCGGAGAAAGGAGTTCTGGAGAGAACGGGATAAACTGAGTAGGGAAGTCAGTGAGAAAAGTCTGGAAAAGGCCTGTCCAGCTGGGTGGAAGAAGAGAAGCTAGGATCCCTTACCTAGGGAAAGACCTTGCTTCACAGACCAGCCAGAAATGTAAACTGTAATAACACCCTGTACTTCACTAGGAACTACTGAAATGGAAAATACTAAGTTCAAGTCTACTCTACAATTAACCAAGTGCATCTAAATTCTTCCTGAAGGTCAAATTGATCACAGAATGAAAAATAGGAAAGATAAAACACTTTTACGGTAAGAAGTAAGATGGGGTGGGAATTTGGTGCAGCACATGGGACACCCACATCCCATATCCAAGTATCTGATTCAAGTTCCGGCTCCTCCACTTCCTATTCAGCTTCCTATGAAACAGAAGCAGCAGATGATGGCCCAAATATACTTAGGTCCCCGCTAGCCATACGGGAGATCTGGACTGGATTCTGGGCTCCTGGCTTCAACCTGGCCCAGCCCCGGCTGTTGCAGGCAAATGGGAAACAAGCTTGCAGGTGGAAAATATCTTTGTCTTGGGCCCGGTACAGTAGCCTAATGCCTAAAGATCCTCACCTTGAATGCACTGGGATCCCATATGGGCGCCAGTTCTAATTCCAGCAGCTCCACTTCCCATCCAGCTCCCTGATTGTGGGCTGGGAAGGCAGTCGAGAATGACACAAAGCCTTGGGACGCTGCACCCGCATGGGAGACTCGAAAGAGCTCCTGGCTTCTGGCTTCAGATTGGCACACCTCTGGCCATTGCAGTCACTTGGGGAGTGAATCGTTGGACGGAAGATCTTCCTCTCTGTCTCTTCTCCTCTCTGTATATCTGACTTTGCAATAAAAATAAATAAATCTTTAAAAAAAATCTGTGTCTCTCTGCCTTTCAAATATGTAAGTAAATCTAAACTTGTTTCTTAAGAAGGGAGATGATCTCTTTCCATTCTCACCCTCCCCACAGTCCTTCCTTGGAGACTGTGGGTCAATCCCACAGCCCAGACCTTCCTCCAAGTTTCCCTCTACTTTACAAAGCCAAAAGCACCAGGACTATTTAAATTATTTGTCTGTAGGTTGCAAATCTGTCTAGAACTAGAACCTCTTGGCAATCTTTTAACCTATGGGCAGTACATGAAACTTTCACCCTTCAAGATCAAGTACAGAAGTCCAGGGGAAATCATTAGCATTGAGCCAATCTTGCTCAAGCAGCTAAAAGTATTTCCAAGTAAGATCTCAAGTTCGAGTCAGTAAAAAATCATTATGAACTAGTAATTAACTGCCAATTTCCAACACCAGAGACACCAGGATTATCTTACCCTGTTCTCTCTCTCCCCTCATTCTGTACAGAATTTATCTTGGAGATGTGTCTCCCACATTTTCCCACGTTTTCCGCCTGCACCTCTGTCTTCCAGACTTCCATAGCTTCACAGTTTAGTCCCTGAGACGGCCTCCTTGGTCTCCCTGGCCTCCGGCTCTCCTCTTACTCATCCTTGTTCAACATGCCTGAAAGTGTGTTTACTTGTTTAACCACTTCGTACTCTGCCTTGTCCCTACAAGGGGACTAATCATCCCAAACCAGTATTTTCCATCTGCGCTTCTTCTGCTCGCATGCTAATTCAGTCAACAAATATTTGTTCTTTTTAAGACACTGTGTTAGGCCCCACGACAAACAAACAAGGCATTCTTTCAGAGGGTTTAGAGCCTTGTGGGAGCTGTCAATACACGTACAAACCATAGTAAGACAGAAATGGTTCCGGGTCATTCAGACAGAACGAAATGCAGATGGTGGTTCAGAATCTGAGCTGTCCATGGGCCACGACTGAGTCGGGACTGACAGAGAAGTAGAGGATAAGGGCAACAAAGGAAACAACACAGAGGTTTCCTGTCTGAGGAACCAGGATGGCAGTGCTGATCGCAGGCCTCAGGACATCGGCAAGAAACCCAAATCAAAGGGGCATGCCAGAAGACTTGAGGTTACTGAGTGCACTTGCCAAATCCCAATCAGCACATGATCAGACATGAGACTCTGTTCTTCGTTAAGATGCTGAAAGCACTCTGAAGTATAAGAAAATACTAAACTGCTAGAAGTGATAGCTGAAGGACAACAGCAAAGAATACACAAGTGAGACTATCACAGAAAAGGATGCCATGTGGCTTCAGCAGCTATGGGAAATACAGTGCAAAAGGAAGGTCATGGCATGCAATACTGGCCTGGCAGATGCGTTTCATTTGGAAAAATTCACACGGTATTGCACACAACACTCAGCATCTTAGCACACACAGGAACTCCTAATGAAACACCCTCAGGTCGCCCAAGTGCTATCTTTGGTGTTGGGAACTTCCTGTGAGAAGAACTAGCAGGCTAGCACAATTACTAGGACTGGTGATCCTTTCCAAGTCGAACTGATGAGCCTTGCTCCACAAGGCTGCATCCTTTGTAGTTGCACAAAGAACCTGTGGTGATGCTATGTTGCAGACTTCCAACAGCAAGTCAAGATTAGCAAGCATTTTCCAAATCAGAGGCAATGGGATCTCACAGCTGCCTCTAGCTCTCTGGGGAGCAAGGCAAGTGGCCCTAAGAACAGCTCAACACACAACTGTAACACTACGCGGAAAGTCGCCCAACTGCACACCCTGTGCCTTCAGTAGTACACTTTGCATTGGTAAATTGTACAATGTGAATTGCATCTCAAGAAAGCTGTTTGTTTGTTTTTTTTTTAATCAAGAAACATTTTGACCAAAAGGTGAACTTCTAGAAATCATTATATCCCCAGAATCCAATCATTACCCTTTAAAGATGTATACTCCCGAGAAATGTTACAAAATGGAAGTCCTGCTAAATTACTATGACAAAACTATTTCCTTTCTAGCTAGGAAAAAGAAAAAAAGAAAACTGAACAGTGTCTAGCCCATCGCCCCTCACCGTTAACAGAAGCTGATCTGTATCACTCATCAAAATCAATCTGCCTGTGAACGCTGGGTGACATTTTTTAAAGGGCACTTTTCAGATTGAACCACAACGCTGAATACTGTAATTATGGCATGTCACCAATACATCATTCCTTGTAATTTATCCCAGAACTTCCTTCTCTATTATCCTCTGCAAAGGAAAGACCCCTATGTTTATCCACTGATAACTAATTCTAATCGTTTCCTCCTTCTTCCCTAATAATCACCAGCCCTGGACTCATTCCAACTTTCCCCACATCCCAAACCTCTATCCTCTACTAATACGCCAGCTGTCTATCTGTTGTTATGGCAACAGTGGGTTATGTGTGTCCTTGGAAACTCAAAATGAGGAAGGGTATAAGAATCACTCTGTGCTGAGGCTGGCAAGGCAGCACAGCATCTGTGATGCTGGCACCCATTGTGAGCACTTGCTCAAAGCCCAGCTATTGGGTCTACCGCAACAGCCTACTGGCTAAATCCTTGCCTTGCATGCAACAGGAACCCATGTGGGTGCCAGTTTAAGACCCAACTACTCTCTTTCCCATCCAGCTCCCTGCTTGTGGCCTGGGAAAAGCAGTAGAGAATGGTCCAAAGCCTTGTAACTACTCTTTCATGGGAGACCCAGAGGAAACTCCTGGCTCCTGGCTTTGGATTGGCTCAGCTCTGGTCTTGTGGGCACTTGGGAGTGAATCAGCAGAAAGAAGTTCTTTCTCTCTGTATATCTGCCTTTCCAATAAAAATAAGTAAATCTTACAAAACAAAACAAATCCCAGCCGTTCCACTTATAATCTAGCTCCGCGCTAATGCACCTTGGAAAACAGCCAATACAGCACAAGCACTTGGGGCCCTCCGACCCATGTAGAAGACCAGGTTGGAGCTCCTGCCTCCTGGTTCCTGACTGGCTATTGCAGCCATTTGGGGAGTCAATCAGCAGATGGAATCTCTTCTCCCCTCCTTTCCTTTCTTCCTCACTCTCTGTAGAACTGCCTTTCAAGTGAGTAAATAAATCTTAAAAACACCACCAACAACAACAAAACAGCAGCACATGAGTGCTCCTTGAGCGAAAGGACTTCCTCTTACTTGTTGGAATCTTCCAACAGTCGCACAGGCTGTCCCATAAAGATCTCGACCTATCATTAAGCAAAGGCCCATTCACAAAAAGCAGGAGCCAATGAAAATCCAAGGGACAAGAACACTCTGGGGCATAAGTATATTTAGTCAGTTTAAGCTCCAGCTTCAGAGTCAATGTCTGTATCAAACTATCTTTATGACTAAAAAAATGAATTTTATTTTTTTTAAAAAAAGCATTTATTTAGAAAGAATTACAAAGAGAGAAGGAGAGACAGTGAGGAGTCTTCCATTCGCTGGTTCACAGGACTGAGGCAGGCTGAAGCCAGGGGCAAGAAGCTTCAGCAGGGTCTTCCCAGTGGGTGGCAGGGGGCCAAGCACTCAGGCCATTTTAACTGGCAGGGAGCTGGATTGGAGTGGAGCAGCTGGGATTAGAACAAGCACCCATGAGATGCAGGCATCACACATAAGCATCTCATTATTAGTGGTGGTTCAAAGATGGCCTTTTTGGGATAGGCATTTGGTCTAGTGGTTCAGAGATCAGCAACCATGTCAGAACTCCTGGGTTCAACTCCCAACTCCTGTTCCTGGCTCCGCTTCTTGCCAGTGCAGATCCCAGAGGAAGCAGGTGATGGATCCAGGAGCTAGGTCCCTGCCAGCCGTTGGGGAGACTCGGATTAATTTCTTGTCTTCTAGCTCCAGTGTAACCCAGCTTCAGTCAGTGTGGGCATTTCACAGGGTGAACCAGCAGAAAGGGAGGTCTCTCAGTCTGTTTCTCAAATAAGTAAATAAAGTTCACTATAGAGCAAGGGCATGGATGGAGGCTACACAGAGTAACTATGGAATGTTGACAGACTGGTGTCTTTTTATTGAAAAATGACTCAGGCTGGCACTGTAGTGTAACCTATAAAGTGACTGCCTATGACACTCTCATCCTGTATGGATGCAGGCTTACATCCTGGCTCCTCCAGCAAAGCAGCAGAAGACAGCCCAATGGGTTGTGCCCTGCCACTCATGTGGGAGACTCAGATGAAGTTGCTGGCTCCTGGTTTTAGCCTGGCTTAGGCCTGACCATTGTGGCTACTTGAAGAATGAACCAGTGGTAGGAAAACTTTGACTTACAAAATAAGTAATCTTTTTTTTTAAGTGACTCTGGGGTGGTTGGCACCTCTGTCTGGGACACTGGCATCCGATGTGGGCACTGGGTCTAGTCCCAGCTGCTCCACCTCCATCTAGCTCCCTGCTTATCACCTGGGAATGCAGCAGAGGATAGCTCAAGTCCTTGGGCCCCTGCAACCATGTGGGAGACCCAGAAGAAGCTCCTGGCTCTTGACTTATGATGGGTCCAGTTCTGGCCTTTGCAGCCATTTGAGGAATGAGCCAGCAGATGAAAGATTTCTATCTACGTCTCTCTTTCTCTCTGCAACTGACTTAGAAGTAAAAATAGACAATAAATTAAAAAAAAGTTGGTATTTCCTTGTGTCCAGCTCATTTATTCAACATGAGGATTAAATGCTGAAATCTGTAAAACAGAACCTGATATGGTATACACTGAACACTGTGTATTTGTTAATAAAGTAAATTATAATCAGCTAATCAGTTTTGGGTAGCATTTACTTATACACTAGAAAAAAATATATATATATAGCTTGACTTCCAAAATCAGAGGCAATGGGACCTCACAGCTGCCTTCAGTTCTCTGAGGAGAGCTGAGAAAAACAAAACAAAACAAAACAAAAATATATATATATAAATACACCTATATGTATATATGTGTGTGTATCTTTGTGTATATATGTGTGTGTGTGTATATATATATAAAGAATTAACCAGATTTAGAGAAGTTCCACTTCTGCAGTTGTTAACTCTGAGGTCAGAAAGAGGTCCCAGACAGGCTTTATGGTGCAGTGGTTTAGAATGTCACCTGTGGCAGTGGCCTCTCAAAAGAGTAACAGTTCAAGTCCCAGCTGCTCCACTTCCAATCCAGCTCCCTACTAATGTGCCTCAGAAAATAGCAGATGGCCTAGGGACTTTTGGTCCTATCCCCTATGTGACATCTAGATGAAATTTCAGGTTCCTGGCTTTAGCTTGGTCCATCCCCAACCACTGTGATCATTTGGGAAGTCTACCAACTGATGGAAGATCCCTCTCTGTCTCTGTAAGTCTGCCTTTCAAAAACTGTGGTAAATCTTTAAAGAAGAAAAAAAAAAAGAGAGAAGGAGGAGGAGGAGAAAGAGAAAGAGAAAGAAAAGAAAAGAAAGAAAGAAAGAAAGAAAGAAAGAAAGAAAGAAAGAAAGAAAGAAAGAAAGAAAGAAAGAAAGAAAGAGAAAGAAAGAAAAAGAAAAGGAGGAAGGGAAGGAGGAAGGGAGGACAGAAGGAAGGACAGACGGACGGACGGACATACGTCCCAGAAAATGTCTCATAGCAGCTCCTCATTTCCATGGAGGGAACTGATCATCTGCTTCCTCACAAGGGCAGAGATCCACAAGATACAAAGAGTTCGCACAGCTACTAAGTCTGACCTTAACAAAATCAGGGAAGGGTTGAGGAGTAGGTACAACAAACTCCTTTCGCCTGTGAGAAAGGATTAGGCGACTTGCCAGAGATCACAAGGTGAGTAAAGAGATCCCAGTTAAAATCCAGGGGTCCTGCAGCTCACACCTCCTTCCCCCCATAAATGTGTTACAACTTGGATCCTGGGCTTCCTTGGGTCACATTTGGAAGCAATGATTCCTACAGCGTAAATGTTGACTCAGCTGCAAATGCAAATCTGAAAAGTTAGCACAATTCCCTTGACTGGAATTAGGTAATCTATGACTGTCACATCTACTTCCACGGGAATTACAGCGTACGAGGCCGTAACCACAAACATCCACACAGGGCACTCACACCATCCGAAGCAAACGCTCAGGACAGCCTTTCAATGGGACAGCTCTCCAAAAGATGTCAGAGATGCCCAGATTCGAGAACAGCCTAAGAAGAAAGGGCTGCCTCTTGCCTTCACTTAATCCCAGAAGCAAAAAGGCTCCCCAGAGAAGGCTAAGACACAGAGCCTAACAAGGCTCTAGGGATTCCGTGCCAGCTGCGAACCAAGACTGGAGGACAAGGCCACAGTCCAGTCAGCTGGCACTCCTGGGGCAGCATCCTCCTCTGAAGGGCTGGCTGCTCCAGGGTAGCCATCGGAAACAGGGCCGCTAAAGGTGACAATCAACTAGCCACTGCGAGCAGGGTTGCAAAGCACCTCCCAGGAAGTCTGGTCGGTGGCACGAGCAGCTCTGCAGCAGCCACACCACGCGTTATTTTGAGCTACAGTCCCCACGAGGGTGACCATTGGAGCAACCCTAGCCAGCATCTCCCAGCAGCCGGACTCCTCCCCAAGCAAAAGCGGAAGGCAAGGCGGCCCTGGCCCGCTCCCGCTTTTCCACTCAAAACCTCGTGCCCCTTTGCTCTCCCCCTCCCCCCCCCCACACCCCGAGCAGCCTGGCAAGGGATGGCCAGGTGACCCCCACGACAGGCCTCCCAACGCCGACCCCCTAACATCAACGCCGGAAAGCGGAAGGTGCCGCTGCAGGCCAGGGGCAGGCAGGGCCGGGGGTTTGGAAACGCTGGCCAGCGGGGCGAGTGGCGAAGGGGATGCTGGCCGCCTCCGCCGGGCCCTGGTGCCCCTGCCCGGCCGCTCCTGGCAGCCTGCGGCCCGGGCCTGCCCAGAGGCCCCTCCCCAGGGCGCGTTACCTTTGTGTAGAGCTCGGACGCGGCCATGGCTGGGCCCTGCGCACCGACGCCCCCACGGCCTCCTGCGCCGAGGCCGCACCTCGCCCGGGCCGCCGGCCGCGCCGACTAGGAAGCACCGGGGCCAGCGGGCAGCAGGGCGCGCGGGGCAGGGCCGGGCGAGGCGGACCACGCGGAGCCGGGCGGGGCGGGCCGGGGCGGGGCGCGGCGCCTCAGGCGCGGGCGGCGCGCGGGGGCCTCGCCATCACTCCCGGACTCGGCGCGAGCTACCGCGAGCGCCTCGCGTGCCCAGGCTGCTCGGGGTGGGTGCCGCCGCAGCCAGCCTCCTCGGCAGCCGGCGATGCAGCGGCCGCCGCCTCCCTGTGCATTGTGGGAGCGGGAGGAGGCTGCGCTCCAGCGCGCTGCCTCCGCGGCTACCCCGGGCTCTCTCGGGCTCAGGCTGCCTCCCATCGGCTGCGGGCATCCTGCATCCCTCAGAACCCGCGCCGGACCGCGGCCCAGCCCCGCGCAGCAGGGGTTGCCTCCTCGTCCAGGTAGAAGGCCAGCCAGACTGCTTCTTGCTGTGCCGGCGTGCATTTAGGGGAAGTCTTCTAGAAAGGTTGGAGTAACCTACAACTCCCCCCCCGCCCCCCGAACCTTGATAAGCGCAGTATACCCGGGAATCTGAGGCAAAGGATCTGCAAGGTCAATAGGAACACCTCGGTGGCCACTGCAGGGTGGTGTCAAGGTGCCAGAGAATGGCACCGTCCTAGGCTCGAGAGAATTAAGGGAGCCTTAAAGAAAGGGCCCCTCACAGCACAGCCCGGATACCTCCAACCTAGACCTGTGCATTTGCAAGGTATGACAGCCTCAGCCCCGGCCCCCCTGCCCGGGCCTGTTTAACCTCTGGGGATTATCAGCTCCATGGTGCCCCTTGAAGCTGACCCAGATGCCCCTTCCCAGGGGCAGAGGATTTCTTATGGAGTGTACCTGCAGTCTAACTATGTCACAAGGTCAAAGTCCTCAGCCTAACGGTTTCCTTGCACAGGAAGTGCGGGCACGTGATCCTCCCAAGCCCCTCTCCATGCAGACTTCTCCCCTCCCACGCTTTGGTTCCTGATTAAACCATCTGAGGTTTTCTTTTCTTTTTATCACGGCCACGCTCAAGACTGGGGCCGCTGGTTCTATGTGTGATGGGAGATTTGTTGAAGGAAAGCCATGCGCCAAAGGAAGGGGCAAGTAAGCAGCGCTCATGCCTGCTCGCTGGCCTCCAGTCTGCAGAAATGCCAGAGGATGCAAAGTCCAAAGCCCCCCCAGGTGGTCTGTGAGCTCCGGCTCTAACACCCCAATCTCTTCCTGGTTCCCGAGCCCCACCCTTCTCCCCAGCAGTGATAACCACAGGACGAAAGAAGCGCTGTGTGGAGACTGGCGGAGGCCTGGCTTCCAGCTCCTCATGAGCTCATTGTGCAGCCCCATTTCTCACCCTCCGGCCTCCAGGACTACTGAGAAATGCGGAGTGGGAAGACTTAAAAACCTGTGTCTCATGGGTGTGTCGTACTTCGCTAGTCAGAAGTGGCCCCATCCACTTCTGCTTCTGGAAAAAAAAATGGAAACATTCCTCTCACCCACCTTCCTCCATACCTCAACCCTCCCCACGTTAATAGGAGACCCATGTAGGCATACAGGCCTCTCAACTATGTAAACAATGCTAACTTAAAAAAAAAAACTTAGGGGTCAGCAGTGTGACACAGTAGGTTGTCACCACCTGCAGTTCTGGCATCACATGGGTGTTGGCTCCAGTCCCAGCTATTCCAGCCTAGCTCCCTGCTAATGTGCCTGGGAAGGCAGCAGATGATGGCTCAAGGGGCCTGTCATCCACCGGGGAGATTCAGATAAAGCTCTTGGCTTCCATCTGGGTGTTGCAGCCATTTGAGGAGTGAGCCAGGAGATGGAAGATCTCTGTGTCTAACTCTGCCTTTCAAATGAATAAATAAATCTGTATAAGTTTAACCTGCTGTGACACATTACTCATTTGGTAGCATGCTATTTAACTTCATGGCATTGTAAATTTCAATTTTTCTTTCCATTTTTTATTTTATTTTATGGCTTTTCACTTAAGGGGATGTGTAGTAATTGTGTAATAGAAACTGACATATCCAGATGTGAGGATACAATGCAGTATGCATCTCTACTTCCAGATCAAAGATGGACTCCCAATAAAACTCTGAAATGTATCTTAACAATAGGATGCTGGACTCTGCCATTGTCCATGCCTGCAATGTCAGGATACATTTAAATAGCAGAATGACGGACTTACGTCTGTTTATGAAGAACTCTACTATTGTAATAATATAGGGGAAATCAGAGGGTGTGGGGAGTGAAGCAAGGGAAATCCCAGAGCCTATGGAACTATATCATAAAGTAATGAAAAAAAAATTAACCTGGTGCATGGCAATACCAGCCTCCACAACTGGCATCTTTGACCACTATGCCAGATACCCATTCCTAGGATTTTTTTCAACTGAAAATGTTGTCCAGGTTCATGTGAAAAAAAAAAAATCCTTTCCTCCAAAGTGCTGTATCTATGAATATTACTTTTCTCAACAAATATCTATGATGTGTCAGACATTATTTTTTTAAAGATCTATTTTTATTGCAAAGTCAGATATACAGGAGAGACAGAGAGGAAGATCTTCCATTAATCACTGCACAAGCAGCCGCAACACCTGGAGCTGAGCTGATTCGAAGCCAGGAGCCAGGAGTTTCTTCCAGGTCTCCCACACTGATGCAGGGTCCAAAGGCTTTGGGCCGTCCTCGACTGCTTTCCCAATATGGGAAAGCACTGGCACCCATATGAGATCCTGGTGCGTTCAAGGTGAGGGCTTTAACCACTAGGCTACTGCACACTAATTTTTTTTTTAAGATTTATTCATTTTCATTGGAAAGTCAGATGTACAGAGAGAAGAGGCAGAGAAAGATCTTCTGTCCCCTGTTTCACACCCCAAGTGACTGCAATGACCAGGAGCTGAGCTGATCCAAAGCCAGGAGCCAGGAACCTGTTCTGCATCTCCCACACAGGTACAGGAACCCAAGGCTTTGGACCATCCTATACAGCCTTCCCAGGACACAGGCAGGAAGCTGGAATGGAAATTGAGCATCAGGGACATTAACTGGCACCAACATGGGATCCTAGCAGCATGTGCAAGGTTAGGACTTTAGCCACATCGCTTCTGGGCCTTTTGGCTAAGATCAAGTGTAGGACTTTAGCCACTACATTACCATGCATGGCCATCACACACTATATTTAGATAATGAAGATTCATACATAAACTAGAAAAGGTCCTGCCCTCAGGGTGCTTACATTTTAGCCCAGGAGACTGAGTTATACAGAAGTAACAGTGACCAAATGTAGCCATCAGCTCACTAGGGCTACATCAGTGCTAAAGCCTGAGCTTAACCAACAGCAATGTATCATCCTACTTACAGAGCCTAGAAACTGGAAAGCTGGCCTTTTGGGCACTTGGGGAGTCTCCCTCCTGACTTCTGGTGATTTCCTGGCAATCTTGGCATTCTTTGGTTCCTGCTGTCGTCCCTTCTGTCTGCCTCCATATCCCATAGCATCCTCCATGTGTGCCTGTCGCTGCATGCAGCTTCCCTTTGTTGATAAGGGCACAGTGACACTGGAAGAGCTCACCCTGATGCTTTCATCTTTACTTGGTCTTCTGCAAGGACAGTATTTCCAAATAAAGTCAGATTCATAGCTCCTAGGGGTAGGATTTCAACAGAGTTGAGACAGGCACTTGGCACAGCAGGTGAGCCTCTTGGGATACCTGCATTGCGCACACTCATCTTATTGCAGGTACTTCCATCTACTAATTCACTCCCCACATGCCCACAACAACCTTGGCTGAGCCAGACTGCAGGCAAGAGCCTGAAACTCACTCTGCGTCTGCCCCCATGGGTAACAAGCACTCAGGTACTAGGACCATCATCTGCCACCCGGCCCCCACCCCTAGGTGTGCATAAGCAGGAAACTAGACCAGAAAAAGAGGCCTTGAGACTTCAGACACTCTAATACCGGATCTGGATTTGACTTAGGTAAGCAAAGTGACTTGCCTCAAACACCCATCCTGAACTTTTTTTTTTTTACTGCAGACAGCAGATTTAAGTCCCAACATGATAGCTGTACATCAGATAAGAAAGCAACAAGCTCAGATTAAAGCAGAGAAGTAGCTTCTAGAGGAATTGGCTGAAACAAAAGCAGGGCGATAGCTCCAGCGCTCAAGCAGTTAGGTCGCTGACACTCATGTGGGAGACCCAGAGAATGAATTTGTAGCTTTTAACGTTGATTTGACCCCATCCCCGTGGCTGTAGGCATTTAGGGAGTGAACTAACAGATGACAACTTTAGCTTTGGGTCTCTCGAAATAAATTTTAAAAACAGTATTTTAGAAAATCTATTTTTATTTATTGATAGGGAGAGAATGAATATCTTCCATCTGCTAGTTCACTCCCTAAATGCATGCAATAGCCAGGATGGATGTCTGAAGCCAGGGTCCAGGGACCCCATCAGGGTCTCCCACATGGGTGGCAGGTACCCAAGACCCTGGACCATCTGCTGCCTCTCAAGTGCATTAGTAGGAAGGCAGAAGCTAGGACTGGAGCCCTGCACGCTGATGTGGGCTGTGAGTACCCCAAGCTGTGGTTTAACCTGCTTCCCACAGCACGTGCCCCATCTTTATAGATCTTAGTTGATATACAGAGCTGCTTTTATAGAACTACCAAGACCCTGTGTACCACACTTCTTAAACTTGTTTCTTTCCTTCCTCCAGGCAGAGGACCAAGGTCATTTAGTGGGCACTCTCCTTCATGGTTGCAATGATCTCAGGCTCACTCTTTGAAATTACCCTAAGGTTGGGCCCGGCGCGGTGGCGCAAGTGGTTAAAGGTCCTCGCCTTGCACCCCCGGGATCCCATATGGGCGCCGGTTCTAATCCCGGCAGCCCCACTTCCCTTCCAGCTCCCTGCCTGTGGCCTGGGAAAGCAGTCCAGGACGGCCCAAAGCTTTGGGAACCTGCACCCGCGTGGGAGACCCGGAAGAGGCTCCTGGCTTCGGATCGGCATAGTATCGGCCCGTTGCGCTCACTTGGGGAGTGAATCATTGGACGGAAGATCTTCCTCTCTGTCTCTCCTCTCTGTATATCCGCCTTTCCAATGAAAAAATAATAAAAATAAATCTTTAAAAAAAAAAAAAAAAAAAAGAAATTACCCCAAGGTGGAGTTCCGTCCCAAGTCTTGCCTTCTTTGCATCTTTCATTTCTGGCCCACACTTTCGTCTCGCTATACTCTAAATGTTTCCTAAGTTGAAAGCAAAATAAAGGATTTCCTACCAAAATCCATGTCCTCACCACTTTATCTTTAGGTGCCTGCCATTCATCTTCCTGTGGCCCATGCCCATACTCACCTCCACGTGATCAGGTGTACAAACTTGCAAGTCCATGGGCCTTTTTTCATGTCTCCTTCTCCTCACACAGACACCCTCCACGCTGCCATCCTCTGGAAACCATTTCTTCCCATTGCTTCTGACATTCGTGAGAATGAGAATTCTCTCATGAGAACGTAAAAACCAGTATATTACCATCAGTTGGCACTACTGAAACAGACTACACACAATGATAAACATGTGAAACAAGTAGAATTTTTTAAAGTTTACATAGGAGAATAAAAACTTAGTTGGAATACAATGTATAAGTGGGCTTCAAAAACAAAAGTGGAAATGAAGGATATGGGATCTGTCCATGAACTTTCTAAAGCCCTCTCCTGACCATTCTCAAACCACCAGGACTAGCAGACACTTGAACCGCATACAAAATTTGAATCAGGCATAGTTTAATCAGTGGTGATTGTCTGCCAACTCTTTTAGCCACTGCATTCCCAGGGAATGCAGCTTCTCCTTAATACTGCTATTGAAATAGTTGACAGTTAAGGATGACACGAGGTTTGTCTTCTGCAATTGCAGACATGGTGCCCACTGGTGTTGACCTGAGGTATTTATCCTTAAACTCAAACATGGCTGCTCTATAGTGGTCATTTACACAGTAACTCAAGCAACTGATTATCATATTTATAGAAGTGTTACATAATCCCCTGTACATACGCAAAATGGTGGGGGGGGGTGGATCAGCCTTATTCTCCAACATCAGATACAGAATTGCTTCCAAGGTTAGCTCTTTCAAAAGCAGGGACGTAGGGAATCTGGTGTCCTTGCAGTAGAAAATCAGCTGTCACTTTCAGCACTGTGAGGTTTGAGGAAATGATCAGGGATATTTCCTCATGGAGACCATGTAAGGGCCTAGACCTAGAATCAGTCCCTCTGCCCAAATCTTCAACGTGATTGTTCACTTGCACTTTGAACCCAATATTCATTTCACTTTATTCTATAAGCAGTTGAGTATGTACTTCAAAAAGTTGGTGTTGAAAGCTATTTGATTGGTATGCAAATTTTTGATATCCTTATATAAATTTTTTTCCACCACTCTCATGAAGCTTTTTGAAGATCTCTTGTTTTCTAGGAGTGCAACAGTAACACCTAGACAATTAATATGGCCAGCACAGTGGCTCAATTGGTTAATCCTTGCCTGCAAGCACTGACTTCCCCTATGTGTCTCAGCTGCTCCACTTCCCATCCAGCCTTCTGCACGTGGCTTGAGAAAGCAGTATAGGATGGTTCAGGTCCTTGGAATCCTGCATCCGTATGGAGACCAAGAAGCTCCTAGCTTTGGATCAGCTCAGCTCCAACTGTTGTGGTCATTTGGGGAGTGAACCAGCAAGATTTGTATTGGAAAGGCAGATCTATGGAGAGGATAGAAAGATCCTCCATTTGCTGGTTCACTTCTTAAGCTCCATAATGGCTAGAGATAAGCTAATCCAAAGCCAGGAGCCAGGATCTTCTTCTGGGTCTCCCAGACAGATGCAGAGTCCCAAGGTTTTGGCTCACCCCCAACCCCCACCACCACCACACACACACAGCTTTCCCAGGCCAGGGGCAGGGAGCTGGGAGCTAGAATGGCAAGTGGAGATGCCAACACAAATCAGTGTCCATATGAGATCCTGACAATTGCAAGGTAAAGATCTAGCTATTGAGCCATTATGCTGGGCCTGACATGATTTAATTTTTAAAAGCTTACTACTATAGTAAGAATGGAAGTGGCAAAGAGGGGAGGAAAAAACAAACAGGAGTAGAAAGTGATGTTAGGTAGAAGTTACGGCAGTTGCCCAGGGAAGTATTAATGGCTTTGGGTATAGTGCCGGTAGCAAAGGATGTGAGCCACTGCACGGCATGCTCCTGAGAAAGGACTGAGTGGAAAAATGCAGGGCTATCATTACTGATTTGAAGGCTGCAGGAAAGCACATGTTTAACAGAGGGCCGACGCAGCAGTTACCACATCAGGATGCCCCAATTCTATATTGTAATGCTTGGGTTTGAGCCCCAGCTCTGCCATTAAGCTTCCTGGTACTGGGTACCCTGGTAGACAACAGATGACCCAGTCTCTCACACCTATGTAGACTCAAATTGAATTCCAGGCTCCTGGCTTTTTCTTTGACTCTGCCTGGGCTGTGGCTGTTATAAGCGACTGGAGTGAACCAGCAAACAGAATCTTTAACAACAACAACAAAAAATTTTTTTTTTTAAAGGCTTAAGGGAGAAATACAGAAAAATCAGGATTTATATGCTGTGTTTAACTATGTTTCCATATACGGGGTCCCATTTCCCCCACTTGCTTCTCTTCTGGAAAGGATCATTCCCTGTGTCTGAGATGCTTTCTTCCAGGTGTTCCCCATCCATCCCTGCAGCATTCCATCTCTCAGAGCCACCTTTGAGGTCCTCACCTGATCTAGCACCCATCCTGTTTATGAAGGTTAAATGATTCATCTCTTCATCCTTCTCAACCCAAGCCATCTCATTCACACTTTTACACCCAACAGCATTTGTACCAATGTTTTATATGGGATGAAAAAAACCCAGATTATAAACATTTAGTCCTACATTAATTGAAAAGCCTTTACAAATAAGACTGTAAGAACATCATCTGACACATAAGGAAAAATAGAATCTAAGTCTACAAGCTTTAATTTCTTTCTGTATATAATATTTGAAATCTAAAGGGATCAATTTTCAACACATAGTAAAAACAACACTAACATTTAAATAAGACAAAAACTGCAAATTAAATCAAGAGAAATTAGATAGGTTGATTTATTTTTTTAGTATTTCACAAGTATAATTTTGGAAGGGCTACTTGAAAACTTTCAGCAATAACTGCCAACTTATAGACATGTTAAACAAAAACAACATTCACTTATGGCCCTTTCAATACAGGTGAAGCGTCCTATTGCTTTACAAATACTGGAGATGGTAGTAACAGATTTCCAGGGCATGATATTAAAGGAATAATATTTCCTTTCAACTTCTACTTAGCCAATAAATAACATAATACACATTAATAACTATCATGACCACCACCTGAAACTAATAAGAGTATTCAAATCAGTGGCTTTATCCTTAGATTAACAACCAGAGATTTGCTCCCAATATTACAAGGGGTGTAATGGGGAATCAGGGCAGAGATACAGGAGAAGACTGGCAGTGCACGCTGAACAACAGAGTTGGGGCAGTCACTCCTGTTGGTTGTTATCCACACCAGGATGGTGCTTCAGAAAAATGTCCTCAATGTGACAAAATACGGTGTGTACTAAGGACTGAAAATCTATCAGTCCTAAATCCCATTTCATGAGAGCCAACAATGGGAATCAGTAATACAAAGTAAGTGAAACCAACTCTCAAAGAAGGGAAACACAAAGTGGACGTTGGAGAACAGGAAAAGGTTACCAGAAACACTGGTTTGGTTCCTACTCAGCAGCGCTCTTCTGTATAGGTGGTTCCTTGTTTCTGATCACCAAACTTTGATCTCACAGCATAACTTAAGCAGGTGGCATATTTGGACTTCCATAAACCTTTGCTGTTTTGAACACAGAAAGAATGCAAGTCTGATTCTGTAAAGGTTATCAATAAATATTCAGGGTCCAGTTTTGTAACATCAAGTAATAAAGCAACAAATTTCAAATGCTGAAAAGCATGTAGAGGTCTGACCAGGCTTTCTTTGATGAGTAGTCAAAACACATTTTTTGGGGTCTGCAGCAAAAAGCCATTGAGTAAGTAGTTAACTGCAAACACGCTACTTCCAAGTCATCAAGATCCACAGTCCTTACTATTGTTATTTGCCAAGAAATATAATATAGTCAGATGCTTGGGGGAAAAAAAATTCCTCAGAACCATACTAACCAAAGTAGGTTATAAAGTAACATCAGTCTTTTGTCCATAAAGTATGTCTCCAACTTTAGTGTACTTTAACATTCATTTGTGAAAGACAGTGACCGACTTCAATGTTAAAATCAAAGAAATGGCCAGCTCGGCTCATATAGCCAAACTCTTCATTCAAGTGATGCCAAATAGTCTATAAAAATATCTAAAAGAAACTGACCTTTGAGGTAACACACACAAAAATAGAAAAATGTAAAACCTCTCTATTATTTGAAGCACCAATGGAGATCAGCAATACGACAGAGATCCTTGATGACAGGTCTTTCCCACTGGAAAATCTTGAGACTGTAAGTCCTGCAACTTGACACAAGTCAGGTTGGGTTAATGCAGAAAATTACTTGTAATATAAAGACAATCAACACTATTTTATTTTGGACACTTAACATTTCACAGATCCTCGTCAAGTTTTGAGGTAGGTTAAAATATTAGCACTGCATTTTACAAATTTAAAAAGCAGATGCCATGTCACCTGTTGCATACTTCAGGAATATTATCATGGTCAGGAATAACATGGATTCATCTTGTATGATGTGTGAATTTAATGATAATCTGTAAATAGTCATAGAAAAATAAGAAGTAGATGTAATAGAAATTCTAGTTTGGAATATTTCAAAATTCTCAAGTCAATACTAGAAGTATACATATTACAGAATAACCTACTTGTATTTATACAGAACTGATCCTTAAGATCACAATGAACACAGCACTGATTTTGCTTTTCCGCCTTTTGGCTTGGGTCCAGTAGGAAGATCATCAACGTTTAAGTGTAGCAGCTGTGTCTGAGGCATCATCTACTAACGGTCGGGATCACAGAAAAGCAGGTATGCAGATGGAACCAAGATCCACAAAAGATGTCTAAATCTAAGTCAAGATAAAAATAACATCACCTTAGGCCACCAACCCTCATTTATCCTTCTACAGCATTACAATTGTTGGCAAGAGCTAAGAGTGGTGAATGCTGTTCCAGTAAAGTCTGCTGAAGTTCTAAGTAAACTATAAGTAAAATTACTTGACATTTTGCTGTGGTGACATGGACAGAGCAAATGTCTAAATAATTTAAACATGAATTAATTTATTTGCCATGTGAAATACTCTGTCACAAGTCTTACCTATTAACTGAGCATAATCATTCACCAGAATTAAGCTGACACAGGTTGCTGGGCCAATGTATTCAACTATTTGTTTCCTTGTATTTAAACAATTATCAATTATGGATAAAAATAAAGGATCTCTTAAGAGTGATTAATTAGCAACTGAGAATTTAGACAGCAAATGTCATTATTGTGTTATAATACATACAGCAAAGCATATTTCATATAGCGTGAAGATTAGAAACCTGTACTTCCACAGCCTGAAGAGCCCTAGACCATCTGAATCAAAGAAGATGGGGTAGGGAATAGGGGGAGGACAGAGGGCCAAGTAAGAAAGCCTCTACTCGTAGCATCCCCGAAGCTGAGTATGAAAGTAAAAGTATCTGCATTTAAAAAGTTTATGTAAATTATATGACCTGTTATTTTCAGGCAAGTTCTGAAAATGCAATATTCTGCATAGGACCAAAGATACGCCTAAGCAATATCTCACACCTGGACAAGGCCACTGAAAGTCATGGATATTGGAAACAAACACACAACATAGCTAAGTCTATGATAGACTGAGCAGATTTCAGTTTGGTACTCCATGAGCCCAAGATTGTAAACTGTTAGAAAGGCTGTAATGAGAGGGTTTTGTGTATAACTCTTGTGCTTCTGGTTGGCACATTAACTCCATTTTAATTTGTGAAATTAATACAGACATTTGTGAAAGGTTGTGCAAAACTATTATATTTACAAAAAATGGCACAAAAGTGAATTCAACAGTCAATGCACATGCATACGTCATTCACATCTTCAACAACAAAAGGGATTCTAACATTACAGGACTGTGTTAGAACACTAGCTCCGACGGCAGCTGTTAAGCACTGAGTCACACAGGAAACAACAGAATGGGCAAATATTGCCCAAGTCAAATTCTACTGTTAAAGCTGAAACAGGTTTAAGGCCGTTCAAGTTTAAGCACAGAAATACAAATCTTTCGAAATCCATCTAATTGTGTTTGAATTATCTGACTTTTCTTACCACTTGTGGTCTTAAACTTCTGTTTTACAAAATCCAAAAGGGAAATACAGAAGAAATACAATAGAGGTTATGTTAAATTAGAGTAACATACAAAGCTGTACTTAAGATGAAGTAAGTAAAGCCAAACCGTTACAACTGTAAAACTTGTTACTTGTTGGGTGCTACACTGGGAGTTAGGTAATATATACAATTATTTTCAAGTAGATTATGTTGCTCTAACGTGTCTTTGTCATCAGTGCACTGTTTAACTAATCAAAAACTCTACACATGTATATTCCCTTACAATAGCAGCAAAAGCTACCACTACCTGCAAAGCTGTCAGTTTCAAATGACTTAGAGAACAAAAGGAAGTAAGGTGTGGATAGGTGATACAGTAAGGAGAAAACACGGGAATCAGGAGATTCATGCAGTTCAGCTCTTTTAATCAGCCAGCCAGCTTGCTAGCAACAAGGGAGGGTTTCCGCTGAGGAAGGTCCTGAGGAGTGGGAATGTGATCGCCAGTGACCTCCGTTTTATCCGGGGCTGCAGCAGGAAGTTGCTTGTTCTTCATTTTTGCTTTTGCCATGTTGTAATCCCCAGAATCAAAATATTTTTGCTATAAATTGAAAACAAAAATCAGATTAGATTTTGAAAGCTTTCATGTTCAATTTTGCTTATTTTAGGTGTAGATGGGACCCTACACTGACAGAATAAATAAGCAGTAGCTAAACTGGCTAAGTCTCCCCCTTCAAGAGATGGGACTCCATGTGGGCACTGGTTGTGTCAGCTGCTTCACTTCCTATCCAGCTCCCTGCTTGTGGCCTGGGAAAGCAGCGCAGCATGGCCCAAAGCCTCGGGACCCTGTACCCACATATTAGACCCAGAAGAAGCTCTCGGTTGCAGATAGGCTCAGCTTTGTTGTGCCACTTGCAGAGTGATCCAGCAGATGGAAAATCCTTCTGTCTATCCTCCTCTCTGTAAATCTGTCTTTCCAATAAGAACAAATGTAATGAAAAACAAAACAAAACAAACTTCACACTTAATATTTGCTAAATGAAATAGCCAGGCTGAAATTCTTATATCACTGATTTTGAAAATAAAACCATTCGCCAATTTGTAATTTAGGATTTGCCACTCACCCCCACTCAACCTTACAGTTACTGAAACTATTACTTTTCAGTTATTAGTTCTCTATCATTTGGGACGAACATCTTCTCAAGAATTTACAACATTAATTTGAGCATGAGCACTGGGTAAGAATACAGGTAAACACAAGTGCCAAAATGAAAGAAAGAAATTTGCTGGAAATCATAGCAAATACGACAAAACATAGGAACAGAGGGTCCCAGCAGCAGATTAGAGGGTCAGCATGTCAGACAGCATGGGTTAACATCAAGTACTGGGAACTCACAGATCACTGTCAGATCACATGGCCTGGAGAAAATGTCTCCATGGCTGCCTCCTTCAGGGACCATTTTGGCAAGCCAAAGAGCCTATGCTTAGAAATTGCTTTTCTGGGATCAGGCAGAGTGTGCTCAGATGAAGATCCTGGTTCCTAGCTTTGTTCTGGCCATTTGGGGAATAAAAGAGCAAACGGAAGATTTCTCTATCTCCAACTGTAACGCTGGTTTTTAAATAAATACATAAATCTCAGGACCAGCCTTCTTACACTTCATTTCTGCCTTTTGTTTTCAAATGGGTACAGAAAAAGAAATTTAGGAATTTTTGCTGTAATATATTATATTGTATTTATATACTGTACTAGAGCTGTTTGAGTTCAGTGGACTCAAGAACAAAGCAACCTGAAAAGTGCAAATTTTAGCAGACTTCCCCAAGTGTAATAAACTCAGTTTTAAGAGAAGTAAGCAAAACTTCATGATAAGGTGATTTCATTGAAATGCAGATTAGACTACTCTGCTTGGGCAAAAGAAATCAAATTCATTTTTTGTGGCAACAGAAATACACTAAAATCAATGACTAATAATTAGAACTTCCCTAAAAAGAAACCAGTTGCTGCCAAAGGCATCAAGTCTGCATGACATGATCAGTGAAGGCAGAGACCTGACAAGGCTGGCAGAGTCCAGCTTCCGAGGAGGAGGAGTGAAGCGGTTTGTTTCTCAGATTAGGACTCACGGAGACTGGAGCTGTCCATATTGTCCAGATAATCTGGATGATGATCCTACAAGCATCCTTCCCCCTAGACTTAGAGGCTGCGCATAACAAGGTACTGACATTCGTCTCGATGTCACATGGGCATCTGAAGTCAGGCTTAAAGCCTCTTGAGACGGAACCCTTGGGATTTCACCAATTCCACAAACAAGAAAACAGGCTGGACTGCTTCTTGCTGCCCCTTCTAGCCTGACAGGCTGCTGAAAGGCTACGAAAAATATAAATAATGTGAGTGAGTACAGGACAGAAAGGGACCTAAGCTGATAGTACTATATAATCTGTGACAAGGAAACTCAAGATTTTAAAGTAACTTGCCAATCTTGCTAGCTATTCTGACAGAAGAAAATTTAAACACAGGACTCTCATTGAATTCAATTCATCAAAATATTTTACTGCTATAACTTAAGTCAAAACCTTATTTCCATAATATAAAAGGATTGATATTTCAAATTCTATATATTTCACAATGAAATTGGCACTGTCTTCATTGCCAATTATTTACATCAACACCATCATTTCTTTTTTTTTTTAAGATTTATTTAATTTTATTGGAACATCAGATATACAGAGGAAGATCTTTCATCTGCTGACTCACTCTCTAAGTGGCCACAATGACTGGAGCTGAGCCAAGCTGAAGCCAGGAGCCAGGAGTTTCTTCCAGGTCTCCCACACCGGTGCAGGGTGCCAAGGCTTTGGGCCGTCCTCGACTGCTTTCCCAGGCCACAATCAGAGAGCTAACAACACCACTTCTAAGATATTATAAATTCTGATTTTAAGAATACTTTTAGGAAGTTACAAATAGTTAAAGCTGGAGAAAAATTACAATAATAGCTCCACTCCTGGAAGAAAGGCTATTAACCTAAGTTATGCTAGATTAGCAAAGAGTTTCCAAAACATTAATAAATCAGAAATCCAATATGTTAATAGTCAAGATTATATAATTTATTTCATAACTGGTACATTCACACCTACGTAGCTAGTTTTACTTATCCCTTTTATTTTTGTTAGCTATAAAAATGTTTAAAATCTTCAAACTCAAAAATTTCTCTTCATACTTATATCTTTTTAGAGAATGTGAACATTTATGTGGATTTGTTCCACATCCCTTTTGAAAATAAAAGTAGTAAATTTAAATGTTTAAACACAACAAAGAATTTGCCAATGTCATTATTTCAGCCTCAACAGATATTAAAAAAAAAAATCCTTTATCCAGGGGCACTGTGTTTCTTGTACATTTCAAAGTTTTCTTTCATTTTCATAAATATTAACATTGATTATTATCATATTAACCTTCCAGATCACATCTCATGACACACAGGCTTACATATTTATATATTTGGTACAATTTCTCCCTGCCATTACTTCAAAGGTCTGAATGTTATTTTTTCACGTAAGAGAAAAACACCATCCACTCTATTATTTGCCAATTTAAAGATCTGTTAAAATCTTTTTTGATTTGGGAAAGCAATTTATACATAACCATGGATAACACACATTTTTTAAAGCAAGCAGGGGATACTTGCATTTTTAAGATCTCATGTAAGGGCAAATCTGATTTGGCTTCTTAGTCAATAATTATCTTTCCTAAATAACATTTAGGAAATGTTCCCTAGCTGGTAAGTAATTTAACTGTGATTAAGCTCAAGACGGAGCCCTCCCAATTTCACAGAACAGAGGAAAGGGAAGAGGCAAGCAACAATCCCTCAATCCAATGGCACTGAGAAAGGATACTGTACACCTGACAAAGCATGACTAATTTTGAATAAAATGTTTCCAGTAATCTGAACTAGTAAAACTACAATGAATTAACCACATCAGAGTAACTGTGAAACATATTACCTGAAGGATAAAGTAACCTGTACTTTAGTTTACCATTTCTTCCAAGTAAAATTCATTTTAAGCCTTTGAATGCTCTGTAGGTCTCACCTCTAAAATTTTTAAACATTAAAATTATGGGCAAAAGGATAATAGATTATAGGCAAAAGTAAAACAAAAGGATAGGGGATATTTTTTCAGTGGGGAAGGGGTAAATGTACACAGGTTTTAACTGTATCTACCCACGTTTTCTTTCTTACAATGATAAAACTGAAGAAATATCATGAAAATATTAACACATTCACTCTAGGTGAGGACATTGGGTTTGTATCACATTATTCCTGCCTTATTGTACATGCTTAAAATTGTTCATAATTTAAGACATCAGAGATTTCTATTGACATTTATGGAATGACCAATATGAAACAGAAAATAATACACATACACAGAGACAGACATATGACACAGTTATTTTCCAATCTCTGATGGTAACTGAGTTTACAGAACTTAAACCCTGAGGATCATACACAACAACTTACCCCTTTCTGCAATCGTTTTCTTAAGAAATCTGAACCTCCAGGCTTTTGTCCCAGATGAGGATATCTTGCTTTTAATTTTGCTTCTTCAGCTTTCTCTGGACTAGTCACTTTATCTTCCATTTCCTGGGGGAAAAAAATTTAAATGATTACTTCTCTGTTAAAATCAGCTATTTCCAATAAGTCAGATACTGACTTGACTGTCAGATACCAAGAAGCACAGCAGCTGCCTGAGAACCCCGGCACAGCAGCCTTTAAGTCATCTCTGGCTTCCAATGATCCATGTGATAGGTCCATTATAGCTGTGATGCATGTGCGACACCCCACACACCGGATAAAAATACCCAGAGCTCAGCTCTGAAGCCTTGCTTTCCAGTCATGTATGACACATCTACAGTTAGTCACCTTCTATGGAACTCTTCAGCTCCTGGGCTATATTTAGACAACCATCCAAAACACTGTAAAGATCTGAAAGGTCTGATTATCCATTTATTCAAAATTATGCATGATTTGACGCTCCTTACATTATCTACTAGAAACTAACAACTTATTTACTGCATGTTTTCCTTGAATATTTATAAAGATACATCATCTTAACAAAGTCTTCACATATGTATATTTTATTGTTTAGAATGACAAATTCTGATCGTGTCAAAGACTCCATTCTCTAAAGTATCAAAAGTCTATTTTCTCATCAGACTGTCGATATCATAACCCTGTTCATTTTTAACACTATTCTTGACTTACACTATTTTCCCTCAAAGTGCCACATAGCACAGGTAAGCAGAATATTTTATGTAAGTATGTAATTGCAATACTTTATGTAAGTACTGCAGATGAGTGAAAGGAAGAGGAAGCTATCCTGTAAGGGCAAGGCTGGGCATTTGGCAAGGCACACTTCCCAGCTAAAGGATCAGCAAAGTCACACAGCTTTACCTATCTTGATTCTTTATTCTAGGTTATTCATACATAGTGCAAAGCAGCATTGTTATATCCATCCATGTCAAAATGTTTTGTGCATTAAGTAAATAATCTAGAAACTGAAAAAAAATTTGCATACTTTTTAGATTTCCCTTAAAATGGTATTCAAACATGCTGCATAACTGGCTTTATCCCTTTATATAGTGTCAACACTTTTCTCATCTTAACACAACTTCCTCATCTGTTGCTGTCTCTCTTTTGAAAAATACCTATCTACATATTTGAGCACAGAGAGGTAGGCACACAGAGCAAGCTTCCATCGACTCCCCTAAATGCCTGTGACAGCCAGGGCTCGGCCGGTCAGCAATGGAATCAGAAAGATCTTCCATCTGCTGGTGAACTCAAGTGGCCACATGGTTGGAGCTGAGCTGATCTATGGCCAGGAGCCAGGAGCTTCTTCCAGGTCACCCATGCATGTACGGGGTCCCAAAGCTTCATCCTATCCTCTACTGCTTTACCTGGCCACAAGCAGGGGGCCGGATAAGTGGAGCAGCTGGGACACAAACTGGTGCCCATATGGAATCCCAATAGTTGCAAGGTGAGGATTTAGCCACTGAGCCATCTCACTGAGCCCAGGACAGAGGCATCTAGATGCCAGGTCAAATTCCTGCCCAAGACTCTCATTTTCAATCTTAGAGGGCTGGGGTGAGAACAGAGGGAGGGTGTGCTGCTGCTGTTCTCCTGTTTTTATGTATGTTCTATTTAAGTATTCTTCCCACAACCACACTGTAACTTCATACATCAGTCTTTCTATATATAGTGATCATATCATTCACTTGACATATGCAAAATTCAACTGTGTGCTGTCAGAGTTAACAGAAATGATCGAAGCCAACAACAAGGCACAGTAGCTGAAGCCTCTCTGCTGTGACACCAGTGTCCCACACAGGCACCGATTTGTGTATCCCAGCTGCTTCACCTCCAGATCCAGCTTCCTGTTATTGTGCCTGGAAAAGTAGCAGAAGGTGGACCAGCTCCTTGGGCTGCTGCATCCACATGGGACACCCGGCAGAAACTCCAGGCTCTCTCCTGGCTGTGGACCAGCCCAGCTCCGGCCATTTTGGCCATCTGGGGAGTAAATCAGTAAATGTGAGATCTCTTTCCTTTTCTCACTGTAAATCTGCCTTTCAAGTAAAATAATAACAATAATCATTGTTATTATGATAATAAGATAAATAAATTTTTTTTATTATTATTTTTTAAAAAGATTTAATTATTTATTGGAAAGTCAGATATACAGACAGGAGGAGAGACAGAGAGGAAGATCCTCCGTCCGATGATTCACTCCCCAAGTGAGCACAACGGCCAGTGCTGCGCGGATCCGAACCCAGGATCCAGGAACTTCTTCCAGGTATCCCACACAGGTGCAGGGTCCCAAGGCTTTGGGCTGTCCTCTTCTGCTTTCCCAGGCCACAAGCAGGGAGCTGGATGGGAAGTAGAGCTGTTGGGATTAGAACTGGTGCCCATCTGGGATCCCGGTGCGTTCAAGGCTAGGACTCCAGCCACTAGGCCACGCCGCTGGGCCCTATTATTATTATTATTAAGCCACCACCACCACCACCAAAGAGATGGGATTCTGCCAGTAATTCAAGAACAGTAGGCCCCAAAGACAAGTGAACTGTCAGGTATGTAAGGCAAACCATTGGTCTCGTTCTTCGGTATCTTCGGGAGTATAAGCAGAACAAATACTAACCATCATTATAACATTTTAAATGCAAACTCAACCCCAACAACAAGTCTACTACTTGATTTGCCACTCCACTGAAGAATCATCTTATTCATCCTTTGAAATAAAAAGTGGCTCCGTAAACTACCAAGAACTGGTGGAGTAGTCACCAGTATGATTATGCCTTCTCTAGCATTATGCCTACTAAACAACCCAATCTCATGAAAGATAAGTTTATACTATATTCATCACAAAAGCCAGAGAAATAAGATAAATCCAAGGCTACCAATTCAGTGGAAGGTGGGTAACCTCATGTCACAGTTGATCTGCACAGTGCTTCTAGTGTTGTAAGTGCAACTGTGAGGAGGGACCTAATGTTGGATTTCCTGTAATTATTTTAAAGATTTATTTATTTTCATTGCAAAGTCAGATATACAGAGAGGAGCAGAGACAGAGGAAGATCTTCTGTCTGATGATTCACTCTCCAAGTGACCGCAATGGCTAGAGCTGAGCTGATCTGAAGCCAGGAGCCAGGAAGCTGTTCCAGTCTCCCACGCGGATACAGGGTCCCAAGGCTTTGGGTCATCCTTGACTGCTTTCCCAAGCCACAAGCAGGTAGCTGGATGGGAAGCAGAGCATCTGGGACAGGAACCAGCATCCATATGGGATCCTGGCATGTGCAAGGTGAGGACTTTAGCCACTAGGCCATGCCGCCAGGCCCACCTTTAAATATTCTATACCCAGCATATGGCTTAGCACTTTATCAGTGTTAAGTATGAGCAGTTATTATGAGTTATATATGATCCACACATCCAAATAATTAAAGATTGCTTTGTAGAGGCTGGTGCGGTGACTCAACAGGCTATTCTTCCACCTTCAGGGACCAACATCCCATATGGGTACCAGTGGTGTCCCAGCTGCTCCACTTCCCATCCAGCTCCCTGCTTGTGGCCTGGAAAAAAATGGAGGATGGCCCAAAGCTTGGGACCCTGTACCCAGGTGGGAGACCCAGAGGAAGCTCCTGGTTCCAGATCAGCTCTGCTGGCTGTGGCCATTTGAGGAGTGAACCAGTGGACGGAAGACCTCTCTGTTCTACCTCTCCTCCACCTGTGAAGTATAGAAAAAAAATTTTTTTTTTAAATAAAGAGGGTTGTTTTGTAGTCAGCTATGGTCTGATGGCAATGATGTCTGAGTGGCCATCTTTCAGCCTACAGAAGTTACACAACATCAGCAGTAAAAATCTAACCACTGTAAGCACATTCTCCCTCTGCTCAGCAGGACATCACTGCTGCATTCACTGGTGAACAAGCCGAGGATTAATGAAAGTCAACCAATCTTCTGGGAGGTACTGTCAGAAGAGTTGAAAATGCTATTCACCTCCACGGAAAATTACTGCTGTCTTATTAAGTCCTTGCTGTTTGCCCCGTGCCTGGCAATTAAGGAATGTTTAGTCCACTGAATGGGTAAATACAATGTACTTCAACTGTCTCCATGAAGTTGAGAAATTTTAAACATCTAATACATCATTAGCTTATCTTTGAGACTTCATGTAATCCTAACTACTGTAGACAACTTTTCAGATCTAAGAGAAGCATTTGACCTCTACTGCACTAAGAAGCAGTAGCTGCACACTGAGCAAAGTCCTGCTCACTCTGACCAGAAACAGAACACACTGGAAAGGTGTTTAGTGCAGCAATTAAGGCCCCATTTAGGACACCCATATCTTACATCTGAGTGCTGGGGTTTGAGTACCAGCTCAGTTCTGAAGTCCCAGATTCATGCCAATAGGCACACCCAGAGAGCCTACTTTGGCTCACAAGAGTCCTGGATTAAATTCCAAACCCTTGGGACCAGGCTGCTCTAGCCCCAGAGGCCCAGGCACTTGGGGTCTAAACCAGATGCCCCAACCAGCCATCCCCTCTGTCTTTCAAATTAAGTATTTTTTAAAATCTTCACATTAAGATTAACAGAAAATGCTGAGTCTTTTAGTGATCTGGGGCTGAAAAGTCAAACATTAAATGCAATCAGAAAAGTCAAACATTAAATGCAATCTCTATACACAGGACATACAGGGAAATAATGAACAGCCAAACCAACAACATGTGAAAGCATAGTTCCACATTGTCCAATGGTGGGACATGTCACGAAGTCAGGGAAGCTGTCATGTAAACATCTCAGTGTTCTGGCACAATCTAGGATGGTAAAGATATTACTAGAAGATAAAAATCTTAGGGAAAACCATCATGTATGTGATCAGTTATTAAGTAAAACCTTTACCTAGGACATGCCCCTTCTTTTTTCAAAGGCAGAGAAACAAAGATATGGAAAGATCTTGCATCTGTTTCATTGCCCAATTTGCACCCTATCAGCCAGGCCTAGAGCAAAGCCAGGTCCGCCAGGAGTGGCAGGTCACCACCTGCTCTCTTAGGGCCTGTACCACTGGGAAGCTAGAAGCAGAGGTAGAGCAGAACACAAACCCAGACACTGCAATATGAGATGCAGGTACTCCAAATGGCAACTTAATCACTGTGCCAAACACCTGACCTGTGACTTCAGAGTTCTGCAGTGAACTTTCAACCTCGCAGCTGAGATGCCTGCACTCCGTGTTGTACTATCTGGGTTCAATTCCCACCTCTACCTCCTGACTCCATCTTTCCCGTAACACATCCCCTGAGAGGCAGGGGAGTGGCTCACAGGACTGCAGATTGCTCCCCCAGCTCTCGGCGTCAGCCCCGGTCTCAGACCTGGCTGCAGCAGGTATCTGGGCAGATGGGGCTCTCTGCTTCTCAAATTGAAAACTACTAAGATTTAAATAACGGTTCCGTTCCTTTTCTACCACTCACAAAGTTATCAAGTGTATTTTTTCAAATAAATATTTTAGTAAACAGATCTACTTTGGTTATCCTTTCCAAAATATCTTTAACTGACTAGTGTATACCCTCTAGAAAACATGGTACTGAGATCTTTACAAAATCTTAGCAGTTTAGTATGCTAATTCTCTACTTGCAAGTGCTGGTGTATCATATGGGTGCCGGCTCATGTCCTGGCTGTGCCAATTATCCAGCTCCCTGCTCATGGCATGGAAAAGCAGCAGAGAATGGCTCAAGTCCTTGGGCACCTGCACCCACATGGGAGGCCAGGAAGTGACTCCGGGCTTGGGTCAGCTCAGCTCCAGCTGTTTTGACCATCTGAGAAGTGAACCAGCAGATGCAAGACTGACCTTGCTCTTTCTCTCTGTAAATCTGCCTTTAAATTAAAAAAAAAAAAAGCCTATATATACATGATGATGACAGACACATTCCCCTGTAGTCTGGTCATTTTTGGGGTGCGTATAGATTAAAGTTTGATACTGTCCTCCCACTGTTGAATCCTAACTACTAGCACTGCCATTTGTAATTCTTTGGAAAGCACTCAGTGGAAAAGTTATGAGAAAAAAGAATTAACCCAAAAATTTATGAATAATGTCGAGCTCTGTGCTGGCTGTAGGGGCGAAAGAGATACAGATATAATTCAGGGGCCCTGGGCTCAAACTGCCAGCAATGATATTAGGATGATTTTTAATTTTCCAGGTGCCTCTTCTACCCCACAGCACCAGTGTGCCTACATCCCTCATGATTAGTGTTATTAAAAATGGAATTCAAAGATGACAGATTAATGAGGTCTCTATAAAAACATTCAAAACAGAAACCAAGTGTATTCTGGGGCTGCTGAATTGCCATGTCATATCTAACTAAAGCTGGGTGACTTCCTGTCTGGATTTCCAACAGACAGATGCTCAACAGACTACTCCACAGAGCAATGATAACAGAACGATATTACATTTAAAATGTAAATTTGGAGCCCAGCACAGTGGCCTAGCAGCTAAAGTCCTCGTCTTGAACACACCAGGATCCCATATGGGCACTGGTTCTAATGGCTGCCCTGCTTCCCATCCAGCTCCCTGCCTGTGGCCCGGGAAAGCAGTCGAGGACGGCCCAAAGCCTTGGCACCCTGCACCCGTGTAGGACACCCAGAAGAAGCTCTTGGCTCCTAGCTTCGGATCAGCTCAGCTCCGGCCGTTGCGGTCACTGTGGGAGTGAATTATTGGACAGAAGATCTTCCTCTGTCTCTCCTCCTCTCTGTATGTCTGACTTTGCAATAAAAATAAATAATGCTTTAAAAAAATATAAACCCATCCAGGGCTTTGGTATGTCACATGGCCTCACCACTTATTCCTAAGAGGGAATGATGGCTACTATCAGAGAAACAGGACAATCAATACAGGCAAGGACACACAGACAAGCAGGATTCTAATCTGCTGCTGGTGGGAACGTAAATTAGAATGCAGCTGGGGCTGGGGCGAGGATTCAACTAGCTAATCCTCCACCTTCAAGCACTGGCATCCCATATGGGTACAGGTTCATGTCCTGGCTGCTTCACTTCCCATCCATCTCTCTGATTATGTCTGGGAAAGCAACAGAGAATGGCCCAATGAGAAACCTGGGAGTGGCTCTTGGCTTAGGATGGGCTCAGCTCCAGCTGTTGCAATTATTTGGGGAGTGAACCAGCAGATGGAAGATCTTTTGTAAATCTGCCTTTCAAATTAAAAAATATATATATGCGTGTGTGTGTGTATCTATATATCTATATATCTACAGCCATTATGAAAAATAGTTTGAAAATTCCACAAACAAAACAAAACAAAACAAACAACAGAAACAGAACTACATGTGAGTCATCGATCCCAGCAACAGAACAGAAGCCACGGAATCTAAATCAGTATGCTGAAGAGACATTTACATGCGACTGCTTCCAAACACTAACTCACAACAGCCAAGAGACAGTGTGTACACCTAGGTAGCCGAGCACAGCTGAACGGATCAACAAAATGGATAAAGACACAATGGAACACTGCACAGTCACAAGCAAAGAGTTCAATTCTGTGACTTGCAGCCACGCACATGGAACCAGAGGCCAGTGTTAATAAATAAATAAGCCTAGCACAAAAAGACAAGTTTTCAGAGGTTCTCCCTTACACACAGGTACTTTAAAAAGTTTACAGGGAATTGTATTATGAAAACAAACAGCCACACCTGGCTTTTGAAATTTTCTTGCAACAAAATAAACTTATCTTCTAATCCATTTCTCATAAATTTTCTAAGTACCTCCACCTATGGAAGCTTAAGCTGCTCTCCAATGAGTAGAGAATGGAATGGTGGTTATCAGAACTGGAAGGCAGGAAGAGAAGGGAATGAGAAAATGACTTATGATTGGGGAGGGGGCAGCTGGATAGAAGAATCTAGGCCGGACATCCTACAGCACAGGACAGACAGTAATTAACCGAGTGCTTTCAAAGCAGCCAGCAGGATTCCGTTTCCAATCTAGGAAAGATGATAAATGTCCAAGAGCTTGGATACACCAATCACCTGCTCCTGGGACACCGCACAGTAACTGTGTCAATCCTGGAGACATGAAAAACATACGGCAGTGGCTGGCACTGTGGCACCTCAGGCAAAGTGCCACCTGTGACCCTGGCATCCCACATGAGTCCAGGTTGTGTCCTGGCTGCTCCGCTTCCCATACGGCTCCCTGCTAACGGCCTGAGAAAAGCAGCAGCAGATGGTCCAAGCTTGTGGGCCCCTGTAACCATAAAGGAGACCCAGAAGAAACTCCTGGCTCCAGCCTGGCTCCGGCCTGGCTGCTAGCTCATCTGGGGAGTGAACTAGTGAATGGAAAATGCATAGCTGTCTCATTCTCACTCGATAAAAATAAACAAATCTTAAAAAAAAAAAAAAGGTTGAAAGAGAGTGGGAAAGACAGATCCATTTTCATCCACTGATTCACACCCAAATGGTTTCAACAATCAGAGCTAACCTGAAGCCGTGAGCCAACAGCCTCCTCAGGATCTCCCACATGGGTGCAGGGTCCCAAGGACCTGGGTCATCCTCTCCTGCTTTCCCAGGCCACAAGCATGGAGCTGGATCACAAGTGGAGCAGCCAGGATATTAACTGGTGTACATATGGGATGCTGGCACTTACAGGTGGATGATTAGCCCGTTGAACCACCACAAAAGTCCCCAACAAATACATTCTTTAAAATAATTAAATGACTGAGGGGAGTTAATTTGCCATCCCCCCAAAAAAGTCCTGAGGTTTAACAATTGTTACAACCTATTCTCAATATTTCACATTACATTAAAAATTTAAACTGGGGCCCAGCATGGTAGCCTAGTAGCTAAAATCCTCGCCTTTCAAGTTCAGGCTACTTGGGGAGTGAATCAGTGGATGGAAGATCTTTCTCTGTCTCTCCTTCATTTTGTAAATCTGACTTTCCGATAAAAATAAATAAGTCTTAAAAAAAATTTTTTTTTAAATAGACCCAGCAGCATGGCCTAGCAGCTAAAGTCCTCGCCTTGAAAGCACTGGGATCCCATATGGGCACCTGTTCTAATCCCGGCCACTCCACTTCCCATCCAGCTCCCTGCTTGTGGCCTGGGAAAGCAGTAGAGGATGGCCCAAAGCCTTGGGACCCTGTTCCCATGTGGGAGACCTAGAAACTCTTGCCTCCTGGGTTCGGATTGGCGCCAGCACCGGCCATTGGACGGAAGATCTTCCTCTCTGTATATCTGACTTTTCAATAAAAATAAATAAATCTTTAAAAAAAATTTAAACTACCTTTGTCTGCACCTACTAGTTTTTACACAGTACAAATGTCAAGAGACAGGAGTTTATAACTTATTTTTTAAAGATTTTTATTTTTATTATTTTTTCATTGGAAAGGCGGATATACAGAGAGGAGAGACAGAGAGGAAGATCTTCCGTCCGATGATTCACTCCCCAAGTGAGCGCGACGGGCCGATACTATGCCGATCCGAAGCCAGGAGCCTCTTCCGGGTCTCCCACGTGGGTGCAGGTTCCCAAAGCTTTGGGCCGTCCTCTGCTGCTTTCCCAGGCCACAGGCAGGGAGCTGGAAGGGAAGCGGGGCTGCCGGGATTAGAACCGGCGCCCATATGGGATCCCGGGCGTGCAAGGCGAGGACCTTTAACCACTTGCGCCACTGCGCCGGGCCCTATAACTTATTTTTATATTTGCACATCTAATATCCCAATCAAAAAAATAGTATTCAGATTTCTTCACTGCACAAGATGGAGAAATAACGCCTTGGTTCTTACTCCATGCAGAGCCCCACTATCTACCTTAATTTTTCAGGCAACAGGTTAACCTACTAACAAACTACAAAAGTATCAACACAGTATTCTTGCATTCACTGAAGGGTCAGTTGGAGCACAGAGAGAACGCAGTGTTTCCAGGCCATCTAAGTGTTCTCCTAAGCAGCAGCAACAGGTGACAGGCTCCCAGGCAGTGACTCTGCATTCTCCTCCCATCCACGCCAGGAGCCCGACATGTACAGCCAGCCATACGTTCAAGAAGCTAGGGTCTAGTACGAACACAGCTGGCGTGTGCATTAATCACCGCAGCTAAAGCCAAAGAAAATGAAGTACATTTTAAACAGGGACACTCATTAAAAGGCTGTCGCCCAGGACATCCTCAATTAGGCTGTTCCGAGTCAAAGCATTTACACTCTAGCAATCAACACGTGAACAAATCCAACGAAGAAAACAAGGCCTGTAATTGTGCACCAGGTGTGAAGCCAGCGGTAAGACACCCCGGCCAGGCCTCTGTCTCCGTTCCGAACTTCCTGAAGACTAAGGGAACGATTTCACAATCGTCACCCCGGGACAGTCCCCCGAAAAAGGCAGTACCTGACCTGCCTTCTCACTGATCTTACTGCTTCCTTTTCTTAAGCTATTTCACACATCACAGAACCATCGCACTCAGGAAAGGTGAATATGGGTAAGACCATATGGAAACATTAGAAGGCATGCCCAGTGTCCAGTGGGTGCCCCTTGAGGCAGCAACCCTTTCACAGCTGTTTCATGGGAATACAGTGTGGTTTTTAAAGAAAAACTGTTGGTAACTCTCCATAAACAATTTAGGGAACAAACCCCGAACCTTTCTCCTTTCTCGCTCGGCCACACGTACCCCAGAAAGTGGCGGAAATAATAGTTAAAATAAGGACCAAGCACAAGCCTTCATGAATGAAGAAGCTACATTTTCCATCTGAAACATACTGACCTTTCCCAGCACATATTCCTACACTAGGGAGTACAGAAACACTCCGATGTTTCTGAGAAAAGTCTGATCAAACAAAGAAACTTTCTAAAAATTCCAACTTTTCGCATTTCAGTGTGGCACACACGGATCTGGAGCCCTGGTAAGCCACCCGATCTTCGCCCCGCGTAGGCCTCCCAACCGCGCCAGGCAGCAGTGACCAACTTTACAAACCGGACAATGAAACAACTATGGTGGCACCCGCATTTTCAAGTCGGCTCTGTAGAGCCGCCACCACCACCGTCCCCCGTCCCCAGGAGACAGCCTCTGGAGTCAACGGTACGCTTACAAAGAGTTGGGAAGCTTCAGGGAACAAATCAAACTTGGCAGGAAGCGTGGAGCTCCCAGAACAAGGACTGCGCCCAGGGCTCTCGCGAACATGAACGTGACTCAGGGCCAGGGGTGGAGCTGGCCTCCACTCGGCCGGCCGGGGCGCAGGTGCCGCCGCAGGCCCAGGCCCGGCGACTCCCGCCCCGCGGCCCGGGCGCACGGCTCCAGGCGCGTCCCCTGCGCACGCTGCCGGAGCGGGCCGTCTGCCAGGCCCCAGCCGGGCCCTGCCCCGTCCGCCACTCACCTTCTGCTCCTCCGCGGAGGCTGTCTCGGGGGCTTCCGCGGACATACTGCTCCCTGTGCAGACGAGACACCGGGGAAAGACGCGATTACCGGGTGGCCCAGGCCGCCCGCCCGGCCACCGCCTGAGGCCCGCCCGTCGCCCGGTTCCCCCCGCGCCCCGGCTCTCCCGACGCCCGCCGGGGCCGCCGCCGCCCGCGGAAATGGCCGTCGCCTTGTGACGACAGCGAGTCTCGGGGCGCTCGGCCGGCGGCCACGGCTGCTGCCCACCGATGGCCACCCGGGGCTCCCGGGAGCGCCGCGCCCCTACCTTCCCAACAACGCCTCTCCGGCTCTCAGACGCCCAGGCACTTCCTTTTTCCCTTCAAAGGTCGCGGCTCGCGCCTTACCTCACATCCGTCTAAGCTGCCGATGCTTGCTGGGAATAGTAGTTTCCAAATGGAGCGCTTTCTTACAACTCCTTCTGACCCATCCTTTTTCAGGACCCTAACTAACTATTTGCACCGCTTCCCCGGGCTTGCTTAGTCTCCGTGTCCTCCGCGCCCCCTGCACGGCAGCCTCGCAGGCTTAGGGGCGTGCTAAGAGAGCGCCGAAGCTGCATGCTGTCTCGTCCCATAGATCTCGCCCCTTCTGCTTTGCTTAAATATCCCATTCACCCCTTCACATCCCTGTGCACCCTTCACACTCCTAGAGCAACGTTGTTTCCGAGCCTCCGCACCAAGTCAGATCCACCTCTTCAAGGCAAGTGCATCTCTGTATGATTCTTCAACAATACAGCTCTCATGCGACAATAATTGATGAGATTATTAATGTCACACGTCCTGTTCTAATAAGCCTTATCCAAGCAAGGAGCTCGTCTGTATTCACTCAAGTTACAATCCGAGGCCTTGGCACTTCCTATATATTCAGTAAATATCTCACAGAGGAATTCAACTTCCATTCTTTTGTCTACCCTTCTTGTAACTTTACTGAAACTGTTTGCTCCTCCAAGGATTTTCACTGACAAGTCCCATACCTGCATATTTAATACTTTACATCTAAATAGCTACTGGCAATACTTGGGGGTTTCAAGGAAGCATCCCTCAGAAACTTGGAAATAAACTGGTCCTCTAACAGTCAAAATGCTCCCTCCCCTGCCAAAAAAATCCAATAATGAATGCTATTCTGGAGAGGAAAGGAGAAAGCCCCTAAATGGCCGGATAAAGAATTTAGGAAACCAACACCCTTCAATCAGGGTGAAAATCTCAGGAACAATTGAACTGAGGTTGAAACTTGAAAAATAAATAAATAAATAAAATACACTGCTGGCACAGTCTTGCTCACTGAACTCCTTTTGCAGAAAGGAAGGAAGGAGTTGGCCAGCCAAGGACGTATTTACAACAAAAGGGATCAAGACAGAGATATTCCTGGAGAATGTCTCCAGCTGGCCTGCTGAGACACTGCATTGGGCCAAGACAGAGGAGATAACTTCCAAAAGATCAGGGAAAAGTGCAACGCAAAGCACAGGTTTCTTTTGGTACTTTTTTTTTTTCAAAGTACCACACACACAAAAACCACATACTTTCACGACAGACACTGCGTGTGGATTTCTTCTGCTCCGGTTTTGGTTTGACTTTCAGCTTTCACTCCACTTCCTTGAAAGTTTTTGAAGTAGCCTCTCATTGTTTTCATTACACAGTCACAAAGTAACATTAGGTAAATGCGCCCTTCTTTCTCCCCTTTTCTTTTTTGACTTTTCACAATGCAGAGCCCTAGGCCCAGGGATCTCCCTCTCTGCCCTCCCCATTTATTCTCTCCCCCCCCCACTGTTCCCTCCCCCCCTGTATTATTACCAAAATGCAGTCCTTCAGCAACTGTGACAAGTCTGTCATTGTACTAGGTAAGTGTATCACTGACATTGTAGGAATGGTAGAAAAGCCAGCATCCCATTGTCAACATGTATTTAACAGTTTCATTGGGAATCCATCTTTTATTTGGGCAGTAGAGCTGCAATGTATCTTCACTTTACGGTATGCTGGTCTCTGTTATGCAGTTCTGCTAGAGGACTGTATCTATGTTCATGTTTACCTGTATATCTAGTGATCCTGTATTTTGCATGAAGGTTGCCTTATATCAGAGAGAACATATGGTATTTCTCCTTTTGGTATTGGCTTATTTCACTGAGATTATAGTCTCTAGTTGGGATCATTTTGTTAAGTGTGCCTTTTCTTTAAGTAAAACTGCAGAGAAGACAAATGCACTGTTCGTTGAAACATCAAGTTGTTGTTTTTGTTAATAAATTAGCATTCACATACGTATGTATTTGTGTACTTGGACTGAAACTCCTTTCACACATATAAATATACAATATGTTTGGGTCCTGGCTGCTCTGCTTTGAAACCAACTGCTGCTAATGCTCTTGAGAAAGCAGTGAAAGAAGTGAAAGACAAATGGATCAAGTACTTGGGCCCTTGCCTCCCATGTGGGAGTCCTGGTTTCTGGTTTCAGCCCGGTCCAGACTTGGCTGTTGATGCCATTTAGAAAGCAAAAATCTGGGGCCCGGAATGGTAGCCTACTGGCTAACGTCCTTGCCTTGCATGCACTGGGGTCCCATACAGGTGCCTGTTTGTGTGCCGGCTGCTTCACTTCCCTTCCAGCTCCCTGCCTGTGACCTGGGAGAGCAGCAGTCCCAAAACCTTGGGACCCTGCACCCGTGTGGGAGACCCAGAGGAGGTTCCTGGATCCTGGCTTCAGATAGTTCAGCTCCAGTTGTTGCAGCCACTTGGAGAGAAAACCAGCTGATGGAAAATATTTCTGTCTCTCCTTCTCTCTATAAATCTGCCTTTCCAATAAAAATACATAAATCTTTTTTTTAAAAAAAGTAAAAATCTCTGTTACTCTTCCTTTCAAACACATAAACATATTATTAAAGAAGGAAAGAAAACTTTGTTTCTGAAAAATAGTGACCCAGGGCCTAGTGCTGTGGCCCACTTGGCTAACTCCCCCTCTAAGCGCCAGTAATCCTATATGCCTGGCTCCTGGCTTGGGATCAGTGCAGCGCCAGCCATTGCGGCTCTTTGGGAAGTGAGCCAGCTGATGGAATATCTTTCCCTGTGTCTCTCCTCTCTATTAATCTTCCATCCCAATAAAAACAGATAAAACTGGGGAAAAAATAGTGACTCTCAGATAAGGGCTGGTTTGAATTTCTGGAAGGCTGGCTTTGGTCACATGGAAACCTGCACCCGTGGCAATGCCCTATTGGGGAGACATCTAGGAAGCCACCTCTGCCTTAGCAGTACCCTCTGCATTAGCTAGGTTTAAACTGCATGCTGGTTCTCAGCAGCTCATTTGCAGAAATTATATTGAGCTCTAGGATTCTATCTTATGTTTTCTTCTCTACTTCACTCTGGCTGTTGCTTCCTCACACCCTTTACTGAATCTTTATCTGTCCTTCTTATGTTAGTTTAAAGAAAAATTAAATCTTTACCTGCCTCTTGATGGGAGGAGTCTAGTAGTTCTGTCCATGGACCCCCTCCTCTTCCAGTTTGACACTTGCTCTGGGCCAGAGTCTAGCTCATCCCTGCTGACTGCCTTCCATGTGGTCTGGACTATGGCTGGCCTATAGCACTTCCTCTGACAGTGTAAACACTTTGTATCCATGCTATGCCACACAGTAGCCATTTATGGCTGTTGCACATTTAAATATCTTCAACAACAAGCTGAATCTTAATTTTAACTAATTCAAGTAGCTACAAGGATTAGAGTCAGAATTATCCATAACATAAATTTCCATTAGGTTTGGGACAAGGTCCAGGAATTGATGTTTAATCAGCACTCCCCCTAGCGACTGTGATGCATACATGCAAGAAAGGTGTTTTGATTTTTTTCTTAGAATTTGGTAGACAATAAGTTCTGAACAGATTTTTAAAAAAAAATGTTTAGTTGTTCAAAGTCAGGTTTCCGGGAATAAATAATGAATGTGGGATAATGTCCCATACCATCCATGACTGAAACAACTGGAGAGCAACACTACCTTATACCACCAGTGTATAGCAACCGGAGAACAGAATGCACTTTTAACATTACCTTTTTTTTTGATGATGATGTTTACATAGTTGATCAGAGTGGGAAGGGTCGAGGGTTAGGGGAAAGTGGGTGAAACCATTGTTCCCAAATTTTCTTTTTCTTCTTTCTGTATCTGAGGGAAGGGGGAAAAATAAGCAGAGAAGCCACACCCAGCTTCCAAAATGGGAAGGGATGAGAAACAGCCACCCGATGTCTACCAAGGGCCCCATACTAGTTTGAATGAAAGCCAGGAATGGGGTGCAGGCTAGGCAACTCAAGGCTGTAGTACCCAGCAGTGAGAGTTGGGACTGTGGGTTCAGACCAAACCAGGCCACACGCAGCAGCTGATGGCAAAGGCCAAGCTGGGTGATGGGTTATGCTGGGCTGTGTTGGAGCAACCACTAGCATGTGCAAGGTCTGTGGCTGGAAGTGGGCCTGGTTGGATAGCAAAGGGGACACCCCAGTGAGGCTGGTTCCCACTAATGAGTGTGAGCGCAGGAACAGGGGTGGTGAACTGGGATGGACATGACTGCAGCATCCCTTGGTATGGATGTGAGCTGGGTCTGGGACATGCCAGACTGGACTAGGCACCAGCACCCTGGGTCCTTGCAGGAGCCAAGGCGGGTGTGTGAAGGGCTGGGATAGGTCTCTGCACTTGCTGAACCACATGAGAGCTGAGTCTGGGGATAGGCCAGGCAGGGTTGGAGTCTAGCACCCAACAGTGAGAACCAGAATCGGTATAGGCTGGTTGGGCAAGGCCACTGTTCCTGCCAGGACAGCAGGTAGGCCAGGTCAGGCTGGGCCAAGAACCCACTGTTGTGCCCAAGCTCTGTCACTGGAAGGCAACCTGATAGAGGAATTTGGGGAACTCTGTCAAGATGCAGTCCCTGTAGGTGAGTGCAACAACCAAAGTTGGGAGCAGCCCACACCAGGCCAGGTTATGGAAGCTGCCGGCATACATGTGGGTCAGGTCTGGGAGCAGGCCCAGATAGGCCACTTCATATCACCCACTGGCAGATCTGAGAACCACGATGGGGTGCAGGACAGGTTGGGTTGGGCTATAATACCAGCCAGTTCACAGTTCCCTGTGACCTGGGAAAGCAGTCGAGGACGGCCCAAAGCCTTGGGACCCTGCACCCACGTGGGAGACCCAGAAGACCTGGCTCCTGGCTTCGGATCAGCTCAGCTCCAGCTGTTGCGGCTGCTTGAGGAATAAACCATCGGGCAGAAGATCTTCCTTTCTGTTTCTGCCTCTGTATATCTGCCTTCCCAACAAAAATAAATCTTTAAAAAAAATACTGATGAGGGCTCAGCCCAGTGGCCTAGCGGTTAAAGTCCTCACCTTAAATGCACCGGGATCCCAGATGGTCGCCAGTTACAATCCCAGCAGCTCCACTTCCCATCCAGCTCCCTGCTTGTGGCCTGGGAAAGCAGTCAAGGACAGCCCAAAGCCCTGGGACCCTGCACCCGTGTGGCAGACCCAGAGGAGGTTCCTGGTTCCCGACCATGGATTGGCACAGTACCAGCCGTTGTGCTCACTTGGGGAGTGAATCATCGGATGGAGGATCTTCCTCTCTGTCTCTCCTCCTCTCTGTATATCTGACTTTGTAATGAAAATAAATCTTTAAAAAAAAATACTAATGAAAAGTATATCTCTGGTGGAAAAAATTAAAGGAGGCGAAATGCCACTGGCGGAGTAAAAAAATGAAAATTTTTTTATAAAAAATTTATTTTTATTGCAAAGTCAGATATACAGAGAGGAGGAGAGACAGAGTGGAAGATCTTTCGTCCAATGACTCACTCCCCAAGTGAGCGCAACGGCCGGTGCTGTGCGGATTCGAAGCCAGGAATCAGGAACCTCCTCTAGGTCTCCCACATGGGTGCAGGGTCCCAAGGCTTTGGGCTGTCCTCGACTGCTTTCCCAGGCCACAGGCAGGGAGCTAGATGGGAAGTGGAGCAGCCAGGACTAGAACTGGCGCCCATATGGGATCCTGGCACTCTCAAGGCGAAGACTTTAGCCAGTAGGCCATGGCGCTGGGCCCAAAAAATGGAAAATTTAATCTAGATTTTGAATCCTGTCTGCTTAGGCAAACTTCAAGCTTTGGTTAAATGTGGGATAGTCATACTGTCTCTGAAGCACGAATTTAATAGCAAGCTGCCTGCAATGACTAGCACATAGTAGGTATTCATATTTTCTCAGCAGAATTTATGATTAAACTTCTAGATAACTTGTGATTGAGTAGACAAGGCTGACTTATTGCGATATAGGGTGTCATTTTCCTCTAGACTGATCCTGTGTTCCCAGTCTAGACCACAGTGGGTCATAGGCCTATTTTTAACAGGAACAACCCCTGTAAAGTGGGAGCTGGAATGGTAGGGAGCTTTTACATTCACTTCTCTATATGAATGCCAGTATCATGTAATTTTTGAAAATTTAAAATCACTGCTTTCTTCACAAAATTAAGGAAGACTGATCATCCCAAAGATGGAGCCAGTCAAGGAAAACAATGCCTCTTGCTTCATCCTCATTTCTGGTGGGTGACAAACGGTAGACAGGATCACTGCTGCTTACTTTCCAGTTGTCCACATCTGTTAATTTTTTTTTCCCAGTCAGGGGCTAGTTGGATGGCTCAACTGGCTAATCCTTTACCTGCGAGAGTCAGCATCTCATTTGGGTACTGGTTCATGTACTGGCTGTTTTTTTTTGCCTGGGAAAGCAGCAGAGGATTGCCCAAAGACTTGCTACCCAACATCTACTTGGGGAGACCTGGAGAAGGCACCTGGCATTAGATTGGCTTGGCTTGGCTTTGGCCATTGTGGACACTCAAGGAGTGAACCAGCAGATGGAAAATCTTTGTCTCTCCTTCTCTCTGTAGGTCTGCCTCTCCAACGAAAGTAAATCTTTTAAAAATGTTTTCTCACCGAACAAATTTTAACATTAATTTCTGAAAAGAAAATCTCCAAAGGCCATGCAGATCATTTGATTCCTTGTTAAAGAGAATAACCTATGAGCCCGGTGCAAGCATAGTGGCTCAAGTCCTCGCCTTGAACATGCCGGGATCCCATATGGGTGCCGGTTCTAATTCCGGCAGCCCTGCTTCCCATCCAGCTCCCTGCTTGTGGCCTGGGAAAGCAGTGGAGGATGGCCCCAAGGCCTTGGGACCCTGCACCGGTGTGGGAGACCTGGAAGAGCTCTTGGCTTCGAATTGGCTCAGCTCTAGCCATTGCGCTCACTTGGGGAGTGAACCATCGGACGGAAGATCCTCTTCTCCATGTCTCCTCCTCTCTGTATATCTGCCTTTCCAATAAAAATAATAAATAAATCTTAAAGAGAATAACCTGTGACTCAATTGAGCTATGACTCAACTAACTCACCTGTGAACCTGCAGGGAGATCTCTATTATTTACTAAAGGCAGCAATGTTGGTCTTCAACAGACCGACTTGAAAGGCAGAGCAGCAGGGAGAGGGAGAGACAGACAGCAATCTTCCATCTGCTGGTTCATTCCCCAACTGGCTGTGACACCCAGGTCTGGGCCTGGTCAATATCAGGAGACGGGGCACTACTCTCCCTCCCCTCGTGGGTGGGGTGGGCTCAAACAGTTGAAGCATTCTCTGCCAACTTCCTAGGTGCTTTAGGTCTGCCAATAAATGAACACAAATACTTACCTGTGGTATACCATACCGACAACGTCCTTTATACTATAACCCCGTGACATAGAAGCTGTAATATATATGGACTAACCAGCGTGGTAAGAGATAATGGCAGGTCAGGAGTCATCAGGAAGGCACTGGGTGACTATACTTAAGGAGGAAAAACAGACCAAAACAAAAAACAAAAAAACCGGCCCTACAGAGCAGAGAGGCCATGAGCACATGTTTCCAGTGAACACATTTGCAAGGAAAAGCATAGAGCTACACCGAGACGCTTCAGTAAACTTCTTTAAAAAAAATGCTAATGCTCAGAAAGGTTAAGAGACAATATACTAAAAACAATTCCAGAAATACTATAGTGTAGTACTAATACAAGAAGGTCTCTGTACAAATAATGATATTCTGGGGTATATTTTACTGGAGAAGTCAAAGAATCACTAGCAGTTTTGACATTTAAAAACACTTTTGATGCTTTAACGATGCTATGGCTTGAAATGGTTTTGGTTCCCCAATCTGAATATTTAAACTCAAAGTCTTGTCTTAACAATGAATAGATTAATAGCAGTTGACAAATTAAGGATGGAGATTTGATCTATTTAGGACCTCTGGGAGGAAAGCCTAGTACACTCTACCAAAGGCCTCTGGGATGCAGGACTAGGAAACCTAATCATCTACCAGGCAGGCCTAAGTGGGAGGCCTGCGAGGCACTGGAGCATGCCCTCAGATGGCTGTTCCTGTGACAGTGCTGTTATGTACACAGAACAACTTCCTCTCCCCCTCTGTGCTTCCTGGCTTGCAATATGATCTTCTCTTCACACACCCTACCATGCACCATCCTCATCACATGGAACTAATGCGGCCACTAGATCCTGGACTATGAACTTCTGAAACTGTAAACTGAACTATTACAGAAAGCTGCAAACAGGGCCCAGTGTGGCAGCCTAGAGGCTAAAGTCCTCACCTTGCATGCACTGGGATCCCATATGGGCACTGGTTCATGTTCTGGTGGCCCTATTTCCCACTCAGCTCCCTGCTTGTGGCCTGGGATAGCAGTCGAGGACGGCCCAAAGCCTTGGGATCCTGCTCCCACAAGGGAGACCCAGAAGAAGCTCTTGGTTCCTGGCTTAGGATCAGCACAGCTCCAGCCATTGCAGCCACTTGGGGAGTGAGTCATTGGACGCAAGATCTTCCTCTCTGTCTCTCTTCCTCTCTAAATACCTTACTTTCCAATAAAAAAAAAATCTTTAAAAAGCAGAAAATAAAACATGATTTGGCGTTTTCCACAATCAAAATGATCAATCTCGACTTTTGTCAAATGTTTAGTGATGCACTGGAGTACGAACTGTATTACAGAATGTATGATTATAAGCACACTGCACATGTTCGTTTCATTTTCTCAACCAACAGCCCTAGAAAGGTTAGAGAAACCCTGGAGTTGGTTCCACTAAACACCAGTAGAGCTAAGACTATATTTAAGCCAAACTCCTGAGTGCTTGCTTCATACAGGCTGAAGATGAACAAAAAATCCTTATAAATTTATACTACAGAAAACAATTCCTTCTAAGGAATACAAATAACATTTTGACTGGGATTTTTAAAATAATTTATTTAAGGCTTCTGCTCGTCACTCCCTAGCCTGCAGCCACAAACTCATGATCTGACCAAATCCTCTTATGTAGTCTATTAGCTGGATTCTCAGGGAATGGACTTCCTAGCTCAATTCTCACTGCTTACCTGGTTCTAGACATATCGGTCTGCTGAGTCTAGCGTAGCTTAGTGGTATATATATTATATTTTATATTTAAGTTGCAGCCAAAAGATTTGTTTCTTTTTATTGGAAAGCCAGATATTCAGAGAGGAGAGACAGATCTTCCACCTGCTGGTTCACTCCCCAAATGGCTGCAACAGTCAAACTGAGCCGATTCAAAGACAGGGGCCAGAAGTTTCTTCCAGGTCTTTCATGTGGGCACAGGGGCCCAAGGTTTTGGGTCATCTTTCACTGCTTTCCCAGACATTGAGCAGGGAGCTGGATGGGAAGTGGAGTGGCTGGGACACAAATAGGTACACATATGTGGCACCTGTAAGGGAAGATTAACCAATTGAACCATCATGCCAGGCCTCTGCAGACATAGAGTTCTATCAACAGTTTTAATATTTGTGCCTTATCATCTAATGTGCAGTTGCCCATGGTGCCAATGCAAATATCCAAAGCTATTCTGTTATTTCTAAGGACATATTTAGAAAGACTTGAGGCAACCAGTCTAGTGCCCCTGGTTGGTGGCGTTTCCAGTTGCCAAATGCCTTGCACTGTGACTTCAACAAGGAAGTGATAAATTGAGACAAGGCCCAAGACATCGTCCCCCTCCTCTTGGAAGCTTTAGAGCCAGAATGGAAACTTCCTGGTGGTTAATCCACTCAATCATATAAACCACTCATCTGAAAACAAAAGTCAAATACACGTTTCTTAGTTTTTTTGGTATATATTTACAATATAAATACTAATTTCTTTTCAAAGTACATACTCTTAACAATTTGAGAAAATTATCTAGCATGGGACAGAATTAAAATGTAAAGCCTCTATAAGAGTGATCAAGGAAAAGTAGAACTGCTTTGGGGACGAGGAATCCTTGAGTCATGTGAGCGGGCATGATGACCTGACCTGACAGGAGGAATGTGAAGCAGCTTAAGTCTGCATTGCACTGCCAATACAGCATGTTCTGAGATAGCAACCTTGATGGTGTGTTATAAAAACTAAACTTGATAGATAGAAAAAGTACACATGCTTGCATAGTGCGTTAATCTTAAAGAAGCTCAACATTTCATTCTTTTTCAATAACTTAAAATGAATAGCACTTAAAACACATCACACAAAATTAAAGACTTGTGCATATATTTCAGATTTCAACATTAATGTCAAAAATACATAGTATGATTTTACATAGGAATTGTGCTACATTAGAAGACTAGAGACAAACATCACTTGAGTATTAAGGAAAACATTAAATATTAAATAACTGAGAAATAAAATGTGTAAACACTAATCTAACCGGGGGATGGGGTTTGCTATCACAACATGTCCAATGAAGTGGTTTCAACAGGACAGAAAGGATTAGGACATGAGTGCTTCCAGTCTACTTGGAATATGCAGATCCTGTTTCAGGAATCCTTTGATAGAAACTGGTCCAGGATGGGAGAAGAGCCACTCTCCTGATCGTTAATTTGGTACACTCCATTCTATGCTAATTTTTACTTCCAAACTTTGATACTGAACCAACACCTCGCACTGTCATTCCTTATCAACATCTTGGTGAAAACTGAGGGTTTGTTGGTGATTCAGTGTAAGATTTGAGTTCATACGCAGCACCGCTGTCAACCTCCATTGACTTTCTAGAGAAGAGGAGCCGTACATCTCTATGGAGGTAGATCTTTCCAGATTTAGAACTCTGGAACCTAAACAAACAAAAGAGAAGAGTCATGTCGGAATCAAAGTCATTCAAAACGTGAAAGCAGTAAGAATTGACATATTGGTGAACACTAACATATACCTCAATTCTTTACTACTTGCTAACCACTCCATGCCCTTTCATGCTTACCATGTTTGAAATGCACCCTCCAGTGAGTCTAGGTTTCAGATAAAAACTTCCTTTTCTTCCATGAGTACATATACCTTTCCTCACCTGCGGTTCTATCAGTTAATAACACTATGTTTAGGTTCTGCAGCTCCAGGACAAATTAACTGACCCATTTTGCACAATTTAGCCTCCTATTATTTGGTGTAGGTTAAAATGGATTTCCCCACTTTAAAAAAAGTCAATATAGAACACAACCAAGTTTAGGGGCAATCACAGGATGAGAAAGAATTGCTATCAGCAGCAGTAATAACTATCTAAATAAAACTAAATGCTAAGAGAAAAGTCAGCAATACCTATTACAAACATAAATGCAACTTTTTACCCCGATCCTATCTGAAATGCACAGTGACAGATAAAGAAAAGACTAATAGAAGAATCTTCTATTCACTAATTCACTTCCCAAATGGATACGATAGCTAGGTCTAGGTCTGGTCAATGCCAGGAAAAAGAAACTCCATCTTGGATTCTGCGTGGGTTGCAGGGGCCAAAGCATTCGAGCCATAGTCCCAAGTGTGTCAGAAGAGAGACAGATCAAACATGTACTAGCTGGAACTTGAACTGGCACTGAGATAAGGGAAGCAGGCATTGTAAGCAGCAACTTAAAACCCACTTCCCCACAATTTCAGCCTCAGCTCTGTTGTATGTATTAAACATCTCACATGCTCACTCTATTTCTCATTAGGAAGTTTCCACCTTCGAGGAGAACATGGAAAGGTTTGGAGAATATGCCATTTCCATAAGAAGGTGTCTTTACAACATTTAAAATATTTAGATATTATGTGCAGATTTATAAAAGCTGAGAAAAATGATGCCAAACAGAAGTTTAACCAGAGCTCAATCTTCTCCTAGGTAAGACAAGGGAAATGGTATTATAGTCTTCTGTTTCAATATTCCTCTTTTTAAAAACCTGCCAATATGTTTTCTGGTAGCATTTTCATTCCCACAATCTGTGTAACATTTCCCATGATGTATATCAGACAGTGTTAGGTTGGGTTTAATACACTGCACTGGTTCAGCATGTCTTTTGAATGCAAAATGACAACCAGAGATGAAGGGAACCAATTAAACAGGATTGGGGGCAAACAATTAAAACATGCTTTCAAAATGTGATATGAATACAAAATTTTTCATTCCAGATCACTATTCCAAGGAAGACAGACTGAAGGACAGCTAGTGGTTCCCAATGGTAACATATTAAAGACAGCTGTGTCCGGGCCCTGGATGAAAGGTCTGATGAATGGGGCTCCTGACTCATCTAAGACCATTATCACTGATGAGACCAAGGACCTCCCGTGGAAGGGACCAGAAAATGCTCAATATCAGATTACTGAACCCTTAATTAATTGACTCCCTGATCCTGATTCATACTTCAGGTTTTCAGAGCTGATCTTACCCTAAGATACTAGCCACTGGGATTTCAAGAGAAAACAAATGCTTTCTCAAAGCCTAGAGCTCTGAGCTAGGTAGTGGAAGTCAGAGGAAGAGACAGCTCTGATGAAACCACTAGCATGTAAGATATAAGACAAACGAGAGTTTGTCATTACTGTTTCCCTAGTGTTTGGAAGCACGCATAGCTCACAAATATTTGCTGAGCAAGTGAATAAAGTTTAAGAATTTCCCTATAAAACACAGAAGCCACGTGTGACCATGAGTGCTTCAAATGTGCTCACTGCAAATTGATTTAAGCATAAAACTACACTTGCTTTTTAAGGCCTTAGCAAAACAAAAGAATGTAATCATCTCATTGGTAATTCTTACATTGTTTATATATATTTGGGTTTACTGGGATATATAACATATATCAGTCATACAGACCTTTTTTTAAATGTGGTGATTGGGAAATATAGAACTAAATGTGTGGCTTATACTAAACTCCTATTGGATATCACAGGTTTAGAAAATGTTATCTCACTATCCCAAACATAGTAACACTTTAAAACACAATGCATTTTAAACAGCAATAACTGAAAACTCTCTTAACTCAAGAAGTTACAATGCCCAAAGGAAAATATGCCATGTGCTTTCTGTATTTTGGCCATTATCAAGAATATCTGAGGCCTGGCACTTTGGTGTCGTGAATAAAGCTACGACAACTCCTAGCTGCTCCACTTCCAATTCAACTTCCTGCTTATGTGCTTGGGAAAGCAGCAGAGGACAGTCCAAATGCTTGGGCCTCTGCACTCATGTGGGAGACCAGGAAGAAGCTCCTGACTCCTGGTGCAATCTACCCCAACTCCAGCCAGTGCAGTCATTTCAGGGAGTGAACCAGTGGGTGGAAGATTTCTGTTATTCTGGCTTTCATATAAAATGAATAAATCTTTAAATCCAAGCTAGGCAACATCCAACGGGCACTGGCTAACCTAGAGTTACACTTTTTTTTAACTAAAAATTGGAGTTATTTTTGAGTAACTTATTTTCATAATTATTTGCAATATTACCTCAGATGAATGAGGTAGCGTAATAACCGTTCCTCTGTATGTCGGATGTTCTCTTTATTAACACTTCTCTTCATTTCTTGTTTAACAGGAACAGAAAAAGTTCTTTGTCGTAGGAATGTCTGATGATTGGCTGGCATATCTCTCAAGTCATATATCACAACAAACATCTTCACCACAGTCTTATTAGGATTAAATAAGGTCTGAAGAAACAATATAGAATTATGCTTTAAAAAACAGTGATTTGTTGACATGAATCAGAACAGACTATGCCAATAATTAAGTAGGTCTTTTAATAACAAGATAATCCCACTGGGTATAATCAATTCATTGATAAAGAAAATACAATTCCAAAAGTTTACAAAATATTCAGTTTTTTAAAGATTCAATTTAATTTTTTTGTTTCACAATAAAAAAAAATCCTGTAACAAAATTTGTGGTCAGCAATTCCATATAATAACAAGCAACATGTAATTTTTACTCCTTGCTCAGATTTTAAGAAACAATTCTATTAGCTTAAGCAAAAATATACCTTTACTGGCTTAAGATATTTCAGTTCAATTATTTTACATTATTATTACATTAGCTTTGCTAAAGAGTATCAACTGCAAAATTCTCAAGATGAAGTTTTCATTTTTCCTCATATTTTACTTGTCAATAAGCAGAACTTTAGTTCACTGCTATTAGAACCAAAGTATTCAGGTTCTCACAAAATTGTTAATCATTTCAAAATTTGCATTGACATGAGGATTTTATTTTTAACCATTAATACCATTATAGAGCAAAATATGCATCCTCAAGTGTATATTGAATTGAATTCAACTTATAACTGGTCATGAGTAATTGAATGAACATTTTTAAAAACAGTAATTAGAAAAAAAAAAACCCCAAGTTGTTCATCTAACTTTAACCAAATTACCAACACATCAGTAGGTAACTTGGTGCCCATGCTTTCAGAAGCTCATCCGTGGCACTGGACATCACTCACTGAATCAAAATGAGAAATATATCAATATTATGATCCAATTTTTGCAATCTAGTGACTCTTAAGGTTAAGGCTAACACATTCAGGGACCACAACACCAAGCATGCCAGGAGTTCAAATCATGTTCACAAATTATTAAATTAGATAAAGAATAAAACATGTACTCAAATTTAAAATTAATTATTAATATTGGCAGTCACCAAACAAAAGTTGAATGTGCTACTCCTAGGATTATCCCGCATTGTTACAACACTGACAGTTAGCTTTCCAGTGACCTATGCTTTCTCACGAGTTATAGAGCCAGGGACAAGAGAACAGCAGATTACCATTCTTATAGTTCAAGCAAACGATTCAACATAAAAATACATCACTATGCAGTGACACTTCTTTATTAAGAAAACATTATAATATGCACATATACACTGACTGCACAGTGCTATGCTTCAGTCAGGTCTAATACAGAATAAGCAGAGGCACAGATTACTTCCAGTACTGAAACAACAATGATACACACAATAAAGCTCAAGTTAATCAAAAGACTTGTTGGGCTGCCAGATATTTGGTCTGCTCGTTGGGATTCCAGTAGGAGCAGCTGGCCTCATGCCTGACTCTGGCTCCTGACTCCAGTTTCCTGCTGGTGTAGACCCTGAGTGGTGTGGTAAGGACCCCAGGGACTGGGTTGCTGTTACCCGTATTGGAGAACTGGAATTAGTAACCAGTCATATGCTTTGGTTTGACCCAGGCTTGTGTCATTGTGGGATTTTGGAGAGTGGGCAGGCTATTTCCTTGAGTTACCAATAAATAAAAATTAAAATAAAAAGACTGGCAGAACTAAAACAGGTATTAAATGTGAAGACTCAGTTAGGTTTCTTTATTTCTCTTTGAGATTGCTTTTCAGTTTACAAACTTGGTAAAGATTATGGGCTTGCAGGGTGATACTGGGTCAGACTTGGATATGAACTCAAATGCAAACTGGCCTTGATATTAAGTTGTAAGAGTAACTGCTCTGGGCTACAAATGAGATTAACGCCTAGACATTCATCTGACACTATCCTAACATCTGTAACACTACATTTGTGTTTTATATGATCATCTCATTAGATCAAATTAGGAAGTATTGCACAAGGGATAGTATTATTTACAGAGTATTCTTGATAAAGCAGTAACAATATTTAGGTTTCAATCTCAATCTGGCTCCCTATATTAAACAGAAGGAACCAGTAATGCTAGCCTCTGATTGCACTAGCAAAAGCTCATTTAAGTCATATAAATATTCATATATTGTTTTTCTAAAGCATTCACCTTGATTAGCTTATTACTGCTTTCCTTTTATGGAGGACCCAAATGGTCATTCCTGGGGCAGAGCAGGGAAACTCCAAACAAAGCTGCAGCCCCACTGTTACTTACCAAAGTTGTTGCAGCAGCAGTAGCAGGAGAAAGGGCTAAGTTCTATATGTATGTGAGAGAATGATTATTGCAATTGTAGACTATAAAACACATACCACTTGTATTGTTCCTGAAGGAGGTACTCGATAACCCCTTTTACCAAGGGACTCTAAAGTAATCACACCCTTGAAATAAAAGAAGACAAAATTGAGTACAAACTGATGCATGTGTACAGGAAATATTAAAACAATAAATCATAATTACTAAAATTTCATAATCATATCTCTAAAAATATTAAAATTAACAAAGCTATCTTCCATGAATATGAAACACTAAGGATTTCTCTCTAAGGAGAAACACTGTTTTTCCTGGAGATGCTGCAATAACACATAATACCACAGGCAAGCCTGCTTAAAATTTTTATTAAAGTGTATGATATAAAAATAAGAAGTTCGCTAAAGTTTTTAAAAAGGAGCAATATAGGGCTATTCCTATATATCATGGAAGAAAGGAGGAATGAATAAACCAAACAATTTATTATTCTTTAGACAAGAAAAAAAGTCACGAGTGTGGAAGGATCTAAGTCTTAAACAAAAACAGTCAACTCTTTAGTGAGAGAACTGAAGTAAGCTAGATATCTAAATTTGACTATTTGACTACATATAGAAAGCAAAATAGAAAAGAAAGTTGGAATTTTTTGATCCTTGCCTGACAATGAATTTATAGGAGACATTTGAGACAAAGTAGAAAATGAAGCTTCAATCAGAAACTTGCAAGACTGTGGTTCGTTCCATATACAGAGGCTACAAAATCCAACTTTTCAAGATGAAATACTTGTTCATAAATGATCATGTGTCATGCTGTGCCTTAACCAAAAATGTTATTGGGTATCTTATTTTTAGCCATTTACTTATTAACAAAGCAAAGAATCTAAATTGATTATATATAAATCAAAACACAACCGATTGAAGGGCTAACATGTAAGTTAAGGTCAAATCTCAATTAGGTTCATTGCAAGAGTTGCCTAAGGCATCCTCAGATTAGTGGGAGACTCAAACAATGGTGGGCAGACTGGCACCGCTGCCATCGCTTGTAGACTGAACTAGGAATGCAGAATATCTGGCCTCTCCCTAGAACCACCAAGCCAAATCTACATTTTAACAAGGTTCCCCTATAACATCTGCGCATCAGCACCTGAGAGAAACTGCTCTAGGATAGGATATTATTTTTATGAGAAGAATGCTCTAATCAGTACAGAAGTCCAAACAGTGGAAATTAAGTATTACCTGTTACAACAAAAGTTCAAATTGCAAGTGTAAAAGAATCTCAATAATCAGGATGACATGTAGTAACTGTGATACTTAATTCTCAGTTTTTCAAAAGCAGTGATTCACTTGTTTTAGCTAAAGTTAATTTTTTTTCCCAAAGAGTTAAGTAGAATGCATGTACTACATGTAATGCGATCATTACATGATTCCTTCATTACATATTTGCAGTCCAACCTCATATAAAAGTACACAGAATACGGGACTGCCCCATCAGTTTCAAAGTCAGTCCAAGGTTGTGAGATAAAAAGGAGGGCCAGGTTTTGCCATACGGATACCTTAGTTCCCAGTAAAAAACATTTGGCATCAGGCAATTCAATTAGCATAATAGTGGATAATGTCTATGGACATTGGCACCGAAGAGGCAGACATGGTCTGGACAAATGCATCACATGGTCATTTAAAGTGTGACAACAGCACATGAACAACACACATTCTTAACCTGCTCTACAGAGGTCTCCTGAGGTGGTACACATACCAAGCAGAGAGTGGATATTTACCCTGTGAGAAAAACTGATCTAAATTGACATAGAATATCCCACTTCTTCCAAGTTCCAGGATGAAAAAAAAAAAAAAAAAAGTAAAACATGCCCAAGTAACAGCTATTTTTTTATAATCATATGCTTACACTGTTCTTTACCCACCTCTACCCACAATCACAAACAGGGAAAAAGGTAAGACAAAGCTACTGCTAACACTATATTTATTTCCTTTAACACATTCAACTAATAGATTTTAGAACACAAGATAATACTAACTGAAACAACTTATGAAGAATAAGTATGCCCTAGCTGTTAAGTCAGCAATTTAAGAGAACAGTTTCTAAGTGAGGTGACAGCACTAGAAGGCTAGAAATTTTAGAAGGGATTAAGACATCATTGAGAATTTTAACAATATTGTATTTGGCATTTCTTATTTTGATGATTTCACTAACTGATCAGCATTTAATATTTACAGCTAGAGAAAGCTGTAATGTTTAGCAAAAAAAAAAAATGCATTTTCTTCTGGCACTTTAAGATGCAACAGTAAAGGTAAGATAAATTAACTTCATGCAAATTTTTAACAATACAACTCCTTTAGGGTAGGCAAAAATAAATGAAAAACTGAGGGAAGTCTGTCTTGATTTGGTTGACTAACACTAGGCATCATTTCCAGCACTGACCATGTGAAAATCCCACCTGTGTCAGTCTAAACCTGCCATTCTCACACCTACGTTAGCTTTTTGCCTGATGTCACCACACAATAGTTTTTAAACAGCTAAATGTTGCCATACAGCAATACTTTTACTACTCATTCTCAACTGAAAAAAGAAATTACATAGCTTTGAGTTAATATATTTAATCAAGTTTCTGATAAAAGTCCTATATTAGCTTTACATCACAAAAAATTATCTTGGCTAAACTTTTACCTTTGTTAGTTATATAATTCGTGATGTGTGTTATCATTTGAGAAACAGGTTATTATTACAGTAATAAATACAAATTTGTGTCTCAGTTCAACTGATCTATGAATCATCTTATGAAAACATAATCAGGCCTTTGAAAATAGACTAAACTACCCAGATATACAGTCAGATATACAGAGAGGAGGAGAGACAGAGAGGAAGATCTTCCGTCCGATGATTCACTTCCCAAGTGACTACAATAGCCGGTGCTGCGCCAATTTGGAGCCAGGAGCCAGGAACTTCCTCCAAGTCTCCCACACGGGTGCAGGGTCCCAAGGCTTTGGGCCATCCTTGTTCGCTCTCAGACCACAAGCAGGGAGCTGGATAGGAAGTGGAGCAGCCAGGACTAGACAGTGCCCATATAGGATCCCGGCGCGTTCAAGGCGAACACTTTAGCTGCTAGGCCACTGTGCCAGGCCCAAAAAGTATCATTTTTAAAAAGATTTATTTATTTTTATTATAAAGTCAGATTTACACAGAGGAGAAAAAGAGAAAGATCTTCTACCTGCTAGTTCTCTACCCAGGTGGCCTCAAGGACTGGAACTAAGCTGACTCAAAGCCAGGAGCCAGGAGCTTCTTCCAGGTCTCCCACATGGGTGTAGGGCCCCAAGGCTTTGGGCAATCCTGCATTGCTTTCCAAGCCACAAACAAAGAGCTGGAAGGAAAGCAGTGCAGCAGGGACACAAAACAGTGCCCATATGGGATTCTGGAACATGCAAGGTGAGGACTTTAGCCACTAGGCCACCCTGTTGGGTCCTGTGGTCTAAGATCTGAAATGGAGAGCTGACATTATGGCTAAGTGGACTAAGCCACTGCTTGCAATGCCTGCCATCTCACATCTGAGCATGGTGTGAGATCCAGCTGTTCCACTCTGATTCAGAAAAGCAGAAGATGGCTCAAGTACTTAGACCCACGAAACCCATGTTGGAGACCTGGATGGAGATCTGGGCCCCTGGCTTCCCGCCTGGACCAGCTGCAGTTATTGCGGCCATTTGGAGAGCGACTCAGGAGTTAGAGGACCTCTCTTTCTCCCTCCCTCCCCCTCCCTCTCAAGAAAAGATTTTGACAAGGTCACTTACAAAAGAGAAGAAGTGAACAATGTAGAAAAACACTGTGCAAAAACAAGGCAGAAAAAAAACAATAGCGAAGAACAGCTGACTGAAGAATGTTATAAGAGTAAAGAATGCATGGAACTATCCTCTTGTTCTTGAAAATAGATGGACTAAAAAAAAGTTACCTCATTTATATTCTTTCCAGTATTTACTCAAATTAGATAATAATATATGTATATTCTTATATTTCCTAAATATTTAATGGCAAAATATTTTGTCTTCTAATACTTCATTTTAAAAAAATAATGATTTTTAATCATTTTTAATCTTTTGACCACCATGGTCAAAGATTAATGATGTGTTGCTATTTTTTCATGTGTAGTTCAATTTATTTCTTGGTCATGAATTTCACTCAAAAATATTTGAGTTGGTTTTAACACAAGCTATTCTTTTACCCTATTTCTCAGCTATTCTAACAGTCATTAGGGACTCTACTGAGTAATGACAGATTATATAGCATTAAAGATTTTATTTTTCCATAGTATTTTACTACATGGCAATATAATATGCGAAAGCAACTTCCAGGTATCTAAGTAAAAAAAAAAAAATGGTATCTTTATAGCTTATGTATCCCAGTATAACAGGCATTTATTTATTCTAGTATTTAACTTATCAAAGTGGCAAATTCTAGTTTACTAATTATCTGAAATTAGCAGTAATTTTTCTAAAAGGATTTTGAAGTTAGGGGTATTTTTCTACAACACATGAATAAGAGCTGGTGCATGAGATAACTGACTCAAAGTTTCACATTTAAAATGGAGACCACTTGAAATAATAATGTAGTTTCTAAAAGTTAGTTTCACGTAAGATGCTATCACTGTAAACTTTTTACATTTCCATCCTAGTCACTTATTCTCCTTTGGAAAATGGATAATACTTAATTATACATTCAGAATTATATATCACTTTTGCATTAGAGCACTTATTTTACCTACAGCACACTGGAATAAAACATGGGAAAGGTGAAATAGGACTGATCTTAATGTTCAAAACTATGCTCTAATTCTCTTTACCTCTCTGTCCATTATTAAGACACTGATTTGAGTCAGAAACAGATAACGTTTTTTTCTTTCTTTTTTGAAAAAGATGGACATATTTGAGAGAGTTACAGAAAGAGACAGATTTTCCATCCATTTCCCCAGATGGCTGCAATGCCCTGTGCTGGGCCAAGTCCAAGCTAGGAGCCAACAGCACGATCTGGGTCTCTGTATGGATGTAGGGACCATCTTCTGCTACTTTCCCCAGGTCATTATTAGAGAATTGGATCATAAATGCAGCAGTTGGGATCTTAACTTGCACATGGAATGAAGGCAGCAGTTTTATCTTTTATGCCACAATGCTATCTCCAGAAATAGCTAGCACACTAAAAGAACTTTAGGATTAGAAAGGAATGAGCCAAAGACAAACCACACAGGAGAACAGGGACTAGAGGGGCCTTACATGAGCCATAGGTCACCCAACTCTCACTGAACTACACCTAGAAAAGGCAACTCATCGGTTTAGGGTGCACAGTAAGCACACAAAAATCTGTATGAAACCAGTGAAATGGAATTACAGTGTCAATAATCAATTTTTAAAATTTGTGTATTTATTCTTGAGTCAGAGAGAGGGGGAGATTTTCTAATCAGTGGGCTTCCCATGTGGACGCAGAGGCCCAAGTGCTTGGGCTGTCCTCGGCTGATTTCCCAGGTGCATTTGCAGGGAGGTGGGTTGAAAGGGAAACAACGAGGACTTGAATTAGAGTCCACGCGGACACCGGCACTGCAGATGCTGCTTTGATCTGCTGTGTCACAACTGGCCCTCACTCACCAATTAGTACCTCTTTTTCCCAATCACATGGAAAACAGTAAATTTTTAGGACCACTCTCAAATACAAAAGAGGCAATCCAATATTTGAGCTGAGAAAAAAATTGTGAGGCGTTATTTTGGTAGATTATTCTGTATTCAATTTACAATTTTTCCTTTGGGAATACATTATCCTTTCAATAACTGTACAAAAATATTTACCAAGTAGATTCATTTCAGTGGGAAGAGACAAGTTTAAAAATACTTGCCATATAAGGAGAGGGAGCATTGTCATCTGAAACACTGTAGAATGACACTTCAACTGGAAGAGTCAAATGTGTCGGGCAGAAAACACCACTTGCTCCAACCTCAGCAGTGAAACCATCAACAATGCCGAGAGGATCTAAGCGATAGTTCAAGACAGATTCCTGGAAGAATAAACACTTTATTAAGAAACATAAAAGTTAATGCTGTTTTTCTCTATTGAAGTAAACATGAGCGTATCACCATGTTTTATAGCATTAGAATAACACTTGTTACCAGCTGTGCCTTGTTCCCTTAGTTCATCTATCTTGAAATCAACCCCAACTCCTATAAATCTTCTACTATACTATAAAGTTTGGTCTCCTCTAACTATTTCAAGCAGAAAGAACTCTCCTAAAACTGCACCAGTGGTCAGATTTGTTAATGTTATTTTTAGGAGTATATAAATTAAAACAACAACATGTTCTACTAGACCAGGCATTTATTTCTCACAGTGCCCATTCATGATACTAGGTATAGAAAAAAATCACTGGAACTTAAGACGTCACATGCAGAAATTCCATTAAAAAGAGAAAGCCAAGCACTTATCACTTCAACCAAGAAATGCTTCGTTTATAAATGTTAATTGTATGTGATCTGTGTATAAATGTACAGTAGAAAAATAAGAATTCAAAAATGCAAATGACTTATAACACAATTTATGTAACTACAAAAATATGTCAAAATTCAGTACACTGAAAACTATAAATCACTGATGAGAGAAATCAAATGTTTAAATGAATGTATTTAATGGTTTGGAAGATCTAGCAATTCCAGATAATCTCCTCAATTTGTTCTCTATTCATGCAATTCATAAAATCTCAGCAGAGTATTTTACAGAAATATAAAAGCCAATTTGTACTAAAAGATAAAGGAACCAAACCAGTTCAAGTAATTTTGAGAAACAACAACAAAGTACTCACACTGCTGATTTCCAGACTAGAAATTTAGGCACCCATATGCATAAAAATGAACGCTGACCAGATACCTCATATCATATAGAAACTGAAAAAGATCAAAGATTGAAATGTAGGAAGTAAAACACACTTCCAGGAAGTCCTGGCGACCTTGGTTAGGTCAGTGGTTCTCAACAAGGGGATGAGTGGCAGTGTTGGGAACACCTTTCTGGTTGCTACAACCATGGATATGCTGAAGGGATAAGGTACTGCTCGACATTCTGCAATGCTGACAGTCCCCTCCTTACAAACAAATACCTAGCCTAAATAGAAATAGTTCCACAGTAGACTAAGAATGGAAAAGACTTTTCAAAAAACGCAAGATCCAAAGGAAGACTCAGTAAGGGAAACATTAATAAATTACACCTCCAGAGCAACCACTGGCACGCATGTGATCTGTGGCTGGGAACAGGCCTGGTTGGGGAGCTAAGGGGATAACCCTAGCTGGGTTGAGGTTCCCACCAAGGGGCGTGTGACCTGGAATGGGGGCTGTGTTCTGATCGGGAAATGGTTGTAGTCTCCCTCGGCACAAGTGTGGACTGGGATTGGATGCACCGAGCCAGGCCAGACCCCAACACCCTCTAGTGTCCTGGAGGACCAGGATAGATGTGGGACGGACTAGGCTAGGTCTCAACCCCCTACTGAGCCATGTGTGAGCCATATGTGAGTATGGACAAACCATGGCTGGGCTGAAATATCCAACAACAGGAACCAGCTTGAGTCAAAGGCCAGTCAGGAAAAGCCACTGTTCCTGCTAGGGCAGGAGGTGGACTGACACTGAGTGGCTCATGGATCCACTGGTAAGCGTGAAACCTGGCATTGGGAGGGGTTCTGAAGGAAGAGCCTGGGCAACTCCTCTGGCAGGACACAGACCCTGCAGGTAAGTGCAAGAAGCATTATAGGAAACAGCCCAGAACAGGCCATGGAAAGCTACCCATACATTTGGCATGGGTCGGGGGAAGACCAGGCTGAATCTGTCCACATCATCCACTGGCAAATCCAAACACCAGAACAGTGTGGGTCGAGCCAGGTTCAGCAGCAACAAAGACTAGTGCACAATATAGAATGCCAAGGTGAGGTTGCCTGAGCCGAAAGTGACTGCAGCGTCCAACCAGCAAGCGTGAGAACAAGGGGGCAGTGCCAGCAGGGGAATAAGGCGTGGTTCCTTTGCTGGGCAGCTACTCCCACTGGAGAGCATGGGCTGGGTAGGGGCAGACCAGACTCGGCAGGGCTATAACACCTGTATGCCTCATGTGGACTAGATCGGGAAAAGCCAGGCTGGGCTGATTATTCCTACTGGTGGAAACAAAATTAGAGTGGGTGAGGGTTGTTTGGGCATAGCCACAGCATCAGCAGCAAGAAGCTGGCACTGGGGGCTAGTTCTGTCAAGTAAACCACAGAACTACCTGGAGAGTGCATAATCTGGGAGTGGGAGAGGCCTGGGAGGGAAATAGTGGGCTCCTCCCTCTTGGGTTACCTCTTCCACGGGAGGGCATAAAACCAGGACAGTGACTGGGGTGGAATGGGGTATGGGACAGACTGGACTATTGCTACACATACTGGCGAACCAGGATAGGAGGCGGGCCTGGTGGGGGTTACTGCGGGTCACTCCAACTAGGCTGCAGCTCCCACCGGTTTCTGCAAGGGCCGAGTATGTGCTGGGCAGAACCAGGCTGGACTGCAACACCCATTGATTTCAGTGGAAGTCGGGGGTGAAAACAGAACCAACCCAGCAATTGCAAATACTAGCTGATCAGGCCGATGGACTGTGCCGGGCCCTGTACTTGCTAGCACATACAAGAATCTGGTTTGAGAACACCTCAGACAAAGTTTCTTTCGAGATCTCCCCAATCAAAATGCTGGACTCAGAACCCGAACCAAGAAAAGACAGAAGACAGAACAGGTCAACCAACCATCTCAGCTATATCTTAGCAGCGAAATATGGGGCAGAGACTCTATGATGGACTATGTCAACCAGTGGATTCTTCAAAGACCTCATAGTGCTTGGAGTGGCAAGATTGGCAGCGATTCATAACTATTGAAATATCAAACCATCTGAGCAAGAACCTCAGAGCATGCCCTACATCCGGGACCTGGGGAGGGTGGGAAATTGGGTGGGCCTTCTCCCTTAATACCCCCCTTTAAACATGAAGGAAACTATATGGAAAAAATAATAATCTTACCCACTTTCCTGTAGCCCTTGAACCTTTTTACCCTAAATAACTATGTAAAGATTGTCAAAATATTTTTTTTAAAGATTTATTTTTATTATTTTTTCATTGGAAAGGCGGATATACAGAGAGGAGAGACAGAGAGGAAGATCTTCCGTCCGATGATTCACTCCCCAAGTGAGCGCAACGGCCGATACTATGCCGATCCGAAGCCAGGAGCCTCTTCTGGGTCTCCCACGTGGGTGCAGGTTCCCAAAGCTTTGGGCTGTCCTTGACTGCTTTCCCAGGCCACAGGCAGGGAGCTGGAAGGGAAGCGGGGCTGCCGGGATTAGAACCGGCGCCCATATGGGATCCCGGGCGTGCAAGGCGAGGACCTTTAACCACTTGCGTACTGCGCCGGGCCTGATTGTCAAAATATTAAAAAAAAAATAGATTATTTTTTAAAAAAAATTACACCTCAGAAAAACAAAAATTCTTCATTGTTCAAAAGACACTGTTCCAAAAACGTAAAGCTAAACTTCAGACTTACAGAAAATATTTAGACAAGACTGGACTTGAACTGTAATACTGTAATAAGGTGGAATAATCCACCATGGGGGAAGAACATGGGGAGGGGTTTGGGGAACCTCAGAGCCTATGAAACGATGCTGTAAAATGAAATGCAATTAAAAAAAGAAGAAAGAAAATATTTTGAAAACATATGTGCCTTTATGGCAAAGAAGTATAGAAAAAAAAAGGCTCAATGTACTTCTTCATTAGGCAAATACAAATTAAAATCATGATAATTAAGATGAAACAACAATGGGTGCCGGTTCTAAACCCGGCAGCCCCGCTTCCCTTCCAGCTCCCTGCTTGTGGCCTGGGAAAGCAGTCGAGGACGGCCCAAAGCTTTGGGACCCTGCACCTGTGTGGGAGACCCGGAAGAGGCTCCTGGCTTTGGATCGGCATAGTATCGGCTGTTGTGCTCACTTGGGCAGTGAATCATCGAACGGAAGATCTTCCTCTCTGTATATCCGCCTTTCCAATAAAAATAAAATAAATCTTTAAAAAAAAAAAGATGAAACAACTGCCAGGAGGTAGAGGGACTTTGAACTTTCATATATTGCTGATGAGAAATACAGCAAACCCACTTTGGAAAACAGTCTTGTAGCTTCTGGAAGAGCTACACGTGCTACACACACACACACACACACACATATCAATTCCACTGTCTAGACTTCCTATTCTTTTAAGATGTATTCATTTTGGGCCAGGCAGCATGGCCTAGCGGCTAAAGTCCTCGCTTTGATCATGCCAGGATCCCATATGGGCCCCGGTTATAATCCCAGCAGCTCCACTTCCCATCCAGCTCCCTGCTTGTTGCCTGGGAAAGCAGTTGAGGACGGCCCAAAGCCTTGGAATCCTGTACCCACGTGGGATACCTGGAAGAAGTTCCTGGATCGGCATAGCACTGGCCATTGCGCTCACCTGGGGAGTGAATCATTGGATGAAGATCTTCTTCTCTATCTCTCCTCCTCTCTGTATATCTGACTTTCCAATAAATAAATAAATCTTTAAAAAAAGATTTATTCATTTTTATTTGAAAGGCAGATTTACAGAGAGAAGGAGAGACAGATAGAAAGATGTTCTACCCACTGGTTCACTATTCAAATGGCTACAATGGCTAGAGCTCAGCAGATTGGAACCCAGGAACCAGGAGCTTCTTCTGTGTCTGCCATGTGCATACAGGATCTCAAGGCTTTGGGCCATCCTGCATTGCTTTCCCAGGGCACAAACAGAGAACTGGAAGGGAAATGGAGAAGTTGGGGTATGAACCAGTGCCCAGATGGTATGTTGGTGCTTACAGGTAGATTAGTCAATCAGCTCCAACTTCCTATTCTTTTCAAAATGAAAACTTATGTCCACACAAAAATTAATATATGAATTTAACTGTAGCTCTATTTGTGCCACTCAAGAACTAGAGATAATCTAAATAATCCCCCTTGGGACCCTGCACCCTTGTGGGAGACCTGGAAGAAGTTCCTGGCTCCTGGCTCCAGATCAGCACAACATCAGCCGTTGTGGTCACTTGGGCAGTGAATCATCAGACGGATGATCTTCCTCTCTGTCTCCCCTCCTCTCTGTATATCTCTGACTTTGCAATAAAAATAAATATGAATCTTTTTTTTTAAAGATTTATTTTTATTATTTTTTTATTGGAAAGGCGGATATACAGAGAGGAGAGACAGAGAGGAAGATCTTCCGTCCGATGATTCACTCCCCAAGTGAGCGCAACGGCCGATACTATGCCGATCCGAAGCCAGGAGCCTCTTCTGGGTCTCCCACGTGGGTGCAGGTTCCCAAAGCCGTGGGCGGTCCTCAACTGCTTTCCCAGGCCACAGGCAGGGAGCTGGAGGGGAAGCGGGGCTGCTGGGATTAGAACCGGCACCCATATGGGATCCCGGGCGTGCAAGGTCAGGACCTTTAACCACTTGCGCCACCGCGCCGGGCCCAAATATGAATCTTTAAAAAAAAATAAAAAAAAAAAAAAGAATCCACTGAAAACAGGATTTTCACACAACAGCCCTTTTTTGCTGAGCACCTGGCCCATATAATAACCTTTGCAAATCTAACTATGACAAAGAATGGGAAGTTTCCAATTTTAGTATATGTGCTGCCGAAGCAAGCACAGAATGGAAACTTTAAAAGCTCTGAACTAACAACTTTAAAATGACACGGTAAAGGAATAAACTTTTCACAAAATAACTTTTTATTTCTATGAAAACTGTAAAAGATATCCTAAAAATTAAAACAGCTATAAACATACTATTGATACATAAAACAACTCTTTTTATTATTTACTTTGACTTACAAAGAGTTATTTATATGAATGGTAGAAAGACAGTGAAGGAAGGAAAAAAAGAGATCTTCCATCTGTTGATTCACTCTCCCGATAGCTACAACAGCTAAGGTAGGGTCAGTCCAAAGTCAGAAACTTCATTTGGGACTCAAATGTGAGGAAGAGGTCCCAAGATTTTGAGAATCATCTGCTGCTTCTCAGAGGTACTGGCAAGAAGTAGGATTGGTAGCGGAGGAGCCAAGACCTAATTCCAGGCACTTCAATGAGATGCTGGTGTCCCAAGCAGCACCCTAACACACTGTGCTGTAACACATGGCCTTTGTGTGTGTGTGTGTGTGTGTGTACGTTAATTACTATAAGATTCAAAATTTAAACTCTTTTCTCCTAGGAAACTGACCAATTAGAATCATTAAAAAAATGTTCTTTCCAAGTTTACCTTTAAAGCTAACCTGATTCAGAAGTAAAGACAACTAAATACATGACACAGCTAATCCCAAGTAGAAACACTCACACTAGATACAACAGTACATCTATCTAAGATCTTTATCTGTTGATTTTTTAAAAATAATTTATATAGCAGATTTAGCTTTACAGAAAAAGTACAAATAGAATAAACACAAAAATGTGATTTTGGAAATCAACCTTCTTCGTCATTCAGGGCCACTGCTTTCCAATTTTATAAAATATGGTCAATTCAAACCTCCTGGCTAACGTGTCAGATGCCTCCATCCCACCTGACGTTGCCCAAGTCTATCTCCTTTACTAGATAACCCTGTTCTAAAGACGCCGACAATTACTCCAACTTCTCTCCTCACAAAAACAAAAAATTAAAGAGTTTCAAGGCTGTGGAAAAAGACAATGTATTTGTTCCCTTTTACAAAGTTAAAGATATGACTCTCCAGACCTAGGTAAAATCAAGAAAGTTCTGATCATAACATAGTGTCAAACATATTACCTCAAAATTTCCCAGGAGACTAAGACTTGTAATGGGTGGGGCACTAGAACTCAAAAATGGTCTTTCCTGGGTATCTGGATCATCTTCAATGTTTAAACATGGTTGAGTACTATTAAAAACAAAAAAGAAAAAGCAGAAGAACACATTAGCCACAACACTTTCTTACTCACATTTGTTGATGTTATTTTTTATCTGGGAGGCTGACAAACTGAAAGCTCCCATCCACTATTTGCTATCCAATTGCTCCTATGGCTGAGTCTGGGAATTCAAAACAAGTTTCCCAGTTCAGAGGCAGAGGCCCAGCTATTTGAGCCAGTCCTGGCTGCCTCTCAGTTTATGCAATAGCAAGAATCCAGAGTGAGCAGTGGGGTTGGGACTTTAAACTCTGTACTACTGTAAGAGACAGGTGTGCCAACCTGTGAGGGTGGTGTCCCAAGCACTAGGTCAAAAGGCCTGTCACCCAACCTAACTGGAACAATGCTACCCAAGATAACCCTAATTAAACTAATGGCATCGGACATTAAAATCCCAAAAATTTGAACTTTAAAATTATTGCTGTTTTTTTATAAAGAACACATATTGCATATATATGTCTAAATTATAATAAAAAGTTACAGGGTAAAGTTTATAATATAGTTATAGAAGTCTTCTGTATCAATCCATTTTCAGCTAAAATTACAAAAGCAGGATTACATGATTAAAGAATACAGGTCAGGACATATTATATTTTACAATGTGGAAAAAATGCCAATGCTGTTTTTTTTTTAATTTTGTTTTTGCAAACAATAAAAGGTAGAGGATAATGATCAGAAATAATACTGATTCACTTAAATATTATACACAATATATGCAATCAATATATGTAATCAATATACATTTCTTACTCAATATTTTCATTTCTTTCCTCAATCATTTTTAATAACCATGTGTGGATAATATACCAAAAATAAGATTCTTATTAAAATTTTTACTGTTAGAGTGAATGTTATCTATTGTGAAAGACCAAAATTTAGAAATTCCATTTCCTATGTAGAAATGAATTTAAAGCTACATACCTTCTAGACGATAAGTTTTTCAGATGCAGTAAGGAAGAATCCAGATCAAAGCAACCTGACTGTGTTTTCCTTTGAGGAACCTAAGGACAAAATGATCATTAAAGACTATAATTTTTTTTCTTGTGTTAATAAAACATGTATCAAATGTAAGTTAAGCATATCATACTCCTCCCCAAACAGTTCACCCAAAACAATACTATTACATGTTTCTCTTTATGTTCTTATTAACCAGTAGAAAAACAGATGGCTGACAAAAGTAGTTTCATTAGGTTTGAGCTTTTTTTGGAAGCAAAACCACTCTTTCATCAAACCAAATTATTGCAACAGGCCTTTCTAAATAAACAGGTCTTTCATTTGAAAGACTCAAAATGTAGGCTAAACATTAAGTAATATACACTATGCAAATCAGACAAGTTTGTTTCTAGAATAATTAATATGAGTTCTTCAAAAAATATTATGAAAATGGAATTAAAATGTAATTTACTTGGTGCAAAAATTGTTAAAAATTCAAAAATAAGTAAGTTCTTGCAAATTCATAAAAAATAGGGTTCATCAAAAACTGCATGCATCTAACTTTGGAACAAGACTAGACATATTATAAACATTCAGGACAGCATGATGGCTCAATTAACCAATCCTCCACCTGCAAGTACTGGCATCCATACAGACACTGGTTCATGTACCAGCTGCTCCACTTTCCATTCAGCTCCCTGCTTATGGTCTGGGAAAGCAATGAAGGAAGGTACAAGGCCTTGGGTCCCTGTATACATGTTGGGAGACCTGGAAGAAGCTCCTGGCTCCTGGCTTCAGATTGGTTTAGCTCTAGATGGAGGATCTGATCTTTCTTTTAGCCTATTCTTCCCTCTGTAAATCTGTCTTTCCAATTAAAATAAATCTTCAAATAAAAAAAAAATGGCCAGAGCTGAAGCCAGGATCTTCTTTGGGTCTCCCATATAGGTACAAAGGCTCAAGGTTTTGGGCCATCCTCTGTTGCTTTCCCAGATATATGAGCAGGAAAATGGACTGGAAGTGAAGCAGCTAGGACACGAACCAGTACCTGTATGGGATCCCAGCATTTGCAGGGAGAGGCTTAGTCAGTTGAGTCACAGCGCCCTAGGCAATATAAATTTAAAACCCCTACAATTATACCTTAGGTTTCAACCCTATTTTTTTCCACCTAGTCCACATGTTACTCATTGATGCACACTTGAATCAACAGGGAAATTTTTTTCTCATCTTCCATTTAGAGAAGGCCAGTCCTCCTTAATTATGGCCTGGAAGAGTTTGGATTCAGAATCCGGACATGACTGGCACTGACTTGTGGCCTTCTCTCCTATCCCAGCAGAAGCATTAAACCCTAGTAAGGTGTTAGAGTCAGACAGTCTAGTATGGGCAATGAAATTTTATTCTGCCAAGGAGATATTTGCAACATCGTTTGTAGGCCATACAAAACAACCAGCTTAAAAATTAGCCTGTTATACATTTACTGAATTTCAAGTCCTGCCTATAGGACTTGGAAACCAAATGATTTCACTGGCCATTTATACTGTGTAGGCCCGAAATTACCCACCCCTGGTCTAAAGGGAAGTAATTTCCCCTGAGGTAACATCTTGGAAATTTGCTATTTTATGTGTTAAAAATTATTATATTTCACTTAGGACTCTGTTTTTGAGAAGGATGGGTCTACCAACATCAATTCTCAGCTCACTATATTGACCAGAAGCCTAAAGTGGGATATGATTCTTTTTTAAAAGATCTCATAGGTAGTTCAAACATTTGAAGTTGTTTTAATTTGTAATCCAACTTCTCTAAGATAAACACCCCTGGTCCAAGTTGTAAATTTAATTTCTAGATCTCTTGCTATTTTTTGAACACATGCCAGGTATTATGTTCTTGAGTATTCTAAAAAACACATCAACAAATATGCAGATTTTTAGCTGTGCAATAATATTGTCTGCTCACTTCACGTTGAACAAAAATGGCAGTCACCACAATTAACCAATCAGTGTTTTCTGTGTGCCAGATTACACTAATCACTGCCACAATCCTGAGGTAGAAGTTATCACTCTCACTTAGAGATGAGGAGCCCAAGGCTCGAGAGATTGTGATACCTGTTTAATGTCACAGCTACAGTCAACTCAATGTGTCTGCAAAGTGATGTTTTTTATCACTGGATTCAGATCTATACATCTGTGAACATATAACAGGGATATTTACATGTCAAGAAATAAGAGGATTAGGGGCCCCGAGCCATGGCTCAGTGGATAAATCTGTGCCTTGCATGTACCAGGATCCTATATGGGTGCTGCTTTGTGTCCTGGCTGCTCCACTTCCCACCCAGCTCCCTGTTTGTGGGAAGCAGTCCAGGATGGCCCAAAACCTTGGGACCCTGCACCCACTTGAAAGACCTGGAAGAAGCTCCTGGCTTTTATCTTCAGATTGGCTCAATTCCAACTGTTGTAGACACTTGGGGAGTGAACCAGCAGATGGAAGATCTGTCTCTCCATCTTTACACAAATGCGACTTTCCAATAAAAATAAACAACGTATGAAAGAACAGAAACAAGAGGATTAAATGGATGAGTTTCAAGCCAAAGTGTCATGATTTCTTCCCCACTTGATGTGCTTGGTACTATCACTATGTAGTTAGATAACAATCTGTTTTTACAATGAAAGTTTCCACTAAAGAACTTGAGAAATTTCATATCTCTAATAGAACCAATTTCACTACTATTCACTTTCAGTCTTTTCCAATGTTACCATCAAGCTGTTACATATGCTACAAAATATTTTTCAATTGAAAAATTTAAAGATATTTAAGCCGTGCTTACAGGACTTGAAAGGAGAGGCAATCCAGTTCGAGGGTGAAAGGCTCTAGTTGAAGTTCCATCCAACGAGTGGAAAGTGTGTTTTCGCCAGACACTTGAACGTTTCGGTATATTTCTCTGTTAGGATAATTATTCTATTTTAATTGTAATATTTAAAGACCATTAAATTCCTAATACATTCTGAATTAATATATCCCTGGTTGTGACATCTATAGTCATAGAAAACAGTATCTAAAATTTGGGGATGCCATTTAGTAAGCTAGTATTTGATTTAAATTTGCATAAAAACTATTCACAGGTAGAAAAAATAGCATAATGTTCTAAAATGTAAAGCTATATTGGGATCAAAAGCTATTTTCATAAGATGCAATTTGAATAGGGCCTGATAAACAAACATAATACTATGAATTCAAAGTTATATACAACCAATTCACAATATTTTTTCCCTTGCAGTAGATGTGGGGGGAGCAGCATAATACAAGAAGTAAAGTAATTATTAAGAATTGCATGCTGCCCCAACTTAAGTTTAATTTCAAATTCCTATTTACTTTCCAGCAATTATTCTAAGTACTGAAATAAGCAAAGGACAATAGGAAGAACTCAAATGAACCAAGGATTTGTATCATCTACGAATGTGAGGCAGAATAAACCCTAGGATTGCGAATCAAGACAAGGGGCCAGGGCAGTTAAGCCATTTAAGGATTTGCAAGCTACTGGGATCTCAGTTATTCTGTTCGAGTCCTGATTTCCTTCTGTCATGCCTGTCATACGGTGAAACAGCATAAAGAATCAAATGTTCTATAGTCATGTGACATAAACAAAAGTAATTTACAAGGAACACTGAATTCAAAGTATTATTTTTTGCATATTAGCATTTGTTCTCCTGAATCCACATAGTAAGACCTGGATGCCTCTGAGAATACAGAATAATGTGTCTATTAGAAAAGAAGGGGAAGAAAAAAAAACAGATTTGAAAGATGCAAAAGACAGAATAGTGAAAAAAAAATATTGCCTTTTAGCAATTTAAAAAACCACTATTATTTAAAACCATATCATCTTTAAAACCACATTCATCTCCCAATGAAACTGTTAAATGTACCATAGGATGCTGGACTCCCTGCGATTGTCCATGCCCACAATGTTAGGATACACTTACCTAGCAGAATGGTGGATTTATGACTGCTTATGGAGGACTACACTACCGTAACAATACAGGGGATATCAGTGGGCAGATGGCATGTGGGGAAGGGATATGGGAAATCCCAGAGCCTATGGAATTGTATCATAAAATGAAATTTTAAAAACCACATCATTTTACTTCTATTAGTTTATGATTTGCTCTTAAGAGAGTATCTGTGGCCTGGTGCAGTAGCCTAGTGGCTAAAGTCCCCACCTTGCAAGGGACAGGATCCCATATGGGTGCCAGTTTGTATCCCAGCTGTTCCACTTCTCATCCAGTTCCCTGCTTGTGGCCTGGGAAAGCAGTTGACGACAGCCCAAAGCATTGGGACCCTGCACCCATGTGGGAGACCTGGAGGAGGCTCCTGGCTCCTGCTTTGGATGGGTTCAGCTCTGGCCTTGAAGCCACTTGGGGAGTGAATCACCAGATGGAAGATCTTCCTCTCTGTCTCTCCTCCTCTCTGTATATCTGACTTTCCCATAAAAAATAAATATTTTAAAAAAGAGAGTATTTGCAAGAATGCTTATAGTTTTGCATAAAACTTACACCAGATTGAGTTCTATACGTAACAGGCACTTTGAATTTTCTAGCTCTATCTCTCGTGAACAAGTCAAACACTTGAGAATCGTATTTCAAATATTAGGTATTATTTGCAGTTATTACCTACCAACGCCTCTGTATTTTTCAGTCGTTCACAGGGGGAGACACAGTCCTTTAAACTTTTTCTCTGAGAAGAGGTTTGAGATTTTTCATTCACTGCGTCTTCTTTCTTATCATAATCATTTTTGAACTGGTCTAATTTTTTACAATGAGAGCCTTCATTACCTTTGTTGAGATAATCTTCTACGCTATTAAGGTGGAAATTTTGCTCACATGTCTTAGGTCTTATTGAGTCTTTATTTGAGCACTCATTTTCATGGTTCTCCAAATATTCTGACACTCCCAACATGGTAACTTTAACTGCTGGATCAACGTTTTTTGAGTCATCAAGTTGGAGATTGGCAAGAGATTCTGGATTATAATTCTCGCTTTTTATTACTTTTTCCTTGTATTTATTTGTGCAGAACTGTTTGTCAATACTGTTGCAACTTGAGTACTGTTTATCAATTCCATTGCCCAAGTCTTGTTCCTTAAACCGGGACTCAGAAAGTTTATTTTCCAATCTATTTATTAAATCTACATTATTTTCTTCACATTGAGATATACTTGAGGAAGTTAATAAACTGTCATCTTTGTTCTGTGTCTTTTGATAAGCACTTTGGACAGTTTCACTAGAAATGTTTTGACACTGATTTCCTATTTGAGGTTTCAAAAACTTTCCTTTACTATTGCATTGGAAAGAAGTAAAACATGTATTAGGTACTGAGTCACTGCTGTCTCCTAACAAGGAAAATTTTGTATGAGAAATGGAAATGGAAGCATCATTTTTAATTTTCTTCAACAAATTTTTGTCTTCATATGAACTCCTAAACACTTTAGAAGGTCCCAAATTGGAACTGTGCAGGTTGCAGGACTGCCGGGGTGGGACAGGTGATGTTGGATCAATATGTTCCAAATGTTGAGCAATTCTCGCAATCACATCTTGTCGTTCCTGGAGTAGACAGCCTATCAAAGGATTCGTTTCTCCAACAGACTGACGAGAAAAAATGCCATTAGAAATGCAGGTTTCACTTGGAGGAATTTCTGATTTTACTCGAATTTTCCCCTCGTTTGTGTCTTCTGAGGAGGTAAACTCTGGACTACCAAAGGATATAGGGAAAGTTTCTTTACATTTTCTCACATTTTCATTTTCCTGTGAAGCCCGGAAAAGTTTAGGGTTAGGTGAAGCAGACTCTTGAGTATGAAATGGGTGCCCAGAACCGTGTGAAGTGCTTGGATCACAATGAATCAAATGCTGAGCAATTCTTGCAATAACTTCTTGTCGATCTTGAATTAAAGAGCCGATTAAAGGGTTAGTCTCACCAACTGAATTCCAGGAACTCTGCCTGCTAGAGACACTGGAATCAATCATTGAAAATGATTTTAAAGTTCTCCCTGATGTTTCATGTGCTTTTATCTCTCCTAACCCACTAAAGCCCCGAATATTGGCTTGAGATGTCCCATAGTCACATTTACTGCCAGCGCTTGGACACAGTTTGACATTTTTGACAGATGAAGTGTATTCTGGAGTTGTGCCATTTTTAACATGCAATACACTTTCAGGTGCCGGGGTCCAAGTGTGTTTGCTACACAGCCGAGGTGAGCTGCTTCTACTACACTGTTCTTCATTAGAACTGTGGTGCTGAGGAGTTTTCAGTTCACGGTCTTGAATTCTCTTCTCATAAAGTCTAATATTAGTGTGAATACTACACGTCAAAACTGGATAATTCGATTGTCTGGGCAAGGACTGAACGCTGACTTTCAAGGCCACATTGTGGGACACATTAGGAACAGGAAACACATGTTCAATTGGAGTCTGTGAAAAATTCCACTGTAGGTCTACATCAGCGGCACTGATTCTAGAGTCATACAAACAACACTGAATCAGAAGATCATAAAAATTGCATCTTTATAATTGCACATTATTTTAAAAATGTAATGGAGTAACTATCTTACCTTTATTTACATTAATTATCACTGAGGAGTATATTTAGTCATTTTACCACAGTATTATTTTCATAAAATCAATGTAAGTGGTCCAACAGAATACTCAGACAAGATGGTCTTTTTAAGGATGTCAGGCCACTTAAACAGTATTAAGAATATGAACATTCAAGAATACTATAACTTAAAAATATCTGTCAACAGAAAAAAGGACTTCACATTGTCTACTGAGAGGTGAACTCAATTCTAACAGACACAATCTCACCGCCACCCAGCCTAAGGAGAAAACTACCTGTTGATCAGCAAATATCTTTCAAGATACGGAAAGTAATGAGTAGAGTCACAGAAATTTGACATCTCAGAAAACACACTTTTGGATATGGCAGTTTCATGTCAATTCTTGGTTCTCTAAAGCAAGCTTATGTTTTCTGAATACCATTCTAGATCAAATTTAACCCAATAAGTAAAGTTTATATTGTTACAATCTAAATTTCTTGATCTTATTTTACCAAAAATCTCAAATTTTATCCAATTATATCCAGAAATCCAATTATATCTAGAAATTATACCTAAATTTTATCCAATTCTATCAACTATTTAAAAGATACAATATCATTGAGTAACTAACCAACCTGCTTGAAAACGCATTGTGCTTTTCTTGCTCTGAACATACCTGTAGAGAATGTTCCGTGGAATAGCACCATGAGAAACACTGAGCCAAGCACTTAACTGAGAAAAAAACACAAATGAGCGGACAGCCAACAGGAGAGTCTTCTCTTCAATAAATCGATCACCACTCCTAAGGGAGGTAACAAAGCACAATCCAATGTAGGCAAGTACAACCACATGAAGTTCAGAAAGGTGAAAAACTGAAGTAGATACATGGCTCAGGATGAGTGTTTTCATTTGTAAGGTCATAATTCATATATTTTATGCACATATATATATACATATATACACACACACACACGCATACATACACTGAGTATCTTAGTTTTACTAATGTAAATAGGGGAACTCAAAGACATGACATATCATTCAACCAGTTCATGGGAAGCAACAGAAAACTTGAAGTTCAACAACTTACTGTCGAGGAACTGGTTCCAAGATCCATCTTTCTAATAATAATGCATCTTGCTTAATTGCAGGATCATTTAGATCAATTCCTTCTGTGGTGGGCCCATCATCACTATAGCAGCAGTCTGGTAACAACATCACTTCCACCATGATTGGAAGGTTATTCTTCCACAACAATGTGACCTCAGACCTGGTTCGTCTGGCTTGGCGACACTTGAGAAAATTAACATAAACAAAAAGTCTCATTGACACTCCAAATTTTGTATTTAAACTTAACAACAATTGTAAAGTTAACAACTGTATACGACATAAGTCATCTATCACAGAACTTTCCTCAGATGTAATGTGGCTCTTCAGATTTCTCCACTAAATAATGCAGTCATGAGCTGAGCTTTAGAGCATAGGACTGAGTGGGTTTTTAAATTTTTTTTTTAAGATTTATTTATTTTATTGGAAAGGCAGATATACAGAGAGGAGGAGAGACAGAGAGGAATATCGTTCGTCCGAAGATTCACTCCCCAAATGAGCGCAATGGCCGATGCTATGCCGATCCAAAGCCAGGAGCCAGGAACTTCTTTCCTCCAGGTCTCCCACAGGAGTGCAGGGTCCCAAGGCTTTGAGCCATCCGTGACTGCTTTCCCAGGCCACAAGCAGGGAGCTGGATGGGAAGTGGAGCTGCTGGGATTAGAACCAGCGCCCATATGGGTTCCTGGCGTGTTCAAGGTGAGGACCTTAACCATTATGCTGTCGCGCCAGGCCCAGGACTGAGTTTTGAAATTAATGATGAAGTGTTCTTGGGGAAGATATATTTTTGCTACCTTGTGGATGAAGAAGTACCATTCTCAATGTCTGGCAGTTTCTGAGTTGTCACAATCTTACCTAACTTGTAAATAGAAATTCTTAAATCTGAAAACCCAAATGAGAAAATTCTTACTAGACATTCAAAAATAGGTGAGATTGTTTCTTTTTAAGTTAAACATTTTGGACTACATTTATGAAACTAATAACTAGAAGAAAAAAAAAGCAAATAATATGCTAACCATCCACAAATATTTGTCAGGGTTACACAAAAACATAATAGCAAAAAGCATCTTCCCATTAAAAAAAGAATGAACACAAGCTGAAAATTGGTTAATGTAGGAAATATAATCATTATGTCTAAGTATTAGGTGAGCAAGGACATAATATGAATGCACCAGGGTTGAGATGTTAAAATTAAGGAATACTAGCATAGAGCAGCAAAGAAAATGTATAAGGCAGAGTATAAAAAGGCAGGTATGAAATTGGCTGCCATCTCCCAGCTTCCTTTTGAACCTTCAACAGCCTTGATTAAGACAATGTTTCAGCTACGGTCTGGGATTAGACTTGTTTTCCTACATAATTATGACCAGTTATTTTAAAATGAAAAATTTAATTGTTATATAGTAAAAGTGATGAAAGAATTTAAACTGGGGCCTGTGTTGTGGCATAGCTACTAAAGCTGCTTCCTGCGACACTGGCATCCCATATGGGTAACAGTTTCAACCATGGCGGCTCCACTTCTGATTCAGCTCCCTGCTAATGTGCCTGGGAAATCCACAGATGATAGCTCAAGTGCATAGACTTCTGTACCCACATGCAGACTCAGATGAAGCTCCTGGTGCCTGGCAGTCTGACCATGAAAGGGCTCTCTTTTTCTCTCTTATTCTGCCATTCAAACAAATTGCAAAAAAAAAAAAAAAAAAGTAAACAACTTTGCATAAAAGATAAAAAACATGCAACACTTAATTCTCACCTGTGCCAGCTTGTCACTGCACTCATGTTTGGTAGTTACTGGGTAACCAGACTGTGCCGGAGGGCAGTGGAAACTTTCTGCACGGCCTTTCACAGAACATTCAGGTGTCCGTCCTTCTGTTATTAGCAAGGCCAAAGAGACCAAGAACTCCTCTGCATCATATTCAAAATATTCATCTAGAGTATCTGGTAATTAAGAAAAAAAAGTAAAGAAGGATTCTCACTTTAACGTATTTTGAATAAGAAATCATTTGTCACACTTAAACCAACTGTCATATTCCATACTTACTAAAGAGAATAAAAATGAACAAATACTCTAAAACTTCAAATATCTCAGAAAGCATACAGAAGGGTAATGATGAATTCCAGTTGAACAGAATTGTTTAAAATTGTGGCATAAAATTGTCTATGTCAATTTCGGTTAAAATACCAAATATTTAGGAATATATCTATCACCCTAAAGATAATCATCATCCTTTAAATAGTCAGATTTTTGGATGTCAAGTATGATGACTTTTGCACACAAAATATCATTAATAGCCAGAAGTTTAAAGTAGCTTATGTCATACTTTTAGCTAAAATGCATTACTGCTATTATATATCAGAAAATAAAATGAAATCCAACTGCAAGTTTCTCCCTATCTCTCCCCTCAGCTTTCCTCAGAAAGTTTATCCTATGGTGTAGACCTTTCCCACAGCTACAGGGTCCTCTCAGTTCTTACTCCAGGACAGTAAGAGTGGCAGGAGAATATTCTAGTTATTCAGCAGGAAACTCATTTTGCAAACATGGAGCATGGCATTTTGGTTATTATATAGTTCCAAACAATTAACCTGCAGATATTCTCACGCGGTCATGGTAATCTCAAAATTGTTCACAAGTGATCATTTTTTTTAAAGATTTATTTTTATAGCAAAGTCAGATACATATAGACAGGAGGAGAGACAGAGAGGAAGATCTTCAATGATCTTCAATGATTCATTCCAAGTGACCACAATGGCTGGAGCTGTGCTGACCCGAAGCTAGGAACGTCTTCCAGGTCTCCTATGTGGGTTCAGGACCCTAAAACCTTGAGTTGTCATCGACTGCCTTCCCAGGCCACAAGGATGGAAACTGGATGGGAAGCGGGGCTACTGGGATTAAATCTGGTACCCATATGAGATCCTGGTGGCACGTGCAAGGTTAGGACTTCAGCTACTACGCCACTGTTCTGGGACTGCAATCTTACTTTAAAAAATTTTAACCTGCAGGGCCAGCACTGTGGCATAGTAGGCATCCCCATACAGATGCTGGTTTGTGTCTTGGCTGCTCCACTTTTGATCCAGCTCCCTGCTTCTGCACTGGGAAAACATCAAGAGGCCAGCTCAAGTTCTTGGGTCCCATATCCATGTGGGAGACCCAGAGGAGGCTCCTGGCTCCAAGCTTCAGATCAGTCCAGTTTCAGCCATGTGGCCATTTAGGGAGAGAGTCAGTGAATGGAAGACTTCTTTCTATCTTCCTAACTCTGCCTTTTAAATAAAAATAATTAAATCTTTCAAAAGAAACTTTTGGCCTGCCACACAGGTTGAATATTTGAAAAAGCTGCTCTTATCTCTACCAATGAACAAACAAATATCTCAAGTGTTAGCTGCATTGAATTAGGTGGAAACGGCACAGAGTTGGAAAGCAGGAAGTTGCTCTGATTCAAACTGGGCACCTGACCTATAGTGGGTCAAAGTTTTTTTTCCAGTGCACAGGAGGAAGGATCCAGGGAAATGAGTTGGTGGCTGCCACTATGACCTGAACTGAGGTAAGGTATACCCAGGAGCCATGCAAGGCCCACAGCCTGCAAAGAGAATGAAACAACCTAGAGGCTGAGTAGAAACTAAAGACTCCAATGACACAGAAACCCCCCAAAAAGTCGCCGCCTGATTCCTAACAGTGTCTGAGTCCTTCACAAGGCCTAAGAGAGAGAACTCTGCATTCCTATTAATCAATTACCTAAGCTTTGTAATAATTTATCATGAAAAGCACATTAGCTAATAACTAAAGTTTCGTAGGAAATCATAGGTGCTTGCCAAAACAAAAAGCATTTGTTACTGTATCAGTAAGAATTATTGAATGATAGAGACTAAATTATATTCCCCCAAAATTCCTGTGTTGTAACCCTATTGCCCCAACCTGACTATGCTGGGAGATAAAGCTTTTAGAAGGTAATAAGGTCATATGGGTGAGGTCTTGATACAACAAGAAAAAATATCTCTTTCCCTCTTTTTGGTAGTGAGGGGCCAAGTGAACCCACGAGGCAAAGGTGGCCTTCCGCCTACAAACCAGAAAACTCTCACCAGGAGCTGACCATGCCAGCACCCTAAGCTTGAACTTCCAGCCTTCAGAATTTCAGAGATATAAATTCCTGGTGTTTAAAACACTCAAATCTATAATATTTTTATGGCAGAACTTTAAATAGTTGTTTTCTAATTAAATAAAACAAATTTGCTGAATAATGCACAAAATTCAGAGCATTCAAACAAAAAGCAATTTATAATCTTTATCCAGATTATCATTAACCATGCAGCTTTATTTTAAATATACTCACACAACAGAAACTATAGTTCACACTGTTTAGCTTTTAAAATACATACATATATTCACTTATTTTCAACTGAACACTGTACATACTTATGGGGTGTACTATGAAGTTTCAATACATATATAATGCCTAATAAATAATAATGCATAATTTTCTATGTATCATCTATTATCATTTCTTTGTATATATCTTATGGCATTTACACTATTTTTAAGTAAAATACACTTATACAGTTAAAACTTTACAATTATTAAGCAGTCTTTAAAAATGTGAAATTTATGTTGTAACACAGTCTGTAATTTTTTTTTTTTTAAAGATTTGAGCACTTGAGCAGGGCTCTTGGGAGCATGTTCCACATCAGGGACCCTAGGATGACATCGGATGGCTGTTCCCTATACTGGGTACTGAGGTGGTTGGGAGGCTGGGTATGGCTTCTCTCCTTATCCCTCCTTTCTCCCAGATACAGGAAGAAGAAAAAGAAAATTTGGAACAATGGTCTCAACCACTTTCCCCTAATCCTCTACCCTTCCCACCCTAATCAATTGTGTAAACATCACCCAAAAAATTAAAATAAAAAAAGCATTATCCAGTATCACATATAAATAATTAGGATTATTACTTTTCCTAACTGCTACTACCTCTTAAAGTAGGTCACAGTTTGGCTACGTATTGCGGGCTGTTTTAAAGAAACGCATAGGTAATCACTTATTGGCTCTAATGTTTAGAAACTGGAACTTTGCAGTGTGAAACCTGTGCTATTATTGTTTTTAAAAATATACTTAAAAAGTCAATTAGGAATTAGAATATAGTGATATTGATAAAAAGTGAAAGAGATACATGGATATGAGTTGAGGCATCTGAGAATAGAATTCTAATGAGTAATAAAAGAGATGATGCTGGGCCCAGCGGCATGGCCTAGTGGCTAAAGTCCTCGCCTTGCACGCCCGGGATCCCATATGGGCGCCGGTTCTAATCCCGGCAGCTCTGCTTCCCTTCCAGCTCCCTGCTTGTGGCCTGGGAAAGCAGCTGAGGACGGCCCAATGCTTTGGGACCCTGCACCTGTGTGGGATGCCCGGAAGAAGTTCCTGGATCCTGGCTCTGGATCGGCATAGCATCAGCCGTTGCGCTCAGATGGGGCGTGAATCATTGGACAGCAGATGTTCCTCTCTGTCTCTCCTCCTCTCTGTATATCTGACTTTCCAATAAATAAATAAATCTTTAAAAAAAAAACCATAAAAGGAAGAGATGATGCCTACAGAATTAAGCTCCTAGGTAAGATATCCAGCATGTAGGTAATAAGATTTCATTCATTCAACAAATACTATAAAACTACCACATGCTAGGCACTTTTCCTAGGCACTTGGACTCACAGTACATATTCTAATGTTGCTTGGAGTAGAGGAGAGGGGAACCTAGCAAGAAAAATTACAGATGCTAAATGCTGTGCCATTACTGGAAAAAACAGAGTTATGGGAAAACTTTAGATAGGGAAATGATATTTGATTTAGATTATGATCAGCATGGGTAAAACAATCATAGTAGGTAGGTATACTACGTAGAAGCTTGTTGTAATTGTTCAGGGTCAAGGATGCACTGTGGGTAACTGGCCTTTGGATACAGAAGCTTGGAAGTATGGAAAATGATACTGGGCAACTCATGACACAGTCTTGAAACTCCAAAAAGTAGGATCTGGTGGAATAATATGAGCCAGGAAACTATCTGTCAGGTATAATACAGTGGAAGCCACAAGAAAAAAAAAAAGGCATGGACCATGGTTTCAAACACTGGTAAAGGTTAATAAAATACATGGCGGGCAGATGTGACACACTGTCATTTATTCTGAGGATTACAAATGGGTAAGTACAAAGGCCACTTTCCTGAAATCTTCTCAGCATAAGAGCCTTGCATACATCACATTAGCTTTTTCTAGAAGGCAAGTATAAATAAATGAGATCACCACTCACAAAATTATTTGATCCCCAAAACAGGAGTAAACAAAAGCTCAATATGCCTCCCCTTGTAAGTCTAATGGATGAGAGGCAAGAGATTCTCCTTCTTTACGATCTTAAAATTCAGTCACTAAATCCTACTACTCTTTTAAACTTTCTTGGAATAAACACCTCTACTTCAAAATGACAACCTTAACTAGAGTCTTGCTATTTTGCATCTGTTTACTACAGCAATTCCCTAGCCGTTGTCTAGTCCTCCAGTCTATTCTGCTTCTATCTTCTACCTTAATGCAGATTGATCTTCCTGGAAAGTCAGTATATCACAGTTCTCTCAGCTTAAAATTGCTTTGTTGTTTATTTCCTGGCACCATTGTGCAACCAGTGAAACCAGGTTTAAGTTCTTAAACCTGACATTAGCGTAAAATCCACTAGACAGCAAGCTACTCTGTGCATAGCCAGATTTTGACATGGATGCTTTTTTTTCTGGAGTTATACACAGAATCACAGCTGCTCATGGCCCATCATTCGTTGATTTCAACTTTGCTTCCTCAGCTCAGCTTTTACTGACCAACACAGTCTGTCCTAGCCAAAGTGCTACCCACATAGTACTGTATTCCCACCATGTGCTGTTGCTCAGTATTCCTTCTGGCTCACTTTGCAGCCAAACCCAGAGCTTTCTACAGCTTTCCCATCTTTCACAACAGGCTTTCCCAATTCTTTTTAAACACTGAACTTTCACTTGTTTTGCACTCCTCTGCAGCATTTATGTAAGCCACCTAAAGTATGAATCCAGTGCAGGCACACAATTATTTTTCTTTCTTCTTCTTTTTTTAAGGTTCATTTATTTTTATTGGGAAGATGGATTTACAGAGAGGAGGCAGAAAAACCTTCCATCCGCTGTTTCACTTCCCAAATGGATGGAACAGCTAGTAAAAAGGTAAAGATTTACACGATCTGAAGAGAAACCAGAGTATGCTGCAACAGCTCGAGCTGAGCTGATCTGAAGCCAGGAGCCAGGAACTACTTCTGGGTCTCCCATGTGGGTGCAGAGTTTCAAGGCTATCCTCTGTTGCTTTCCCAGACCACAGGCAGGAAAGCAACAGAGGATGGTTGGTAAGTGGAGAAGCTGGGACATGAACTGGCACTCATATGGGATCCCAGCACTTGCAGGTGGAAGCTAGTTGAGCCTCCATGCCAGCCCTTGGCACACTAAAGTCATCAGAGTCTCAGCTCTGCATGGACAAGTTCTGCTGTGATCTATGGACAGGATGTATTGATTACTCCAGCCAATATTCTCCAAAAAAGTTGGTCAGTGATCATCAACGTGACCATGAAAACGGAAAGGACAAATCGATGCAAGTCAACCTTAACCTTCAATTCAGGTGAAATTGAGAACTAGCTGGATAGCTCTACAGTTGCACCAACACATCCATTCATTATTAACATTTCATCCACTAACAAGTTAAATCTTACAATAACTGAAATATTTTTGGTTTCTCTCAAGTTCCAATCTATAGGTCATATATTACATAATTTGAGAATTAAAAGAAACATTGGAAAATATCTGGTCTAATCTACTTTACTTTCAAATGAGAAAAACAGGCATAAAAACATCTTTCCTGCTCAAAGGATTTCAATGCCTTCTCTTCCAAGAATTCAACAAATGATAGAACATGAATTAGACTATCTTTTTTTGATCCGCATGGGTGCCAGTAGCCAGGCATGTGGCTGCCTTGGGGAGGGGCGCTCATGGTAGGCCTTTAGGACCCTCAGCTTTGAGGCTTTTCAAACCAGTGCAGGTACATACAGCTGAGCACACTGGCTCCCTGTGGGGGAGGGATGCTCAGCAAGCTTCTGGGACCACCTCATCCTGTAAGTTATTTTTCTTTTTTATCTGCACGGGTGCATGTAGCTGGGCTGTGTGCCACCCACCCCTCTGCCACCCACCCCTCTGCCACCCATGAAGCTCCTAGGGCCACCTAGTGGCGCACCCTCATGATTTGAAGGGTCTTGATTTACAGGGGAATGACAGGTAGTGAGAGTAGTGAGAGATGACCTGTGGTTTTTATGCCCAGGTTAGGAATTACAGCTGAGAGGCTTCCGCAGACAAGTCCGCGACATGTATATGTAAGCCGGGGACTGACAGCAAATTGGTTTGGAGGGGAGAACAAGAAAGAAGTGGGTCTGATAGCAGAATCTGTAGGGGAAATGTGGGCTCACCCCTGTGGAACTACAGTCTCTGCTGGCTCACCCAAGAACTGCAGATGGGGTCAGGCCTTGCTGGGGAGCTAATGTGGCAACCCAGTTGGATTGGGGTTCCCACTGGTGAGCATGAGAGTAGGATTGGGGGCTGCACCCTTGGCTGGACATGCCTACAGCCTGCACTGGTGTGGGTGTGCACTTGGACTGTGGAGTGTCAGATTGGGCTAGACATCAGCCTCCACTGGTATTCCTGAGAGCCAGGTTGGGTGTAGAACAGGCCAGACTAGGTCTTGATTCCCGCTGAAATACGTGAAAGCTGTGTCTGGGCACAGACCAGGTAGCGCTGGGCTGCAACAATCGACAAGAACCAGAATGGGTGTGGCCGGTTGAACAAGGCCACTGTTCTTGTCAGGACAGAAGGTGGACAAAGTCAGCCTGGGCCAATGACCCACTGGTGTGTTGAGAACTGCCACTGGGAGGAAACACAATGGAGGAGCTTGGGAAACTCCTTCATTAGGACACAGCCCCAGCACGTGAGCGCAAGAAGCAAGACAAGGAACAGCCCAGATCACGCCAGGTTATAGTACCTGCCGGCATACATGTGGGATATGTGGGTCAGATCTGGCTGGGGACAGACCATTCTGGGCCAGCACACAACACTGCTGGCAGATCTGAGAGTCAGGGCAGGAGGCAGGAGGAGCCAGATCAGGCCACAACATCAGCCAGTTCACATTAGGACTGGGACAGCAAATAAGGCTAGGCTGGGATAGGCTGAAGCACCCACCAGCAAGAGCTGGAACAGGGGGCAGGCTAGACTAGGCCAGGCTGTGCAGTAAGATTGAGGAAACTGAGCTGAGGTGAGTCATGTCAGCCTGGACCCAGTGGGAGCTGGAATCATGAGTCCCAGGGACGAGCGCTCTGACAGGGATTGGGTAACTTGGCTCAGGTCCTGGGATCCACTTGAGTGGTGAGGGATGGTTTCCTGAGCCCCAGGGATGAACCAATGGGGTTTAGGTTGCCTGGCCCACATCCTGAGGCCTGCCTTTTATGTGGGTGTCAGGTTCATGAGCCCCAGGGGTGGGGGGGGTGGGACTTGTGTTGCTGAGCTTGGGTCTTGGGGTCTACTAGGTGGGTGTTGGATTTGTGAGCCCCAGGGGTAGGGGATCTGGCGGGGCTTGGGTTGCTTAGCTCAGGTCCTGGGGTTCACCTACTAGGTGAGTTTCAGGTTTGTGAGCCCCAAGGGTGTGGGATCCGGTGATGCTTGGGACACGTGGTCTGGGTCTTTGGACACACCTGCAAGAACATGTCCTACTTAATGAAAAAGGTGGAGCAGTGGACACAGGCCCTGTTGTAAAAGGAGAATATGGCAGCTCATTTCGTGTTGTAGCAGAATAGAACTGGACAGCTACCCCAAACAAATGATGATAGCAAAAAATATCTCAGCGAATGGAGTCAGCGGACATTGGGAGGGTGACATCACCCTCGAATCAGTGAAATCGGCAGCATTTCAGAACTATCCAAACCACTTGGACAGAACCCTCAGAATAGGTATACACTGAGACTCTGGATTGATATAAGGTGGTGATTCCTCATCCCTGGGTACTGGGACATGTGGAAAGTCATGAGAGGTTTCCTCCTTTGTCTCTCTCCTCCCTCCAGGAACAATAAGAAATAGCAAATTTGGAGGCAATGAGTTCACCCAATTTTCCCTAAACCTTGATCCTTCTGATCCTGATCCACCATGCAATCACTGTTAAAGAATAAAATTTATATATATAAATAAATATGTATATATATAATGTATATATATACATAAAAGAAACCAACAATGTCTCAGAACTCTCAAAACCACTCAGGTAACACCGTTGGAACACTCTTCCCCACATCAGGGTCCCTAAGATGTCATCAAAGGACTATCCCCCATCCGTGAGTGCTGAAGTAATTGGACAGCAAGGAGAGGCTATGCTCCTATGCTCCCCTGTGAACACAGCAGAAAAAGCCTGAAACGTTCCGCCAACCTTCCTCCATCCACATCCCTCCCCACCCTAAATCAGAGGCTCACATGGACAGGCATTCCTCTCAACTGTGTAAATAATATTTAAAAATAAAATAAACTAGACAGCCCTTTTCATTTCTGATTATGTGACTTCTACCTAAGCCAATTTTGGAAGTAACAAAACCTCACCATCCCATTTGTTATGAGTACCCTTGGACCACAAAGGCCGATTTTCTTAAATATATAGAACCTACCACAACTAAAAATAAACAAGGTGGTTTTGGTCAGAGTACAAAACTTGTAACAACCACAGCTGTTTTCCTTTTTATGACCTGCAATCTTATACCTTCTCCCTGCTTCTTTTGTCCACAGAAGCCTTCAGCAGCAAAATCCAACTGCTTCTAATTCATTTGCCATGTCTGATCTCTTACCACTCCTAGGTTGACCAAAACACTGGATGCATTAAAGGGAGTGATGGGAAACGAAAAATCTTGAAAAACGTTATCTGTCATCAAGTCCCCTTCATGCCTCCAAAGCTTCAGCCAAACTCACTATCACCCCAGAACAACCTCAAAATGCCACACCCTCTGTATTCCACTGAATCACTACAATTCTTCCTGTTCCAGTTCCCCCCTTCAGGCTGGCCTCACCAGAAAGCTGGAAAAACTTTGTGGTTAAGAAATGATTCATCTTTTTATGCAACACGATGTCAACTTCGATTCTTTTAACACTCTGATTTCCAATCTTCAGATATCTTACAAATATAGCAGTAGTTCACAAAAATATAGCTAGCTAGTGACTAAAAAACCACTTCTACCATTAAATAAAAAGGCTTTTCTAAAGTTTAAATCTCACCATTTACAAAGGTCTTTAAAATTATATTATTCCAAATTAGATGTATACTAATTGCTCTTGTGAAAGAATTTTTCCATTTTCTAATCCAATTTCCACTCACAGGAAGCAAAATATTTGACTTTACCACATGATCCATTTGTAGACTAAAAAATATAGTATGAAACAATTAGATCTCTGTGTTTATATACATAATTCTTTAAAGTTTCTCTATTTCCTGATTTCATTACCCTCTTCCATATTTTTTTAAATTACAGCTCATGCACCTTTAACTTGTTCTAAAACCTATCAAATAAATTTAAGTCATACTTGTAGTTTCATGAAAACAAGATCAATTCTCACTATAGCTCAGCATAGTGCAAACCAACACTGAGGCCAATATTCAATGTTTCATCTTTTCTCCCTATTTTCAGCTTTTCTTTTCTAATTAAAGTAAAAAAAAAGCCAGCTATTACCTCTTCCAGATAATTATTTCTTTAGTCTTTTGAATTTCATATTTTCATTGCCAACTGTTTTCATTCTTACCAATGTAATTGTCTTGTACAGGACAAGCAAATATTTTAAAAGCATGAAATTGCATTATACAATCATTCATGACATCCATAGCCCAAGGGCAAAAATGTTCAAGCCAAAAAACATCATCAAAAATAAAAAAGCATAAAAATACTTCTCAATTCTAGTTTTAATACTGATTATTAGAATTCCTAGCCTTGGTAGGCATGTAAGGAATTACAGGTCAAATTCATGGTAGCAGGTATCTTGTTGCAGCACACCCAGTGCCCGTACTGCTCCACTTCTGATCCAGTTACCTGCTAACGGGCCTGGGAAAGCAGCAGAAGATCCTCAAGTCTTAAACCCTGCCACCCAGATGGGAGACCAGGATGGAGTTCCAGGCCTAGTGCAGCCCTGGCCACTTCAATCATTTGAGGACTGAACCAGTGAATGGAAGATCTCTCAGTCTCTTATAACTTTTCCTTTCAAATAAATAAGTTTTTGGAAAAAAAAAATCAGTACACTAACTTATGTGAGGAGTTGGGGCCAACTCCCCTCCTCCCAAAATCCAAAGACTAGTCAGAAAGCTAAGTGTGGAAAAAGAGTAGTATTTGATATTTGTTCAAAATTAGTCAAGGAAATGCAGTTCTTCTCCACAAAGCAATGGCGAATAAGCTCTTATCATCTTCAAGTAGGTAATAGCTGTATTAAGCAGATACATAATAGCTTATTTATGTTGTCATAAATGACACAGGGAGGGGTTGGCTTCATGGGTTATAGGTTAAGCCTCCACCTGCAGCACTGACATAGGTGCCAGTTTAAGTCCCGGCAGCTCCACTTCTAATCCAGTTCACGTTAATGTGCTGGGGAAAGCAGTAAAACAGAGCCCAAGTCCATGGGCGCATGCTTCCACATGGGCGATTTGGAAGAGGCTTTAGGCTTTGGACAGGCCAGCTTTGGCCACTGAGGCCATTTGGGGAAAGAGCTAGTGAATGGAAGATTCGTCACTTTTCTCTCAGTAAATCTGCCTTTCAAATGAAGATAAATAAATCTTTTGTCTTTTTTTTTTAAATAGAGGAAATAGGAGAGGCCAAGCTTCTATGGGGATTCCTAAGAGGGAGCTTCATCTTGGACATCAGATAAAGTTCCCAAAAGATGACATTTAAGATCTAAGAATTACTAGTTAGTTACCAAGGAACTTGACTAGTGCCCTTTGGTTTTCAAGACTTAAATTTAAGGCTGCCAGATTATGCTTTCAGTCATACATAACAGATGAATGGGAACAAACTTGAAGCTACAGATTTTATTCATTCCTTCTTATCTTCACTAACCTAATTCCTCTGTGCTTGGTGTGCGACATCGGACCTAACTCACCATTGCCACAGAACTTGAAAATCTTCACCCAGATAAAATTTTCTTTCTCATTGTGTTCTGTAAGAGGATTCCTGATTATATGGGTGTTAGCACTCCAGACTGTATACAGAAAGCACTATGGGTCAAAGAGCTGCGAAAACAGTGACACAGAAGGAAACAGATTCCTGCCCCTCACAACTCCTAGATTTAGGCATATACTCAAAAGAATACGCTGTGCCACAAAGGCAGCCATCCTCTAGTGCTGGTTTACTTTGCTCAGCTCTACTAATCTCAGATAGCTGGCACAGTCCTCTCCAAAATTATCCTTAAACTGACCCTAATTTAATTCCCTCAAGAGGGTATGGTGGCAACATAGACTGGTATCAAAAAAAAAAGTGTAAATTTCATCCGAACTCCCTCTTTCTCTCTACCATCTGCATGAACCCCACCTGGAAGAACTCTACACATTCACATTTTCCATAAATGTTCCGATGTGTGAAACTCTCAGAAATATAAAACATGGATAGAGGACAGAGTTGCTTTTAATCATGAGTTGAGACACTTAAGCACATTCAGTAAGATCAGTTCTATTCTTTTCCTTTTAAGATGGAACTGGGCCAAGCAAGGTGGAGTAACAGCCTAATCCTCTGCCTGCCAGTGGTGCCAGCATCCCCTACTGCTGGTTCACGTCTTGGCAGCTCCACTTCCTGATCCTGACCCAGCTGCCTGCTTACAGCCCTTACAAGCATGGAGGATGGCCCAAGTCCTGCGGCCCCTGAACCTACGTGGGAAACCAGGAGAAGGTTTCCTTTTTACATGGAGTAACTTTAAATGGGAAAATCTGACTTTTTATTGAACATTAACATTGGGTCATTCATCTGTGTAAGCGTCTACACATGCAGTCATTTAAACACAATTATCCCTAAAATTTCATTATACTGATGAGGGAATTAAGGCTCACAAAGTAAAACCACACTCAATATCTCACAATCAAAAAGTAAATCAGGACAAGGCACCCAAAACCCTGAATCTCAAAGCACACTCTAAAGTATCAAGACACAAAGTCCAACTTATATTTTAGTGCCACACATTTACCCTATAATGCTGAAAGACAGGAATATATATAATTAATAGGCAGATTTTTTCTTTCATATGCTGAATGACATGGAACTGATGAGAAAACCTCAGTTCCATCTATGTATGAGCCTTAGGGCTTGCATACTTTTAATACCCCATCCTTGACCACTTTCCAGTATTGAAGATTATATTATACTTGTGCTTATCGCAAACCTTCTCATTCAAGTCCCTGTGTAAAACTCTGGATACCAGTAAAGAAACAACAAGACAGTCACAGTACTACAACTCACAGTTCTCATTTTGCCATTTTATACTTGGGAGCCAGCGCTGTGGCTTAACAGCCAAAGCTGCAGCATCGGCATTCCATATGGCCGACAGTTTAAGAACTGGCTGCTCTACTTCCTATCCACCTCCCTGCTGTGTGCCTAGGAAAGCAGTGAGGAAGGCCCAAGTACTTGAGGCCCTGTACCCACATGGGAGACGCGGAAGAAGCTCTCAGCGTCTAGCTTCTGTTAGGCCCAGCTCTAGCCATTGCAGTTATTCGTGGCAGCAGGTGGAAGACTGTCTCTTCATAACTCTGACTTCCAAATAAATAAATCATTAAAAAGGTAGAGTATATAATCAGCATGAAGGAAGATTGTATACAGCTATATTTTCAAACCTCAGATCTCTGAGTTTAGGTGTTGTCACATGAGAATTTTTTAAAGTGACTACATCTTTGCCAAAGCAACACAGTTTATGCAACAGCATCACAAGTGATGTTGGGCAAAGCTTGTCAAGATGAAGCTACCAGAGAGAGAGATTGGAAGAGAGGGAAAAGGAAAGGAAGAGACAGGAAAGTTTCTTCTAACTGCTGGTTCACTCCTCAAATGGCTGTCACAGCCGGTTTGGGCCAGGTGAAGCCAAGAGCCTAGAACTCCATCCTGGTCTTCACATGGGTGCCAGAACCATGAACTTGCGTCATCTGCTGCTGCCTTCCCTGGCACATCAGCAGGGAGCTGGATCAGAAGCCAAGTAGCTGATTCTTCTTTTTTTAAGACTGATTTATTTTTATTCCAAACTCAGATATATAAAGAGGAGGAGAGACAGAGAGGAAGATCTGTCCGTTGATTCACTCACAAGTGATCGCAACAGCCTCAGCTGAGCTGATCCCAAGCGAGGAGCCAGGAGTCTCTTCCGGGTCTCCCATGTGGATGCAGGGTCCCAAGGCTTTGGGCCTTTTTCCACTGCTTTCCCAGGCCACAAGCAGGGAGCTGCATGGGAAGCGGGGTCACCGAGACACGAAGTGCCCATATAGGATTCAGGAGCGTGCAAAGTGAGGATTTTAGCTGCCAGCCTACAGTGCCAGGACCCAAGTATCAGATTTTGTCCCACTCTGCTACAGCAGGTTGATGTTGCAAGTAGCAGCTAAATCCACTACGCTACAGTGCCTTTCCCAAAGCAAATCTTGGTTTCAGGCTAAACAAGAATTTCTGGGAGGAACAGTCTAAGAAACATTGTATCACATGGCATCTTTTTTTTTCTTTAATCATATAGCGTCTTAAGACATACACAGGATCCAGCATGATGGTGTAGCAGCTAAAGTCCTCACCATGAACACACACACCAGGATCCCATATGGGCGCCGGTTCTAATCCTGGCAGCCCCACTTCCCATCCAGCTCCCTGCTTGTGGCCTGGGAAAGCAGTAGAGGACAGCCCAAAGCCTTGGGGCCCTGAACCCACATGGGAGACCTGGAAGAGGCTGCGGGCTCCTGGTTTTGGATTGGCTTAGCTCAGCTGTTGCAGCCACTGAGAGAGTGAACCATCGGATGAAAGATTTTCCTTTCTGTCTCTCCTCCTCTCTGTATATTTGCCTTTCCAATAAAAATAATTTTTTTTAAAAAAGGTACATATATAGGAATCAAATACTTGATGATAGTACCCAATACAGAAAAGGTTAGAGGAAGATTTCAAAGCCAGTTATCAGGCCTACTGGGATTAAGACATCTTTGTTCCACATTGGAGTGCCTGGGTTTGAAAGCCTGGTTTCAGCTCCTAACTCCAGCTGCTTGCTAAGATAAATTCTGGGAGACAGGCTTGAAGAACTGGGTTTGGGTGATCTAGATTAGTTTCTGCTTCCATTAGGTATTTGGGCGAATGGACCAGTAATGGGAGTGTTCTTTTTCCTTTTCTCTCAAATTAAAAAAGATTTCAGAGAAAACTTAAAATAAAACTCAAATTACTCATTTCTATCCTGAGGTCTTAAATTTCAGATTTAAAGCAAAATAAAAAATGAGATAATATTAGATGTTATGGTCAAATGATTTCTGAATACATGTGTCTCACTTAAAATCGGTTATAGCAATCAGTGCACCTGACAGAATTTTCATTTGCTACTTTAATCAAGAAATCAATATAAAAAAAAAAAATAAATCACTGTTTTTGAGACCTAAAATATTTTTCTAAAAATGAGTACAGACAACATACAAATCTGACATGGAAAAGGGTAATGAAAATTCTTCTGTTATATAATACATTCAAACAACTGAAATATGCTAACAATGTAACTATAGTTGACCTGGGTTCCAGTGCTAACTTTATTCCTAACTGCAATTTCCTGCTTATGTGTACTCCAGGGGAGACACAAGGTAATGGCTCAAGTACTCCTGGGTCTCTGGCACATAGTGGGAGACCTGGATTCAGTTCCTGGCTCATGATTGCAGCCTGGCTCCATCTGTGATGTTGGTGGGAACCGGGGAAATGAACCAGAAGCCTTGAGATGGGAAATCTCTGTCTGTCCCTTTGTCTTTCAAAGATATTGAGTAAGTAAAGAAGAAGCCAGGGGAGGAAGGGTAGCAAGCAAGTTGAGCAATACTCTGTGTGATTCTACAATTAGAAAATATTAGTAACTGGTGAGAAAAATAGTTCCTAAAATGACAATGACTAGACTGACCTTTATGTGGTTAGAGTTGCAGTTGAGGAACCTGGATTTCCTATGTAACGTATACCTTGAACCCCTAACACACGGAGCCTCTTCCAACTGTGGAGGTCACTAACACCAAAGAACATAATCTTACTTTTACTGCAACAATTTTATGCTAGAAAAACAAATATAGAGCCTTTAGTTTAACAGCATGTAGGTCCACATGAAAAATTTTAAATGTCTTAGGACCAACCTCATTTGTAAATTTGCACCTATTATTTGAAAGCTTCTTACCTTTACAGAAATAAAAAGCACATATGATTTTTTTTTTTTTTAGAAATCAGAAAAGAACAAACATAGCTATATTCAGACTTGTTTTTATGTAAAAGAAGTATATGGCCTCATTTGTCAAAAAATCAGCTAACATTGACTGCTAATACTTTCCAATGACAGGTACTTTCTGAAAACAACAAAGCCAATTCTATTCTAAAATGTATAATTTTTAAAGATAAAAAAAAATAAAGCCTTTGTATTACCTTTCAACTTATTTTGGTTTTATGCAGCAGACATAAATCCCTGAGCAAACTTAGAAAGAATTAGATAACCATAATTAAGTCAATTAAAAAACCTGGTTATTAGTCCACTATCAGTTGTTCACAAAATGGGCAATAGGCTAGCCACTCTGCCCTGCTTAAACTAGTTTAAAATAATAATTGGCTAAACTAGATAAACTCTAATTTTATCATATTTGACAAAACGTAAAAAAAGAAAAGCCTTCTGTTTTTCTGAAATGTTTTTAAACTTTTATATAATCCGTTCAACAAACCATCTTTTCCAGATCTCATATAAACAAACTGCAACTTATATTCTATTATTGACAAATATTGAATTACTTTAAGGTTATACTATATTCGCAGTTTTGACTAAGGCAGATGTGGAATTAACACATTTTAGAGGCATTTAACTTTAAATACTAAATGATTTGAGGTATGTTCCCTTCAAAATCTTTTAATTTTCACTTTTCTTCATAGACATTTTAATAAGACTACACGGAATGAGCTGTGGCATATTACTTTTTGTTTATCCAAACTGCATAGAATTAGTCAATCGTTTGAATAACTAAGACTGCATAATTTGAGATAACATCTTCAGAGACACTTTAGAAAAAGCACAATAATCCTTAACCATGTAAAAAAATTCCATTTCTGACATCGTTTTCAAATCTAGAAACAATGAATTCAATTAAGAATGTACAATGCACTTTAAACACATTCTTAAGATCTTTTACTTTAAAAACATCTCCTGCCTGCTCCCCCCCCCACCCCCATACAGTCCATGCTTCTGGCTAACTTACACTGCCCTCCCAGTATTCTCATTTCTGTCACATTCCCCCCCTGCCCCCCGCATCCTCATTAAAGTGAGCACACTGTATTTGGTTTCTTTTCTTCCTATTCATTGTTTAGATTAGCATTTTAATAATCTTTTCAGCAATGCTGTTTTATAAAACGTATATAGGAAGCAAAAGAAAATTTCTTAAGTTCAATGTTTTCCTTAGCAAGATAATTTCCTTAGTCTTATTTGCTACAAATTCATGCAAAGCAAGCACCAAAACTGGTAAGCAGCTACAGAAAATTGGAAGCTTAAAAATAAAGCCGTTAAAAACACTTCATTACACACCTTCTCGGGGAAGCCCTTTGTTTCCACTGAAAACCATACTGGAATCCTTGTGGAAAAGAAGTTGCCTTCTGGCTGTCAACAGCTCTACTGTCAGTTACTGAAGGATCCAGATGTCTGCAGCGGTTAAAACAAATGTTCAGTGTGGGGTGCTGACTCGGTTGCCCTCCGTGGAAGGCTTTTCACAAAGGCAGCAGAGTAAGAGCGCACATAGCAACAGCACTCACAGCTGATTGGATGGAGGGTGTGCTCAAGCTCCCCAGCTCACTAGGTCCACTACAGCTTCCTGTCTACTTGGCAGCACTGTCATGTTTTCTTTGCTCCTCTTAGGAACTCAGCTGTGTCTAGGCAACTTGAAAGGAAAGAACGGTAGACCCGTAATGACAAAATATTCCATTGAAGGGCAGGTCTGCAGTTGTTTTTTTTAAAAGAGAAATCCGTAAGACAAAAATTTATTTGTTAGTGTTTCACAGAAAACTGAGGACAAAAGGGTAATGGAAGGGACCAGTTTATTACTTCACATTTCAAGTAAATCAGGTTTTACCAAGTGAAACCAGCAAAAAAAAAAAAAAAAAAAAAAAAAGCCATGGAAATAAAAATTTACAACAATTAGAACAAAGCATCAACCTCCATCTACCTGGATCTAAGACTGACTTTACAACAAGCTTTACGAACTCCTAAAAAAGCCAGTTAAATATTTAAAATAAGATAGGGCTTAAGATAGTCCCTTTGCAAAAATATATATTAGCCTTTCAGAGAGCAAGAAAAACAATCTAAAAAGATTAAAAATTCAAAAAGGAGAAACAGTTACTTAGCAAACTGACAACAAAAAATCTAACTAGTTTTTTCCTTAAACTCTTTTTACTTAACCACATTTATACTAAGCTCATTCTTATGGTAAAATTACCTAGAGGTATGAAGATACATATTTTCTTTCAGGATTCAAGTACTGGACTTCAATGTTTGAATCTAGACCTTTTCCACACATTTTAACAATAGAAAGCCTTCCCAAAGTCATACAACTGAGAATATGAATGCATGTGGCAGGAGATGAACTGGTACAGATCAGAAAAATCCCTCATTTCATAAACATTTAACCTGAACATCAGAACAGTAGTGGTTTCTGAAATTTTAAGGCGCCCCTTTTTATACGCATTTGAAGAAAAAAAGCCCTTTCAGTGGCAGCACTAGCATTTCTCCGAGAGCTTCACGGGAGTAGGCTGCAGCAGAACCATGCTGCTCGTCACACAGATCCCTGTTCATCTGGAATGTCTTGGGTCGCGGGGGGGTGGGGAGAGGCTGATGGAAATGCTGGCACCACCAAAGCACCCCATGAATATCATGTGGCTATTTTTAACCGAGAAACCACAAACAACACTGCAGTTTTGTAACAGTCCCAGAATCTACAAGATTTCTCCCACCTCTAAGGAAGCTTCTACAATAGCTGACAAAAGCTCATTTTTAAAGCTTCCCGTGATCTAACACTACTGTCCGGCCCCCTATCCTTTTACATTAGCAGTCAGTTCATAGAATGTCAAATAATTACTTATAAAGAGCCTAGTTACATGACATTCTCCTCCACCATATGGTATGTGCTTTAAGTAGGGGTACCATGTCTGTACACTTCACTGCCCATCCAGCACCAAACTTGATTTATACCCTATACATATGATTCGATTTCACCATGGGATATACATAAACTCTCATTAACTTCGTTGTTAAGGTAAGAAAAAAAAATTTTTAAGATTTATTTAGTTTTACTGGAAAGTCAAATATATAGAGAGGAAGAAAGAGAGGAAGATCTTCTGTCCGCTAATTCACTCCCCAAGAGACTGCAACAGCCGGAGCTGCACTGATCTGAAGCCAGGAGCCAGGAGCCTCCTCCAGGTCTCCCACGCAGGTGCAGGGTCCCAAGTCTTTGGAATTAGAACCAACACCCATATGGGATCCTAGTGTGTGCAAGAGGAGGACCCCAGCTGCCAGGCTACAGCGCCAGGCCTAGAAATATTTACTAGACATTTATTTATTCTCAAGACCCTAGAAGTTATAGGAAACTAAATTTTAAAAATTTGGATTAGTGGACTTCTACAAAATTAAAATTTCCTCATATTTTTGAAATAATTAATGCCTGGGTTGTCTTACAACATTTAATTAAGGGGAACAGCATTGTGGAGTAGTGGACTGAGTCTCCTCCTGCAACAATGACATCCTATGTAGGCACCAGTTCAAGATCCGGCTACTCCAGTTACAATCCAGCTCTCTGCTAATGCACCCCGGAAGGCAGGAGAAGAGGGCCCAAGCACCTGCAACCACACAGAAGACCAGGAAGAAGGTCCAAGCTTTGGACCAGCCCAACTCCAGCCATTGTAGCCATCTGGGGAGTGAAGCAGCAGCAGGATAACTAGTCAATCTTGATGTCTCTCACACACTCTACCTCCTTCTTTTTAATTTGTTGTTCAAACAAACCTTTAGAAAATCATGTTTCAAGTCATTTGTTTTCTCTCTTACAAGAAGTAACAGGTCTCACCTATAGACAATCATGTTTGTTTAGGATACTTTCTAAACAAAAAGAATTTTGGCTGGCAGAAAAAGAAACCCTTTAAAAGCAATGACTGTCACCACATTTATTAAGTGGCTATTACCACTTACAAGGATGCTGCAGAAGATTCAGAGGGGCAGGTGCTGTGGTGCACAGGTTAAGCTGTGGCCTACCATGCCAACATCTCAATATGGTCACTAGTTTGAATCCTAGTCCAATTCCCTATTTCTTCATATACATTTTTATGTGAAACAGAGTTACTGAGGTGACAGATATCTTCCATCTCAGGGATCACTCCCCAAATGGCCTCGACAGCTGGGCTTGGACCAAGATGAAGCCATAAGCCAGGAGCCAGGAGCTTCATCCTGTGGGTGCGGAGGCTCCAGGCTTTGGGCCACTGCTGCTTCCTCAGGCGCATTAACAGGAAACTAGATCAGAAGTAGAATAGCTGAGATTCCAACCAGTGCCCATATGGATGTCTGCATTGTAGGCAGTAGCTTAACTCACTAAGCCACAACACCAGTCCTTCAAACAGTATTCTAACAAGCTTTGTGAAATTAAGCACTTCTTCGCAATGTCTTTTTTTTTTTCTATAATGTTGTTACAGTCTAAGAGATCAACTATAATAAACTTACTTGAAAATCAGCATGTGCTTGCAAACATGATCTTGCCACCATCTATGACGGTCCTTTGGCGAGGTGGGGGGTGGGGTGTATCTAGATGTGGGCAGTATAAACTTGTTTGAACAAAATTCAATCTCATCACTGGAAAAGTCTCTTAAAATGCACAATGGAGGACAGTCAGGCATTCTGAAGGCTCCAGTTCTCTTCATTCAGAAGTTATACTATCAATTTTTTTAAGCTTACCTGCTCCTATTTCTTCATCTATAAAATAGAAACAATTTCTCTAAATGCTATAATTCACCTGGACTACTATTTGGCTCACAAATCATCCAAGCTTCTTCTTTTCCGTTGATCTCATTCTTGCACGTTATTAATAAAGGATAGCACAGACATAGCATTTCACAGACAAAACTGACATGAGAAACCTTCAAAAAGTTTGTGAGAAATGTGCATTCTTTGAATACCATTTTCCATGAACTTTTTGAAGTTCATGCATAATAGCCTGTATTGATAAAAAATGGACATGAAATTTAAACCTTGCTACTAAAAAAGGCTTCTTTAGTGCTGTTATTTTTAAAAAGCTCAACAGCATGCATGCTTAACAGACCAATCTGTAAGAAAGACTACTCATACATCAGCTAAAATTCAACACTATCAGCAGTTGTGGAAAACAGAGGAATCTGTAATCTCACTAAACTCAGATTTTATTGGAAAAGTTCAGGAGTCAATGTTGTGGCATAGAGATCAAAGTCACTTCTTGCAATGTTGACATCCCAAGGAATACCAGTTCTCAATCTATATGGGTTCACCTTGGCTGTTTACCTTCAATTCAGATCCCTGCTAATAGTCTGGGAAAAGCAGTGAAAGATGGCCCAAATGTTTGGGTGCCTGCTCTCCACATGGAAACGTGAAGGAACTTCCTGACTCCTACCTTCAGCCTCATTCAGCCCTAGCCAGTGTGACCCTATGGGGAATGAGCCAGCAGATGGAAGATCTGTCTGTCTCTCCATCTGTAATGCACACTTTCAAATAAATAAATATTTTTGGAACATGGAATTCTCAGTTAATTTCTCACACAGGGAAATTCCTAACAATCACATCAGCAAAAATGATTACCTAGTGGTTTTTTTTTAAATTATGACATGGAAAAAAAAAAAGCCAAATGGTCTAGCAGACATCCAAAAAATATTGGGGTTTTAAGAGATATAACAATTTCTTAAAATATTGAAAAGTATCTGAAACACTTAATTAGGGTACTCGACCTTCAGAAGATTTGGGGTTATGATGACCTAAATTAGTTCCAGGAGCAGTGCCTTCAGAGTCTTGTTTACAAAATCTAAAATCTTGCAGAGAAGAAAATGTTCTAGCCTGCTTTTTGGCATCATTCATACTACATTGTTTAAAATGAGTTAGACCAGGAGTTATTTATAATCTAAGCTACTGGACAAACACTTTGTCTAATAATATCTTGTATACACACGGAGTCGGTGTAACAAGTATCTACAACAGGCAAAAGAATTCACTTTTATTATTCTACAACATTTCATCTGTATAAGCTGCCATCATTATTACATAAATTTGTGCCAGGATGCACATGGTTTTCCCTTTCCCCATGTTTTTTCTCCAACTCAACTGCTTTAACTTGTTTATTTTAAAGGAAGAGACAGACAAGTCTCTCTTCTGGTGGCTCACTCCCAGAATTCCGCAACTGAGTTCCACATAGCTTCCTTTACTTCAGGTGACATAATCTTGTTTAGACGGCCCTGGGGGTTCAGAACACAAAAATTCTCTAACCACTGGGGCTGGGATTGAGGTATAGTAGGTAAACCTGCAAAACTGGCATCCCATATGGGTGCCAGTTCCTGTCCTGGTTGCTCTACTTCTGCCCCAGTTCCCTGCTAAGGGCCTTGGCAAAGCAGCAGCAGATGGAGTGACTGGAGCTCAGTGACTGGAGCCGTGCCCCCAGTGTGGGAGACGGGGATGAAGTTCCTGGCTCCTGCTGTCCACAAGCCTCAGCCAATACAGAGTGAAATTGTGGATAGAAGACCTGTCTCTCCCTTTTTCTCTGTAACTCTGACTTTGAAATAAATAAAAATATCTGGAAAAATGTAATATATCTTGCTGAATAGAAGCAGACAAGAGATATTTTTAATACATAAATGCTAGAGTTAACCTTTTCTATCAAAGCTCTCCATTTATAACTTCAGTTTATAAAATAAACTTGGGGAATGAATCAGCAGACAGATCGTTCTGTGTCTCCTCCTCTCTGTATATCTGACTTTTAACAAAAATAAAATAAATCTTAAAATATATATATATTTCTCATTAGAATATCTCAACAGTTTTAACATTGTAGGCAATGAAAGTCTTGGCTGCTTCACCTACAAGAGAATATCTACAGTCTCATAAATTGAACATTTAAGCTATTGTGAATGAATTTCCCGTTCTCATTCTCAAAAACAAATTAACATCCAACATACATATACAAATGCACATATGTGTGCACACACACAACTTAAAAATAACTGAAAGTCACCACAAACAGAAAGGAGTGGAAAAGTTTAGGAATTCTTTCAGTTTGTGCAAGCCATCCAAAAATTTCTTCTTGATCAGTTTTTTTTTTTAAAGATTTATTTATTTTATTGCAAAATCAGATATACAGAGAGGAGGGGAGACAGAGAGAAAGATCTTCCCTCTGCTGATTTACTCCCCAAGTGGCCGCAACAGCTGGAGCTGAGCCAATCCAAAGTCAGGAGCCTGGAGCCTCTTCTAATTCTCCTGCATAAGAACATGGTCCCAAGGCTTTGTCTGTCCTCTCAGGCTTTCCCAGGTCACAAGCAGGGAGCTTGATGGGAAACGGGACCACTGGGATTAGAACTAGCACCCATAAGGGATCCCGGCGTGTGCAAGGCAAAGACTTCAGCCACAGGCTAGCGCACCGGGCCGTTGATCAATTTTCTTAGCTCCAACTCTCATCTCTTCCGAGACAGCACACAGGCAATAAGCTCAGCTCCTGATCTGTATGTTGACTCTAGAAGCATGTCAGTACCTTTTTCTTTTGTCAAATTACAAGTTCCTGAGGACAGAAGACATGCTAGTTCTTGTTCCTCATTGCGTTTCTGGCATACATTTGCAAGAACATGAGAAGTGCTCAAGAAATATTTGTTTCAGAGAAAAAGAGGGAAAAGAATCCAAACAGCTTAAGCTTTACCAGATATAAGAGTGAATTCTCAAAAAAAAAGTGAATTCTAATAATGCATTTATATATCACTACTTGTTGCAGGAGGAACTATTTCTAACATAGTTTTAGTGAGAATAAAATACATATTTATGGAAACATTACACTGTACCCTGTAAATGTGCAATAATTAAGTATTAATAGCACTCTTAAATGTTTAAGAAGACAGAAATGCTAACTAACTTAATTTGATCAAACACTCAATTTATGCATGGAATACCATTCTGTATCTCATAAATAAGAACTGAAACTTAAAATTCAGATCACTTTGAAAATGATTTTACATATGTTTGGTAGAAACATTTTAGAAACAGCATGTCTGCAAATAGAAATGATTTGTATCAAATCAGAACAAGTATTCCATATTATCAATCACGTGGTTTCATGGAAGGGTCCATGTAGATTATAAAACATTATATGCTACACCCTATACAACAAAGCTGGGTCAATTTACCTATTAATTAATATTTAAGTTATTTAAGTACAGAATGAGACACCAGTTACTAGAAGATTAAATATCCTAGCAGATAGCAAAATGGCTAATAATTAAGGTGATCATAAAATTCACTGTTAAAGAGTGATACATTTAAAGTAAAATACAATTTAGAACCGTGGATTGGACACAGGGGAAATGGGCATAAATAAGTTCCATCCCAGGTAGTATTTAATACATTCTACCACCACTCCCAGATACCAAAAACCAAATGTGAATGTTTTATTCTGTGACTATGACTATGATAATATTTATTTACAAATGTGCATCCTTTTTTTCTTTTCAACTATGCTTTATATTAAGTAGCCATATGCCCTCACTGCTTTCTGGCATGTTCGTTTAAAAGGCAGGAAAGGAAAATCCTCATTCACAAGCCACTAGCAGCTGTTGAGCATTAGGCATTTGAGGGTTGTTTTTTTTTTCCCTCAAAAACATCCAATAAATATCAGTTTTATGCCAACAGGAGACAGGTGTGAAGAATGGAGCAGACAAGAAGTCAAATGCAGTTTTGCCCTTAGAGAACAAATATTTCAGTGAACAAAACGGTCTAAGGGGAGGAGATGAAGGAAAGGCAGCACAAATTGTGGCCCAGGGTCTGATTTTTCCAGTTCCAAAGACAGCCCAGACTATTTCTTAATTCAGGACCTTTGTGTGTATTACTATCTGGAATGTTGTTGTCTTGCTCCTCACACAGCCGACTCGTTTCATCCTCTTCAATTTCTGAGTCTGTATCTAGGGATCAACACAAGAAGGTGTTTCCCTCATTACAGTAAACCTCTTAGCCTTTCGGTTTTCCCTTCAAAAAAACTTGGGAAATGTGCTCATTATACTTACAGAAATGTGCTACTATACTTATTACTAAAATATTACCAATAACAACAGCCTATGCTTAATATGTTTATGTTCACCAACATCATTGCAAGAACTATATAGTGCTAATTCGATCAGCCTTGACAGCCCTATTTAAGTAGGTACCATCACTAGCTTCCTTAATCGCACAATAAAACCAGAAGCAAGTATTCTCTGCATTTCTCAACAACAAATCTACAGTATTTCTTCATTTTAGAACTTCAGACATCAGGGCCAATGCTATGGTGCGGTGGGTAAAACTGTTGTCTATGATGCCATAGGGGCACTGGTTCAAGTCCTGGCTGCTCTACTTCTGGTCCCGCTCCCTGCTAACAGCCTGGCCCAGCCCTCACCACTGCAGCCAGCCTGGGGAGTGAACCAGTAGATGGAATATGTCTCTCTCCATCTTCTTCTGTAACAGATTTTAAATAAATCATGATATATTACTTTAGATGTTATCTCTAATTTCCTTATATTCATCTTTTTCCTAACACCCTTTTCTGAATAAAATACATGTCTAATTTTGAGCCTACTTGTTACTGTTTCTTAAAGTATGTATTATACTGAAAACACTGCGAAAACACAGCCACCCTGTCTTTGGTTAAGTTCCTGGAAAAAGATCCAGAAGATCACTATTTCATTTCTGGTGACAGAATTTTGAAGCAATTATGTTCTTACCAGACACTAGAGACAGTACCGTGCAGAAAATATTCATAGCAGGAAATTTGAGTTTTTTTCTTCTGTAGCTTTATTTCTCAGTAAAAATTAAAAAGATTCATACTCACTAAGGACCCTTCCAGCTTAGATTTTAAGAAATAGAATGATTTTAAGAGCAATTTCAGAACAACAAAAGCAATTTCCATGTTCTGAGCTCTTCAGAATGAAATATAACCTGTACTACATGCAACTTCATTTTTTTTTTTAGTTGGTAGCTATCCTGAATTTCCTTACAGACTCCAGAGCTCTTCAACATAAGCTATAAGGAAAGGGACAGGCCAGAGTTAGATCACAACCTTTGGAACTGTAGAAATGTACCTCCAAGAACAGTCTTCAGTCAACACAATAAATACTGAACTGTGACTATAATCCCTCAGAGACAAAAATATGTTCCTTATGCCAGCTTCTGGACAACACACTTGACTAGAGAAATAAAAGTCGACAAGGCAATTTCGAATAACAAAATCCCAGACCTAGAAAGCACCTCTACGATCATTAACTGAGTCTATTACCAGATGAGGCAAAGGATGGTCAAACAAGCTGATGCCTCAACAGAGTGGCAATATTGAAAATCGGAAATTTTCTGCTCACAGTTCCTTCCGGCACAATATACTGAACAACCCCCACCTACAATGAATTTATCCCTGTAGAAAACACACAAACTACATCACCTTAACTATTCAACTGTTTTGGTGTAATCTTAAATAACTGAGAGGATATCAGATTTATGTGTAAATACATATCCATACATAAATCCAGACTAATCACACAGAAAATGCAAATTCTACCCAAACAGGGAAGGCAAAGGGTTTCTCTTCACCCTAAATTCGGGCAAGCTAACACACTATTCAATCAACCAAGGTGATCAATACCAGAGCTCACGTTCACAGAAGGCCACTCTTCCTGAGCTCAGTTCTTCCTAGAGGAAAAAGTCAAGAACCAACAGAGCCCTGCAGTTGACCACAACATTCCTGAAAGCAATTCTCATAACATCATATCACAAGTGGGGCTGGCACAATGGCTCAAAAGGCTAATCCTCTCTCTGCAAAAAAGCCAGCATCCCATATGGACACTGGTTTGTATCCCGGCTGCTCCACTTACAATCCAGCTCCCTTCTGATGCCTGGGAAAAAGCAGCAGAGGATGTCACAAATGCTTGAGCCTCTGTCATCCACTGGGAGACTTGGAAGAAGCTCCTGGCTTTGGCATGGCCCAGCCTTAACCACTGCTACCACTAGGGACACGAACCAGCAGGTGGATGATCTCTCTCCTCTCCCCTCACCCCATGCTCTTTCAAATAAATGCGTAAGTCTTTAAACAAAAAGGGGGTGGGGGGGAATAATCTGAAGAAACAAATATCAGAATCTAGTGTTGTAAAACAAAGGAAAAATAAGCTATTGCTCCTATGTACTATTTGTGGGACTATAAATTTACAAAGATGTTGCTGAAAGCCATTTTTCAATAATCAAAATTTAATTCTGCAAACATTTTTCTCAATTCCTTTTATGTGGAAAAAATTAAATTACAAAAATTTAAATATAATGCTTTCTAAATAGTAAAAAATTTGATACAACTTAAATATCTAAAAAGACTGGACACTTAAAAATGGCAAATATCATATATTTTACAATCCAAACTTAAAATAGATTGAATGACACTAGTATACAACAATTAGCATTATAACTATCAAAGATTACTATAAAATAATTGATGTGAAAATGCATTTCACAAAGTAAAAAAGTTACTCTAACACACTTTCAAAAACATGTAATGTTTACATACATATAGACCAGGATTTATATCAAATTGTGAAATGTCCAACTATATTGTAGTAGAATTATTCTCCCATTTTCTTTTGACTTATTTGAACTTTGTACTTCTTTGACAAATTCATATTATCAATGTGATTTCTAAAAAGCAGGATAAAATTTATAAACAAGACAGGAATCTGAAGGGTATTAATGTCCTTGTTTAACGTACCATGAGTCTCCAAACCACAAACATCATAACAACATTAACAACAAAACATTTCCAGAGAAGTCCAGAAGTTTCCTTGAAAACTGACCACTTGCAATGCCAGCTTCCCATACATGCTCTCTGTAAGTACACCTGGGAAGGTTGTAGATGTGTGCTGAATTTCTTTAGAGCAATAAGGGTATTTGGGTAGACAGATGATCATTTTTTATATTTAGGAAATAAATGTTGTGATGTGATGGTAAATATTTAAAAACTAGTTTCTGAGGGGGAATAAAAGTCCTGGCCTGTAGCACTGCCAATATCCAGGAGGTAAATACTGCCACCATGGCTGTTTTTAAGCAAGCAAGTAGATGGAGTATTTGGAAGAAAAGTAAACAAGCAGCCTTTACAAGATGGTATCAGCCAGCTCCGGTATACCACCAGATGCAAGCTGAAGCACACGTGTGTACAGAACGCCTGTGTCCGTCTCCTCTGTCTCCGATTTACTTCCACTTTCTTCATCCATTCCCTCGATCATATTTACACAAAGATAAAACAAAAATGATGGTAAAATGTTTACTATCAATCAAGCTATTAAAGTGCATACGGATTTTAATACTAATCCAACTTTTTTATGTGCTCGGAATTTTTAAAAACTAGATGTAAGCACCGGCTCAACTGGCTAGTCCTCCACCTCCAAGCACTGCATCCCATATGCGCACAGATTTGTGTCCTGGCTACTCTGCTTCCCATCCACAATAAGGTGTTTAAAAGAAAATTTACAATCAATCCTTCTTTAAAACAAACACATCATAATTTTTATGTATCAGTATCATGAAGTTTACAAAACTGACAAAGATTTCTAGCCTAAACTTAAAGAACAAAACATTAAAAAAAAAAAAAGGAAGTGGCACTGAGGTATAAGTTAAGCTGCTGCCTCCAACATCAGCATTCCTTGTGGGAGTGCTGGTTTAAGTCCCGGCTCCTCCACTTACTATACCTGAGAAAGCAACGAAAGATGGCCCTAAGCCTGAGATCCTGCATCCATGCAGGAGCCCTAGAAGAGGCTCCTGGCTTCAGACTAGCTCGCTCCAATGGTTGTGGCTATTTGGGGTAATGAAACAGTAGATGGAAGATCTTTCTCTGTCTCCCCTTCTTTCTGTAAATCTACCTTTCCAATACATTACATAAATCTTGAAAAAAAAAGTGTGGGGTAGGGGGCAATACCTTACCACTCTACATATCCCATCAACATCCTCTTGGTGTTCACCCATGCCTCAATTTCTTTGCCCTAAGCCACTACTTAACTGCTCCTTACAAGCTATCATCATCTAGAAATGGCTGGCCATGATTCAAATTACCTGCTTTTCCTCTGTTATTGCATTCACATTAAAAATGCTGCTGCTTTTTTTTTCCTACTTGTATATTGCAGAAAACTAGACTGACCGTGATGTAATATGGGTCTGTTGATCTCCTGTACTTGTTACAACTTGTTTTTACAACAGAGTACTGAGACATTCGTTTCCTGGATGCAGCCATTCCACATGAGTATCCATAGAAGTTAAGGAAATCATTTACCAGCCAAACCTGTGCCAGGCACATGCTAGATAGATGCCAAACCATCTGTTCTCAGTTTACCTTTCCCAGAAGGCTTAGGGTTGATAAGGTTAGAGGGAAAAATACTATTATTCAGAAAAGCTATGTATTTTTCTCAAGATCACTTGACTTTTAACTGCCAAAGTTAGAATTTCAATCTCAGTGTGACCCACAGCCTCAGGGGTCTTAACAATTCTTGCATTATGGTATGTTGCTCAAGAGGAACTAACCAAAATGTAATCATCATTCCAGTAGTTTCTGAAAAATGTACAATATCAACTTACTAACACAAATGACTGACTGATACAAGTCCACTCAGGATAACAAGGAAGAATTTTTAAAATAGTAAAATTCTGATAGTATGTGAATGACTATTTTTTGAGTGCCCTCAGAACACCTGGCCCTTTATTCATCTACACAAATGATCCCAGCTGTAAGATGTATTTGTCAGTATTTGTATAGCATTTCACAGTCTACAAAGTTCTTGCACTCAGACACTCAGACCCAACACTGGACTGGGGTGGGATTTACAGATAAGAAAACAGGTTTGGGGTTTGATCCTAGCCACAAAACTGTTGGCAGAATGAGTTCCCCATCCAAAGTCTATATCCTTTGAATCCTTTTCCTCAGATTCTGTTCTACTTTCTTGTACTTATAAGTCTGGGATCTGCCAACACACACACACACACACATTCTCTCTCTGAGAAAAAGCAATGGGAACAAATTCTTCATGGTGAATGGAGGTCAGAGAGCTTGTAGTAAAAGTTTGTGCACAGATCATCTGTTAACCAAACATTCATAAAGTAAAGATCACTGATAAGCAGGTTTTGCCTCCTTAGCCATTTTACAGGGCTTTAGTTCTATTCTAAATGACCAATGGAAAAATACAATTTTTAAGTTGTAATCAAATTTTTTAAATGTAAGCAAATTTTTAAAATGCATTTCAGAAAGAACTGTTAATGGTCTAATAACTACTAAATCCCTAAATTCGCCAAGTTTCACTGAGTCATTAGTGATTGCTAGCCATCTGTTCCTACTCTGCACCACAAACATGGGCATACAGAGGTTGTGAATTTCTTCAACAAATCCACAATGAGCATCTCCTAATTATCTACAATGCACTCCTTACGTGCAAGACCACAAGGTGACGGAAACACAGCTATGAGGAAAAGGCAAGGTTTCTGACCTTGAGAAACTTAAAATGCAGTTTGTAGAAACAGATGATAACCAAGGTAAGAGATTATGAAATTTGTTAATGAGCTGAAGGAAATACAAGCTGCTGAACCACCGAATAAAAAAGGACATTTAATTTAATGGATATTATTAACTATAGTGGTTCACATTAATTAAGTGATCTACAAAAACATGCCAGAGAAAATATCTTTAAAAAAAATCACATTTATGTCTAGAACAGAAAAATGACAGAGCTACCCATGAGGAAAAAGGACGTAAAGCAGAAAAAACATTGACCACAAGGCCCTGAATGGTAAGTAAAAATCTAAAAGGCAGTTGGTAGGACTGGACTGGGTATGGTCAACAATGAGATGAAAAAGTTTTGTTAGAATTTTACTATATGAGTATCTCTTACACACAAAGGAAAACAGGAGAACATTCAACTCAGATTACTGGGAGTTTTGGTATTAATATAGACTTTAACATTTTGATTATCTACTGTATTTTTATTTAGTCCATTATCTTTCTGCTCAGTAAGAAATTTCAACATAGGGCCCATTGTGGCAGCCTAGTGGCTGAAGTCCTCACTTTACATGCACTGGGATCCCATGTGGGCACCATTCAGGATCCTAGCGACTCCATTTCCTATCCAGCTCCCTGCTCGTGGTCTGGGAAAACAGTCAAAGGCGGCCCAAATCTTGGGGACCCTGTGGGAGACCTGGAAGAAGCTCCTAGCTTCGGATTAGCTCAGCTCCAGCTATTGCAGCCACTTGGAGACGAATGAGTGGATGTTTGACCTTTCCTCTCTCCTTCTCTCTATAAATTTGACTTTGAAATAAAAATATTAAAAATGTTATTTTTAAAAAATTCCAACATAATTAAGGGACTATTCTGATTTTTCAGTCATTTCAGGAAAAGAATATCCACTAAAAGACTTCTACCAGGTACAGCAATTGTGCTTTTTCATGAACAAAACAAGCCATTAAATTATTTTAAGTTTAAAACCCCTAGTTTTACACATCTTCATCCTCAGAAGAAGAAGCACTACCACACTTAGGTACAAAGTTGAAATGATTAAAGTGAATAAACATAAATGTGTTTTAATAATTAAATGCTCTCGTGTTTACTCACAACGCACAAGATTCAGATCTTTGAGTTTCTCCATTTCTAAAGAAGAAATCAGTTTTTAAGTCACTCTCAATTCTAACTTTTTTAAAAAGTTGTATATTTTTATTGGAAAGGCAGCTTTACAGAGAGGAGAGACAGATCTTCCATCTGCTGGTTCACTCCCCGAATGATCAGAACCACCAGAGCTGAGCCGATCCAAAGCCAGGAACCAGGAGCTTCTTGCAGTTCTCCTGCCTAAGTGCAGGAGCCTGAGCACTGGGCTGTCCTCTGCTGCTTGCCCAGGTCACAACAGGGAACTGGATGTGAACAGAGTAGCAGGGTCATGAACCAGCATCCGTATGCGATCCCAGCGCGTGCAAGGCAGGGATTTAGCCACTGAGTCATCAGCTCTGGACCCTCAATTCTAACTTCTAATTATCTTTTTTTCTCATCATTCAAAAAGATGACATTGGGCAAGTCCCTGACTTATTTTCTTAGAGGATGATAGCAAAAACAAACAAGATGTTATTATGTTAACCCTGTAGTATCAGAATCTCACAGGCTGTACCAAGCCAACAATTATTTGAGTTACCGATGTGTCATCAACATAAATGGATGATATGAGCCAACAATAGTCAGCTTTTAACTTGAGATCACAGTGCAGCTGAGCACAAAGCATGCAGCTGAATTGGCCTCTTCATTCAGCTTTCACAAAGTAATAGGCATCTTCTTAATAAAATGTCTAAAAATAACAAAGGCAGTTCACAAATGAATGTCGTCGCCAGTCACTTCTTGAAGTCCATTATGTATGTACATAAGTTATTCGATCTTCAGAATAACCATCAGCCAAGATACTGTTATTCCCACCATGAAGAAGGTGAGGCAAATGGACCAATATACCACAGTGCTTACCAAATCTGTTTTGAATTTTCACCAAGAATATTTTTAAACCAGATTCATCATAATATTTTATCATATTTTAGCCTAACTTTCTACTCACAATAAGGGGTCAAGAGCATTTACTTCAGCTCACTTGAAATTTGGCCTTGTCCTCTTATTAATCATGAAACCTTGGAAAAGTTATTAAAATTCTGTTACTCAGTTGCACTTATCTATAAATGATGACAGCATACACTTCTTTCAGTAATTTGGAGTACATGAATGATAAAGCATTCAGAACCTGGTCGAATGCACAGCAGGCACTGGAGTTAGTTGTTATTAACCTATCACTACCATCACCTCCAGCACAAAGGTTAGCACGATACTGTTCAATATGAACAATCTTTTATTTCTTTTTAGCAAACAGCTGTCATTCTTACTGTTTCATTTACTGTGGCTGACAAGGAACGATTCTTAGCAAGGAAGCAAAGCACCTAATTCCTTCGCTACTTTTTCTCAGTCTTTATCAATTCTTTTGTCCTGTTTAAGCTACTCAGGAAAGGAACTGTTTGAGGTTAACAGGATTGTATTATGCTATAGGTACATTTTTAAGTCACTACAGTACTAAGTCCAAATTTTGTTATATAATCAAGGTGGGGAGGGATCTAAGATGTCAGCCCTCCTAACATCAAATTTTGTTTGGAATTTTGTTTATGAGCCAGGTTTTGCACAAATAGGTTTGACTTAACAATCACAAATGGCCTACAATGTTTAAATATGAATTGAAATAACATGTGTTAAGTCTTAATCTTTCATAAGTCCTGACAAATTCAGGTATCATTTAAAAATGAAGTTAGATATAGATTTGTAACACAGTATAAAATGTTTTAATTTTATCCACACAAAGTCATGACTTTGGTTTCTCTTGACACACTCGAAATTATATATAAAGGACATATTATACATAGGATTATGTCCAAGGTTGTACATCCTCGAGTCTAAGGTAGGACAGCACGGTTCAACCTCTCCAATGGCCCAACTCTCATCAGTGGTTAATACCATTTAAAATCAATTCCTAGTTAGCCCTCATCCACTCATCTCATCTAAATAAATCAAGCTGTAACTGCAATTACAAATGACAGTATGAAGAGGTAATACACAGGCATCAAATACCCTTTTGCAGCTTTTTATTTTCTCAGATAATTAGATATTAAAAGCCTCTTAAATCTGCTTAAGCCTTGGCAAGTTGAACACTAAGAAGGCAAAACAAAGCAAAGTGACTGTTTCCTTACCTCTGCTCAGTATATTTTGCAACTGATCAATGTATAAGCATCTCTAAAGCTTTACTTAACCAAAGACTTATTTCATATGCACTAGGTACCACTGCCATTATTTCTAATTGTGACAAACTGACGTTTCCCCCCATTTTACAGACAAGTAAACTGAGACTCCTAGAGATTAAGTAATGTGATGAAGATTACATAACAAGTAAGGGAACACACACATAAACACAGGTCTGATTCCAAAGCCCATGTTGATAACATCTAAAACTCATCTTTGCCAACACAACACAGCAAATGTTACATAACTACTGGAACTCTGCTTAGAACATTCTTTATCTAAAATATGCTAGACTACTGTTCAATATTGTGAAATAACATTCACTGTGCTTTACAATATATATTCAATGTATAATTAAGAAAGAATATACTTTCTTAACCAACTAGCAGGAATGACCAACATATATCCTCCCCCCAAAATGACACCAATACTGCTAACATTGAAAATCAATGGCTAATAGGGTATTTTTTATAAACTGCAGTGCAAAAAAAAAAAAATTATTTCTGTGAAAAATTGAGTATTTTGCATGTAAACATAGTTCTCAAGAACATAAATTGTCTCTTTTTCCAAAGAAATTCCTGAACTACGTACACAGATATCTATCAAATTAAGAGTAATTTGTGACTTTTCAGTTTATTAAAAACGTAGGATTCTACCCTCAGATTACTCTGAAATTTTGAAAGAAACCAAAACTAAAAATTTCAAATATACATTAATGCTATATGGTTTACACAAGAAAGATTACAAACAACTCCAAAAACATATCTTGCCCACAGAACAACCTATGGTTCTGTTTCAAAAGATAGGTAGAAAAATTAAAATATTTTCCTGCTTCTCAACTTAACTTTTTTCTATTAGCCAATCAACTACCACAAACAATTATGTAAGACAAAAGGCCTCTAAGAGCTTATCCAGAAACTTGAACACTGTGAGGCATAGCTGAATACCATTAAGGAAATACTGAGTCTCTATATAATCCACACTTGGATTCTGAATATCTGAGAGGTTTTCTTAGGGACTCTCATTGTATATAAAAAAACTCAAAGTTTTCCAGTTCTCCAAACAAGACTAAAAACAGTAAAATCAAAGTAAGGCAAGAATACACTTATCAACAATAGAGACTGCTGACAGCAAAGAACAATGAACAAAAAATCAAATATGTCACATACACACACACAATAGCCCTGGAGTCTTTTAAACTAGAGGAAAAAAAAAACACCTCACAAACTTAAATATGTTTTGTAGGATATTTTTAGGTTGTGAGAGAGTACAAAATTGAAACTCACAAGCCTTCCCTTTATCATGAACAGAGAGCTTGACTGCTCATTTTCTTTTCTTAAAAAGCAGAAGCATTAACAATCTTGAAAACTCTCCAGACACGATTAAAAATATTTTGGTATTTAAAGTCATATCAATTCTCCAGAAAATTCACCAAGTTTAGAATGGCTTCTTAAACATTACTGTGGAAGAAAAAGTATCCTGCCTGCTAGGTAAGTTTTGTCCATAACTGCTTTCAAACTGCAGGTAAGCATAACCCATTAAGAAATCAATTCACTGGATTATCACAGCAGTTTTTTAAAAAGTGAAACAAGATCAGAAAATACAAGACGACATCACACAGAGTAACGCTAAGGGTATTTGTGAAAACCTTGTTTTAGTATTTCTGTACTAGTTTGCTAAGTGAAAAAATTAATCTGGAAAAGGGTTTAAACAAAAAAGCAGTGAGCAGCATGTTTTTATGGAATACAATCATACCACTAAACTTGCAATCCCAAGGTTTCACTCAAGAATGCTATAATTTTTAAAGAAAAAAACCTGTTTTGGAAATTTTGATTAATAAATTATTTTCCTTATAAATATATAGCTTTTCCTTATCAGTGTATCACTTAACATTTTGTTGTGTTTAGTATTAATTTTGGCTTAAAGACATAGTGTACAAAGAATATTTTTTAAATTACTGCGACTTTAAAAAACAATCTAAAACAAAAGTGACTTTGATTTTTATTTGCTTGTTTATTTTAAGATGCAATTACTGACCTTGTTGCTATTTTTCCAAAGTCACTAATGTAATCTAAAAATCTAAACTTAGTGTTGTACACAGCAACCTGCTCAACAGCAATAAACTTAATACCTAATACATATATGGCTGTTACCTGCCTGATGTTAGATAACAGGCAAACGTTTAAAACAGTAAGTATAGCCTTTTCTATTTCTCTCTCACATTTTAATAGATACTATGACCAAAGGCACACTTGAATTCCAAATATGTAGTTCTAATATGGTAGAAATACGGACAAGTTTAATACATATTTTTAAAAAACAAACCTCTAATTCATAGGGAAAATAGCATTTCCAAGTATAGGGTCTCAACACTTAGAAGGCACTTTGCCATCTAGCCGTATAGCCCCCCACAGATTACAATAATCCCCCCTTCAATGTTCTCTGTAATCACTCATATCTGACTTTCAGTCTTCAGTACTCCTAGCTAAATGAAAATTTTCCAACATAGTCGAGAAGTGGAACAATTTCTCTGAGGTTTTTGGAAAGGCTGGAAGTACAGGTGCAGAACCAGAAGCCACATTTACTTCCCATCAGGTGGCTCAGTAGCCCTCACTGCCCATATATTGATTTATGGGGTGCTGGGGTATTATGCAAACTAGAGCACTTGGCTTACAGCAAAAAAAAAAAAACAACTAAAGAGAGCAGTAATGTAATAAAATAACTGTCAACTCAATCTGAAATTTTCAACTTGCCAATCTCAAACTCTCAAGTTTCAAGAACTTAGCCATGCCTTTGAAGTTGAACTCTGATTTTACCTAAACAGACCAAGTATTGTGGCAACAGATGCAAACACTGTTCTTAAAGATTTCATTTTGAAATACACTGGATTTCTCTCTTATCAGCACTTTTTTTTCCCCACTTACACCCTAAACCTCTCTTCCCATATGTCTTTTCTTACCTCACCAGCTGGAACAAAACACATAATCACATAGCAGGCAGAAATTGCAGTACAACTGGATTAACACTTCTAAAATGGAGTACAGAGGGTTGGTTTTACAAAACATTCGTACTTCAAGCAATCGTTTACCTCGGTCTGGCTTCATTTTCACATCCAGTTTCCACCTACAGAGGTGTGAAACACACACGAGTGAGTTCTTTCAACAGGCTCACCGCTCAATGGCTTCTGCTTCGTTTTCAAAATGCTGGAAAAAAAATGAAAAACAAAGTTAATCTGGTCCTGCTCTACCACCAGGATCTTGTAAAAACAACAACAACAACAAACTACTGTTACGTTAGGCCTCTTCCTGGCACGAACTGCGGGTGACAGCACCAGGCCAGGTCTGAAAAAAAGCTCAGCTCCCTGGGTACCGCCTCCCCCATGTCCTCCAGGCCCGAGCACCCCTCTTCCCCGCCCCCAGGGCTCGGCCGGCCAATGTGTCCTTCTCTGACACAGCGTCTCGGAACCAAAGCAGGATCTATTTATAACCTGCAGGGAGGTACAGGCAAGAAGCAGCAAAAGATTCAAGCAACACGAGCTAACTAACCACTTGGTGGGAAAACGCCTGTGGGAACAGCTGCACCTCTGCAATGGCTGGTAGGGAAAATTCTTCCACCTGGTGCCTGTGCTTAGCAAACTTCCAGCCCCCACCCCTGCACCCCCGCCCGCCTGGCCTCCGGGCCTCACCTGTGTAATTACCCCCTGGCTAGCCTTCCTGTGGCAACCGCGGCCAAGTTTACACAACCGGAGGGTCAGGAAGAAACCCGAGTCATCTCCTCACGCCCAGCCCCCAGCTCCAAAAGAACTCTTCCCAGGCTGTCCCGGGTCGCCCCCTGCTAACTCCCAGCGCTCCGCGGCCCGACCCGAGGTCGCCTTTGCCAACGGGACGGCCGGCCCCTGCTCGGCGGCGCAGACGACCCGCCGCGGCCCCCCTTCCGTCCCGCCGCAGCCCCCGGATTTCCTTCAGCCGCGCCGCACCGAGCGCTGCGCCTGCCCCTCTCCCCTCTGGAGAGTTGTTTTCATGGCGCTCTCGGACTGGCCCACTCCTCGGCTCTCTCGGCCGACCTCTGCTGACTAACTTGCTCTCCTCCCCGCGTCCTATCCCTCCTCCTCTTGGCACTGGCCTCCACCGCTCGCCCAGCGGCTCACATCACACTCGCGCCTCAGACCCGAGGCTCCCGACCGGCGCAGGGCTGACGCGGGCTGAGGGTGGCGCGCCGCGGGCCCCGGGACTGCACTAGGGGACCATGGGGGCGCACGACGACCAGCCCGACGTGGCTCCCTGAGGCCATCCACCCCCAACCCCCCGCCTCGCTCCACTCCCTGCCCGACTCGCACCGAGCCCTGTGGCCCCCGGGCTTAGCCCGCCCGTCTCCTCGGCCGGCCCGCCTGCCCCGCGACTCTGCCAGCTTCTCGCCCGCCCGCTGTCTCTAGCCTGGGCGCCCCGGCTCCCGGTCCCTCTCGCTCGCCTAGTTCTTTCTCTGCTGTTTGCCCTGTCAAAACACTGCCCGGGTCACGTGTCCCAACAACAGCCAACCCACCGCTCGTCACTTCCTCCCCGGCGGCCTCCAGGGTGCGGATGCCCTGTTGTTATAGCAACGCGGCTGTGCGACCCGAGACGCGCTACTCGTTGTTTTAGGATGGGGGAGCCAAACCTCTGTGTAGGTCCCTGATGGGCGCGAAAGCGCTGGGAGGGCCCGGGCAAGCCCACAGAGGGTGGGTGGCTAAAGCGCGCTCGCCTCCTACAGCTCCTACGGGAGCTGGCTGTCCTGAGTCCAGGAACCCGAGCTGCACTATTAGCGCACAGGGTCACTGGGGAGATGTCATCCCAGGGCCTGCCCCAGACGTGGAAGATAATTATAGTTCCCTCCTCCAACACACTGGATGCTGACCCGGGGCTGTGATCCAGCCCCAGGAGACTGCGGCACAAGGCGGGATAGGAATTTCATGTGGCCCTACGCGGGAAGGGGTAGTTTCAAAACAGCAACCCCCTCCTCTCACCCAGATGTTCCCAGATCCCTAGGGGATTTAGTAACATTTAGAACCCACTCTTTGGAAGCACAGGCTGTGCTAAAAATAACTTTTATAACTTCTAACACCCTGACTCATGGGCAAGAGGACACTTTTGACACCATGTTATTGTTAGCAGTTGTAATTGTGTTGTTGTGCTAGAACAATGTGACTCGATGACATTTCATGTTGTGATGTTGTGTCATCACTTCAACACAAACAGATGACAAAGATCTGCTGTAGTTTAAAAAAGCAGTCCTAACAAGGGCTACAGCCATTAACTACTCAGTTTATAGACAAAACACACTCGTGGTTATGGAGCCCAGAGCCAAGAAGTACAAAATTTGCAAAACTCTGACTTCATTAGAAAACACACACACATTTTAGAGATCATTTTGCAGGCAAGTGAACAGGAAAGTGCTAGGATAAGTCTAAAAGTGATTCACCCCTCCCTTTTTTTTTTTTTTTTTTTTACTATTGCTGTTTATCCAATTTTACATTGAGTATGGATTTCACTTACATCAGAAAACTTTGTCAACTCCAAGGTTAGCAATTGAATTTTTTTTGCTTCAGTTCAAATACATGAAATTTCTATTACGAAAAAAATCACTAGATTTTTATATGCACAGCAAAATAACTTGTGTTGTGGCAGTTATTAATGCTTAAGAACAGGTCAGAACATGCAGCAGAGTATATTTCATTCTCACAAAACGTTCTAGCATCTTGAAAATTCTGACAAATGGTGACCATAAAGGTTGGATGCTGTATTTTGTAGGGTTTTTTTTTTAATTAGCTGAAGTTTTACTTGTTCTACAGTCTTTGCTCAATTTACCCTTGTACTAGGAGACAAGAAAGAAGAGTTTCAGATAATCCAAAATCCTAAATTTAGCACAACAGCTGGAGCCAGATAACAGCTATTGTAAAAGGCTTACTGAGTGAATAGGCAGCAGATCTGTCATTAAACTCCTCTCTCTCTGCCTAATTTGCAAGAGATACAAAGATCAGAAAAATGTTGGGTACAGAAGTCAAGACTATGGGATGATCTGGAACACAGATAATTCTCTTTAAGTAAGTTTTAACCACTCATGGATTAACAATGATGTCTGAACATTTGTGAGACTACAAATTTTTAAAAAGCGTTTTTAAAAAGTGCATTTCTCTTTCATTATTACAAATTACTGCTTCATTCATGGGACACACATTTACTAAGCACTACCTGTTAGGCACACATGAAGGTACCTCAAAAACTTGGTGGGGAACACTGGTTTAAGATGCTCATGTATTGGGCAGCACTCCATCCATGGTGCCAGCATCCCATGTGAGTGCTAGTTTGAGTCCCAACTGCTCCACTTCAGATCCAACTTCTTGCTAATGTGCCTGAGGAAGCAATAGAGGATGGCTCAAGTCCTGCCCTGCATGCAAATGAGAGGCCTTAAGAAGCTCTTGGCTCCTGGCTCCAGACCAGTCCAGTTTTGGCAGTCAGGACCATTTGGGGACTGAATCAGTGAATGAAAGATTTTTCTGTCTCTCTTCCTCTCTCTGTAATGCTTTCAAATAAAAACAAGTATATCTCTAAATAAGTGTCCACATATCACACAGAAGCACCTGAGTTTGTTGGGTACCCCCAGTTCCTGACTGCAGCTCTGCCTGGACAGCCTCTGGGAAGTCGTGATGATTCAAGCAGTCAGGCTTCTGACATCAATGTGGGACATGCAGATTGTGTTCCTGGCTCCTGGTTGTAGTCCCAGTGCAGCACCAGCATTTTTGGGCATTTGGGGAAGGAAACACTTGATGAAAGTATTCTCTCTTTTCATTCTCATTCACTCAGTAAAATAAATCAAAAAAAAAAAAAAAAAAGACAGCTGGCAGGAACCTTTTCCCAGCTGAACTGGTTTCTATTTTGTTTTTCCCTCATCTTCAAGTCATTGCCCAACTTTTAGACAGAGAGAAAGAGCTTCCATCCACGGTTCACTCCCCAAGTGACCGCAACAGAGCTGAGTCGATCCAAAGTCAGGAGCCAGGAGCTTCTTCGGGTCTCCCATGTTTGTGCAGGGTTCCAAGGCTTTGGCCCATCCTTGAATGCTTTCCCAGGCCACAAGCAGGGAACTGGATGAGAAGTAGAACAGCTGGGATACAAACTGGCACCCATACGGGATCCTGACCCATGCAAGGTGAGGACTTTAGCCACTAGGCTACAGTGCCAGGCCCTAAAAATAAATCTTATTAAAAAAAGAAGTTACAGTAACTGATTTTAAAGTGTTTAGAAAATATCTTGAATTTCACAGAAAAACAACTATGACCTTTGCTAAAATATGATCAGGAATAAGTGGTTGAGAGTCATCAAAATGAACATACTCCATTTTAGGAGCAGGCCTGGTGAGTGGGTGAGGCCAGAGCTTGACACAGTGCCATATCAGAGTTCCAATTCAAGTTCCAGCTACTACGCTTCTGATTCAGCTTCCTGCCAATATGCTTGGGAGGTAACAGATAATGGCCTGAATACTTGCGTTCCTGCAACCCTAATGGGAAGGACAGATGGAGTGCCTGGCCTGTGGCCCAGACCTTGCTATTTGTGAACATTTGGAAGACGTACCAGTGGATTGAAGACTCTCATTTTCTTTCTTCCTCTGCCTTTCTTTCTCTTTCTCTGCCTTTCAAAAAACTGGAACATATATGCTATTTAAATCATGGCCATCAGTGAATTTTTTTTCCATCTTCAAGTATTATGAAAATAAAGGCTATAGAATTAATTAGAATACAAGGATCAATCTAGTCTGGCTTAGTAATAAAAATATTAGACTGCAGTAAAACACATTTTACCTTGAAAAACACAGCAAGGAGCCAGCGTTGTATGACAGCAAATTAAGCCACTGCCCCCTTCCTGCACCTCATCTGAGTACCTATTGGCCTGTTTGGCCTTTTGCAAGGCTACCTTTACATCACAAGGAAATGAAAAATGATTTCACTGTGGTTCCCGCCTGCAAAGTAACTGCAATGGCTACAAACACAAAGACCTGCAAAGTTCAAGCCATAAACATACTTAATTACATGTTGGCTGAGCTGCTGAAGGCATCTGAACCACTAAGACTTAAGACATTTTTTTAAAAAAGAATGCTTTGTTGATTGATTGAAAGTTGGGGTGTTTCATTCTCCAAATGGCCATGAAATCCCTATCTGGACCAAGTGGAATTAGGAGCCAGACACTCCATCCTGGTATCCTATGTGAGTGGCTGTGGCCCAAGTGCTTGAATCATCGTCCACTGCCTTCCCAGGTGCATTACCAGGAAGCAAGATTAGAAGCAGAGCATTTGGATCTGAAACTGGCTCTCGGATTTAGGGTTCTGTGGTTGCAAGTGGCAGCTTAACGTGTTGTACCATAATGCAGGCCCTCGAGAACTAGTAATTTCTCTTTTGTGACAGTAATTATGCTCATTGCTTTACCTACATGATATATTTGATCTTAAGAGGGTGATACTATCTCCCAAATTAGGGAGAAGTTAGTGCCTAACAGAATGTTTCCTGACTCGGTCCATTTAATTTCCTTTACAGGATTTTCAAGCAAGTTAAATAACCCCCTAATTTATGTTTTTTTAAGCAAGGAAACTAAGGCTCGGAAAAAATTAGAACTGGTTGCACATTTATAATTTAAATTGGTTCATAAAAACTTAGGCTTATTGCTCTGAGATAAGAGTTCTAAATAGAATGGCTCCAATTTGATATACATACCTCCCAAGAGCCAACAGTCACAGTCAGATAATAAACAGCACCTGAAAGTTCTGGAATACTGAAACAGTGAGCACTAACCTACAACTGTATTTGTCCATGTAACCCTCACAACATCCTTATATTATTACACATATTTTAAAGCTAAATACACAGGAAGAGTGAAGCTAAATAACTTGGCTAAGGTCAAGCACTTGGGTCAGACCCAAAGAATATGACTTCAGAGTAAAAATTCTTCAACCATTCCCTGATACTAATCTCTTAGTTGGTTTTCCCCAAACCCTACCCCTTCTTGCCATGGGATTTTTGACGTTTCCCTGTGTACATCCCTTCCTAACTCCAATCTAAAATATTCTAGTCTTTCAGGACCCAAAGTCTCACCTTATGATAACTTCAGCCATACTCAAACTTTTTTTTGAATACATCTAACTTTTTTCTGAATACATAATGTATATATGACTTTACAAATCACAAATTTTGTTTCTCCTTCCCAGGGCAGAAATGGATTGTGAATTCTAATTTCTTTCTAGTTCCTGTTTTAAGTGGTATTAGCCTGGATACAGAATGTCAAGTAATTGCTGAATTTCCCAGGCCATCTCTATACTTCAGAGCTGGTCTGGCCAATACAGTAGCCATGAGTCACCTGTGGTTCTTGAGCACCTGAAATGTGACTACAGAGTAAATTTTTTTAAAAGATTTATTTTTATTGCAAAGTCATATATACAGAGAGGAGGAGAGACAGAGAAGATCTTCTGTCCGATGGTTCACTCCCAAAGCGGCTGCAACAGCCGTAGCTGAGCCAATCTGAAGCCAGGAGCTTCTTCCTGGTCTCCCACACAGGTGCAGGGTCCCAAGGCTTTGGGCCATCCTCAACTGCTTTCCCAGGCCACAGTGACTGAATTTTTAAATACAAATTTCTAATAACCAAATTGGATTCAGGAACTGACACTGTGGTGCAACAGGCTAAGCTGCCCCTTATGTTAGAATCAAATGTCAGAGTGCTGGATCAAGCCTCCAAATACTCTGTGATCCAGCTTCTTGCTAATTCGCCTAGGAATGCAGTAGAAGACAGCCAAGGTCCCTGCCTCTTTTATGGGAGATCAGGATAGCATTCCTGGCTCCTGGCTTTCACCTGGTCCAGACCTAACTTCTGCAGCCATTTGGGAAGTGAACCAATAGACAGAAGATATTTCTGTCTTTCCCTCTGCATGTCATGCCCCTGACTTTCAAATAAGTAATTATTTTCTGCAAAAGCCTGAATTCATTTTTAAAGCCAAGTATATTTGGCACGATTTCAGTATGTGAATTGTTTTAACTGTTAATTTTAGAAAATCTAACTCTAGCAGATATTTCTACTAAAAACCTAATCTCCAAATTGAAGCATATTTTAAGTGTAAAACTTATACCAGATTTCAAAGACCTAGTGTGACAAAAATGTAAAATATTTCTATTGCTACTTTAAAAGTATTGACCATGTGTTGAAGTGATAATGTTTAAGATTATAGTGGTTTGTTTGAATTTTTTTAGTGTGGCTACTGGAAATCTGAGTTATATAAGCAGCTCACATAGTATACTAGATAACATTACTATATGATTTAGTGGCTTCACCCATGTCACAAGGCATTTTAAAATCTGCCATTTCTTCAACATGGGATGTAGTTTAACTGTGTGAATTTTGGACTAAGGAAACTTGCTGCTTACCCTAATCCTACCCAAGACTCAGTGCGTCCTAATGAGATTCAAATGCACTAAGAAGTGGTGAGAACACACAGTTATATATGGAAGAAACAACAGTGAACTGCCATTCTAGAAACACCAGCTACATTTAGCAGAGTTCTCATATAAATTATTATTTTTTATGCTTATGAGAGGACCACATAGCCTTAACCCAAATATTAGGAGCTGTGTTCAGGAGCTGTGATGGGAGTCTTCACTAAACACCAAGACTTCCAGGAATTGGAAGAAAGTTCATTAAAATCAAGTTACTGATCCTTTAAATCTTTTCATCGGAATACATCAGTTCATTCCATCTACTGAGAATCTCACAGCAGTCCTTATGGTGAAGGAAAGAAAGAGGGAAAGGAGGAAAGGAGAGAGGGTTTCTTATCCTTTGACTTGAAAAGCAAATGTAAACAGTAATAGTGATCTCTTTTCAAAATGTATAATATAAACAAAAACACCAGCTATTTCAGAAAGAAAAATTTGAACAGGCTTATCTTTCAAGAAATCTATATTAGGTTTTCAAGGGGGAAAAAGGCTTGTAAAACTGCACGGATTGTAGAAACTCACCCATCCAATTCTACAAGTGGGAAAACCACTAATTTAATCAAATTCTCCACATGTAGCCTACAGAGCAGGTTAGAACTATGTAAGCTACATTTTTTTTAACAAATCAAATTTTTGTTAGTCTTGTCAAATTCAGTCCAGTATAAAAAGAATTCTAGAAGTAATTACTTCATTTGCCTGCTGTGTATATCTCACACTACCATACTTTAAAAAGAAAGGAAGCTAGTTGTCTTTTTTCAAATTGCAGAGGCAAAATTCTGTGCCTGCAATTCAAAGTAATTGGTCTTTATTTGCAGAGTATCACTTTTGTCTAATGTGACTTTAGTTCAATTTAGTACTTGTTGGATTTTGTATGCCAAATGCTGTTCTGGGCTCCAGAGACATAGACATCCAAAAGTAACCACCTACCCTCAAAAAGCTAATCTAGATGGGAGAGAGCATGCAAGTGAAAATTAGCTAGTTAGTTTTACAACAGTAAATGAACTGAAGTGTAACAGCTGTGGTTTCAACAGGAATTGCCCACCCCAACCACCCAACCCATCCAGGAGTTTAATTCCCAAAGACTTATGATATCAAAAGGGTAGATATTGGATCTGGTGTGATGGCTCAGTGTCTAAATCCTTGCCTTGCACAATGGGATCCCATATGGGCACCGGTTCGTGTCCTGGCCGCTCCAGTTCCCATCCAGCTCTCTTCTTATGGCCTGGAAAAGCAGCAGAGGATGGCGCCATAGCCTCGGGACCTTGCATCTGCGTGGGAGACTGGGAAAAAGCTCCTGGATCCTGCTTCAAATTAGCTCAGCTCTGACCACTGCAGCCTTTTGGGGAGTGAACCAGGAGACAGAAGATTTTTCTGTCTGTAAATCTGCCTTTCCAATAAAAATAAACATTCTTTTTTTAAAAAAGGGATAGAAATTTAATTTGATTCTGGTATTAAGGGTTAGGGTCTTTGGGAAGTGATTATATTAGGTCATGATTGGATGCTGATGGCTTCATACAGAAGGGGAGAGACCACACAGCTACCTACAGGTATATACTTTCCCTATCTCTTGTCATATGATGCTCTGCACAATCTTGGGACTCTACTAGTAAGAGGTTCATCACAGTTGAGGCCCTCTAGACTCTCTGCACCTTCAGAAACAATAGTCAAAATACCTCTCTTGATAAAGTCAGTTTGCCTCGGGTATTCCACCATAACATTAAGCTAATGGTGCCAGTGCTATGCAGTAGCAAGTAAAGTTGCTACCTGCAATGCCATTTGGGCACTGGGTCAAGTCCCAGCTGTTGCACTTCGGATCTAGCTCCCTGCTAATGGCATAAAGACTTTCAAATAAATTAATCTTAAAAAAAAAAAATAGGAGAGCAGCTGCCAGCCTCTTCTATGGGTGCAAGTTCAAGTCTAGCAGCTCCTGACAAAGGTCATGGTTCTCAGAGTGACCTGAATCCTGACTAGATGATGCTATGGAACACTAATGCTAAAACAAAAACTAGTTGGATCTGTTAAAAAAAATTATCTGTATTTAAAAGGCAGATCTGCAGCACTGAGCTGACCCAGCCTTGCACTGGCTTAGCTCTGGCTGTCGCAGCCATTGGGGTTGAACCAGCTGATGGGGGAATCACTTTTTCTCTCCTTTTCTCCTGCTAATCTGCCTTTAAAGTAAAAATAAGTAAAAAATAAGTATAAAAGCCTCTTGTGTTAATATAATACAGTTCTCCTTAGATTAACATATTAAAATAAGGCTTATTTTTGTGATTTCTAAGACTTAACTCATTTGAAACAAAGTGAGGAATAGAAAGCACAGTTAGCAAAACTGTAAGCTGGTAACTAGGTGTTTGCTCCTAAATAGAGCCAGGTAGATATACAGCAACAGGATGAGAAGGAATCCAAAAGTAGAAAATAATAAAATGACATTTATATGCTATCCTTTGGCAACAGTAGTCATGTGTTAGCCACAAATGGAAGAGTTCTACAAGTAAAAAGGGGAGAACATTTTTCCTCTTCCTAAGTAAAAGATAAACTGAAAATTAATGGCTTGAGTTGCCCAAGATAACAGGTTGCAAACAAAAAGATGGGTAATTCATTAGATTAGATTGAAGAAAAATGGAGAAGATGGAATCTGATGCTTGGTGCGATTGAAATGTCAAGGAACTGACATTGATGCACTGCAATGATCACACTGGCAACTCAATACTCAAGCAAAGAAGATTTCAATGCTGTATTACTGAGACCACGAAAATGAAGAGTTACTGTCATTGCCAGTGGAGATAGCTGCCCCAGGAGTAGTACACACTTGAGGGTAGTAGCCTGTTGTGCACTGGGAGCATCAATGGACTGAAAAGGCTGTTAGTTACATTCTGCCACTCAAAGCTTTGCAGGCGCTTTCCCTGCAAAGATATTCAAATCCCCGAACACCTTAATTTCTAATTGCTGTACATGAAGGTCTGGTTGCTATAGTAATGCTGTGAAAACTTTGAGTTTCAAATAAATAACTCTTTAAAAATAAACTAGGTAGGGCCTGGCGCGATGGTGCAGTAGTTAAGGTCCTCGCCTTGCACACCCGGGATCCCATATGGGTGCAGGTTCTAATCCCTGCAGCCCTGCTTCCCATCCAGCTCCCTGCCTGTGGCCCGGGAAAGCAGTCAAGGACGGCCCAAAGCTTTGGGACCCTGCACCTGTGTGGGAGACCCAGAAGAGGCTCCTGGCTTCGGACTGGCTTAGCTCCAGCCATTGCGGCTGCCTGGGGAGTGAATCATGGGACGGAAGATCTTCCTCTCTGTCTCTCCTCTCTGTATATCCGCCTTTCCAATAAAAATAAAATAAATCTTTAAAAAAAAGCAGCCAGAAATCACTCCCATAAGAGGTTACAAACAAGTCAGTCATTCTTTCTTTCCAATATAGAAAATCAGCAATTTGTGAACAATCATGTGCTGCTTAATTAACTGTGTTCAGGAAAACAAGCACCTTGGCCTATAATATTCAAATGTGCTGACATCACTTTGTTTTTAAAGATTTGTTTATTTTTTAGTGGAAAGACAGATTTATGGAGAGGAGAGACAGAAAGTCTTCCCATCTGCAGGTTCACTCTCCAGATGGTTACAACAGCAAGAGCTGAGTTGAGAAGATCTGAAGGTGGGAGCCAGGAGCTTCTTCTGGGTCTCCCACCTTGGCTGCAGGGTCCCAAGGACTTGTGCCATCTTCAGCTGCTGTCCCAGGCCATAATAAACAAGGAACTGGATCGGAAAGTGTAGCTGTCAGGGCACAAATTGCCCATATGAGATGCCAGCACTACAGGTTAGAGCATTAGTCTATTGAGCTATGGTGCTGGCCCAACGTCACTTTCTTGAATATGCTGTGTATGCTTCTGGATTTAAATAATAATCCTTGTCACAGGAAGAATAATCCTTTCATTTTCAGGAACCTTAGATCTCCTTGAGAATCTTAAAGCTTTGAGCCCTCTGTCCTGCAGGATACATAAATGCAATATGGGAGTAAAGGGCAAGGAGCCGCTGAAGCCGATCAGAGAGAGAGCCCAGTTTTCAACTCCTACCAGATCGGTTATATCTTAAAAACAGTAGGTAGTATTTGTGTTTGTGTACTTACACATTGGTAGTAATACATGCTATTCATGTTTTCTAAATACTTCTATATAATTTCGTTTTAAACAAATTTTAATCAGGGGAAATCCCACCGAGAAGATCATAGAGTTGTTGCTGTAAAAGTGGTAGGAAAAAAAAAAAAAAAGAATAGCAACCTTCTTTCTCTATTGATGGTCAGCTTATTCCATGTTAAGATCTAAACTTTAGGGCCCAGCACGGTGGCCTAGCAGTTAACCTTGAACATGCCGGATTCCATATGGGCTCCGGTTCTAATCTTGGCAGCTCCACTTCCCATCCAGCTCCCTGCTTGTGGCCTAGGAAAGCAGTCAAGGATGGCCCAAAGCCTTGGCACCCTGCATCTGCGTCAGAGACCTGGAAGAGCTCCTGGCTTTGGATTGGGGCAGTACTGGCCATTGCTGTCACTTGGCGAGTGAATCATTGGACTAAAGATCTTCCTCTGTCTATCCTCTCTTTACATCTGACTTTGAAATAAAAATAAATATTTTTTAAAAAGGTCTAAACTTCAGGTTATAAAGAATTGTTTTTAAAGGACAAATTGGTTTTTCCTTTGAAATGTTTATTGATCATTGATATAAGAGGTGATGGAGAGTTCCCATCCAGTGATTTACTCCCCAAAAGCTGAGGCTGGATTGAGCTGTAACATGGAACCTGAAACTTATTCCAAGTTTCTCATATGGGCAGCAGGGACCCAACTACTTGAGCCATCACTCTCTCAGAGTGAGCATTGGCAAGAGGTTGAGTTTGGGGATGGAGCTGGGACTCTAATCCTTGCAAGCATCCCAACCAGCATCTTTAATTACTAAATGGCCACCCTAGATTCTAGAGGGTTTTTGCATAGAAAAGAAAGTGGCTGTTGCCACATTTTATACATTCTGAGTCCTAAGAAAAAGTAAGATATGTTTAGGATAGCCCCATTGCTAAGGTTTAATCATGTTTGGAAACTGCACTCCAGAGCTAACAAATTTCAAAGAGACAAAGCCAAAATATCAAATTGTTTCTCATGCCACTTGTATCCTTCAGTACCCTACAAATCCTAAATCCAAATGTTACAATAAGGAGCAGTCTCCTCGGAGTCCTGAGCAACAGTGATACTGTACAAACATGAGTACCCTCTCAGCCCAATATCCCCACGGTAAGGACTTAGCAGGGGATGTCTGCTGAGAAGATGAAGGTGGAGAGGACCTACCACGAAGACCTTGTTTACCACCATAGAATGTGGATGTAATTCTGAGACAAAGGGAACCACTCAAACAGAATGATATGATCAGATTTGTTTTCATAGATGGAAAGGTGTTCTGAGGCAAAAAGACTATTTAGGAGTCCGTAAGAGAACTACAAGGTGCCTTTAAGGCAGTGGCAGGCACAAAATAGGAATAAAGGGTTTTGAGGGTGAGAGTAGGAGGAAGACCCATCAAGAAGAACCAAGGAACCAGATAGGGAGTGTTGGAGATCCTGCTGTGTGAGTCCCTTTCATCTTAGCCAGATGATCTCCCTCCAAGACATTTTTCCATCTCATCACTAGTTAATTAATTGTTCTTCAGTCCCAAATGCCACTCGGGGAAAGCACAAGCAAGAAAGAGGAGAGGATGAATGAGGTAGACAGTCAATAAAACAACACATACTAATGGCTGGGAGGGATAGCATAGTCATAGTTCTCAGAGATACCCAATTCATTCGTGGCTTAGTCCAGGTTCTAATTGGTCCAAGGCTGAGGCAGCCTAATGCCACACTGCATCTGAGCAGTGTGTTTACTTTCAAAATACTTCTATTTTTATTTTCCTTTAAACATATCCAAGAATAACATTCTTTCCACTGGGTCAAATGACTGTTTTGGACTATATTAAAACCTTTTTCCAAAGTTTTGCCATATGGCTTGAGTTTCCAAATTACCACTACTTCTACACATTTGATCAATTTTATTGTACTGACTGGTAAGTAATAATTTGCAAACTGTAAATTGTACTAAGCTTCAGTCTATAGTTTGAATTTTTCTATATGTATACATTTGGGTAATCACCATCCAAATAAAGCTATAAAATATTTCTGGTACCCCATGAGGTTCTCTATTGTATTTTTCAGACTAATCCCTGAAAGACTGCTCACTCTTCTGACATCCATAAATATCTTTTAGCTTTTCTTGCTATTAAGCTTTGTAGAACTAGAATCATACTGAAACTCATGTGTTTCCGGCTTCTTTCACATACTATCCTGTCTGAGATGTCTCTATTTTACTGCTAGAACTGTAGAGCTGTTTAGTTTTTACTTGGTATATAGTATTTCATTATATAAATCTGTGCAACTAATTTTTCTATTTGCCTAGTGGTTTCTATTTGCCTATTTAGGCTGTTTTCTTTCAGGTATTTTGAAAAGGTTTCTATGATTATACTACTGTAGATGCTAGGATACTTGTACCCATTTGTCTTGGGATAAACAAACGAATTGCTGGATCATAAGGCAGATGCAAATTTAATTGTGATAGAAACCAACAAATCGTTTTATAAAGCAATTATATCATTTTGCATGCCACACCAGCAGTGTATGAGTTCTTCATCCTTTGGGGAAGACATTATAGCACAGGAGGATAAGCCACCACTTCTAATGCCATATTGGAGTACTGGTTTGAGTCCTGGCTACTCCATGATTCTGGTACAACTTCCTGCTAAGACATCTGGAAGACAGCAGATGATGGTGCAAGTACTTGGTTCCCTATCACTCCCATGGGAGGGGGTGGGGGATTCCCTCCTCCTGGCGTTGGCGGGGTCTAGCCTCAGCTATTGCAGACGTTGTGGAGTGAATCACTAGATGAACGATAACCTCTCCCTCTTTTTCTGTAATTCTTTTTTTTTTTAAAGATTTATTTTTATTATTTTGTTTATTGGAAAGGCGGATATACAGAGAGGAGAGACAGAGAGGAAAATCTTCCGTCCAATGATTCACTCCCCAAGCAAGCGCAACGGCCGATGCTATGCTGATCCAAAGCCAGGAGCCTCTTCCGGGTCTCCCACGCGGGTGCAGGGTCCCAAAGCCTTGGGCCGTCCTCTGCTGCTTTCCCAGGCCACAGGCAGGGAGCTGGATGGGAAGCGGGGCTGCCAGGATTAGAGCCCATATGGGTTCCCGGGCGTGCAAGGTGAGGACCTTAACCACTTGCGCCACCGCGCTGGGCCCTTTTTCTGTAATTCTTATCTTTTAAGCAGATTAATAAAACTTGAAGAAAAAAGTTTTACATCCATAAACACTTCCAGTCTTTAAAATTTTAGCTCTTGGGGGATAGGAGCAGTGGTTTACTGTGGTTCTAATTTATATTTATAATCCATATGAAGCCCATTGAGTTTTATTATTGCTGCCATTTGAATGTAATCACTTTCTAAGTTTCTATTCAAGTCTTTTGCACCCCCCCTTTTTTGCATTGGTTGTCTTTATGATAGTGATGGGTAAGAACCAGTTTTTAAAATGGTATCTCTGAGTCCTTTGTCAAATGTGTGTCTGTTTGTCTTCTAGACTGTTCTGCAAACAAACTTATTAACAAATGATATAAATCTAACGGTTATAAGAATGGGGGGGTCCATGACCCTAATCACCTTAATTATGTAAAAATCAAAAATAAAAATATTAATTAGAATAATTAAATGAAACCTTAAAAAAAAGACCTTTTAGGGCCCGGTGGTGTGGCCTAGTGGCTAAAGTCCACGCCTTGAACATGTCGGGATCCCATAAAGGCGCCGGCTCTAATCCCTGCAGCTCCACTTGTGGCTTGGGAAAGCAGTCGAGGATGGCCCAAAGCCTTGGGACCCTGCACCTGCATGGGAGACCTGAAGGAAGTTCCTGGCTCCTGGCTTCGGACCGGCACAGCACCAGCCGTTGCGCTCACTTGGGGAGTGAATCATCGGACAGAAGATCTTCCTCTCTATCTCTCCTCCTCTCTGTATATCTGACTTTGTAATAAAAATCTTTAAACAAAAAATATAAAAAATAAAAGGCCTTTTGAAATCTGACTAGATCTTATTCATGAATAAAGCTGTATGCAAATTCATCTTTTAATCCTTAAAACCTATAATGTCAGAATATACTTAAATTGCAGAATAATGGACTTGTGAGTGTGGTTAAAGGACTATACTATTATAATAATAGGAGAAAAATCAGCTCCCTGCTAAAGCACCAGGGTGGTGGCAGGTAAATCAGGGCTCAAGAACACAGAGTTCCTACTGCCAACATAGGGAACTCAAATGGAGTTGTAGGTTCCCATCCTTGGCCTGGCCTAGCTTTCGTTGTTGCAGACATTTTGTAAATGAACTTGTGAACCAGCTTCTCTCTTTCTCTGTCTCCCTGTCTTTCAAATAAGAGGCAAAAAAGTGAGAAGAAGATAGAAAAGGGAGAGGGGATGGGGGGGGGGCAAGACAGAATGAGAAAAACTCAATTTTATTTGTAATAAGCCATTATTCTTTCAATTATTTGCCCAAGGGAAGCAAAAGCATCTAAGTGTTCACAAAAACTTATATGCAGTTCTTCATTTTATTTAGAATGAATTTAAGAAATTTAGAAGTAACTTAAGTGTCCATAACCAGAAGAAATCAAACGTGGCACATCCTCACAATGGAACCCTACTCAGCCATAGAAGGAATGGCCACTGGTAAATGGAAGGAGCCAAACAGAGAGCACACAGTGCATTTTATTTATGGACAAGTCCAGAAAGGGCAGACTAATCCACAACTGACAAAGACACAGATCAGTGATTGCCTAGGCACGAGGGTAGAAGGAGAAATTGACTTTAAAAAGCCACAGGGAAACTTTCAGGGTGAAGGCCCTGCTTTATACTGACTGTGATCTTATTGTTGGACCAAATTTTATGCGGTAAGACTATGCAACTTAAACAGTTTCACAGAAGAACAATGCATATATGAAACAAAAGAATGTAAAGAATGCTGTGGTTTCAGGATTGAATGGAGTTCCTAGCAGAGATTCCCAGTTCCTGACCCAGAATAGTACTAAGGTAACAGTGCAGCAGGAGAATGTATCAAAAGCAAACCCAGGGGCCAGTGCTGTGGCTGGCACGAGGGCTAAACCACCAGCTGTAAAAAAGCAGTGGAGGACGGACCAAAGCCGTGGGACCCTGCACCTACGTAGGAAACCTGGTGGAGGCTCCTGGCTCTCAGCTTTGGATCGACTCAGCTCTGGCTGTTGCGACCACTTGGGGAGTGAGCCAGTGGATGGGACAATCTTTCTTTTTGTTGCTCCTTTTCTCTGTAAATCTGATCTGCCTTTCCAATAAAAATAAAACTTAAAAAAATACAGAATGACATCCCTGAATTCATTTGCCCTTTTTCTTTCCAGGAGGGTATTTCAAAAAGGTTGTGGAAAGCTGAAATTAAAAGATGAGTTTTTTGGTGGAAAAAAAGAAAAGGTATGATATCTATGCAGACTCTTTCACAGTACCCCTTCACCATGAGCCCTTGAATGCTTGCTTTGGCTATCCAGGAACATTCTATGTCCAAACCCAGATTATCTGCATCCCAGGCACCCTGCTTAAAGAGGACAAAAATAAATAAATAAATAAATAAATAAATAAATAAATCACAGGAGGACCAGGAATGTCCTCTTGGACTTCAGGAAGGGAGTGTGATGTTATCCTGAAAAGTTGCTGTGAAGATTCTAGGAGCGCAGCAGTAAGACCAAATGGGAAGCAAACGAAGGCAAGGAGGTTCAGTGAGGCTCGGGACAACTCAACTCTCCAGCAAGCACAATCGTCCTGAGAACTTTTCAACCAGCAATAACCACTCTGCTATAGGAGAGCCAATGATTTTGCCAGAAGTGACCAGCAGGAGCCACACAGGCGAATAAACACTGGAGCAAAAGGCTCCAGGCCACTTCCCATGACCCATGTAAAATTTGAAAATAATTACAGAATTTGGGAACTTGCAAGGCATTTAGCTACTTTCCAAAACAGAAGGCGCAAAGCTGCCCCGCTTTCCCGGATACGCTTCGTTTGGCCCGCACAGGGTTCACTTCGTTTTGTCTTCATTTGAAGACAGAGGTCTGGGGAGCACTGTGACATTTTGGTGCACGTATACATTAGGTAATGATCAGCCATAAAAGTGGGTTATCCATCCTCTCAAGCCCTGATGATTGCTTTGGGATGAGACCATAAAGACTCATCTCCTGTAACTACTTTGATGCGCACAACACGACCCTGTTAATTAGTCTTCCGTAGTTAAAACGAAAATGTGTTCGTGAGAAGTTCTCGGGCTTCGTTTTCCCCTTACTTTTCACCCTACTACAAAGCCTTCGGACTTTCACCTCGCTCCTCCTCTTCCATCTCCCAGTGGCCCATCCAGCATACCCCACGCATCCCTTCCCATCTCTTCTCTTACCCACTTTCTTCAGACATATACCTATTAGGTCGTGTCCACGCCAGCCAGGAGCGTTGCTCGCCATGAAGAGGCAGATGTGGGCCGAAGGGCCTACAGATAACAGCAGCAGCCCAGGATACGGTCCAGGTTGGCAGCTTCTTCTAAATAGAGAAAGGCAGAGGGTGGAGTCTGTGGGAGGGCGGAGTCCTGAGGGATGTTAATTAGAGAGACAGGGCCCTGATGGGAGCACGTGGCATGTGAAAAGAAAGGACCTTCCTACTGTCACAGTCTGGCTGACCCAAAATAGTTTTTGTTCTGAAGGCCTCGTTTCCAATATTGCAGCTTGATTTCTCTAGAGATGTTGCTTTCTTTTCGGTGTTATAAGGGGTGATGCTGAACTTAAGACCTTGGTATTTTGGTTAATCATTGAGAGCTGCCCCTCCCCCAACCCTCAGGAGCTCAGAACTATCAATGTCAAGAGCATTAGCTCATTAGAGATGCTGACCAGCCCCTGCTGGGCTGTAATCCTGGCAGCTGAGCCCAAAGAAAGGCAGCAGTAGGTCAAGTGTCGTCAAGTTCTGGGGGCCCAGTGCGTGTTCGTGAGAGTTCGCACCTGGGCGGCTGCAGGTGTCATCAGTCAAGTTTCTGTTCCTCTTAATGGTACTACAGCGTTATTTTAGGTCTGGGAAGGAAGGGCCTGGGTCTACTGCTTGCTCTGACTTGCGGTACAGTTTGCTTCTCTGCACTCCCTGGAGTGTCTCCAGGCTTCCTCATGGTCTGTCCTGTTCCACTCCGGCCAGCCCTTCTCAGTTTTACTCCCAAGGTTTTCAACACTAAGAGGTCAGAGATTCTAGGATGATCCCAAATCCTAAAGACTTGTAAAATAAAACTGGATACATTCATTCAAATGTCCTCAATAGAGGCCAATTTTCTCCTTTGCTGATGGTGGTTACTACTGTAAGCCACTTGTATATTTAGGGGCATAAAACAATCATTGTGCTCACAGATCTCATTAGCTAGGAATACTGGCTGGGCAGAGAGGGGCGAGCTTGTCTCTGCCCTGTGAGGTCTGGATCCTTAGGTGGGAAGGAGGCTGGTGATGCCAGGAGTGAAGGTTGGAACTGGATGGAGATGACTCTGTGCCTGAGTCTGGGAGCTCCTACTGTAGACAAAGGGCCAGCTCCATCTCAGCATAGGCTTTCTGCACAGGACAGTCTGGACTTAACTCAGAGCATGGCAGCTGCATTCCAAGAATCAATTTCCCAAGAAAGCAAGAGAGGAAAAGAACATAACATTTGAATGATTTGTCTCAAGCTCTTCTGGTAAGAAAAGACAGGACAGAATTATCACATATTTGGAAAATAGTGGATTTCACTATCAAAAATAGCTAAAAGCAGGGTTGAGGGTTTGGCTTAATTGTTAAGATTCTACTTCCAGGTTGGAGAGCCTTGAAGTTAAGTCCCGGCTCTGTTTCTGACTCTAGCTTCTCGCTGATGTGCACCTTGACAGTTCCAACGGCTCATGGAGCTAAGCCCTTGCCACACATGGGGGAGACCTGGATTGGTTTCCTGGCTCCTGGCTTCAGCCAAATGCATCTCTATTCATTACAGGCATTGGAAGAGTGAACCAGGAGGTGAGAGTTCTGTCTGCCTCTTTCTATCTCTCCAAATTCAAAAATAAATGTTTCAAAATAATTAACAGGCACTGGGAGTTAAACAAGCTTAATGAAAAATGTAGATGAGTCAACCTGTTTGTAGTAAGTTAAAATTGAAATATTTAAAAATTGGATCATAACAATATTTCCTTCCATGAGTCACATTCAGTCCATGACAATTGTAAAAGACAGATTCTAGAATTTTTAAAGCAGATTTATTTATTTTTATTGGAAAGACAGATATACAGAGAGGAGGAAAGACAGAGGGGAAGATCTTTCACCCAATGGCTCACTCCCCAAGCGGCTGCAATGGTTGGAGCTAAGCCAATCCAAAGCCAGGAGCCAGGAAACCAATCCAGGTCTCCCACGCAGATGCAGGGTCCCAGAGCTTTAAGCCATCCTTGACTGCATTCCCAGACTACAGGCAGGGAGCTGGATGGGAAGCAGGGATGCTGGGATTAGAACCGGTACCCATAGGGGCTCCCAGTGTGTTCAAGGCGAGGACTTCAACCATTATGCTATTGTGCCAGGTCCTTAGTTTCTAGAATTTTTTCAACAATCTTCATCATTCTACCAATTCCCATGGTTAATTTTGATTAGGCATTACCTTAAATGTTGAAAATTCTAGGGAACTGTTTGAAGACCTGCCACAAAAAATGGTGCATTCTTGCATTTTGAGTAAAAATGAACAAATGACATCATCAGCTTGTATCACAGATAGTACATACAGCCATCATTGCATATTACATTTTGCTCTGGGGACAGACTCCAAGGTGTTAACATTCAGTGGATCCTAAATGCTTTCCAAAGGTGTCTGCCAAAACTGAGGTCTAAGAAGAGATAGCTCCTGGGAATGGGGAATCTGTTCAGACAGAATAGTAATTAAGGATCCAGATGAGTACAAGAGAATCACCACAAAGGAAATGTATTTGACACTGTTTAACCCAATGCCAAAAAAGTTCCTGTTCAAGAAGAGCCAATAAATATCTCTCAGAACTGGTGTGCTGTGGAAAATACTGCCCCTGTGTTCCTGTGCTTAAAAAGAGTTTGGAAATAGTGATCAAAAAACACCGTTGTTTGCCATTTTGTCCTTGGTGTTAAATTTTAAATTTCTGATTAAATTGGTGCCTGTTGGTCTGATGGGCTTGGAGGTCATTAATAAAACCCAACTACGTTGCATGGGTAGAGACCTCAGAGATGAACTCCTCTAACTCCTTTGTCTTGAAGATGTAAACCAAGGCTGTGCCTCTGTTGATGACTTCGCCAAGAAACATTTATTAATGCCAAATCAGACAGGGAACCAAGTAAAGGTAGCTTTCCCAAATATGAGAAGTATATCCATTTACTTTGGGATTATTCTGGTTCCTGTATTCCTTGGAAGCAAAAATTTGAAATCAGGCCTTAGGAGATTCTTCTGTTTTATTGGCTGTATGTATTTAGGCATTTTACCTTTTCCAATTATCCACTTTCTCATCTAAAAATTGGAATGATACTGTACCCTAGCTGCCTTAGGGAGTAGTTGGGGGATGAGGTAATGTTGCTGGAATACCTTTGAATGAAATTTGGATAGAGTATAAATACAGGTGGTCAATTGGTTTGATTGCTTTTGTTCAATATATAAGCTCTCTTAGTTCATAGAAATGCTATGTTGGGGACTGGCACAATGACTCAGTAGCTAAATCTTTACCTTGCAAGTGCTGGGATCCCATAGGGTGCTGGTTTGTGTCCCTGCTGCTTCAATTCCCATCCAACTCCCTGCTTATGGCCTGGGAAAACAGTAGAGGATGGCCCAAAGCCTTGGAACTTTGTACCTGTGTGGGAGATCCAGTAGAAGCTCCTGGCTTTGTATCAACTCAGTTTCAGCCAGTGCAGCAACTGGCGGAGTGAACCAGCAGATGGAAGATCTTTCACTTTGTCTCTCCTTCTCTCAGTAAAATGTGCCTTTTCAATAAAAATAAATAAATCTTAAAAAATAATAATAATAATACAGGGCCCAGGGCAGTAGCCTAGTGGCTAAAAAGTTCTCACCTTGCACATGTGTGGATCCCATATGGGAGCCTGTTCTAATCCTGGCTGCTCTGCTTCCCATCCAGCTCCCTGCTTATGGTGTGGGAAAGTAGTCAAGGACAGCTCAAAGTATTGGGACCCTGCACCCACGTGAGAGACGCAGAAGAGGCTCCTGGTTCCTGGCTTCAGATCAGCTCAATTCTGGTTGTTGTGCCCACTCTCCTACTCTCTGTATATCTGCTTTTCCAATAAAAATAAATAAATCTTAACAAACAAACAAAGGGCCAATATGGTTGGTTTGAGATGTTGATGCAGTGAAACCTGTGCAATTATCATAGTATTTAAATAGCTGCTCTGTATTGTATCTCTATGTGAATGGCACACAATGGATATTTTAGGAAAAAGCCTCCAAGTATATTTACAAAGATTCACAGAGATAAGGATCTAATGTTTATTCTGAAAGTTCAGGTGTTGGGTGACCAGTTAGGAAGGCCTGCTGCTAAAATTTGCAGCACTTAAGAAAACAAAGGACCATGCGCTGTATGTCTAAGTTCTCCTATTTGAAAGCTGTCAATTCAGCATTTAGACTAACAGTTCAAACACCTACATCCTCCACTGCAATGTCTAATGTAATGTTGGGCTCTCGCTGACTTCAGCTTCCTGTTGATGCAGACACCGGGAGGAGGTGATGGTTACTGACTGAGAGTGGAGAGCCTGCGGCCCACGTGGGAGACCTGAATTGGTTGCTGGTTTCTGACTTGCACTTGGCCCAACCCTGACTGCTGTAGGCATTTGGAGGGCAAACCAGCAGGGGGAAGCTTTCTCTTTTTCTGCCTCTCAAATAAATAGATATTTTTAAATTGAAAATGAAAAAATTTCTAAGGTGTAAATAAAATTGACCAGGTGTTTTCATGTATGAATATGTGCATTCTGTCTGATTGCCTTGATATATATTTACATTTATAACAACCTGGAAGGACTCCTCACTGCAATTAGAACCGTAAATGGTTTGAATTTAAAATTCTCAGAAATGTATCAGATAAATAAAGTGGAATAAAAATAAAGTACTCAGAAGCCCACATGAAATGTGGCATCACAGATGAAGCTGATGCTGGTTCCCAGGCCTGGCACCTGCGTACCCCACAGCACACCTCTTCTTTCCCCAGGACACTCTCCAGCAGCAAGAAGGCCTCTCACTCGCAGACCACTTCCGTGCACCTTCAAACAGCCACCATATTTCACATGCTGTTTGTGGTCCCCTGGGAGACTAGACCCCAGGAAGATGCCCACACAGACTCTGAAAGCAGCTCATGCCTGCTTAAGACAAGCACTACCAGGGCGCAGACGGTGGTTTTTCACTAGGGGTCTCAAAGTGGGGTCTCTGACTTGGCATGCCATGTCCCCCAGCTCTGCGTTAGCCTTGTTTGGCCGAGAGAGACGCCAGGGGAAAGGCTGCTGCCCGACTCGGAGTGGGGCTGCAGCTGGAAGTCTCCTGCACAGGTGCCAGCCCAGAGTGACAAGGCTGTGGCCTAAGAAGGGGAAAGGACACAGATTTGGAAGGTGACTCGGTGAAGCTACCAGGGTACTTGAAAACTACCAAGATGTAAGAGAAGAACAAAGGAAGGAGGCAAGAGAAGCTGCCAAATGCCCAGCACTGGGCTGTTGGCCAGGTCAGTGGGAAGCTTCTAAGGTTTCGCTTAGCATGTGTGACACTTTTTTTGTTTCCTTTTCATGAAAAAGCAGCACTTCTTTCCAAATAATTTCAAATAGAACTCTTACCATTAGGTATGTTCACAGGAATAAAAATATTAACGCATCGCTTCATTTGTGAGATAATAAGGACACTTTGTGGAGAGCCATTTATTGACAGTAGTGTCTTACAGCAATACATTTTAGAAAAATGTGATTTGTTTACACATTCTGTCATCTCAAGTCATGCATATGAACATGCCTCGTGTAGACTTATGGCCGAGAATCTGAGGAACTACAAAAATAAGGCTTAAAAATCCATTCTTATTTTTTAAAAAGATTTATTTTCATTCGAAAGGCAGATATACAGAGAGGTGGAGAGACAGAGAGGAGTATCTTCCATCCAATGATTCTCTCCCCAAGTGGCCGCAACGCCTGGAGCTGAATCAGTCCAAAGCCTGGAGCCTGGAGCTTCTTCCAAGTCTCCCACACTGGTGCAGAGTACCAAGGCTTTGGGCCATCCTCGACTGCTTTCCCAGACCACAGGCAGGGAGCTGGATGGGAAGCAGGGCCGCCAGGATTAGAACTGGCGCCATATGGGATTCCGGCGTGTGCAAGGCGAGGACTTTAACCACTATGCTATTGAGCCAGGCCCCATTCTTACTAATTTTTAAAATCCACCTCTAGTGTGGGATGAAGTAAGGTTTACTAAGGCTGAGTCCTCAAAAGTCTGAGACATGATGCTAGGAAACTTGTGGATGGATTAAAATTTTTTCAGATTGGAACATAGCCACAAAAGGCAGACAGCCAACTATTCAATGGTTATTTTCTCATTTGATTGTTTTTCATGAGACTTTACAATAAAGGTCTGTGAGAAAGAACTCTGAAAATGTACTTGATAATATAAGAAACAAAGCTGTATCTTTCTTTAAAAGTAATACAGGAAATGATTACAGTATGAAAAATAGTACCTGTAAAATGTAATAATATCTCAACCTCAAACAGCCTATCCCACATGCAATAAGATATTGTGAAGTAACCAATGAACCAACAATCAATGTGAGTCAGACTGCTAATGATCTACATCATAGAACTGTAAAACCTAATATACTTTTAATACCCTATGTTATTCTGTAATGGGGCGGGAGAGCAGAGAAATCTTCCATCTCCCTAGAATGTGTGAGGAAGACGTGAAATACAACCTACCAGGATCATAAATGGTAACTCACCGACAACAGACTCGAATCAGCATTAGACAATAGTTAAACTACAAAGACATACGGGGGAATCAAGAGCTATCATGACAACCTCTTAACAGGAGGTCATATGCACAGAGCAGGGGGGGAGCACCCCAGAGTGGAGCAGGGAGACAGGAAGAGGATTGTATCCCAACCTGAAGACTCCTGGATTCTCACCAAGGACTATCAGTACGAGCACCAAGGACTACATCCCAACTGCCAAGGAGACCACGGGGAATTGGAGTGCCTTCGGAGGCCGAGAACTCTGAGGTCATCCACTCCCACTTGATCTTCCACATGGGATGGAAGAAGTCCAAATCCTTCCTCGCAGGATCCAAGGGCATGAGAACAACAGCCAGGAGCCCTGAGCAGTCCGCAGAAACAGAAGAACAGCAAACTTCCTTCAGGACTAGGGAGGGGAGCTCTCTCTGGTCCTCGCTTGGTTCCAACTTTGGGTCCCCACCCTCCCTTGCAATGACCATCAGGATTGCTCCAGAAACCCCTCAAAACAAACAAACAAATAAACAAAAAATCTAGAATAGATAGACAGAGAACAACAAGGAAAGCTTAGAATCAGACAGGAAATGGCCAGCGTGGATTCACTTATACCTTACTAGGTAGGACACAATGATTAGTTACTCCTCGCTAGGGTACTGAGGATTTCTCTGCACACCCCTCCTAAAACTGTTCTGCACCTAAACTGTTGACATATGTCTTGTTAGAGTTATAAGCCAGTCTAGACTGCCCGAAAAACAGCCAGGTTCAGCAAAATTATGCTTCAATACTATAAAATGCTAAATACTATAATGAAAATAGACACAAGGCAGCTGAATAGTAATCCAGAGCCATTTTAAGGTGTATAGAACCCAGTTGTATATAAACTAAAATTGAAATGTAAATGAAGAAGTCACAGGGTGTGGTTGAGAACTTGCAATTTTTTTTTAACATATTGGTTACTCAATACTATGTCAATTAATTCCATAACCTTATAAATTGTTGCTGATGTTATGTTGGGGCTTTTAACTGATCGGGATGATACTTTGCCGGCTCTATCTTCAGACCAGAGATGGTCTCCCCAAGAAGCCGTTGAACTTATCTGAACACCAAGATGCTGGACTTTATGCTTGGTATATGCTTGCAATGAAAGAATCTCAACTGAACTTGAACTGTGGTCACACAACAAGGTGGAGGAATCCACCATGGGGGGAGGGTTAGAGGAAGGGTGGGGGGGACTTCCAGTTCCTATAAAACTGTGTCACATAATGCAATGTAATTAATAAAAACATAAAATTTAATTAAAAAAAAAGTAATACAGGGCAAGAGCTGGTGTTGTAGTATAGCAAGCTAAGCCACCAGTTACAGTGGCAACATCTCATGTGGTTGCCAGTTCGAATCCAGGCTGCTCTACTTCCAATCCAGTTCCTTACTAATGAGCCAGAGTAAGCAGTTAAAGATGATCCTAGTGCTTTTGTCTTGAACCCTCAAAGGAGAGCCCAGGAAAGTTCCTGGCTCCTGGTTCTGCCAGGCCTAGCCCAGTTCATTAGGCCATTTGGAGAGTGAACTAGCAGATGAAAGTTCTGTATCCCTCTCTTTCAAGAAAAATAAATCGTAATTTTTTTTTCCTTGGGCCTGGCCCAATGGCTCAGTGGCAGAAAGATCTTCCATCTACTGGTTCACTCCCCAAGTGGCTGCAATGGCCCTAGCTGAGCCAATATAAAGCCAGGAGCTTCTTCCTGGTCTCCCACATAGGTACAGGGTCCTAAGGCTTTGGGCTGTTTTCAGCTGCTTTCCCAGGCAACAAGCAGGGAGCTGGATGGGAAGCAGGGCTGCCAGGACATAAATCAGTGCTCATATGGGATCCTGGCATGTTCAAGGCAAGGCTCAATCTTCTGCCTGTGGCACTGGAATCCCATGTGGGCACTGATTCATGTCCCAGCTGCTTCATTTCCAATCAAGCTCCATGCTTATGATCTGGGAAAGCAGTGGTGGATAGCCCAAAGCCTTGGGACCCTGTACCTATGTGGGAGACCAGGAAGAAGCTCCTGGCTCCTGGTTTCAGATTAGCTCAGCTCCACATTTCAGCCTACTGGGGAATAAGCCAGTGAATGGAAGATCTCTCTACTCTCTCTCTGTCTATCTCTCTCTCTGTGTCTCTAACTCTTTCAAGTAAAATAAAAATATTCCACTCTTTCTGTTCACATTGATAACGGTACAGGGCAAATTATGTGGACTTAATTGTATATTGCAATGGGATCCTTAGAGCATCTGCTTTTTATCTATACTCTAAACCAGAGCTGCAAGGACATTGAAAGGGACTAAAACCATAACCTAAGGGAGACCAGGTCTTCTTCAATTTTACATCCTGCTAGCTGCCAGAATGGATTGTTTTCTTCCTTTTTTTTTTTTTTTCCTTCTAGAAAGATAGTGAAAGATAATCCATCTGCAGGTTCACTCCCCAGATAGAAGCAACAGCCAGGATTGGATCAAGCCAAAACCAGATGCCAGAAACTCCATCCTGGTCTCCCACATGGGTGGAGGGGCCCAAATACTTCAGCCATCACCCACTGCCTCCCAGGTGCCAGGGAGCCGGAATGGAAATGGGCCAGTTGGGACTTGAAAAGCACTCTTGATATGAGATGCTAGTGTGACAAGTGGCAGCTTAATCAGCTGTGCCCCAAGCTGGCCATTCCCAGGATGCATTTGACAGCAAACCCTGGGTATGAAATGAGTATGGGAGGAGATGAAAACTAGAGGTGAAATGGGGGTGATGTGGCTTAGTCAGTGAGTCAGGAAAGATTTTTGTTCTTCAGAGGGTGCAGAATGATGGGTAAGCTGTTCTCCTGCAGTAACTGTTGACACCTTTGGGATGCCAACGGAGCCACTTACTTCTGCCTTTGTGGCTGAGGCTGTGCTGGAGCAGGCACACAGGTGGACTAGGGATCAAAGGGCAACTCTACTAATGGGAAAGGTGGCTCAGAGAGTACGACCTGCACCTATGACTCATGCAAGGCCTTCTACCCGCTGGAGTTCTGTCTTTCCCATCTACCTGTGTGTAGGGAGTGTAGGGAGTGTTGTTCTCAACACACTCCACCATCCTCTGCTGGGAGGCCATTTCCATCCTCATTACCTGTCAGACAGAGAGGACATCCTGGAGGGACATGGGCCTCCCAGACACATGGGAACACAGAAAGGAAAAGAACAGGCAGATCTCAGCCAAAGAACAACCTTGACCCCATCTGTCCAATCCTACCAGTCACTTCTCTAACGCAGAGCCCAGAGGAACTTTCTCAGTTCTCGGAGAGGACAAAGTGTGGGCAGCAGTTACTATTTAAGGCAACAATGAAGGAATGTTGGAGTGGGGGAGAAGTGCTCCCTCAGCTGTCATGTGACTCAGTCTTATCCTTCCAGAAGAACATTTCAGAATAGCTGGGTCCTGGAAATCAGATTTCTACATGGGCTCCAGCCTTGATATGGCTAGCATCCACTTGGGGAGATGGGTCCCAGGGGAGCACTCCCTGCTGTCACATGGGGTGATCTCATTGAAGCTTGAACATCTGCAACAGAAACCGAGATCCATGTTGGGAAGGCACCGAGGATTTCCTCCTGAGCCCCACAGGCTTTGTGTGGAGAGCAGAAAGTGATTTTTACTTGTTTCTGTCTGAAACTGCTCTGAGCAATCAAAGGCATCTCTTCTCTGAGCTGTCAGTCAGAGGGCCAAAAGCTGGGGGAAGGGCGAGGTGAAGGTGGCTAGCAGTGTGTCCAAGGTTGAGTTCTGGTGAATATGATGTCTGCTGCATCTCTGATCTCCTCATTCTGCTCCTCCTCCCACCCAAACCCTCCCCACCTGAATCCCTCATCTTCCAGAAGACCTTTGCCTTCCTTCTCAACTCATCCAGACAAGCATTCCTTCATTCCTTCCTGGGCAACTCACAGATCAGCTGTATGATAAAAATAATTAAAAATAATTAGCAATGAAGCATGAGTCTTAGGGCTCCTTAGCCACCTCCAAAACATTTGTCTTTTAAAAGAACGAAGTGTTTGCAAGGAATAGATAGCACGTTGGTTTAATTCTCAGGCAGAGTCCTGAGGTTGTTTGCCTGGGAATTATAGATAGGATTGTTCCCAGCACTGTGCAGACAATACAGCCTTCTGTGAACCTCAGATTAAGTAAGGACCAGGCACCGATTCAACAGAGTGTGAGAAGGATGAAGACAGAGAAATGACCATTGATTGCTAGAGGATGAGGTCACTGGTAACTTAAAGAAATTGGGCAGCGGTAGTGATGGTGGAACACAATGCAGGTAGGGTAGCCTCAATTCCATCAGTAGTTTGGGGGTTACCTAATTCCTGCTACGATCTGGATTAACATAACCAGATCTAGAGTAAAAAAAAAAAACCATGAACTCACTTGGAACAAAAAGACAGTGCTTGGAAGGAATAATATTAAACATTTTAAAACTTGGGCCTGGAGTGGTACCCTAGCAGCTAAAGTCCTCACCTTGCATGCACCAGGATCCAATATGGGCACCAGTTCTAATCCTGCTGGCCCCGCTCCCATCCCGCTCCCTGCTTGTGGCCTAGGAAATATTCGAGAATAGCTAAAAGTCTTGGGACACTGCACCCACGTGGAGACCTAAAAGAGGCTCTGGGCTCCTGGCTTCGGATTGGCAAAGCACCAGCTATTGTGGTTGTTTGGGGAGTGAATCAACAGATGGAAGATCTTTCTCTCTGTCTATCTGACTTTGCAATAAAAATAAATCTTTAAAAAAAATAATTTTATTGGTATTGGAAATTAATCCCTTAACCATTGTGCCAAATGTGCATTCCGAACTCAGAGAAAGGATTCTTTTTCTTTTAAAAAAAAGTTTTAAAATATTTATTTATTTTTATTGGAAAATCAGAATTACAGAGAGAGAGAAGGAGAGACAGAGAGGAAAATCTTCCATCTGCTGGTTCACTCCCCAAGCGGCCACAACAGCTGGAGCTGAGCCAATCCAAAGCCAGGAGCCAGGAGCTTCTTCCAGGTCTCCCATGCGGGTGCAGGATCCCAAGGCTTTGGGCCGTCCTCGACTGCTTTCCCAGGCCATAAGCAGGGAGCTGGATGGGAAACGGAGCAGCCAGAATACCAACCCGTGCACACATGGGATTCAGGTGGATGCAAGTAAGCAGTTCAGCCACTAGGCCACCACGCTGGACCCAGGTTCTTTTTGTTCCCTCTCCTCTCAAATGCTAAATTTGTCCTCAGATTGCTCCTTAAACTACCTCCTCATTGGAGGGCCTCCAGCTGCAATGCCCGTGACAGCAGGAGTCTGCAGGATTGAGAGAGAGACTTTCTAATTTGTTTAAACATCATTCTGATGAAGAACTTCAATAGGATTTAGATTCATTTGTTCAAAACTGTAAATCAAGCCCTTCAGATTAGTATGTTATTACTGCTGATTGAAATCAGAGAACATGGAAATTTTCTTCTGGAATTTCAGCAAAAATGCTTGCATAATGGGTGTGTGGGATTGAAAACTAGCATGATTTATAAGTACATTTCTTCCTTCGGATCTGCTTTACTTTAGTGACGATCTTTTATCGCTCGTGACAGCCATTAAAACTCCATGTCAAAACAGACCAATTATCTACACAACTGAAGATTTTCAAAGTAGTAAATTACAGTGCAGCTTATTGCTCACATTCAAACTATTAATATTGTGTTTAAGAAGAGAAACATTTAAAATTACTTATGTTATCTATTTTATCTAATATATATTACTTGAAAATATCTTAAGTTTATGACTTCTAACTACTAAAATACCACAAATATTAGATATGAGGGAATCTTCAAAATTTATTGGAAAATGCACATAATTAAAATCTATACATGGATTTCAAAATGTTTTACACAAAAATAAAGCTATTTTAAAAATCTTTTAATAACTGTTTTGGGGGGGGGGGGCTGCCACAGTGGTGTAGCAAGCTAAGGCTCTGTCTAAAGTGCCAGGAACCCATCCGGGCACCAGTTCATGTCCCAGCTGCTCCACTTCCCATCCATCTCTCTGTTTATAGCCTGGGAAAGTAGTAAATGATGGCCCAAGTCCCTGTTACCAACGGGGAACCTGTTAGAAGGTCCTAGCTCCTAGCTTCGGACAGGCCTACTTCAAGCTCTTGTGGCCATTACGGGAGTGAACCAGCAGATGGAAGATTTCTCTCTGACTCTCCTTCTCTCTCTGTAACTATGCTTTTCCCATAAAAATATAAATCTTTAAAGGGAGGGCAAGAGAGAAGGAGAGAGAGACTGAGAGAACTGTTACATGCCAGGTCACTCCCCAGTTGCCCACCTTGGCTCAATGGCTCAGGCAGGGCCTGCCCAAAACTAGGAGCTGGGAATCTAATCCAGGTTTCCCACGTGGTGACAGGACACTAATTACTAGACCATCGTTGCTGCTTACCCGGGTTCATGAGCTTGAATCCAGGCACTACCACATTGTGGATATGCAACCTATGTCTTCATCACTAGGTCAAACACTCACCCTTTCATCATTTTTAATTGTCTCGTCCTTAAAAGTTTGTGATTCCAGTTCTATTTCGTAGATATCCTTTTTCCTCTATTGACCTATTTTTTTAAAGATTTATCTTTATTGGAAAGGCAGATCAGATTTATGGAGAGGAGAGACAGGGAAAAAGATCCACTGGTTCACTCCCCAGATGACCACAATGGCCAGAGCTGAACCAATCTCAAGCCAGGAGCCAGGAGTTTCTCCCACGTGGGTGCAGGGTCCCGAGGCTTTGGATCATCCTCTACTGCTTACCCAGGCCACAAGCAGGGAGCGAGTGGAGCAGAGGGGACACAAATCGGCATCCATATGCGATCCCAATGCTCACAAAGTGAGGACTTGGCCATTGAGCCACCATGCTGGATTCCCCCATTGGTCTTTCCTAACACCTATTACTTTTTCTTAAACTTTGACCCCCTAAAATGTGATTGCTTTTTTCTTTTTGAGGAAATTTTCATTTGTGACTGCACACAGTAAGGATGATCAGACTGGCAACATTGGGCACCTTCCAAGGTCTTTGGCTTCAAGTCTCAGGCTCAGCACCTTGCACCTGACGCTTGTCTTAGGCTCCATTATGCATTGACTGGTGTTTCCCCATCATTTGCATAGATTTTGAAGTCCCAGCTGCTAGTATTTCAGAAACATGTCCAACTACATCAGAAGATAAGAACTTTGGGCTCAGCAGCGTGGCCTAGTGGCTTAAGTCCTCACCTTGAATGCCCCAGGATCCCATATGGGCACCGGGTCTAATCCCAACAGCTCCACTTCCCATCCAGCTCCCTGCTTGCGGCCTGGGAAGGCAGTCGAGGACGGCCCAAAGCCTTGGGACCCTGCACCCATGTGGAATACCCGGAAGAAGTTCCTGGCTCCTGGCTCTGGATCAGCATAGCATCAGCTGTTGCGCTCACTTGGGGAGTGAATCATGGGACGGAAGATCTTCCTCTCTGTCTCTCCTCCTCTCTGTATATCTGAGTTTCCAAAAATAAATAAATCTTTGGAAAAAAAAAAAAGAAGATAAGAACTTTAAAGAAGTGAGGAGCCTGAAGCCAGTCCTCCAAGGTGGGACCCACATCCCATAGGATTGGCTTTCCTGTAGGACGTGAATAACCCAGGCAGGTGTGCACAGGGAGGACCACCAAGAGGAGCAGCACCTTGCAGGATGGGGAGAGTAGCCTCCAACGAACTTGTCCTGGCTGGTACCTGGGCCTTGGATTTCCAGCCTCCATAGCTTAGAGGAAATAGATGGCCTGCTATTTCAGCCACACCGCTTCTGGGGAATTTTGCAACAGCAGCCCTGGGAGATTGCTCCAGGCTCTGCAGCGTGGTTAGAATTTGTCCGCAGGTAAGTGCAGCTTTCCTGTGCAGTATTGCTCAGCCTCTGGATTTAGCTCACATGTTTCTCCCTCCACCAGGGAAATTTCTCTTCTTTCTTAACAGGTCACAATTGCGAGGCAAAGTCCATTCTCATTGCAAGCCCAGCTGTTGTGTTGGGGGTTTTGACTCCATCTGTCGTATTCCTAGAAATGCCTCCATTTCTCTCGCTTTCTAATGTAGCTGTCTCATTCTTGTTTTATGATGTTGCCTTAGTCATTTTCTCCCACAGAAATCCTTCCCTCCCTAAACTTAGCGCTGGTGCAGGCGTTGTTTATTTCCATTTAGGCTTCCTTAGACTCACCCACCAGCTGTTTCCTGGAAAACAGCAGATCATGTACCTTCTTCTGGCACACAGAGAAGGCACTGAGTCATATGCCTGGACTGAGGGAAAATACAATGAATAACTAAGGGTCAGAAATCTGTCCAGTGCCGATATTAGGTTCACCTCGTTTCCAGAGCCATAGTCCAGGTTACTACATGGTCCGGACAGGTTTTAATGACCAAAAGACCCCATCGCAGGCCTGATGCACAGGCCACTTTAGAATGGTTCAGGAAAAGACTTCTCATGAGGAGTCAGAACTACCTCTGAAGGAAATGAGAATTAAAGTGGATGAGCTCAGTAACTCTCATTTAGCAAGTCCAGATCTCCCGGAGAAACTACAAAAAAAAAAAAAAAAAAGAGAGAGAAATGGAAGTTGTCCTGTATAGGCTCACACTGCCGCGACTCGTGAAATCTACTTGGCAAAGCTCAACAGATCCCACTTCTGATTCAGAAAAAAGATGTAAGAACCAAGTTTGTTTGGTTCACTTTCGACAACAACAGGTATTAGAGCATGACTATGTGAAGTGACTTATGCTACAGGGACTTAACGTGTAAAAGATTTCTGATTGTAAACATTTCTGAATTCTCTGGATTTTACAACTGTGCTAATGATTGCTGGGGAAATAAGAAGGAATAAAGGGTGGGCATTTGGTGCAGTAATGAAGATATTACTGATGTCTGTATCGTCTGTGAGGATGCCTGGGTTTGCATGCTGGCTCCACTTCCAATCCAGCTTCCCTCCAAAATGTCCCTGAGGGAGCAGGTGATGGCTGAAGTACTTGGGATCCTGCCACACATGAGAGAAACCTAAGCTTCAGGTTCCTGCCTTAGGCCTGCACTGGTCATAGTTAGTGTGAGCATTTGGAGACTGAAGCAGTAGATTGAAACCCATCTCTTTCAAATAAACAAAAATTGTAAAGTAGAAAAAAAAAGAACAGAGTGAAACAATAAGATTTAACAATCATAATATTTTTATTACTTAAGGTGACAAGTACAGGTTTGTGTCCTGGCTGCTCCACTTTGGATCTAGCTCCCTGTAGTTAACCAAGGAAAAAACAAGAGATGTCTCAAGTCCTCGGGCCCCCACTGTCCACCTGGGGGACCCAGACGAGCTCCTGGCTCCTGGCTCCTAGCTTTGGCCTGGCCCAGCCTCAGCACCCATGCCTACTTGTGGAGTAAAGCAGCAAACGAAAATTCTCTGTCTCCTCCTCTCTCCCTCTAACTCTGATTTTTAAGTTAAATACATAAATCTTTCAAAGAACTGACTGAGAAGCAGAGGGCTGCCTCGTCAGGACGCTGTAACCTGGAAGGATGGGATGGGAGCTCTGAGTCAGGAACAACCTCCCACCAGCAGCCTGATCCCTTCCTGGCCTAAGGGAGTTCTTCTCATTAATACATACATAAATGTTTATTTAGGACCTGGCAGGATGACTCAGTGACTAATTCTCTCCTTGAACACACTGGGATCCGATGTGGGTGCCAGTTCATGTCCCGGCTCCTCCACTTCTCATCCAGCTCCCTGTTTTTGACCTGGGAAAACAGTAGAAGATGGCACAAAGCCTTGGGACCCTGCACCTGCATGAGAGATCCAGAAGAATCTCCTGGCTCCCTGCTTCGGATCGGCTCAGTTCCAGCTGTTGCGGCCACTTGGGGAGTATATCAGTGGACAGAAGATCTTCTCTGTCTCCCCTGTCTGTATATCTGACTTTCCAATAAAAATAAACAACTCTTTAAAAAAAAAATCTATCATTCGGCTTGAAGAAATTGCAATAGCACAAACATCTGTTTATTCCCCTTCCCACAAGCATTCAAAGCACCTCGTAATCTCAGGCTGTGTCTTACAGCAGGAGCCCTCTGTGCTTGCCACACCAGAGGGGCCAATTTTCAGCTGACAGACCGCAGGGAGGTCAAGTTTCTTCTTCAACCAGTGTCAACCCATGAAACCTAGCCCAAGTTTGATGGAGATTTTTGAAAAGGTTCCAGTTTCTGAGAGACCATGGTGGGTGCAAGGCTCAGAGTCCTGCCATTCACATGTTGATAGGAGCTGCTCAAGATAAACCTTCCTTCTTGTGAAACATAGGAACAATGATCCCCGCAGGAGTCCAAAGCCAAGTTGATTTCCACTTGGGCATTTGCTCAGCTGGTGGCTCCCAAGATAGATGTATGTGTGTGAATTTACTTGAGGTATCTGCTCCCTCTCCTGTGTGTGAACCTCTAAAGCAGCATCCCTTCATCCTCTCTTTTGGAGAGAAAAAGAAAAACCCATCCTCTCAATTTCTGGGTAGCCACTTGCTTCAACGATTGTCCCCATTTCATGCACAGCAGCCTTGACTTCCTGTTGACTGTGACACACTCGTGCCATTTGCTCTTATGACTAATGCACGCCTCCTTCTGAAGAGGACCTAAATAACTGACCTGTAATTCTAGTTATTTTGAAATAGACCCACATCTGGTTTCTCTTCCTGTCTGGTTACGCAGGTGATGGGGAGGGCATTTTCTTCCCTACGGGTGAGGGTGGGGATGCAGCCAGCTTCTGATCCTGCACGAGCACTTCTGGGTCAGAAACAAAAGTCAGACACTATCCAGTGGGTTTCTGGAGGAGCATAATAAACAGTTCTGTGACTTTTTAAAAGAGATTTTTTTTTTTGGAAAGTCCAATATAGAGAAGGAGATAAAAAAAAATCTTTCATCCGATGGTTCACTCCCCAGGTGGATGCAATGGAACTTAGGTGATCCAAAGCCAGGAGCCAGAAGCTTCTTCCGGGTCTCCCACACGGATGCAGGGGCCCAAGGCTTTGGGCCGTCCTCAACTGCTTCCCCAAGTTACAAGCAAGGAGCTGGATGGGAAGTAGGGCAGCTAGGTCAAGAACTGGTGCCCATATGGGATCACAACATGTACAAGTCGAGGATGTCTTTAGCCGCTAGGCTGCCATGCCAGCTCCTTGTCACAGCTTTTGTGGTCCGGTTCACCAAGCTGCAAAATGCCAGTGTATCTAAGTGTCATAGCTCAGTTTTCTTGTGCCTTGGCGAATACCTGAAACCCTGTGTAAGTCAACACCTAGGTTCAAAAGACCTGGTTCTCTCCTCTGGTCTAGAGAGTGCCGGGTTTCACCTTGTGTGTGGGGGGAGAAGGCCACAGCCTTAGCCGCCTGCCTAGGGCATGGTGATGCAGGAGAGCATCGTCAGGGCACGTACGCCCCAGGCTCTTCTCCAGGCATGGTGGGAATAGCGTGCAGCATCCTGTGACTTCAGAAGGATTGGGAAAGGTATTCTTTCCAGGTAAAATACCTTTCCTGCCCCATTACTAGCCACCGGAAGTTCTCAGTACCTTTAGCTGAAGTGACGTTAACATGCAAATCCTCTCAGGGGTGATGAAATCACAAAAATCCACTGCTGCTGGTTGTTGAAAAAAGCCATATGTGCACATGGTCAAGAAAAATCCAACGATTTTACAAACTATACATTAACATGAGCTGTCCACAGGCAGGTGTTTGATGCCTGAACCAACACCACATGGGACCACTACATCCCATGTCAGAGACCTGGCTTGGATTTCCATTTTCCATTCCAGCTTCCAGGAAGACAGCCATGCTGCCTCAGGTGCTTGGGCCCCTGCCACCCTCGTGGAAGAACTGTATGGCATTCCTGGCTCCTGGGCTTCTGCCTCACCCGGGCACGGCTCGTGTGGACGATCGGGGGAATGAATCAGTGAATGGGAGAGCTTTCCGTTTCTGTATATCTGTTTTTCAAATCAATCAATCAATGTCTTTTTAAAAGCAATCAAAAGAATACAATTAAAATTATAAAAAATTAGTCTTCCCCCCACACCAAACCGTCAGCCAGTCCGTCAGTTGTTCTCTGACCCAGCAGCACTGTACCCATCAGCTTTCCAAAGAGAGCTGTACACTGGGGCCTATGTGCTCTGCGCCCCTGGCCAGCCTCCGTTTATGCACCTAAGTATGGGCGCACACTCAGATCTCGTGGCATTCTCCCCCCTTTTTAATGCAGCCTCGCTTTTTCTCACAGATTCATTACAACAATAACTCCACACCCAGAGACACACCTCGTCCTTCCCAGCAGCCGCCTGGTGTCCCCTGACCACACTTACTAAGGACAAGAGCTGACCCGGCATCAAGGTGACCCAAAGGCTCAGCGTCCTTGAACGGAAGACGTGGCCAAGGTTACTGTGAGGTGGCTCGCCTCAGTGAGACACAAGCCCATGGAATAAATGGTTTACTCCAGAAAACCTGGTTAAATGTGTAGAACCGCGGATACAAGGAGTTTTGAGGTCAGGAGCTGTTGAGATGTCGAGAACAAGGTCAGACTTCACCTACGCTGTTAATTAGTTATCTGGAGCACTTAAAGTTCCTAAGTTCTTGCGTTGTTACCCGCAGCTAATTCCCACAACCAAGTTCATTTACCTTAAGCGGAAAACACCAGATACAACGTGGTGCTTCAGGAGGCTCATTCCAGCAGGCAGGGTCGGTGGAAGAGGAAGAGAGAGAGAGAGACAGGCAGGCACCTGGGGGGCCCGTGACGTCATTCAGGTGAGCCAGTAAAGTGTGGGGGGCGCGGATTGGGAGGGATTGAGGGCAGGCCCCAGGGGATTGGTACCTGAGCCTGTCACAGAGGATTGCCTAGGGATGATTGGTCAGTGGCCGGGAGAGATTGGGGGTGGGATTCTCAGGTAAGGCGCCAGGCTACTTCTGATTGGTGGATAACCGGAATGGCGCGAATTTCGCGAGCTGTGGAGAAGGGGAAGCGGGAAATGGCGCCGAGTCCACGATGGCACGTCCGAATCACTCCTTACATACGCACCCTTCCCTGCCTGGACCTGCGGCTCCTCTTGGTTTATCCCTCGTGGGTCAGGGCCGAGGCAGAGCCCAGGCAGAGCAGCTGTGACGTGGGAAGGGTTGGGTCTTGTGTGACTGAATCAGCACAAACCCAGCAAGGCTGTGAGTCAAACGTCCAAACAGAGGCCGGTGTCTGGCACAGGGATTAAGATGCCTGCCGCTTGCGCTCCCCGCACCCATGTTGGAGCCAGCTTCCTGTGAATGCACTCGCGGGGGGACCCCAGGTGATGGCTCACGGAGTGGGGTCCCTGCCCCCACCCCCACCCCACGGGAGACCTGGCTGAGTTTCTACTGGCTCAGCCACATCTGCTGTGGACATCTGGGGAGTCTGTTGCTGTCTCTTCGCTCTGCCTTCCAGACAAGATGGAAATAAGCATATCAACACGATTTTATAGTGCAAATAAATCTGATTTTAAGAGAAAACAGAGTTTACGTGTGGATTTTTCTATATAGGTTTCTTCCAAGCCATAGCAGGCTCCATGTTTGACCTACTAGATTCTGAAGGTAGACTTCCGAGTCCACTGCCATGAATAAGTAAGCAGGTCTTGTGTTTCCCGAGATTAAGATAGATGTGGTAAATGGAGCGGTACCAGTGTGCAACTTGGTTACTGCTTTATTTAATTTATGTATTCTGGTCCTGCGAGAACAATTTGCTGGACTCTGCAAGTTACACCTCTTGGCTATGGGAAAGTAGAGGGACTTGTAGAGAAACAAGCTTAGCAGCTGCCCACAGCAACCACCACATCCCCCTCCCCCCACCCCCGGCAGGGCAATGCGTCAGTCGCCCAGGTCTTCAAGGAGTTAGCAGCACAAGGGACACAGACCAAGGGCGGTTGCCCACCAGGAAGGACAAGGGGCATGCACAAATGTAAGGCTCCACACGTGGTCACAGTTTAGACAAATCACCTTAGGGAAACATTTTAGGAACAATTTGAGAACTTTGAGTTTTGGTTGGTAATTACATGTTAAGGAATATAATTTACTTATTATTTTGATAGTAAAAAATCTAATTTCACAGAGAGATAAAAAGATCTTGCATTTGTTGGTTCACTCACCAAATGACTGCAATAACTGGAGCTGAGCCAATCAGGAGCCAGGAGCCTCTTCCGGGTCTCCCACGTGGGTGCGGGGTCCCAAGGCTTTGGGCCATCCTTGACTGCTTTCCCAGGCCAGAAGCAGGGAGCTGGATGGGAAGTGAGGCAGACAGGACATGAACCAGCGCTTAGAAGTAATCCAGTGCTTGCAAGGTGAGGATTAGCCAGGTAAGCCATCACAACTGGCCCAGATGTGATTATTTTTAAAAAAGGTAAACTGAAGTTTTAAAAACTGTGTGCTGGTCGGGCCCAGCACGATGGCTCAGTGGCTAAATCCTCTGCCCACACCGGGATCACATATGGGTGCTGGTTTGTATCCCGGTTGCTCCACTTCCCATCCAGCTCCCTGCTTGTGGCCTTAGGACCCTGCAACCACGTGGGAGATAAGGAAGAAGCTCCTGGCTCCTGGCTTTAGACTGACTCAGCTCCGGCTATTGTGGTCACTTAGGGAGGTGAATCATTGAATGGAAGATCTTCCTCTGTATCTCTCTCTGTATATCTGACTTTCCAATAAAAATAAAAATAATCTTACCCTCCCCCCAAACAAACAAACAAACAAAAAGCCCAAACAAACCAACCATATCCTGGGGCTGGTGTTGTGGTGCAGTGGGCTCAGCTGCCTCTGGTGATAACAGTTGCCACACTGGAGTGCTGACTTGAGTCTTAGCAGCTCCACTTCCCACCAAGCTCTCTGCTGCTGTGCCTGGGAAGGTGTCAGAGGGTGGCTCAAGCAGGAAGGCCTCTGCTCTCCTTGGGGGAGACCTGAATGGAGCTAGGGGCGGTATGTGCATCTGGGGAGTGAACCAGGGGACGAAGATCTCTCTGTCCCTCTGACTTCCGGTAAAACAATACAACTTTACAAAGAGAATAAATACAAGCAGAAATTAATGACATGCGAAGCAACAGAAAGTCAACAAAACCAGAAGTCTGAAAAAATAAGAAACCGCGTCAACCTCCATCTCCACTCCACACAATCACCCCCACAGCTGGAACTCGGGGTTCTTAGGATGAATGTTTTCAGATCAGGGCCAACATGGCCGGGCTGCATTTTTGTTTTTATTCTGGTTGGGGGAAAATCTCTGAGCCTATGGAACTATATCATGACAACTAAAAATTAAAAAAAACAAAACAAAGAAACAAACAAAAACCCAAAGCCATCATTGACAAGCGGGGATTGGGTGTGTGGGAAGGAAAGCAGAGCGAATCACTCTGTGAGCAGCAAAGGCCGAGGTCGCTCCAGAGACGCCTGCTCCTGGGACTTCAAGTCTTGCATTAAGCTTTGCTTCATCAGCTGGGCAGAGCAAGCATGACAAAGGGACAGGACTCTTGCATTAGGTGTCCAAACCTTCTTACCCACATGCTATCCCCTTCAGCTGCACAAGGGCAGGAAGCTGCAGAGCAGCCAGAGGCCTGCAGCCTTGGGGCTCAGTCCCTTGTGGGTCACAATGGCTCCCAAGGACCCCCAGGTGCAGGGCGTAGCTGCTGGGCGGCCGCTGGAGAGTCAGGTTGTCCTAAGCAAGCAGACTTGGGCATCGGGCCATCGTGTCTGTGGCTAATCCCTCCTCAGGAGGAGCAGAAGGGAAGAGCCCCTCGGGATCTGTGCCTGCCAACTTCCTGATCTAGATCTTGAGGTTCTTGTGGAGATGGCAGCCCTTGGTGGCCCCTGCCTGGGCTTGGAGCAGAAACTCGGTGGAGTTCCTTTGCACAGCCCTGTGGAGCCTGCTGCAGCCCCACATGCTCATCTCCCAGAAACAGGCTGTGGCCAGAACGCTGCGGGCCAGTCCTCCCACGCTCCCTTCCCCTCTGCCCGGCAGGGAGGGGGCACAGTGCTGCTTAGTCCCTTCACTGTGACTGGGCAGCACTCCGGGCAGGCACCGCTGAGCCCATCTGTCGTTTAGCAGCAGGCTGCGGATTAGGGGAGGTAGAAAGGACAACTTTAAATAGCTCTCTCCTGCTTTGTTTGGTTTGAGGCCTGATGATGGAGGTCGCTCTGGGAGAAGCTTCCGAAGGAGCAGGAAGCTTGGGTTGTAGGTGCTGGGGCTCACGACCATCATCTTCCTCTTCAGTCGAGGCACTGAAGCTTCACTGGGTGGGGTAGGAAAACGAACAGAAGCTGTGGGCCTAAAGAAACCAGACCGGAAGCGTGATTAAATGTGCATCTCATTTGTCTTAATCATGGCTGGGAGGGTTCAGTTAGTTGGCACAACTCCACTTTGGGGGTGGCGGGTCCTTGGCGCCCAGGGGACAACAGCCCAGGTTCCTGGCGTTGTTGAGCTAACCTTCCTTGACCAAGGGCATGGACTGAGAAAGGGCTTCTGCCCTGTGGAAGGAGGGCACATGACCAGGGTCGTGGCTTGCAGGCTCAGCCCTGGTGCTTTAAATTATCTTTTTTTTCACTGTATTTGAAAGGCAGGCACACACACAGAGACGAACACACATACACACACACACACAGATAATCCATCCACGGGTCCACTCCCCAAAATGACAACATTGGCAAGGCATAGGCTACGGTGAAGCTGGGGGCCAGCGGCTTGTCTCCCACATGGGTGGAGGGCCCCAACACTTGGTCTATCCTCTGCTGCTTCTCCCAGGAGCATTAGCAGGAAGCTGGATCAGAAGTGGGGCAGCTGGGGGCCCCGGCGCGGTGGCGCAGTGGTTAAGGTCCTTGCCTTGCACACCCGGGATCCCATATGGGCGCCGGTTCTAATCCCGGCAGCCCCGCTTCCCTTCCAGCTCCCTGCTTGTGGCCCAGGAAAGCAGTCGAGGACGGCCCAAAGCCTTGGGACCCTGCACCTGCGTGGGAGACCCAGAAGAGGCTCCTGGCTTCGGATCGGCATAGCATCGGCCATTGCGCTCACTTGGGGAGTGAATCATGGGACGGAAGATCTTCCTCTCTGTCTCTCCTCTCTGTATATCTGCCTTTCCAATAAAAAAAAAAAAATTAAAATCTTTAAAAAAAAAAAAAAGAAGTGGGGCAGCTGGGACTTGAACCAGTGCCCAAATGGGACATCCATGTTGCACGTGGTAGCTTAGTTTGCTGAGCGACAGCACCAGCCCCTATGGTTTTAGTTTAAAAAAAATTTTTTTAATGATGAAATTTCCTGTACTGTCCTGTGAGTTGTAATTTCTTCTTTGAAAGTCTTAACAAAGCTTGCAAGTCCTTTGCTACGCTTTCCAACAGAGTGACACTGAACACCTAGGGGAGGCAGTGCCCCAGGCTGGGGTGGGGTTGGGATGGGGACAGGGTGGAGCGGATAATTTTGCCTGCAAGCCTTACATCACTGTTTACAAGTTCATTCCACCGTGCCTCATCACTCAAGTGCCCATAAAAATGGCATCTTCCCTTAGTGACTGCACATTAAACAATGACGTTGCCTTCCGCTTCTGGGTTCCTGGTGTTTCATTCTTTCACCTTCCTCCCTCCTGCAGGTTTCTGGATGGGAACCTGGTCGAGTACTGCCACCTACTGGCCAAAGTGTATATAGGCCACGAAGGGCTGGGGGCTGGAAGAGGTTAAGGCCCAAGGCGCTTGCTGTGTGATGTAGATGGAAGGGAAATTCTGGGCTGTCCTAAATTTAATTACAAAGATTGGACCACGGAAGGGAGGAGAGTTGGAGGGAGTTAGTTAAGGAGCTAAAATGTAATATTTTACTGTCTTTTCCTCCAAATTTTGGAATTAGAAAATGATGGTTTTCAAAAACATTTATGAAACCCAAATCTCATTTTTCATTTTTTTATGGACTCAAAGCCTTTTTTTTTTTTTTAACTTATTATTCTGCAACTTTAAAAGTGTGTGAAAGCAAGGGAGCCAGCAAGCTCCTATCCTCTGGTTTATTCCCCAGACATCCACAATGCTCACACCTGGACCAAGGCCGAAGCTGGGAGCTTGGGAAAGCCATTGAGGTCTCCCGCTGTCAAAGGACCCAGCTACCTGAGTCCTCAGTGCTGTGTCCCAGGGTCTGCACTGGCAGGAGCTGGAGTCAGGAGTCGGAAGAGCACCCCGCCCTGGGACTGCAGTGTGAGGGGTGGGGCTCTTGCCCAAGCCTCTGTGTACGCCAAGGTGTCTATAGCAGCTCAGCAGGGGGTGCACCGCATCAGAATGTCTCACTCCCGAGCAGTGACGCTCCCTCTGGCTTCCTGATGAAGGGTGTATTTTTGGGGTTTCTGTACCACAAAGCTACGAGTTTTTTCCCTCCAGTAACTATTATGTAGTAGAAAGACAGGAAGATACTTTGAGACTGTTTAAATATGAGTTTACTGCAAACAAAGGAAAATGAAAGAAAGTTAATCTGATTTTGATGCAAAACAACTTTTGCAACCAGCGCATTTTTTTCTTACTATGCATTTTCTATAAACTTTCAAAGATTCCCTCCTTGTTGCAATAAATCTTTGCATTCCATTTTTGCAAGCTCTTGGACTTTAATATTTGTAATTTTTTGAGATGTATTTATATTTTATTGGAAAGTCAGACTTACAAAGAGAAAGAAATAAGAAAGATCCTCTGCCCACTGGTTCACTCCCCAAGTGGCCGCCCTCAACAGCCAGAACTGAGCTGATCTGAAGCCAGGAGCCAGGGACCTCTTCTGGGTCTCCTACACAGGTGCAAGATCCCAAGACTTTGGGCCGTCCTTGACTGCTTTCCCAGGCCACAAGCAGGGAGCTGGATGGGAAGTGGAGCAGCTGTGATTAGAACCGGTGTCCACTTGGGATCTCTAGCAGATGTAATGCAAGGACTTTAGCCACTAGGCTCTTGCACTGGGGCCTGGAGATAGTTCTTGCCTGCAGTTAATTTTTACTGTGCTGTTTTCCCATTGGTGGCTATTTCCAGCTCTTCTGCATGTCTAATTAGGAATTCCAGCAGAAAAAAGTGGTGTCCTTTTCCCCTATTTACTGTTCCTTTTCTCCCACTTATACAGCTACGCATTTCCTTTCTCTTTTTTAAAAAATATCTATTTAGTTGTTTGAAACGTAGAGTTACCAAGAAAAGGTGAGGCAGAGAGAGCTTCCATCCATCAATTCACTACGCAAATAGCCACAATGGCTGGGGCTGGGCCAGTCTGAAGCTAAGGAACCAGGAGTTTCTTCCTGGTCTCCCACATGGGACATCCTCTGCCACTATCCCAGTAGGAAGCTGGATTGGAAGTGGAGCAGCCAGGGCCTCAACTGGCACCTGTGTGGGCTGATGGCATTGTAGGGTGGCAGCTTAACCTACTGCCACAGTGCCAGCCCTGGTTGTGCCCTTTCCTGCGTTGAGGCCAATGGCTCTTCACTGTACTCCATGGGTTATGCTCCAATGCCATCATTACTTATTGAGTGCTGTCTGAGTTCAGGCTTAAAGAACACTTTCAAACTGGACCCAGTAGCTTTTGATGTGCCTTCTCATTAAAGAAAAAAAAAAAAAAACACCCTATAATGAGGTAAAACGAGCAGCAAAAATTGCTTCTGTTTGTAGTATAACTAAGTCAAGTTAACATCTATCATTTTTAGAGCAGCTTTATTGAGATATTATTTACATGCTGCAATATTCATTTGTCATCTTTAGCTAATCCCAAACCTTGTGCATCACTCCAAACGGAGGCTCCATGCTCTCCGTGTCTCCTTTTCCCTGCTGCTTCTGCATGCTTCCCAGTTCTTTGCGGGCCATGTCAGCGGAGTCCTACATCACACAGCCACTCTGCTGTGGCTTCTTCTAGGCGGCAGCATGCTTTTGAGGTGTGCAGCTGTGGGCTGGCAGGTGGCAGGGCCACATTCCTACGCACAGCTCACACCAGTCTCTTGCACGGACCTAGGAGATTTTGTTTCCACAATGGGGCTGTTCTGACTGCTGTGAACCCTGGGTCCGTGTTTGTGTGTGAACACTCGCTTCCTGTTCTGCTCCTTACATGCCCAGGAGTGCTGGATCGGATGACAGCTCCATGACTCACGTGTTGAGGAACTGCCAAGTTGTTTAAAGCAGCTGCACCTTTGAACATTGCTGCCAGCCATGGACCACAATTTCCACGTCTCCACCTTCTGCCCCAGCCGGTTTAGGTCGGTCTGTATTGTAGGGGTCCTTGTTCATTGCGGTTTCAATTTGCATCTCCCTAATGACTTGGTGACGTCAAGCAACCCTTCATGCTCTGACTGGGCATTTGTATATCTGACTTAGAGAATGACTGTTCAAATTCTTAGTTCATTTTAAAAACTGGATTATCTGTGTTTCATTGCTGAGATGTAACAAATCCTTTGTGTGTTCTAACAGTCCCTTGTCAGGCAGGTGATCAGAAATTTTTTTCTCTGATTCTGGGGATTGTCTGATTTTGTCAAGGCTGTTTTTTAAAGCATCAAGACTGTAAACAGTATCTAAGTTCAGTTGACCTATTTTTTCTTTTGTTGTTGTGCTTTTGGTGCTATCGTTGAGAAGCTGTTGCATAACCCAATGTCCTGAAGATTTGTTTCTTTGTTGTTTTTTTTTTTCTGATAATTTTAAATTTTAGCTCTTACACTTGGGTTGGTGATCCATGTTGATTTTTTTTTGCATATGATTTGAGGTAGACTTAAAGCTATTTATTGCATGTAGGTATGATGTTGCTTTAGTACTCAAATTTTTTTTTTTAATTTACTTGAAACGCAGAGTGACAGGAAAAGACAGAGAGTACTCTTCCATCCACTGGTTTACTGCCCATGGAAAGGCCAGGCCGAAGCCAGGAGCCAGGAACTTCTTCCTGGTATCCCATGTGGTTGCAGGGGACCAAGCACTTGGGCCATTCTCTGCTGCTTCCCAGGGAGAGTAGCAGGAAGCTGGGTCAGAAGTGAAGCAGCTGGGACTCGAACCGGCACCTGTAAGAGTCGCCAGCATTGCAGCATTGTAGGCAGCAGCTACCGAGCTTAGCACCTTTTATGAAAAACTGCTCTTCCCTCCCCTACAAATTACTTGTAATTTGTACTCTTGGAATAAATGCACGTTTATTTCTGTAATCTGAGTTTTATCACTTTGAGCAACATGCTTGTCGTTATGTCACTACCATATTTTCCTCAACTTTACAGCCACATTTTTTTCCTTTTTTTTTGTTAAATCTCCTTCAAAGGTAGAGAGATAAGAGGCCGAAACAGAGATCTTCCACACCGGTTCATTCCCCAAATTCCTGCAAACAGGACTGGGCGAGGCAGAAGCAGGAGCCTGGAATGTGGCTGGCTAGGACTCAAGCATCTGAGCTATCCTCTGCTGCTTTCCTGGGCCCATTAGCAAGGAGCTGGATGGGAAGTGGAGCAGCCGGGTCTTGAACTAGCGTCCATAGGGGATGTTCATGTTGCAGATGGTGGCTTTACTTGCTACATCACACTGCCAGTCCCAGGAGGAGTTAAGGCACAAGAAATCTCATCATACACCAGTTCAAACTAGCATGTCGTTTTCACTTGAATTTCTGGGAAGCTGAGGCAAATAACTTAGTTTCAGGTGAGTGAGGCAGAAGTTTAGCACCAGTGATGCCTATTTCTATTTTATTGAGATAAAAATGTTCACACTAATTTTAGTTTGGGAAACAGAGAGAGAGATGCATGGTGAGAGCCCGTACTCATTGGTTCCCTTCCCAAAGTTGTGACACTGCCAGGCTAAGCTAGGGTAAGGCGGTGGCGCAGACCCAGCCACTTAGGCTCAGCCTGATCTGTGGGGGCCTAGCTGAGGGGTTTAGCCCCAAATACTGGCCACCTGTGGTTTTCACTGATCCTTGCATTTGTGCAATTCTGAGTGGTCTTTGGGACCTCCTGGTTGGATGTGGCGGGGGATAAACTGAACTCTATTCCCAAAGCCATAATCCTTAAAAATGGAGCCCCAAAGCAAAAACATACCAGTTTTCTGAGGAACTGGCTGCTGATCAGTGCTTCGTGCTGAGCCCAGCGGCCTCAGTCAAGGTCAAGCGGAAGAAAGTGGGTGAGCTGGTCATTGGACCCTCCTGGGCTTGCGTGGAAAAGCTGCTGCATGCCTGGTGTGCAGCTTGCAAGACACAGGGCTCTGTGCACCCTCTCCCAGCACCTCCTTCCCACCCAAGTGCCTTCAGTTCTTCATGAATGGGAACTCTGAAGGGGAAGAATCCCCCAGGAGCTGCCCAATGGGAGGACTGTCTGTGGAAGGGACTGAAGCCTTCAGTGTGTTCGCAGTGGTCAGCTACCAGGAGCCCTTAGGGGACAGCGTTCAGGACACCGCCATGGGGCTCTCCTTGCTTCAAAGCCTGCTTCCAGACAGACCACGATCCTTGTCCTCAGGCAGTGAGCTGGGGGCCTGCTCAGGACCTGGCCCATCCACATTTTCTGCTCCAGCCTCGTTCCCTCCTGCCTTGAGGGGAATATAATACATAACCAACATATAACCAATCACCAGAGCTACTGTGTCAACACTGCGGCCCTGGCCTTCTGGTTTTTTTTTTTTTTTTTTTCTTCTTAAAAACAAATTAATTAGGGCCCGGTATAGTAGCCTAGCAGCTAAGGTCTTTGTCTTGAACGTGCCGGGATCCCATGTGAGCACTGGTTTGTATCCTGGCTGCTCCACTTACGCTTATGCTTCCTGCTTGTGGCCTGGGAAAGCGGTTGAGGACGGCCCAAAGCCGGGATCCTGATGCACCCGTGTGGGAGACCCAGAAGAGGCTATGGGCTTCTGGTTTCAGATCGGCTCGGCGTCTGCCATTGTGGCTGCTTGGGGAGTGAATCATCGGATGGAAGATCTTCCTTTCTGTCTCTTCTCCTCTCTGTATATCTGCCTTTTCAATAAAAATAATTAACTCATTTAAAAAAATCAATTAATTTTATTTATATTGAAAAGGCAGATTTACAGAGAGAAGGAGAGATAGAGAAAGATCTTCTACCTGCTTGTTCACTCCCCAAGTGGCCGCAATGGCTGAAGCTGTGCTGATCCCAAGCAAGGAGCTTCTGGGTCTCCCATATGGGTGCAGGGTCCCAAGGCCTTGGGCCGTCCTCGACTGCTTTCCCAGGCCACAAGCAGGGAGCTGGATGGGAAGTGGTGCAGTTGGGACATGAACTGGCACCCATATGAGATGCTGCCGCCTGCAGGTAGAGAATTAGTCAATTGAGCCATTGTGTTGCCCTCCCTGCCCTTCTGTTTCACCAAAGCAAAATTTAACTTGGAAAACAAAGTTTTTTAATTGAAAAAAAAATCTGCATTAAAAAATATATCAGATTAAAAGTAGCTGTGAGTGACTCCATGCTGGAAATCTAGGAAATCCTGGCTATGCCATACACTGTGCTAAGCCTTACCTACTGCTAGTGTCTGATATTCACCCTAACCTTGTTACATGGACATTTATTCCCACCTTAAAGACAAGGATCACACCGAGAGGACTATGTCATTTACCCCAGGCCACACAACTCAGCATCCGTAAGTCAGTCTGTAACTAAGATCTGCAAGTCTAGGCTTCCCTCTCCCCCTGGCCTGTCATTGTCACTGCTCTGCTCAGTAAGGAGCTGGCAGTGTCCTGGCCCCGTCGGAGCCCTACTGTGCGCGCGCGCACACACACGCACACACACACCGGAGGGGGCTTGGAAGAGCCATTCTCTCCCACCGTTTCGGTTTCTTCCGACAGTCCGTCAGCATAGCACGAAGGGGAAGCTGTAGAAACAGGCAGTTCCTATTCCCCTTCCTCTTGTGGGTGTCGTTCTTTCACTCTGAGGGCACTAACTTGTGATCTCACACATCATGCCCTCTCATGTCACCTCCGTCCAGAGGACATCTGCCAGCTACTGGCTTAGCATCTCAGAATAAAAACAAAAGGCGGCAAGAATTGTCTAAATTTAAAGTGCTGGAAAATCCAACATTTTATTTACTACATTTTGGTGACTACATAAATGCTGAAACATTTGAACACTGAAAAGCATGATGGCATCATCACTTGCTTTTTTTCTTTTTTCTTTTTTTTGCTTAGCAAACACAGCAGATGATATTGCACGGCATAAAGTGAGAACAGTAGTGAAGCTTAAAAAAAAAAGAAAAGAAACCTTAAAAGCAGTACAGGAGATACTCATTAAAAAAAAAAAAAACAGAATAATGCCTAATGCATTACACTTCTTGTTGCTATACACCAAAATACAGAAGAAATATTGGACAGAGAGAGACAAAATATTAGCAAACAATCTTGACTGGGTACAATAATCATTTAGTCTGAAATGTGGATGTAACGTAGAAGCTATCACTGGTTTCTCATCAACAAAGAAAATGACAGCAACATTTGTCTTGTATCAAAAATCTTGTAAGCCCCTCATGGTTGGTTAGGTTTTTAGTGAATTATTTGTTTTCTATTGTTAGGAAGAACTCCCTCTGCTCTTGGAAGGTTTTCTACTCTACTGGTCTTTCTTTTACCTGATGATTGTCGTAGGCACCACCCTCCTTACATAATAAACCATCAAGCTAACTTGAACAAGGAAACTGAGTCACACTCAATTGCAATGACCCAAGATACTCTGAACACAGAACACGGGAGGAAGGGCTAGGTTTAAATGCATGACGGATGAACTGGTTCACACAGGGCGGCCAACACGGGGAGATACGAAAACTACAGAAGCAAGTGGAAGACAATGTTTTCAAGTTTATTTTCTTAAAAAAAAAAAAAAGACTGATCGCTTGGTTGAGACAGAAAGTCTAAAATGAGCCTACAATGACCATGTAATAAACGCAGAACATACCACAATCCAGACAAACAGAAAAGCGCTGCTCAGTGCTCCATCTTCCTGGGTTTTCTGTCATTCACTGCCCAGCATTTGTAAGGAAAAAAACAAGTCATCGGTGGTATTTATCAACAGAGCACTGAAAGATGTTTATTTGCCCTATCAAAACACATCATGAGTACAAAAATGTCCCTAAGAAACTGCTAACGTCAAACCCAAAATCTAAGTCCCCTACTCCTTCCCCACCCTAAACACCCCACAAAAGAAAAAAAGATAAAATTCTTGCATTGAGAGGGAATGTATTTACATAGATGGATTTCTGACATGTAGTGGAAACAGCTCATCTCAGCAAAATAAAACAGAAAGAATGACACTGTGTGTGTGTGAGGAGGCCCTCAGCCTGCAGAGCCTTGTGCACTAGCCTCCTGCAGCCGAGCCGAGCTTCTGAACTGCCTGGGCAGAGAGCATCCCTGGTGTGGGAGACAAAGGATGAAGAGTGAGAAGAGACAAACTCCAACAGGTCTGGGGTTCCTTCATGCCGGTGACCCTCACACCCAAGGATAACTCTTCTGGTTATGTATGTCGGAGAGGGAAGGGGAGACCTCAGCTGTGGGCACCAGATTCCAACACAGAGATGTGGAAGAAAATATAATGTCTTTGAAACATTTTGTCTTACATTGAATTGATAAATTGAACCCAAGCAATTGTGTTTTGCTTCTTTCAAGGGCTGGCTAGGAGGGCAGGGGATGCGTCCACAGCCTGGCCACCCCTAACTTTCTCTTAAGGACAGGACCCTTCTCAAAGCTTTGCCTAATTGTGTGTCTTCAGGCCCTGCCCCGTTCCTCAAAGTGATTGAGAAAGTTAGGCGAACTTAGAGGATTTCCAAATCTAAGTTAGCTTGTCTCTTTTTACACTCTTGACTTCTCATATCCGTGTGAATGGTAAATAATAATAATAATAATAATAATAAATAAAAATGTAAGAGTAATAATAATGTAGGAAAGTCTCTCACGAATGCCGGTGCTTTGAAATATTAAAAAGGTCTTATTAAATTCTTTGGAATATCAGATTTTATCTGCAAAGTAATCATTTCCTTTAAAAAAATTAATAAATTAAAGGAAGAGCCTGAATAATGCCTGTCCTGTCTCTAAACGACAAAAGGGACTGTCCCTTGGAACACTCGTTTTGGCATGTACAAGATTGGAGGGGGACTGGCAGTGTTCACAGCACACACCCAAGTGCCTGCTAGGACAAACTGCAGGACACACACCCTGCGGGGAGAGCAGCTGGTGCCTCCAGCTCATCTTAGCACTGAGAACCCAAAGATTGTAACGTAAAGCTTTGGCCATTTCAACTCTACTATATACACTGTAAAAACTACACAGTCATAAATTAAAGCAGTGATTAAATAAGCACATATAAAATGTAATTAAATAAAAAATCACAGCACGTTATAGAGAAAAATAGGAACCAGTTTCACAAAAAAAGAGATTATATATATATATTTATATATATTTTTTTTACCCTGTGGAAACAAATTTTTCTACAAAACACAAAAACTTCCTAAGTAGCCATCAAAATGAAAACCATTTCTGATTCCATTCTTGCATTTTTTTTTTTTACAACAACCCTTAACCCATCTGGGGAAGATTTCCAGAAATTAAGTCTTCCTTGAGCAACAGAGTAGTTCTGCCAAGAAAATAAAACCCCAAACCAAAGGGGGAAGAGGGTAGGAGAACATTTCAGACACACAAACTACAAAATAAATAAGAATTATAAAGTTTTTTTTTAAAGTAACCTTAACAGTTATCAAACTAGTAGGTTCTGCCTTATCACATAGACTCTCTATACAACATAACCCTAGAACTTTATTACTATGAGGTATTTGGAGGAATTGGTAAAAGCTGCACGGCTTGCCTGGCGAAGGAGCAGGGGAAGAGGGTGGCGGGGTGGGGACCTCGAGGGGGAACAAGGAGGAGGAGCTTTGGTTTATCAGCAAGAAATTGGGGGGGGGAAGTCATCCTTTGGTATCAAAGAAAGGTTCATTGCATGGTTGCACGGAAAAAGCACCACGGTGAATAATTATTCCTTTTTTTTTTTTTTTTTCCATTTGTGGCCTTTCTAAGAGGCTGAGGTATTCAAAGAGTATAAGGTGAGAGAGGTTAACAGCGGTTTAACACTTTGGTTCAAGCAAGGCACTCGTCCTAGGAGTTTACAACATGTTTGCCTAGAGATTCACAAGAGTAGCATTTCCTAAGGATGTTATCATTATCGTGTCGTTATTAAGAATGAAGACAAGTTTACACACAGAGTGAGGAGGGAAGAGGAGGTGGGGCAGGGAAGGGGCGGGTTCCCTCTGCAGACCACGGCCGTGCACGAAACGTCTTTGGTATTCTTTGGTATCAATCATCAATGTGATTAAAATCACCAATGGAAATCGAGTGAGGTAGCGTCTTTGGTTCACACTATAAATAGTAGATCTTTACACTTACTTTTTTTTAAAATTTTTTTTAATGTTTTTTTTCTTTTTTTCTACACGTGGAAGTAGCTATTTCTTACCTTCTGCTTCTTTGTTCTTACTATTTAGGAAGAGTACTGTAAAGAGTACTGTAAAGCTAACCACACCACAATAATCACCCAGAAGGCCCGACGCGTCTCACAACAGCCTCCGCTGTTTGAATGCACCCTAAACACAACTAGATAGAAAAGGGACAAGTGCTTTCTCTTTGTTTGCTAAATGCATAGTTTTCATCCTTTATGTACAAAGAAGGGAGGACCTCTCTGAGGGAAAATGCCTTTGTCTAGCTCATGTGAAAATGTCCGAGGACTCTTTGGTATAGCAAAGTCTGCATTTAACCTGCCAAGACGGGTCGTTCTGGGGGAGTGATGGGAGTAGAGAATGAGTCCAAAAGTAGCATAGTGCTTTTATACTTTCCTGGAAAAATAAGGTTTTTTTTTTTTTTTCCTGATGAAGGCAGGGAGTACAATGGGTGACATGTTCAGTTACAACTTGTAGATTTCCCCACAGTTTTCTTTGGTTTGGGGAGGAGGGGGTTCTTCCAGCTGCATCCAGGGAATGGGGACTAGGGGCTGGGGGACTGACTTCCTGGCCGTCCAGTCTGTCCTGTGAGCTCTCACTGAAGGCTCGGCTTGGGAGCTTCCCACCTCCGCGTCCCTCTTCCAGCAGAGCTGCCAGTTGTGAAACTGAGGGCCTCGATGATTTGTGGCCCCAAACAAACATCCCCTCCACCAAAATGGATAAAAAAAGCAAAACAAAACAAAAACATGCAGAGATATCTATAGCTATTCTCTGAAGCACAGCTTTGGGAAGAACAGAACAGAGCCGACAGAAGAGTGGGGAGAGCTGCTTCAGCTGAGTCGTTTTGGAGGAAGGAGATGTGAAGGGGGCATCAGTGGTGTGAGGCCTGCTCTGTGGAGTGCGGTAGGTCCAGAGGCACGAGCCGTCACCTCACACTGCACTCAGCAGGAGTGGAAAAGCATCTTCCTGCTCACCAACTGCACAGTCACAGCCAGTCCCACCAGCTATAACATGCATATTGCTTGTGAGAAGCGCAGTTATATCTTATGATCTCTAGAAAGCAAAGCCGGGGGCAGGGGGTGAGGTCAAGTAGAAACATTGCTTTTTCAGGCTCTGACTTGTGCATCTGTTTATGAGAAAATATATCTCTAGGCCCTGAAATTGCATAATGGGTGCAATTTAATGCTGGTATGAAAATCATCTTTGGTGTTAGCAAATAGAAGAACTGGTTATTTTCTGATAAAACAATTATGTAGCTGTAATTTTTGAGACTGTGCCTACACAGTATTGGAACAATAGGTTGAAAATGTAATAATGTAGTTAGAGTAATTTTCAGGGTAGTATAGTCAAAACAAAGCCAAAAATATGATTTGTTTGAATATAACTTTTATGTTTCCTGGTGGACTGAATTTGTTGAGATCATGTGTAGACACAGCTTGAATTTCCCTGCCTTTTAAATTCTCACATTTTAAAGAAGTAAGGCTTTCCTCCCTCCTAAATTATAAATACCTTATATAGCTGTACCCACAATTCCCTCCATTCCTGGAGAGAACAAAGCACTAATTTTTTTTTTCCTTTTTCTTCATGTCATTGAAAAGATTAAGACTTTTAGCAAATCTCATAAAGGGTGGCCATTTACAGGGTTGCTTAAGAGCTGAATTATAATTGTGCCATACTTAGAAGGGAAATCTGGGATTTTGGGAGAAACAAACAAAATTATTAAGACAAACTATGTCAAGGCAAATGTAGTAGTTGGTCAGTGGAGAAGCAGATGTTAGCCTCTGTTCCTCACTTTACAGCGGACCTGGAGGGGACACTGGCATGGCTTGCCGGTTTCGCTTCGCTTCTTAGGAGGAGTGACATTTTGCATTAAGATGATTTAATTTTTCCCTAGTAAATCTTACTAAACAACTTAGGGCTAGGAAAACATTTGACTTTAGGTTTCTCGTTCGGTTTGGTGACTCACCGAAACATATCCAATTCTTTACCTAAAGGAACAACACACATCCTCATCTGGACCAATTCAACTGGGATCAGAGAGAACATCTCTGGGTCTCAAGGGATTCCAGGGGTATTACTAGCACGAGTTTATTACCCCACCCCCCCTTTTCTTTGCCTTGATTTCTATAGCCCTGCTTAAGTGATTAGGAAAAACAGAAATTCAAAATTTTGTTTTTGGAAGCTCAGGTCTTTGATTTTACGTGTCGCTGTTAGAGGAATCTACGTTATAAGATATCCAGCTTTACATAGTAGCAAGAAAGAATGTAACCTGCTTTGGCTATTACGTTTCATGAAATAAATAGTTTCCCACCTGTAGAACTCAAGTCTGGTCTTCCACTAGAACTCTGGCATTTTCTAGCCAGCTCCATCAGGACCCCCAGGGCTCAGCTGCACCTAACTCTCTTGTTGATGCCCAAGTCTTATGTGTGAGATAGGCAACAGAATCAGGCTGATTACTTTTTAGGGTGCTTGCAAATTCACTTTCATCATGATAATGCTACCATTAGCATGCTGCATGACACAATTTGTGTGTGTAAGATACTTAAGTAAAAGGCATTCGCTGCTAAGTGCACAAAGCGAATTTAAGTCAAATTAACCCAGATATAGATTTTTTTCTTGGATGGTGTTTAACTCTGCAGTTTATCTACCCTAGTTGAAACATCCTTTTTGTGGGGGTAACAGATTAGACCCTACATTAGAAGGACCCTCAGGCTTTCTAGCAAGGTGAACAGGCTATGGGATCCTGGCTGTGTCTCCGCCTGAGTGACACGTGTGGGTCCTGCGAAGGAGTGTGCCGCCTGAAAGCACATCTGCGCTCCAACTTCCTCTCTGCCGGGATACTAATTGCTTCCCTGAAGCTACATTCTTTCTTGCCAGTTCTGAAAACTCATAGTTTAAATGCTTTGAGTCATAAATAATAGTCATGATTCTATGTGGATGTGTATTACAGCTAGATCAGTTCATATGTATAACTTTACATAGTATCTTGTGTAAAAATAGCTTTGGTTATTAAAATCATTGCAATAAAATACCTGCACTATAATATTAAGTGTGTTCTTTGGTACCTAGGTGATTTATTTATTTATTTTTTCAATGGATGGACTCTCATTTCATTTCTTAAAAAATATCTGAACATTCCTTAACAAACAAAGAGAATGCACTGGTTTAGGTGTCATTCAAATTTCCTTTGCTGGGTTTGAATCTGCATTTAGGTTGTGGGCCAGGCAGGTTCAAACGTTTGCTAGTCTAAACGAGTGAACTCCCACTCTGAATCCAATGAAAACAAACAGTTCCTCACGGTGCTAGTTGCACTTCTGTAGCACAACCCTTCCTGAAGACCAGCCCTGCCTAAAGTCCCTAACCACTGGTGGTGTGTGTATGCGTGTGTGTGTGTGTGTGTGTGCAGGTGTGAGCGTGTGCCTATGCACAGCACTTAGACACCATACACCTTCCCAACGTGGCGGAACAGATAAGTCAGATCTTAAGACGTCCACTCCACGGTTCAAAATCACTATGCTGCTAACCCCTCAGCCGCCAAGCACAGCGAGAACGTTCGTGGGTGGAAGGTGTGAGATCCAGGGTTTTCCTCCTTATATTTCCTGTTGCCGACTTGTTGCTCCGCTGAAGTGTGTGTCTCCGAACAAAGTCAGAATGCAGGTGAGCTAAGTCTTTGGTTTCTTTGGACTATAAATAACACTTCTTTTTTCTTCTTCTTCTTCAAATATTTCTCAGTATAAACCTGCTATCTTGAGGTCCGAGCTAAAAAAAATGTGTGTGTGTGTGTGTGTGTGTGTGTGTGTGTGTGTGTGTATTTCTTTTACTTAAAGCTTTTCCACCGAGGTTTTAGTTTGTGGTTCTTCCTTCATGCTTTGGTACAAGTGCTTGATGAAGAAGATGAGTTGCCTGAATTAGAGCTGCCCTCGTCCTGCCACTTGTCCAGACTCCTCCTCCTCGCATTCATGAAGAAGTTGCTCACGGTGCTCAGCTCCAACCCCAGCTGCTGGGAAATGGTGATCTGCAGTTCTTTGGATGGACGCTTGTTTTCCTTGAATATTGCGTGGAGAGTTCGACGCTGGACATCTGTGAAGACCAACCTGGGCTTCTTGGGGGTGTTGCCTCTGTCCTTTCCGTGTTCTTGCTCTTTCCTTTTGCAGGCTGCAAGAGAACATGGGAGAAGTTAAAAGGAATCTGCTGGCGGGCAGCAACGCATGGCACAAAGGCAGCGCTGATAAAACATGGGGGCTGTGGCTCCTGGCCTGCTTCTGTCCGCTGTCTGATTGGAGCACCATGGTGGGCGGGCTGGGGAGAGGGGTTGGCAAGGAAGCCTAATAAGGGATGGAAGGTGAGGGAGCACATGAAGTTCTCTGAGACCTGGGTGTGCATTTTGGCGTTGGTTTTGTTCCAGATAAGGCCATCGACTCAAATGGGGCCTAAAATTCCTCATCTCTAGAATACCAAGTCTTGGCTAAATGAACTGTCACTCTGAGCATTCGTGTCTACACCTGCACAATGGTGGGGTAATAGCATACTTGTCTGGCGAGGAAGTGGCAGGACACACACACGTATAACACATTTGAAGTGTTTCACAAATGCAAGACTGTGCCCCACAAAGGTTCATGGTCCGCCAATGGTAGGATGTTAAAAGACCAATTATGGGGCTGGCGCTCTCCCATTTGCAGCGCCAGCCTCCCATTTCAGTGCCTGTTTGAGTCCTGGCTGTTCTGCGTCCTGTCCAGCTCCCTGGGAAATCAACATAACATTAGCTCAAGGATTTGAGCTCCTGCACCCACACAAGATACCCAGAAGAGCTTCTGGTTCCTGGCTTTGGATCAGCTCAGCTTTGGCTGTTGTCATCATTTGTGGAGTGAACCAGAGGAAGACCTCTCTGTCTCTTTTTCTCTTTCTCCATAAATGTCTTTAAAAAATAAAAGCCTGGGGCCCGGCACGGTGGCGCAGTGGTTAAGTCCTCGCCTTGCATGCCCAGGATCCCATATGGGCGCCGGTTCTATCCCAGCAGCCCCGCTTCCCTTCCAGCTCCCTGCCTGTGGCCCAGGAAAGCAGTCGAGGACGGCCCAAAGCCTTGGGACCCTGCACCTGCATGGGAGACCCGGAAGAGGCTCCTGGCTTTGGATCAGCATAGCATCGGCCGTTGTGCTCACTTAGGGAGTGAATCATCGGACGGAAGATCTTCCTTTCTGTCTCTGCTCTCTGTATATTCGCCTTTCCAATAAAAAAATAATAAAAATAAATCTTAAAAAAAAAGCCTGATTACAGGTGTAGAAATGCAATACAAAGGAACTGTGTCTGTTCTCCTGGCAATTCTGTGTGTAGGAAAACTGATATCCAGCACAGTCTGACACTGATTCTTCAGTGGGCCAGGAATTTAGTGGGACTCAGCATCAGTGCTACACCAGTCAAGCTGGTCATGGCTTCCAGTGGGGCCTTTCAAGGGGAGGGTAGCCTCCTTATTGTTGTCTATGGAAGTCTTGCTTTTAGAGTCTTTCTCTTCACTCACCTGGTTCATTTCTGGCCTTTGTGTGCTGCTTCCTGTATTAAGAAGCTGCTCTGGCACATCATCCCAGCATGGTCCTTGGGCTCCCAGCCTTGGGGTCTCCAACCTACTGCTGGACTCCATTCCAGCCTAATGTGGCTAACTAGTTTCCACCAACCAAAGGGTGCTCAGGACTGTCTCATTAACAAGGTCCTTTTCTCCTGCCCCATCTCTGCCATCTTCAAGGGACCTTACAACATGCATACAGAGAGCACCTGAGTATGCTCCCAGATAAAGCTCCTGGGCCCCAGCTCTGCTCAGAGTGTGACTTCCAAGGCTGTAACAGGCACCTGGCAGCAGCCTCTGTCCTCTCCACACCTCCCTCCCTGACGCGGAGAGGCAGCTGGGGTGTGCTTGCTGGTGGAGGTCAGAACTGCGGCTCTTTCATGCTGTGTACCTCAGGTAGCTGTCTTGCCTCCAGCTTCACCCTGTGCCTTCCTGTAGTCCATTCTTGGCTCTCCTTAGGTCTGTGCCTCCCCCCCCACCCCTTGGCCTGTACTAACTGCTCCAGACCCTGGTTTTCAGAGTTTCCCTCAGGTGTCCATTAGGTCACATTAGCTCAACAAAAAATCAGGTGGCGAGCTAGCTAGTTAAAGACTTCAGGGATATTCAGGCATTTCCAGTCTTTAGAGTCCAATCTAGGAGTCTCCAAGTCCCTTATTTGTTTATGAATGATGGGCTTGTGTTGCTATATTACTATATTACACACATTATAAAGCATGCACAAAACATAGAAATTGTGAAAGGGGTAAGATAAAAATAAGAAGATCTGGAAATTCATTTCTTCAGGTGTCTGTTTGCTCTAACCCTGCAGGGCATCAGCTCTGCTGGTTCAACTACTAGTATATGTAAAAGAATTTCAGAAGGAATGTGAGAGCAGCTTAATTCTAACAGAAATTTGCAGGCCAGTCTAGTCCTATGATGCTTTTTATAAATTCCCGTTAGTTCACCAGCAATGCCCTTTGCCTACCATAAGGGGCAGCATCAGCATAATGGGAAGCATGTATTAATTGTCCATTTTTCTCAGAGCACTGTGCTATATACACCCAAGTCAGATTCCCTGAATAGAATTCCCTCTCTTCCAGGGCTTACAGCCCTCACTGGGTAACTCAGCAAAGTTCTTAACATATACTGACCAGAGTGAAGTCCACTCCACAGTGTTTGAGTTGGCCAGTGTACAGTAGCGATAGACATGCCTGACTGAGTCACTCACTCAATTCAAAAGTGAGTATCCCACAGGCTCTGCTCTTAAAGAGGTCAGCCTGGTGGACACACAAGCAAGGAACTGCAGGACACATAGGAAAGGACCTGCACTGGAGGACATTAAGGAAGGCATCGCAAACAAGTGTAAAAGGGCAAGTTGAGGTTTGCTGGTGTGAGCAGTGGGCATCATTAAATGTAGGTGGAGCAATGTTGATAAAGAACTGATGGGTATCAGCAGGGCATATTAATGGCTATGTGTATATACAGAGAAGACAGTTATGGAGGATAAACCTTCATGGGAGACAGATCAGAACTAAACTATCTTACAGGGAAGAGGGAGCTACTGAAAGATTTTTGAGTAAGGGTACAGTATGGTTAAATTTGAGTTTAGGGACCCTCCTCACATCTACCCCACCAATGGTGTTTGGGAGATGAATGGGCAAGCAGCAAGATCAGGGACCAGGATGCCACACTGAGTGATGCAGTACTACCCTGATGCCCCTTCAGGACTGAGGCACTCATATTCCAGCAGCTGGAAGAGTTGGCGGCTGGTGACCCTCAGTTGGAATCCACTCTGGGAATTTCCCTTGGTCAAAGATAATGTTACCTTGGTGGTGGTGCTGGTGGTGGGAAGCTGCCCACATCCAGTGGGAGATGGGGGAAGGGAAAGGTGAGGGTATGGGGGAGGGTCATCAGTGGGAATGTTTTGGTTTAAAGTCTCCTCTTTCCACCTGCCCTCACCCCACACCATCAAGTTGAGACAAGTCTGACGGGCCATCCAGTTTCAGAACAACCCACAAGATTGGCTGAGACTATTCTTGCACAACAAGATACTTCAGCTTCATCTTACAGGAGTTGCTCTCTCAAGCACTCTCCAGCAACCTTCCCACAGGCAATTCTCACAACACTGGAGTCCATGTCCCAGAAAACCCGACCTCAGAAGCCAGTCAGGAAATGTCTATACTGAACACCCCAAACTAGACAATGGCAACAGGATGGAGAAGAGTTTCTTAGCAGGTAGATTCGAGAGGAATCATTGGCAACTTGATGGGGAGGACTGACATGGAAGCATCTCCCAGGTTTCTGGCTGGATGTAGCATGGGGGCCATTAAGGGATGTAACTGGAGAAATGAGCTTTATGAGGGCTGGAATCGCTTCTACATGGGACAGAATGCATTGGAAGTGCCCACTGGCCATTCTGTTAAAGATCTCCAATAGGTGATTGTCCAGAAGACAGCAAAATATATGGGGTCTGAAGCTCAGGGGAAAGATCTGGGCTAGAAATATAGACTTGAAAGTCATTAAGACTCTAGATGATAAATAGCACCAGAACATACACATATGGAAAAGGAAATAAGCTGAGTGTTGGATGGATTGTCGACTTAGTTATCATCTGAAAGGCAAAGCTAAGGGAAATTACAAAGAGATATCCATCTTCTACCTAACCAGGATGAGTATCTAATGACTTTCAATCTGGTCTTTGGCATTTGACAAGACTGATTGGACTGAAGCTACCTTTGAGCCTGCATTTTCCAAATGGTGTCAGAGGAATGACCATGCCTCAAATTGGAGCTCTTAGATAACATGGTTTGCAGGTCAAGAGCATTTAGGTAAACCTAAAAATTACTAACATGTGTTAGCACATGCAATTCTTCCCCCCAATTTATTTAATCCCCCAATACTTTTTGGCTGAGATTCTCAATGTCTGCTATGATACTAATGTTGGAGACACAGAGATTGGATGTTCCTGTCCCCAAGATTTCAAGTATCATGGATACTACAATGTCAGAACCCAGGAGATGAGATCGCTTTGGAGCAAGGGCCCCAGCAGGCTCATTCTGTATCTGCAGGGCACCCTGGCACATGCCGCAGGCTGCCAGGGGGGCTCAGCATTAAGGGCCGGTGTTCATGATTAAATGGATATAGTTACATCTGGAGAGAACTCTGGATGTATTTATCAGGTTGAAGTTGCTGAAATAGCAAATAGAATAGAGAACCGACTACAAAGCTTGTTGAGGGTAACTGGGTGATCAGAGGAGGCCAAATTTGGAACAATCCACATAAAGAACATCCTGCTTCTAGAAGCTTTCACAAGCACTAGAGTTGTTGAACTGTTAGGAGAGTATCAATGAAAACACTGCTTTGGGATTTACATAGTATTTTTTCCAGGGTACAGACTGCCCATCGTAAGGCAGGAAATTGCCATCTGGATGTCGTCATGAGTGCCCCCACAGGTATGCCAGGGAGAACGGGTAACGGAAGGGAAGTGCTGCTTAGGGAACTGCTGTGCATGAGTTTTATATGACAGCAGTATTTATGTGCGGCTGTATAGCTTCCATTAAGGATAGACATCTGTTTATCATGGCCCTAGATTAACGGTAAAGAGATTCCTCTTACTTGTGAGAGGCAATACTAAAGAGAGGGAGGCGATCTGTCATGAGTCACCTCCCTGAAGTGGGCAGCAGACATAGATGCAGAATGCAGTGGGGCTGTTTCAGACAGCTGACCTTGACCTCTACCAGTGAAGGGACTTGCAGTGAGTACAATACAGGAAGTAGAAGCAAGCATGGAAGATTGTAAAAGTCAGAGCAGGTGTGCTTCAGAATACATGAGTCAAAGGGAAAAAAAGAAAAGACAGGGCATGAGGACCCGGGCAAAGGACAGAGCTTCTATTTCAGGCAAGCCTTGGGACCAGCAGGCAGGGCAGAGCCGGGAAGTATGAATCTGCAGGATACTGAAAGGCACTTTGTGAACAATGCATTGTGAGCTCAAATCAGTTCAGGAAGTGGTAAACTGATTAATGATAAAGTTTCTTCAATCGCATAGCCTTCAATGTATTAGTATTGGGGCTGGCACTGAGACATAGTGGGTAAAGCCTGTGGTGTTGGACTCTCACACAGGCAACTGGTTCAAGTCCCTGCTGCTGCACTTCCAATGCAGCTTCTTGCTGATGTGATGGCAGCAGGGGATGGCCCCTGCATCCATGTGGGAGTCCCAGAAGCAGCTCTTGGTTCCTGGCTTCAGACAGGCCCAGATCTGGCCAGTGTGACCATCTGGGAGTGAAGTAGCAGAGGGAGCTGTCTCTCCCTCTTTCTTTCTGTAACTCTACCTCTCAAATAAACAAATACTTTTTAGAAAATCTACCAACTATCTATCTATTTGTCTGTCTATCTATCTATCTATCTATCTATCTATCTATCTATCTATCTATCTATCTCAATGTACACCAATACTTTCTAGTTTATGGTCTGTTATAAACTTTAATCAAGGAAACCTTTACTCAGGGAATTTCTCTCAAGGATGGCATTCCTTGGGACAAGGTTTCCTCAGAACTGTGTTAGCAGATCTGTGGTGATCTGTGTCAAGGCCTGAAAATTTGTCATTTGAAACCTGAATCTAAGGAGCTGGAAATGTTTTCAGCTTTTGGTATTGCTGCAATGTGAAACTGTATCCTTATTTATCTAGTGGCCTATTTTCTTTAAACAGTATTATCAAAGCCATTGGCCTAGGACAAATGGAAATTAGAAACAAACCATTGAACAACTAGTCTTTCATTATTTAGAACTTCATAAGTCCTGTCTTAGAAAACATGTGTAGGGCCCGGTGCGGTGGCACAAGTGGTTAAGTCCTCGCCTTGCACGCCTGGGATCCCATATGGGCGCCGGTTCTAATCCCGGCAGCCCCTCTTCCCTTCCAGCTCCCTGCCTGTGGCCCAGGAAAGCAGTCGAGGACGGCCCAAGGCTTTGGGACCCTGCACCTGCGTGGGAGACCCGGAAGAGGCTCCTGGCTTTGGATCGGCATAGTATCGGCCCGTTGTGCTCACTTGGGGAGTGAATCATCGGATGGAAGATCTTCCTCTCTGTCTCTCCTCTCTGTATATCCGCCTTTCCAATAAAATATAATAAAAATAAATCTTTAAAAAAAAAAGAAAACATGTGTAAAACACAGTATCATCAGCTGTCAGTAAATTCCTTGTAAATTGGCTTATGTCCATTTTTCTGCCTTAGTGAGACAAAGGACTTTGCAGTCCTAAAGTGCGGATTGAATTGTATAATAAGCATTTCTGACAATCTATAGGCATAAGCATACTGGCCTGGGAGACACTTGTTAAAACTAAGTGGATTTATAATACAACTTCGAAGATGGAATCAGATTCTGAAAGTCAAAACCCAAACCAAACCAGCTGTGTGGCTGCTGACAGACATGCAAACTCGGGCACAAGATTCCCCAGTCTGAGCTTAGCGTTCCCAGTTGCAAAATGGAGGACAATGGCTTTCTGACCTCATAGAAAGGTAATTAGCATTAAATAAGATGTTGAAGCAATTAAAAGTACCAATCTATAAGGAATATTCTAAAGTTTTGCAAATTAATTCACTGATCCTTTCTTTTTTTGTCAGGATGCAATTATAAATCCTGAATTTATAAGTCTGGAAGGGAGGTGATAGCGTGGAAAAGGCGTCATATTAATTGTCAAATTCTAGCTCAGGTTCCAGCTGTCATTGATTAGCAGAGTGGGTTAAATCCCTTCCCCAACTTGGATGGGACTCTTTAATTGTATAAAGAAGGGACAGGGTTGCATAGCTGACAGCCCCTTCTAGGCACAGCTCTGTGACTTGATGTGTGTACACAGCTTTCAACATCACCCCCGGGGGAAGCAGAGGGTAGTGCAGACGTGGCCAGGACTGTTGGTTTCTCAGTAATGAATGGATCCCTGGAGCAGGGCAAGAGTTAGACTGTTCACTCCAGAAAGAGCTGGGGACAGTTGCTCCTGAGTAAGCCTACACATGCAGCATGCTTACATCTGGGCCATTTTCTAATACCTTTTCTATGCCATTGGTAGGGAGCTGGATTGGAAATGGAGCAGCCAGGGTTTATAAGATTAGATTAATTTTTAAAACTGGTGTTTTTACTTATGCATGATTTGTAAAGATCCTTTAACAACTTATAGTGATACTCAGGAGAAATATGGAAGTGTGTGCTTGTGTGTGGGGAGGAGGGAAAGGTGTGAGTATGTATATAAATACATGCAAAACTGAGGACTGACATACTTCTAGGGAGCCATGGTATCTGACAAATAAGAAGTGAATAGGAAACTACATTTCTGTCACTTCGAAGACAGTGTTTAAATCTTATTTAGTTACTCATCTGAAAGACAGAGGGACAGGGAACACACAGATCACAATTGCTAGCAACATTGCAAATAAATCCTAGTGTCTGTCACACAAAAGACTCCCAATGTTTAGTCACTCCTATTCCCTTGACTTTTGCTACTCCCTCCAGCCCACTGGAGCTACAGTGAATCCTGGCTTTCAATAGCTTGCCACCATCACCCCCTCAACCCCACTTTTTCTTGGGGGACCCTTTAAGGCTCAGCTTGCTGTCCCCTGGAGCTATTCCAGGACTTAAAGTCATCCCTTCCAGGATGCTACCTGAGTAGCAGGGACCCAACCATGTGAGCCATCACCTGCTATTTCCCAAGGGCGCAGGAAGATGGATGCACAGTGAAGCCGGGACTCCAATCCAATATGGGACGCAAGTGCCCAATGCAAACAGCACCATTTAAAAAATATATTTAAAAAGAGAGCAAGAGCAAAAAAGTGCTTTCATCTGCTGGTTCATTCCCCAGTGGTCACAATGGCCAGACCAATGCCAGCACCCGGGAGCTTCTTCCAGGTCTCCCATGCGGGTTGCAGTGGCCCAAACATCTGGGCCATTTTCTACTACCTTTTCTATGCCACTGGTAGGGAGCTGGATTGGAAATGGAGCAGCCAGGACATGAACTGGCACCCATACAGGACACCAGTGTTGCAAGCAATGGTTTTACCTGCTCAACCACAATGTGGCCCCACCTCTCGCCAGCAGCATGCTGTATGTGATGCTGGCATTCTATATGGGCACTGGTTCAAGTTTGGCTGCTGCACTTTTAATCCAGCTTACTGCTAATGCACCTAGGAAAGCAGCAAAAAAATGGCACAAGTCCTTGGGTCCCTGCACTTAAATGGGAGACCTATACAGAGCTCTGGACTCTTGGCTTCAACCTGTTTCAACCCTGGTTGTTGAGGCCAGGATTGGAAGAAGTAAATCAAGTGGATGGAAAATCTGTTTCTTGCTCTCACTCTGCTGACTTTTAAATCCATCTTTTAGGGCCTGGCAGCATGGCCTAGTGGCTAAAGTCCTCACCTTGAACGCATCGGGATCCCATATGGGCGCCGGTTCTAATCCCGGCAGTTCCCACTTCCCATCCAGCTCCCTATTTGTGGCCTGGGAAGGCAGTGGAGGATGGCCCAAAGCCTTGGGACTCTGCACCCATGTGGGGGAGATGTGGAAGAAGTTCCTGGCTCCTGGCTCTGGATCGGCATAGCACCGGCCGTTGCGCTCACTTGGGGAGTGAATCATCGGACGGAAGATCTTCCTCTCTATCTCTCCTCCTCTCTGTATATCTTTGTAAATATATAAATATAAACCTTTTAAAAAATAAATCAATCTTCTAAAAAGCAAGGCATACATATGGGCCTGGGTGGGGAAGAGGGGACAGGGTCCCTACCTCTCACTCCTGATCACCAAGAGAGCCACTCGGAGAAGCAAACTCGTCATGCTCCCCGAGTCCCCCACAATCCTCTCTTGTCAGCTGAAGCTGTGGAACTTGGAAGTAAGGACAGTCTTTCCTGGGGTCTCCCTGTGGAGCCTCAAATGCCAGTGGACAGAGTGCTGCACTTTCCAGACCAGAGCTCAGGCTGAGCATCCTGGGACAGAACCTGATCTGCCTTGCCTGGGGTGATTTTTCTGTGCTCTGTTTATTTTTCTAAGCAGGGCCTCCCACTGTCTTTGGAATGAGGCAAGTTCAGAAGGTACAGCACAGAATGCAATTTGAAAAGCCATACTCATGAATTCTTACTGACAAAGCCAAGGATAGGCTCTGTGTGAAGGAAGGGACCGTCTTCCCAGAAGGTCTGGAAACTGTGATGGCCTGTAGCAGGAGGTGGAGCCATTGCAACATGCTGGACACAGGTCGCCTTCAGCACACGCAGGTGGAAAAAGTCATCCAAACCTCTCCCTGTCTGTCCACCATTCACTTCTTTAACAAAGCTGTCTGGGGACAGACACCTGGTTTAACTGGGATCCTTCCATAAACCACCTGGACTAACCACTCCTCTCTAGGTTGCTATGTGTGAACTGCCTTACAGGGCTTTGCTGCTGCCCAAGGTAGGCACCATGTTTAACTAGTATTATCTCTAGTTGACACATGAGTGGCCTGGGGCTCTGCCAGGTTAAGGCAATTGCCTAAGATCACACCGACTGTGAACAGGAGAGCTTGGATGTGAGGCAGCGGAGGGTACAGAGTGTTGTGAGGACCAGAGGTGTGCACTCAGAGGACCACATGCTCTTGCCCTTTCTGTGCGATTCTGGAACATTTCAGTTCCTGCCCCCGACAGGTGCACACCCACACTTTGTCTTTCCGTCTTTCTTTTTGTTTCCTCTGGCACAGGCTGCACCTGAGCTGAGCCTTCCTGCTGAATGAATGCATCTTCTACTCCAGTGACACCTGCATGTGCTCTTACTGGTCGTGCCGCACACTTTCTGAAGCATGGCCACAAGCTCTCCTTTACTCACAGGAAGAGAAACCCACCATCCTAACCCTTCCCTCCTCTGAAATGCAGATTCAAAGGAGCTGGGAGAGAACCTACTGCCTTGCACCTGCTCATCTGATGGGTAGCAGAGGATAATGTGGCTCTTGTTTCAAAACTTGCTTCAAAAACCCTGAATGCTAAATTCCTAAACTTCTGTTAATGCCTGGTCCACTGTAATGCCATTACATCATCATCTCTCTCATAGCTTAAACTCCAATGACGGTAAATAGGTGACATGGATGTCCCAGGGACGATGTTTATCCCACAAAGGAGTCAGATGGCATGCTGATGAGTGACATGCTAATCACAATGGTCTACAGTGAATTGTAAAGTTTATTGATCCAATTTCTCTAATTAATAGCTTTGTAAAAGACTTTATAACATTCTTAGCAACTGAAATTTACAAAATAGAATTCCTTTAAAAATAATCTCCAATTTTGATTTCACTAAGTTATCTGACATTTTTCTATAATTAATTCCAAGTTAGTGACATTTTCCTTGCTTGCATTTCTGGAAAACTATCTGTAGGCTCTATTTGTAAATGTTTCTCAGCTAATATATATTGTTGTTAGCTTCACAAGGGTCTTTCACAAACCATGAGGAGGGTCCTTGGTGGTTGCCCTACCACGACATGCAAGAACGTCCTCAGGGCCCAGCATGGCGGCCTAGCAGCTAAAGTCCTTGCTTTGCATGTGCCAGGATCCCATATGGGCGCTGGGATCTCATATGTGTATTCCCAGGTCACAGCTCCCTGCTGCTGGCCTGGGAAAGCAGTTGAGGATGGCTCAAAGCCTTGGGAACCTGCACCCACGTGGGAGACCAGGAAGAAGCTCCTGGCTCCTGGCTTCGGATTGGCTCAGCTCTGGCCATTGTAGTCACTTGGGGAATTAATCATTGGACAAAAGATCTTCCTCTCTGTTTCTCCTCCTCTCTGAAACTCTGACTTTGTAATAAAAATAAATAAATATTAAAAAATGTTCACCTAAACTGTTGACATATGTCTTGTTAGAGTTATAGAGTTAGACTACCCGAAAAACAGCCAGGTTCAGCAAAATCATGCTTCAACACTATAAACTGCTAAATACTAAAATTAAAATAGACATGAGACAGCTGAATAGCAATCAGTAGCCATTTTAAGGTGTATAGAACCCGGTTACATATAAACTAATAACTGAAATGTCAATGTAGAAGTCACAGGATGTGGTTCAGAACTTGCATTCTTTTTTTTTCTCTCTTTTAACACATTTTTTACTCAATACCAAGTCAACTAATTCCATAACGTTACAAATTGCTACTGATGTAATGTCGGGCTTTTACTTGATTGGGATAATACTGTGCCAGCTCTACCTTCAGACAAGAGATGGTCTCCCCAAGAATCCATTGAACTTATCTGGACAACAAGATGCTGGACTTTATGCTTGGTTTTTGCTTGTAATGAAAGAATCTCAACTGAATTTGAAATGTGGTAATGCAACAAGGTGGAGGAATCCACCATGGGGGGTGGGGTTTGGGAGGTGGGGGGAATTCCAGTGCCTATAAAACTGTGTCACATAATGCAATGTAATCAATAAAAAAAATAATCAAAAAATAAAAAATAAAAAAAGACTACACTAACAAAATCAGATTATTAAAAAAAGAACCCTGACAACCACTTTTCAGTGCTTCTTGGCCTTTTGCTCAGATCAAATGCAGCACAACCACTTTTCCCACCTTCATTCCCACTCATGCCACATTGCTCAGAAGTTGTCAAGACACTATGGACTTTCATACCTCCACTCCTTTGCTCAAACATTTCCTCCACTCAGAATGTCCTTCTTGCCTCTTTTCTACATGAAAACTTCCCTATAAGGTCAAGGTCAAGTTCAAGTATCTCCCCCCCCCCCCCCCCCGTAAAGCCTTCTTCATTCCATTTCCCATTCAGGCAGCATGAAATTACTTATTTACCTACCTACTGTTCTTTCACAGTCCATAAGACCTGACCATGGTTTATTTCTTGACATACTTAACCTCCCTATTGGGGAACTAGGTTGACAACAGCTCCACAGAAAACAGGAACAACCAGGGTGGACATTTGGACTGTTGGTTAAGGTGCTTGGAGGGCCTGAGTTAGAGCCCTGGCTCTGTGCCCACTCCCAGCTTCCTTCTAACGTGTACCCTGGGAGGCAGCAGGAATGGTTCAAGCAGGTACGTCTCTATCACACATGTGGAAACCCTGCATTGGAATCTGAACTCATGGCTTCATCCAGGCCCAGGCCTAGCATTCACGGACATTTGTGGGGAATAACCTTGTTTTCTGTCTCTCAAACAAATTCAATAAAAAATAATTAAAAATAAAATCTACTTAAAGAGAAGGAAAATACAGACATCCGAGATACAGCTCTTTTTGCAATGTGTACACAATTCCATGACACAGCCATAATCCCTTGATAGACAGTTGATTTTGAAGCAGTTTAGTGGCGCTGTGGGGATCTTCCTGTCATTGGGGGGGGGGAAGGTTGAGGAAGGACAGCTGACCCCTTGCTGGAAGAAACTACTGCCGCTACTCCTCTGACTGGAGCAGAGAGTGGTTCAGGCCCAGGCAGGGAGCAGGATGGAGAAACATCACGGAGAGCAGCAGGTGCAGAAGAAATTAACACGGGATGGAACACTGAAAAGAGCTGGGGGCAGCTCCCTGCTGGTGGCAGGGAGAACAGAGGAGAGTGGCCTGGATGTTTGAGCCCCTGGTTCCTGGCTTGGGAATGGCCCACCTCTAGCTGTTGTTCCATTTGGAGAGTGCATCAGCAGACGGAGGATCTCTCTCTCTCTCTCCTTTCCTCTCTATATTTCTGCCTTTCAAATGAATAAGACATCTTTTTTAAAAAATTTACTTAATTTTTATTGGAAAGTCAGATACACAGAGAGGAATAGAGACAGAGAGGAAGATCTTCCATCTGAAGATTCACTCCCCAAGGGGCCACAATGGCCAGAACTGAGCTGATTTGAAACCAGGAGCCAGGAGCTTCTTCCTGGTCTCCCACGTGGGTGCAGGTTCCCAAGGCTTTGGGCCGTCCTCAGCTGCTTTCCCAGGCCAGCAGCAGGGAGCTGGATGGGAAGCAGTGGGCTGTTGGGATATGAACCTGCACTCATACGTGATCCTGGAGTGTGCAAGGCAAGGACTTTAGCCGCTAGGCTACAGTGCTGGGCCCTAAGACCAATCTTTAAAAATAAGAAGGTAGCTCTGGGCGTGGGGAGGTCTTACAGGCTGGAATGTGCATTTCACATCTGAGAGAGGAAGAACATGTCACTGACACCAAGAGGTGAACCAGAGAACTGAAGGTCTATTTCCTTTTAAATCTATACCTCCCCCCCCCCCGCATGCTGGCACAGTGGCCTTGTCCAAAGGCTGATATATATGCAGTAGGTTGAAAGTATTATTGCACATATATCCCATGATGCATGGTCTGGGCTATGCTGTTTGCAATTAGCATGCATTAGAATCACCTCAGCTGTACCTGCTGAGGTGGAAGGGGGGTGCTAGAGTATGAAGTGGTTTGAAAATGAACCCTGCTCTAAACTTTTTTAAAGTAGGCTTATTTTCTGCACATAAGCAATTTTGGAACTATTTTAAAGTGCATCATATACTAAGGATTGAGCAAGTGAATAAATGTGTCTTTCACATACACACACAAAGAAGCAAGTTTTGGGGTGTCAGGGTTCTCACTGTCAATGAAAGAAAGTTAGAAAAAGCAAGAAAGAATCTTGGGGCTGATGTTATGGTACAGCAGATTAAGTAGTGCTTTGCTACACTGGTTTGCCATACGTACGTGTACACACACACCAGCACACACACACTGAAGGACACCCTGTCATCATGCATCTTACTGGGTGAGAAATTGTAAAACTCAACTGAATCACTAGGGAAATGTCAGATGTACATAAAACAAGAGCAAATATGGGTCCAGCACAACAGCTTAATGGCTAAATCGTCACCTTGCAAGCACAAGGATCCTATGTGGGCGCTGGTTCTTGTCCTGGCTGTTCCGCTTCCTATCCAACTCCCTGCTTGTGGCCTGGGAAAGCAGTAGAAGATGGCCCAAAGCCTTGGGACCCTGCACCTGTGTAGAAGACTGCACCTGTGTGGAAGACCTGGAAGAAGCTCCTGGCTCCTGCCTTCAGATCAGTTCAGCTCTGGCCATTGCGGCCACTTGGGGAGTGAACCAACAGATGGAAGATTTTCCTCTCTGTCTCTCATTCTCTCCATAAATCCTCTTTTCCAATAAAAATAAATAAATCTTTAAAAGATAAATAAGATGGAATACATTCTTGAATCATGTGTAAGTCATAAGACAAAGATGCCCCATTAAGTAGAGGCTAGAAGAGAACGATGGCAGAAAGACCATCACCGGATCAACTGAACCTTGGGCAATCAACCAGTGTAAAGGGAAAACAGATATTGTTTACAACTATTTGATTTATGCAACAGTTTATATATTTCAAATAATTTCAGAATACAACATTTGAAATCATGTTTTAAATATTACTTAATGGTGCTAAGATGTGTTCAATCATAACCTCTGTAAACTAAACTCTGTGAAAGAAAAGAATTTAAAATGAATTTTATATAAGTAGTTGCACAGACAATCGTGAGGAAACATTAGATAAATGCAGATAGAGGAACTCTTGCGAGGGAACTGGGGGTGGTGTTGTGATGTGCAGTTAAGCTGCCATCTGGATGCTGGCATTCCATATCAGTGGGCTGCTCACTTCCAAATCAGCTCCCTGTTAATGAGCTGAGAAAGCAGTGGACGGTGTACTGGGTCCCTGACACTCATGTGGGGGTCCTGGATGGAGCAGTCGCTTGAGCCTTCACCTGTTGCCTCCTGGAGTATGCATAAGCAGGAAGCTGGAATTGGGAGTGGAGCCACACCTCAGAACCCAGGTGCTCTGGCACAGGATGTGGGAGTCCCAAGAAACACTTCACCCTGCCCTGAACAATATCCACAGCCTGTTTTCTTTGATGAAACAAATGCACTAAGGGGACCATTGTTGAAGCACTTGGCGTATTTTTTTTTCCAGTCCACCCAGAAGGGGGTTCACCTGTGCCTTTTCTTCAATTCCATTATTCAGATCATGACACAGGGACACTTTCCGCTGAGCATGTAAACACATTTCTAGGAATGGAATTGGCAGCCAAAACTAACAAAGGAACTCATGGTTTTCCCCTCAAAGTCACCCTCGTGAGAAGCAAAATGCCCTTGGTTCTTTTTTTTAAAAGCGGGTCGGTCGGTCTCTCTCTGTCTCTGTCTCTCTCTCTCTGTCTCTCTCTGTCTCTCTCTCTCGGCCTCCCACCCTTGAAAAGTCATGGATCCAATGAGTACCTGAGCAACCAGTAATGGGTTGCTGCTAAGGGGAAGGAGCTTGCTAGGTAACTCAGAAGTTTGTTGGGAGGAAAACTTGGTTTTCTCTGTGAAGCTTTTTAAGGAACCTTTCTTCTAACTTTAAAAGAAAATGCTATTCACATACCATGTATTAAAATAAATATATATTAACTGAAAACAATTATTCTTTAAAATCTGGGGGTTAATGGTGAAAACCAGTAGATTAGAGAAAAGTAATGTTTTCTCTCTTTATAAGGTACCTGACTTTCCAATGCTCAGTGCTTAGTTCCCATTGCAAACTGATTTGCAAGGGACTCCAGCCAAGACTTGTCAGCGCTGCTCTGCTCTGCCAGCAGGTCTGTGCTTCCATCTTTTCCTGCTGTCATTTAAAACAAAAACTAAAACCTCCTGATCTACCGTTGCTGAGAGTTATTTCTGCTCTCCTATTGTGAGTCTGGGTAAGCCTTTCATCTGGCTGTTCAGGGCTCAGCTGGCTGGGGAGTGACCCCTGCTGCCCACCGCTCCTCGGTAATGGAAACTGAACTGCAGAGACAACTTCACCAGCATCACACATCATCCCTTGCTCAGGAAGTTGCATTTTGGGATGAGGCATAGATAGTCCTCCTGATTCGGCACCCTGAGAAGCTGTCCAGAGGCCCCAAAGTACACTCCTCTTATGGAAAGGTTTGAGAGGGTGGGCTACTCTGAAACATTCCATCTATGCTTGTCCACTCTGTGGTTGCAGGTGTATATATATGCATATATATACATATAAATGGCCAGCTTCCCAGGAAGGGCCATCAGCTCTTGGTTCATCTCCATTTCCCATCATGTCTGCTCCATTTTACTGTGGAAACAGCTCTCAAAATTTACCCACCCATTTCCTCCATCCTTGCTAACAGAGATAACTGGATTCTTACAATTCATCATCATCCCGCCCCCCCATCATCACAAACACACACCTCAACTACCAGGTAGTCCCCTGCTACTTCTGCTCCCATCACCCCACCATCATGCCAGCATACTGTCAAAACAGAAACCTGACCATTTTTGCCTCTTGGAAGATCACAACTTCCTTAAGGCTCTTCCTGGACTTGGCTTCAGGTGGGCCCAATTCTGGTCACCGTGGCACTTGGGGGAGTGGATCAGTGGAAGGAAGATCTCTCTCTCCTTTTCTCTCTCTTCCCTCTGTAACTCTGCCTTTCAAATAAATAAATCAAATTTTAAGAAATAATTTTTTTGATTTTTTTTCCCAAACTTTGCCTTTCCAGAATACACACAAATACACACAACCTCAAAAATCCCGTTAATAGCTCTACGGATCTCTGCCCTGGGACAAGGGTGCTGAACACTCTGTCCCGAGGCCTAAGCACAGAGTCTGCTGTGTAGCAGATGCTCAAATGAATGAAAAAAACTAACTCCTCTTTCTATATCAATGCAATTTCTTCTTTCACATCCCACACCCTCTAGACGGTTGCCTGACATTTTGTTATAGGATTAAAACTTGCCCAACAGTTAATGCAAAAGCTCCTGGGGTTGTTCCAAATGGGGGTTGGAAAATGAGACAAAGACAATCTCTTCCTCCCCAAAGTTAAAATTTTTTTTAAAAAATTACTGCTTACAAAGCAATATGTATCATACACAAGACTTGAAGCACAGTGACAACAACAGAAATGCGTAGGAACCTGCTGCCCAAGAAGAGAGCTGGAGAACTAGCTCTCTTGCGACCCCCTCTTGATTGCAGGGCTTCCCCCACCACAGGCAGCAGCTCGCCTGACCTGGGCATCTTGTTCTTGCTTCCTAAAAAGGAGTATTTGCCCACATTTATGCATCTTGAAACAATCAGCCGTTCAGCATTGCTTGCTTTGAGCTTTGAAAAAACAGCATTGGTCTGATGTGGCTTTCTTTGTTTTCCTTTTCCCTTTCTCTCTCTTTCTCTTTCTTTTTTAAAGTTCCCTATTTCCCCCTAGACTTTCCTATGTTGCGTATAGTGTGGTTTTATCTTTTCCTCACAGTATACTATCACACTGCACGAACATATCAAGAGCTACGTATTGTACATTTAGGGTTGTTTTCAGTCTTCTTTCTCTCTCTCAGAATAATGCTTTTATTCTTAGTCTTCTTCACACATACCCAGGAGCATATGTGAGCTTATCTGAAATGTAAGTAGACACCAAAGATGAGACCTGCTAGATGTGTGTAGGTGCAGGGTTACAAGATGAAGGCAAATTCTTTCTTGTAGCAAATATGTTAATTTATATTGCTGCCAGCAGTGTTTAAAGTTCCTGAGGGTCTCCCTGTCTTTGCCAACAACAGTACAACTGGGATTTCAGACAGGCCATGGCAGAAGGCAGTACCCCTGACTGGACAGGAGACTTCCACCTGACTTCTTGATGGGAGGGCCTGGCTTGACACTGCACAGGAGACTGACCCCCTCAGTCTTTTCTTTTTTTGTAGCACAATTCAAGTTTATTCCATTTGTTCTTGCAACACAAAACTTTAACACCGATTTAGCATTTAGATGGATACTAAATGAGAGACCCAATTGTGTCCAAAGTATAATATTTTGAAAAAAACTTAACTCAAATATATCAAAATGCACAAAGCACTAGTCTTCTTTAGAAAGATATGATTGCTTCTTCATTTACAAATCATAATCCCCCCTCAGTCTTAATATCGGGGACAAGGCACTGCCCAGGAAGAGGACCACAGGGCTACCTCTGGGTGTGGCAGTGGATGCACAGTCCTCTCAGGGGGCACCAGGCATGCAAGGGGGGACCTGGACAACAGCTTGAAGGAGACTCAAACCCAGAAAGGCTCACTTCCCTGACAAGGACTGAGAGCTACTGACTGCAGAGCCCTTCTCCAGGGCACTTGATTCTTAATCCAGAGGCTTTCTTTTCTTGATAATTTAAGATGACAACGACTCAGTAAGTATTCAAATAACCGACCTATTTTTAGAAGGCCGTTGTTGTATCAAAGTGATTACTTTGCTTAGTTCCTTTGCTGTGAAGTGATCAGGGATACTATTACTCGGGGGGTAAGTAGGTGGGGGGAAGACCACCTCCACAGTTGTGGTTTCCTCATATCATTTTAACTGGGCCAGAAAGACACAAGCCTCTCCGGGAAAGCAATCCACACTGAGCACACTGCTCATTCTTTATCCTCGGGTCATTCCTCTACTTACCACCCCCACGGCAAGCGGAAACACAAACTCTGGATTCTGCATGGGTAATTCATCTGAATTTGGAGATCATGGCAAAGTGGCCTCAATGGCTTGTTAGTTGATCATGAAACCTAGCTTTCCAACACTGACAAGAGTCCACTGGGAGCAGGGGTGCTTACTGGGGTGTCAGAGTGTACACAGCAAGCACACACATGCCAGTTCCATGCAGAGGTCTCTGTCTGCACCCAGTGAGACAGAGAGCTGCTTCCTGGCAGGGACAGGTGGGTCAAAGCTGGCTCCTAACGCCTGTTGGGGGAGAGGCTCAAACTGGAGCCTCCCGCCCCTGCCTGCCTGCCTGCCTTTCGGCTCTGCACCGCAGTCCTCATTTACCATAAAAAGAAAATACCTTTTGGTTCAACAACATCCGCAGGCTGATGATAAAAGTGTCCTCTTTCAATTATCAGAGTAAAACTCATTTTCGGGGGGTAGGGGGACTCGCAGGGAAGGAACTCGGAGTAATTTTTCCTAGAAATGCTGATCACAGGGTGTTGAAATGCTTCTGGTTCAAGTTTTCCTCCTGGCAGTCATTTTAATCAGCACTTCCCCTATTTAATGAGCGTGTAGCACCATTACATAATCACCCAGCTCACTGGATTAATGATGAAAAAAGGAACTGATTTTTCCAGTTGCATCATTTGAAGTAAATGTTAACTTTCTTTCTGAGTCCTTAGTTAACCGCATTAGTGTGACAAATATGTCTCTGTCTAGCATAAGTAATTAGAATTTAATCACTTTAACTGCATCTTAATTACCCCAAATGAATTGAAAGGACATTTAATAGCAAAGATTAAATTGCCTTAATGAACGATTTTTGTACTCCATCAATACTTCGGATCGGTTTAGCCACTCCTCACAGGCATTCTAATCGCGGAGCCTGCAGTGAGCAAGGAGGTCACTAGGTGGCGTGCGTCGTTCGTTTGTTTATTTAATTCTCCCCATTGATTTGTTTCAGAAGACGACAGCAAAGAAAGCAAAGAGCATATAGTTTATTGTGTTCCTCTGATAACCTCTCTTTGTGACTGTGAGGTCATTGCCAGATGCAAAAACGAAAGCAGTGCTTTCAGAAGCTGCAGTTCTTGACTTGCATTCTATGCACTGGCATATGCAAGGGAAGGCGAAAAATACATGGGTAGCTGGAAACAGGCAGGGTTTGAGGAAATCCTAAGTTGCCTTCTGGACAAGTGCCAACATATTTATATATACAAGCAGAGTTGTATCTAATCTATTATTTGTGTGTATGTGTGCAGAGTCCTCAAATATGTGTAACAGGCAAGCTTTGGCATGACTAGGCAGGCACTGATGTGGAGCCAAGAAATGTAAATGCTTCCCACACTCCGCCCAGAACACCAATGCCTGGAAGCCTGGGAGGATCTGGGCCCCTGGGCCTTTCTCCAGGCTCGGTCCCCCTGGACCAGCCCTGCCCACATCTAATGAGATGTATCTTGTGCATCAATAATTGTTTAAGTGAACAAATGGATGGGGAGACGGATTGCACATCCAGCCCTGTGATATTCCCCCTGACTGCTTCCTCAAAGGAGGGCAATAAAATCTCTTACAAGTCTCAGTACAGAACAAATGTTTTTGTAAGTAACTGTTGGAGAGCCCCCCAGGCAAGATGCACATTGTTTAATTTCAAGAACTTTATTATGCAGAGATGTTCTAAGTTGGGTGTTTATGGCATTTCCACCTCCTGGGTCCACTGACCTGGTGGGCCCACACTGGCAGCAGAAGCCTGGGTTGAAGGGACCGAGGGTGCATGCAGGACTAGGAATCGGGAGAGCAGAGTTCAAGTCGTCAGTGTGGGGCAGCTGCAGTGCTCAGGCAAACTAACTTCACTGAGGGACACATCCAAGAAGGGGATGGCAACTTCCACACAGACCAGTCATGCCACACTAGGCTGAAACATGCCCTGGGAATCCTTCAGAGTCCCTGTGTCCAAGTCACCCTGCGCTAATTCCATCAGAGTATGAGGCGCTGCCTGCAGCTGTCAGGGTTTCTCTTTGTCTTGAGTGTGTCTAAGCCAAAGGGCTCCACTGTGCAGGAGATCTGGGAGCCACTCGCTGCTGAGTATCGAATGAGATCATCAATGTCCTACCCACAATACTCAGCAAACAGAACATGCACAACAAACGGCCAGCTCTGTGCTGACCAACTGCTGTAGCAAGTCTGATCGGATGTACTTCAGGGTCTGGCTTTATTCAGCAATTGTCTTAATCTCCCTCGGTGAAAGGAGAACGAAGTTTCTAGAATTCTTCCAGTTTTATAATAATGTCTCATCTTTTGGGAGGGAACACATGCAGATGACCCAATAGCAAGACCTTGTGATAAACTGCTTATATCTCTTCATCAAAATCCCCAGGCTGTATTGTGGTTGGTCTTATCACCTAACTCAATCCTTATTAATTTCAGGAAAAATTAACCTTTATTAGTATTAGCATACTGGTATTGAAATTTAAAAAGCCTGTAAAATCTTATTGGTAAAAGGATTTCTGAACGTTCCCTGAATTCAACTCCGTGAAAAATAGGATTGTTCATTTCTTTTCAGTGGACTCTGCTACGCTGATGCTTCTCATATTGAACTAAGGTGGCCTTTTCCTCCCTAAAAGGCTTATTCATTGTATTTAAATAGAGCCATAATGAAAATAATGTCAAATAAATATGTGCTAAGCAATTTTCTCCAACACTGTAAGAATGTATTGGTGGGCAACCACAACTTCAGTAGATTCTCCTCTACTCGTTCCCTAGGTTAGGGGCACCCCATTTTGCCAAGAGTGGGGAACTCTGTTGTTGTGATGGGGTCATTTCACATTCCGCCCATCAAGACTCTTTGGTTGTGTTAAAATGCCCAGTCTACACATTTCCCCACAGACAGGCCACACAACCTCGGTACCATCAGCTGAAGGTCACCGCTTTGAACCACAGGGAATTAGGGCACAGGAAGTCCCATTTAATTTTAAATTGCTTACCTGTATTAGGTTTGGACATTTTCTTTCCTAAAAGAAAACCAGGAACACATTTTACCAATATGCCCTGGAAGAACGATTTCCTCTGAGAACTTTGGGTAGCAGCACCTGTTTGATTAACTGAATTTGCCATGAATGTGGAAATGATGACATCAAAACAACTCGCGGCACAACCTCCTTAAAGACCTCGTAGATTAGAGATGACTATAGATTTTCCCCAGCACGGATCAAAGGGACTGAATTGAACGTTTTAGCTTAATGATCCAGCCCCTGTCACACCCACAGGGAGGCATGTGCGCATGTGCACCCGGACGCATACAACAAAGCTGTGGGGACCGGACCTGGAGATCAGCCACTTGATCGGCGCGGAGAGGTTTGATCTTGGCTACGTTTTGTCTGAAACTTGAGAACGCTAGCGGTAAATTTCCCTTTTCTTGCTGCAACGTGGCAAAGGCATGCAAGACCTGGTCACAAAGAACTGCACAGGAGACTCAGCCGCGGTGCCCTGTCCATGGTCCTGACGCCGCACCCGGGACCTCGGCAGCCTGCCCTCACCTTTTCACCCACCCACACGAGAAAAAACAAACAACAAAAACCAAATTTTCAAACTTAGGACCTCGAGGGCTGCCTCTTGTCTCAAATCAGGTAGTTGGAAGTGAATAGAACAAAAGAATCACTAATCCGCCCGGGATCTTATCCTTCTGCCCCAACCTCCAAATCCAGACCCCCAGGGTCACCTTCTCTACGCTGCCCCTGCATTTTTCCTACAAAAGCCAGCAAAAGCACAACTCAGATGGACAGTCTAGACACGTATCTTCCTTGGGGAGGTTACAGCTGGGGTATACTTTGGGGGAGGGAGGACGTAATGCGGTCTCCACAAGTAGAAGAAACATCCAAGCATCGGTAAGACCTTGCTGGAGCTTCTAGATCGCCTCTTCCTTCCCCCAAACGCTCCTTCTATCAAAATTGCTGTCGTTTTGAAAACGACTAGGCCAGTGGTGTTCCAACAACAAAGACGCTGTCGGGATTCAGCTCCACCGGCTGCGGGTCTGAACAACGGGCGCTCGCTAGGCGCGGGGCCTCGCGGCCTGCAGAGGGCGCACGCAGCTTCCACCGCGTAGCCTGTCCGTCATCCCGGGCAGGTGAGCCCAGGCCGGGCGCAGGAGCCTAGGTCCCTTTGGCAGAGGGCTCAAGGTCACAAGAGAAAGACAGACGTGCCCTGGGCTTTGGAGAGCACAAAAGACGCTCCTTTGCTGCTGCCACACAACTGTGCTACTGTCAACACAGCTTCCTATCCAAGCGGTCAGTTGCAAGACTGCAGGGCTGAGCTCTGTCTCCAAAACACCGTGCCCGAGCCAGGGGGTTGTCTAGGGCTCCTGGGAGCGCTCTCCAAACGCTGCTAAAGCTCTCCAGGCTTAAACTGACCAGATACTCCTGGATAGGCGACGGAGTTTGTCTCTGGCGTGGCGTGGCGTCCTAGCTGCGCTGACACCAAGGTCTCCAAACAAAAGCCATCAGGCTTTCTTCGGGCAGTTACTGGGAACCCTACACACACACACACACACACACACACACACACACACACACACACACACACACATCAGCCTCACAAGCAGGTTCCCCACGCAAGCCCCAGCCCTCGCACATTTATTTTTGAATTTAATTTCTTCCTAGACTCACTGGGTTTGCACTCCCTAGTGGGGATTGCGCAGAGAACTACTATTGTCCCGCACTATCTGAAGAACAGACACGGCTGTGAGAAAGACGTTTGCTTTCTGGCCACTGTCTCCAAGAGTCATACACCTTTTTGGCTTTGAAAAGGGCTTGTGTGTGTGGGTGTGTGGGAACCACCGCAGGCTACCCTAGCGCACTGCCACCATTTGGTCCTGGCGGGCTCTGGGATCAGATCAACTCTGCCAGTCTATGGGCGAGGAGACCATCTCAGGATTTGGGAAGAGGCGCTCCCCTCAGGCAGCCCCCTAGCCTCTGGCTTGGAGGTGGACGTGGTCCGGCGCGCCCTGCCTGCCCTTTGTTTGAGCCGCAGCCGGCTGGGAGCAGCTGCGCAACTCAGAATTCGTGTCTCCGAGATGAGACGCTGAGCGAGCGCATGGCGCCCTCTCCTCCCACTCTGAGGCCCTGGAATCCCTGCCTCCTCTCCCAACCCAGGGGTCTTCGACGAGTGGGAAAGTGCTGTTCCAGGTTCAGCCCGGCATTACACTCCCGCAGGGTACAGTTGAAATGTCACCCGCTGGGATAAATATTAACACAAAGCAAATGGACTTGCTCAGGGGCAGTTATCAATCAGCAAGGCCGCAAGGCCATTCAAGGCAAACACGGTCCAGCTTGGGTCGGGCCAGACTTTCTCAGGGCTGCCTTTCCTCCCTCTGCCCTGGGGCTCAAGCCTTCCTGCAGGTCGTTCTGCGGGCAAATACCAACCAGACAAGAATGGGGGGTTCAGACCTGGAAACTAGATGCTCCGTTGACCACTCCCACCCCCAGCACACGCCACACCAATGCAATTCGGAGGTTTCCTGACTTCCAAGTTGGACACAGTTGGAGTGGCCTTCCACCCACCACTGTCAGAACCTAGGGCTGGGCTGCCACCTCTGGGACCCGCAGTTGCTGTGCCTGCTGCTGGGTGTACACTGTAGGTTCTTCTGCACTGCCAGTTCCCACCATGGAGCCAAAGCCTTCTGGAATATTTAATTGGAAACTAATCTCTATGAGTCTTGATAGGTGCCTGCATCAGAGGTGGAGCACCCAGATGCCTAGCCCAGCATCACCCAGCCCCTTCCCCCACCCCAACTAGGATGGAAGGCACACCAAGCCGAGTCACAGGGTTGTGCATCGCTGTAATAGGGGGAGCAGCCAGGATTACATGGAGGGAACATATGTTTTTTTTTTTTTAAAGGTAGTTAATTTGGTGAGAATCTCCTTTCACCCATCTTCCAATGGCCTGCATTTTCCTGACAGGGAAGCAGCTCCCCAATGCCCTGCTTCGTGCAGAGGGTTTTGGCAGGCTGTGTGGTGGTAAGGAGGGATGGGGAAGACAGGGAGACTGGAGAAGCCATGCTGGTGGAATCTGTGGGAGCACTGGCCTCTATGGAAATCGGTATGAGAAGGGGTGATGGTGGTCTTTGGATGCAGCACTGAGCAATGTTGCAAAGGGTGCCTAACCTGTGGGAGCTGGGGGAAGAGAAAGTGGGCTGGCAGTGATGTTCAAGGTACCCCACAATGCATGCTGAGCGCCCCCCACCCAACTCAGGGACTGCTGCGGGTCATTTGCAGAGCTCAAAAAAACAACTTCACTTTTTTAAAAAAAAATACAATGTTAACAAGAGGGCTTTGTTCATTTGTTTGTTTTTTTGTGACTTAAAAAGAAGGTAGTTTTGTAACTCCAGAAGTCCATAAGAACATCCTGTCCAAAAGGAGGTCCTTATGGACACAGGGTACACTAAGTCCTTGCCCTCAGAGAAATTAGCAAAACACAAAACAGAAAGAGAAGGGTCCCAGTCCCAGTCAGCCAGTGATTAGGGGCCAAGCACTAGTTCTGCTGGAGTCGGATTCCCACCTTTCCAGGCAGAGGCAGTATGGCTCACCATCATGTGCTCCTTGGCTGCCAGGCGCTATGGAAGGGGCCCCTTTGATGACCTCTTGGGTCTTCTGAGCATCTGCCCAGCACCCAGCTCTCAATCAGCATGTGGGCTCTCCCTCCCCCTCCAGCGTGGGCTGCTGGAGCTCGGGTCTCCTAACTGGGAGGCCAGAGGGCACAAGGCCCAGTTCCAGAACCTGCAGCTGTCTTTCTGGGACAGAACGGAAGGCAGAGGGGTCAGGAGGGTCAGCGAGGGTCTCTGCTGGGTGGACAGTGCGGAGTGGACTCTCCTTAGTGGGTCACCTTCACCATCCCCACCTCCTTCCCACACTCCTTGGCGACCTTGGTGATGGCTTGGGTAGAAAGAGCAGAAGGAGCAGCCTCTATGTTCCACTTTCTTCAGAAACAGCACGCCTCCTCTCAGCAGCCTGGGGCATCTGGGTCAGTCCTGGGGGCCCTTGGCCTCTGCGCATCCCTCCACCACCTGCCGCCAGGCGCAGGCGCAGCATTACCACCTTCCTTGTGGCAAATGAGCCCGGGGACTGGGTTTGGGAAGCCTGGCAGGGCACAGGCTCACACAGCCTAGCTCACGCAGCCTACCTCTCGCTCAGAACCAGGGTCGTGTGGAGTGTCCAGGCCCTTGGGGTCGCCCAGGGCTCCAATCATAGGCTCCCTGGCACGAGTCCCCCGACCCCCTTCTTATTGGCAGGCTCGAGGTGGGGGAGGGGGCTGGGGCCTGGTGCTTTGATTTTAGACTGTGAAACGGCTCAGTGCCCCGGGCTCAAAGTGGATTGACTGCTTCTCGTTCTCCAGGGACGAATTAATGGAGAACGATCAGTTAATTAACAAACCCTCATTCTGGCTTTTACCTTTCTTTTTGCAAAGGCTCAGGCCTGGGCACCCAGTGGCAACGAGGGTGGGTTGGGCAGTGGACCCCTGAGTCAATCAACTTGGCAACCTCCAAGCAGGTCTTACAAAACCTACTCCGCCCTCCGTGGCGCTCGGTCCTACCTCCCATTCTGTCCTCTGTCCGCACCGGGTCTCCGAATTCACCTGAAGTCCCGGAGGCTGACTGGATGACCTCAGCTGCTCCCTGGGCCCTAGGGTTCTGCGGGGAGCCTAGAGTGGAGTCTGCGCTGCGCTACGCCCGGGACTGTCTTCCCGCTCAACTCAGCGCTCCAGGCTCGGGTTTCTGGCGCAAGCTCTCTACTGGCTGACTTGGAGGTCCAGTGCGCACTCCCACCCTCCTGCAGGGAGATTCAGTCTCTTTTCGCTCCCCCCGCCCCCGCCACCACCCAATACAAAAAAATCACCACCAGGAATAAAACGAAATACAAGTCCCAAGCGAGCCAACAGCAGCGAAGGAGGTCGGTGTGTTTGGCTGGCAGCTCTCCTACCGCTCTGCCGCCCTGGCCGGACTTCGGCACTGCTTGATTGCTTCTTTTTCGCACATTTCGCCCCACGCCCGGAGTGCGTGCTAACCTTTTACGCCGCGCCCACAACGCACCCCCCCCCCGCCGCTCTCTGGGCTCCCGTAAGCTTTGCCCCAACTTTTCGAGGGTAGTTCCCCGGGGTCTGCCAGTACCCAATGCAAAGAGCTCAGGAGCGAGCTCACTTCCGCGAGTTCAATCAAATTTTGCCGGGCAAACTCCCACACATTTCTGCCCAACATCGGATGGGTGCGAGAAAGTACTGGCCCGCAGCAGTCGTGCGCAGTTGCCTGCACGCGTCGCCTCGCTCTTTCCACACCCCGAGAGTTCCCCGAGAAGCGGCGCTTAGGCCGTGTTCCGCCAGGTGCGAGGCTTTCTCAGAACCCTCCCAGGTGTGCGACCTTTCCGGAGCCATCTCCGAACACACAAATGCGTTCCCGCAGCCCCCGAGGTCGCGCCGCTTTGGCTCTCAGACCCTGGCAGAGCCTAACGCACAGAGCCCTGGAGAAGGCAGGTCGTCGGCAGCCGCGGACTCTCAGCTTCCAGGAAAAGGGGTGGAGTAGGCAGGATGAAACACGACTTTGATTTTTTTCCCCCTCCCTCCTTCGATCCCTCTGGTTTCCTCGCCCCTCTCTCCCCGTTCGTTCGCGGGCACGCGCGCTCGCCCAGCACCTTGGCTGGCTCACCTGCTAGGCGGAGTGCAGACATGCGCTGGAACTCCGGCTCCTGCAGCCATTTCCACATCCTCCGGAAGGTCTCCCGGCCGGACTTGAGTTTGCTCCAGGGTTTGGGGTTGCGCAGCAGGTCCGAGAGGGTCCCCTGGGAGCGGCAGAGCACCCTCTGCGCGAAGATGGCCTGTGGGATGCTGTAGCGCTTGAGCTCGGTGGTGATACGCTGCGCCACCTCTTTGGTATTGATCTCTTCCATCTGCCCTGAATTATTTCCATTGCTGACCTGCGCGCCAGTCACCGAAGGGTTGGGCTCCCGGGCCGTGCCCAGGAGCTGCCCGTGGCTCTGGGCGTTCAGGTGGGCGTGGGGGTGGTGCGGAGGAAGGCCGTTGATGGGCACCATGCCGGCCGAGGTGGGTGTGAGGTGTTGCTCCCCGTGGCGACCGAGCATGGCCGGGTGGTGGGCTTCGAAACCGTTGGGGGTGAGCATCTTGTCGGCGGGCATGGCAGCGCCAGGGTGGGCGTAGTGGGGGAGCCCTTGCTGGGAGTTGTGGATGCCGCCCAGACCGGAGCCGGAGAGGGGCGAGAGGCTCTGGCCCATGCTGGCCACGTCCTTGTGGTAGGGGGTGTAGAGGTTATTCATGGAGGCCAGCCCCCGCTCGTCCCGCATGAGCGTGAAGCTACCGCTCACGTTGCCTGCTAGGCGCTGGTGGTGGTGCGGGTGGTGGTGGTGATGGTGGTGGTGGTGGTGATGGTGGGGGAACTTGTCCGACACGGTGGAGATGGGCGGCAGCGGCTGCAGAGGTGTTAAGGTGGTGTAGGTGGTGGGCATGCTCATACCTGGGGGAGTCTCGCAGGCCATGGTCATGGTGGGGTGCAGGGGGCCGGCCAGGCTGTGCTCGGGGGCCCGGTGGTGGTGGTGGTAGTCGCCGCCGCCACCGCCGCCTCCGCCGCCGTCCAGCAGGGACGCCATGCCCATGGAGCGCGGGTGAGCGGGGGGCAGGTGGCTGCCGCGGTGTGCCACGGAGCTGCGCGCGTGGGGGCTGCCGCCCAGCAGGTCGGCCGGGGCGGGCACCGGCTCATGGCTCACCCCGTGCAGCTCGCCGATCGCCTCCATGGTCAGCTGTGCGTTCATCGTGATCCGGGCGAGCGGGCGGCGGACACAACATCGATGTGGCCGGGGCAGAGGCGGCGAGGAGCGCACGGAGTCCGGTCTTCACATCGGCTGCCGGCGAATGTTGCTTCCTCCCTCCGGCTCGCTGTGCGCTCTGTTGGGTCTCTGTGCGCGCGCGTGTGTATGTGTGTGTGTGTGTGATGTGTGCGTGCGCGTGTGAGCAGCTCGCCTTTCCTCTTGCCCCCACCTTCCCTCGGCGTCCTCGGCTTTTTTTTTTTAATATTAATTTCCAAAAAAAAAAAAAAAAAGTCCGCGCGCCGTTGGGAGAGCGCGGTGTCCCTTCAGCCGGCCAGCCCGTCCGCCCTCGGTCCTCGGTCCCCTTTCTCGCCCCTCTCAGAAGAATCCCGAGGCCCCCGGCTCCCCTGACGCGGCCCGCGCGCCCGCCGCGGCTGCTGCTGCCTGCCCTCGCCGCTCGCCGGCTCGAGCCATGGCTCGCTTCCTATCGCCGACTCTGTGGCCGCGGGTCGCTCGCTGCCCGCCGCCCGCCGCCGGCCCTCGCCGCCGCGGCCCGCCCTCGCGCCCGCCGGGCACACGGCGCAGGCGCGCGCGCCCGGCCCCGCCCCCCGCCCCGCCGCGCGCCCCGGGCCGTGACGTGCCCGCACCGCCGGCGGAGGGGGGCTGCGCGCGGCGAGCGGCCGTGCCGTCGCCCCCTCGTGTCACACACACCCTGCTTGGAGAGCTGGGTGGCGGGGGGTCGGGGGGGGACTTGGGCGCGCACTCCCTCTCGCCCGGCCCTCCCAACTGTATTTCCCTGAGGGTCGGCGCTCCCCCACAGCCTCCCCCGTTCCCGGCCACAGGTACCTCACAGGCCTGCGTCAGCGTGGCGCCTGGTCCTCTGGCCCACCCTGCCTCCTGCCGGCCCTTGGGGGAGACGAGCACTCGGCGCCCAGAGTCCCCGACCCCGGGTTCGGCCTCGACGTCCCGCGCCGCCTCGGTCGGTGTCCTGCTGCGCGCCCGCCGGGCTAGTGACTCGGCGAGGCGCGTGGCGGGCGGGCGCCGCGGGGAGGGAGCGAGCGCCCCGCCGGGTTCCCGCGTGAACTTCCGGATGTCCACGGTCCTCCTGCTGGAGCACCCGGAGACCGCTGCCTGGCCAGGGCTGAGGGAGAGCGAGGGCGGACGCGGGCACTCGTCCCCGAGAGAAGACGTGTCCAGATACGAAAGTCAATTTTGGTTCCCAGTTACACTCCAATCCGGAATCGAACCCGGTGTCTAGGACCTGGCCGGGGGACGCGTGGGGAGCCCCACCCACCCCAGACTAGGACGGTGTACACCCGGCCGGCCGCCACATGCCGCGGCTTCCTTTCATTTACAAAAGAAAGGAGTTGGGGGGGGGGAGCGGAATCTGTAACAAAAGGCAGACCCGTGTCCGCTTAGGTGCTTTCATCCCTCAAGAAAGGACAGATGTGCCCATTGTCCAGCTCTTGGCAGTTACAGCCGGGTCAGCGCTGAGCCCCAGCCCCAGGCGAAGACTGCTGACAATGGGACAGCCTCTCAGAGACTGGGTATCTGGATCTAGATATGGAGCGTGGGTGTGTGTTTGTGGGTGTGTGGCCTGCATTGGGCCAAACAGACTGTACGTTGGTTGGAGACACTGGGCTGGAGCCCACCAGCTGTGCGTCCACTGCACATGCTCCCAGCCCCCACCCCCGAGGCCCTGAGAGGGAGAGGCCAGGGCTGGCGTGATGATGTTCTGGTGATTATGTCCTCAGGACAATAGTTTGGGCTCAACAGTTTACCAGCTAAGAGCATGGACAGACCCATCTCCGTGGCCAGCTTCCACCAGAGCATGGTGAGAGATAGATAGGAGGGGATGAGAGGGGCTGGCCAAGCTAATGTCCTTGAGAACGTAGCCGTGTCCTGGGAACTGGCTAATCTGGCTAGTTCCCACTCTCCCCTCACCAAGACACTCCTGTGTCCCATCCAGATGTGTGTGAAGTACCTGGAATGGGGGGGGGGGGTGTTCTTCTCCCTCTGGGTTTTGTGTCTGCTCCGCTGATGAACGTTTAAGAATTGAGGACTCCCAGAGAGGAGAAGGCCTTGAGAAAATTACACTAGCATCAAGGGATCCAGAAAACAAATTATTTAAACTTGTGTCTGTATCTCTTCATATGCAAAAAAAAAAAAAAACCCACCATAAAGCGTATTATTTTTGTTTCTGTTTTCCTCTCTTGCAACATAAGCCAAACAAAGAGCTAAGCAGCTGACAGCCTTTGAGCTAAACTGTTGTGTCCCTGGGTGTCCCCCAGCTCACCGTCCTCTTTCTCCACCGCCCCCCCATGTTAATCCTGCCGAAATGATTGATTTGCCCTTATGACAACTCTCCTCCCCAAAGACAGTTTGTTAAAAGAAAAAAGAAAGTAAATACCACCAAGTGCACAAATTGTTCATGGTTTTCCCTTTGTGTCACTAATTAGGCTCTTGATCTGCAAACCCTCCTTCTTGGAGGCTTTCTCAGGAGGCCACCTGAGGAGGGCTGGGATCAGGTGAGCTCAACGTGCTCCTTGTCCCCAAGGGACCTTGTGAAGAGTCCGTGTCAGGATGGGCTCCTAAAGGAGGAGCCAAGGGAAAGAGGTGGATGGGTTTAGTAGGTGTTAGGCTAGGTCAGTTGAATGTGTCATCTTTTTTTTTTTTTTTTTTTTTTTGTAAAACATGGATTGAAAATGCAAGAGCAAGGTTTGTTTTGGTTTGCAGATCTCGCTCATCTGGGCATAGCTTGCTTTTCATCCTGGAGTTCTGGTAATTAACAGAGTTTGCAGTAATTTCCCTATCAGAGACAACGAATTCTTGAGCTCTTCCTGAGGATGGGTGATGTGTAGAATGGATGCTTTTCTCAATTGCTTTTCTCAATACTCACCTCGTTAAGGTGAGTGCATGGGGTGGGAAAGGTAGGGCAACGGGCTGGGATCGTTATTCTGCTTCCAGGTTGCCTTAGGAGGACGGGAATTTTCTGGAAAGGGGGTAATATCCCTTTCTTTCCCTCTCCTTCTCTCCCCCAGTCCAGTGCCCAGAACAGTGCCTGGCCCCCAGGTAATTCACTATGGATGAATGAAAGAATTGAAGTGCAAGGAACAAGTGCTTGAAATTTGGTAGGTCAAGGTGTGTGTGAGCGAGGGGATGGCTAATTGTTAAATGCTTAGATTTTCAGTAGCTGCACAGAATTTAAAGAAAAAAAGATAGTGTCAATCAACAACACATAATTATAAACGTATATGTGTGCTTTTCTAAGAATTACATGCATGTATATATTTTTGTATTAAAGAGGTGGAAAATAAGGCTACCAACTGGATGCTTATTACTGATCAACTTTCAGGCAGCAAGGATTTCAGGATGTTTATTTTGTAAATATCAGGAGAGGAGTCTGAGAGGTGGGGAAGGACAGGAGCAATCCCTTTGCTGGGGAGGTAGGAGCTTGCTGTTCAGCCGCCAGGGCTCAGAAAAGTAAAAAGGCGTCAGGCCATTTCTCCCCAGGCTGGCCACAAAGGTTCTCAGAGAGCCTCCCATCAGTCGTGCTGTGTGCTGTGTTTTTCTTTGTGGCCGGTAAGAGATCTCATAGCTTTCATGGGACCATTCCAAAGAAACGTTTCTAGTCCCTCTGAGCCATCAGATGTCCCCCTTCTCATCTGTGGGCCTCACAAACAGCAAAGGGATGGGGGTGGGGGTCAGGACACAGTCATCCACCCAGGGCATCTGGGAGAAGGGGGCCCCTCCCTGCCTCAGTAGTATCTCCCCATGTTTGTAGCCAGTCTAGGATTAGGGCAAGCAGCAAGTTATTAGGTATCTGGCCACAGTGGTGTATTTGGTAATTAGGGACGCAGGGTTTCGCTGTGTGTGCCTCCTGCCAAGCTCTCTCTCCTTCTGGACTCTGCCCACCTTGGGAGATCTCTTACTGAGACGATTGTCTTAAGAGAACATCAGGAATCTAGAAGGCAGTGGCCTGGTGTTTAGCTACTGAAAACCATTTTTTAAAATGAGTCAGGAATTTATTTTTGGAAGTGATGACCAATTATTCCAGCCCCCCTTTCAATGTTTAATCTTTTTATTCTATTTTATGTTTTATGATACTGTTCCGTAGGCACTGGGATTTCCCTTACAACCGCCCCAAACTCCCTCTCCTCTACGGATTTTCCCTATGTTATTGCAATAGTATAATCCTTCATTAGCAGTCATCAATGTTTAATCTTCTATTTATACTTTTCCTTCAACAGTTTGGTTAACTTTTTCCCCTCTTAGATTCTGGTTTTTTTTTTTTTCTGCTCATGAAAAATAAACATTTTAACTCTTCTAAATACTGTTTGCACTTTCCCTGTGTGGTCGCCTTACTGGACTCCCCAATTGTCAAATTTTCCCTGCAGAAGGGCTGTCCGTCCCTGAGGATCCCGGCCACTCTGTGTTCCAGGAGCTGCTCAGAACAACCTGCGCCGCGGAGGTCACCGGCCACTCTGCGCGCATCTCTGGTTGCTGCCCTGGCTAGGGACAAAAGCTAGCGACCCGCGCCCTCACCTAAATCAGCGAGCTTCTCCTGGGTTCTAGCCCTTTGCTTGACCGAGGACCTTGGGAGAGGTCACGCCCTGAGCACTGTGGAGGAAGGGAGAAGGGCAGCCTGAAGCTGTGGGGCAGAGATAGTGGTTCGGGAGTTCTCAAGTGGCTCTCTGACCACAAGCCCACTTTTGGGGCAGTGGGCCGCTTCTCTCCCAAGTTTTCAGCAGTTATGCTTGTTTGGTCTAGACTTCGTGCTCATTAAAATCTGCAACAAAACAGATCGGCCCAGGTCACAGGAATTTTCTCAATTTGAAGCGGCTCATCTTCGAATCTTCACGAGTGAGTGGTGACCAGGTTGGGACTGGAGGGATGGGGAGCTGGTTAGAAGGGGCTTTGTTCAAAGCGGTCCAAAGTGAGGACAGCTCAAAAGGGAGTGGGATGGAGTGGGACGAGCAAAAGGCGAGGCCAGCTAACGATGGTCTGGGGAGTGGGCAGGATCCCCCTCCACACCGCAATCGCCAGGAGCAGGAACGGCCCAAGGCGCGGGTTGTGGATCCCTGCGCTGCCGGCAGCTCCGGTTCCGCGGGGCCGGGAGCTGCCAGGTGGGCTCGGCGACCCCGGGAGCTCAACCCAGCCCACTCGGCCATCTCGCCCAGGCCGCGCCCGGGAAAAGCCGACCCCGGGCCCGAGAACGGCGGTACTTGGGAAGGAAAACTCTTTAAACAAATCATTTTGGTGTCTAATCAATTAGTGTTTGCGCAGTCAAGTACCATAGATTTAACAGAATAATCGTTACCTCCCTTGTCTTTATTTGACCCGCAGACACCTAGAAGATTTAAAAATAAAACGCTGCAGTTCTGGGCTCCCCACCCATTGCAGGTGCCTCCCTCCCTTGCCTGCTCAGGCCTTTTCTTCCTCCAGCCTCTTCTTCATCACTCTGCCCCCTTCGCACTCACACTGCCCTGTCCTCCTCCCGGGTCTTGACCTTCTCACCCCACCCCTTTTCCTACCGCGAGCTGGCACAGGAACCAGCCTCCCGGATCAGGACGCTGATTAGGGCGCGCCTGCCCTTTGGCCCGAGCACCACCCAGGCATGGGATTATGGAGTCGCCCAGCACCCAGTGGCCTTTTCCCTGAACCCTCGCCCTCTTGCCCCTTCTTACCCCAAGGGATGCCCTTTGGTTTCTGTCGAGGTCGGAAACCTTCACCTTCCGGGCGGGGGCCTGCAGCGTGCATCTAGGGGTCTCAAAATTCTGAAATGGGGTGATCCAGGGCAAGTGGGGCAGGGTGGGGAGGGGAGGAAAAGCTGAAGGAATGGCGTTGGTTCTTAACCCTCGATGGACGGCTAGACAAGGTCTTGGTGACTGCTGGACCAGCTCCCAGGGTTCAAGACTAAGAGGTTGGGAAGTTGGGACCGGAGCTCTCCCGGTGCTCCTGAATAGCTACTCCTGTCTCCTTCCCACACACACCGGCCTGGATCCGGTGTCCTTTTCAGGCTTCCCAGGTGTGTTCCCATGTGTGTGTGTCTGTGAACACGTTAGGGTACTCAGGACAGTTGTGTGCCACGCCCAGTCCCACAGGCCACCAATACTCAGCTCTGGGCACTTCCTGACCTTAACCTAGATCCCAGAGGGTTGGAAGGATGGAAAGAAGGGCCTGGAGAACAGGAGGTGAGGCTGATGGGCAGGCCTGATTAGGAGATTTGGGAAACAAGAACACCTCTTGGTTTCTCTAATGATTTAGTCCACCCGGCAGGTGTGTCCAGGGCAGGGGCCCCTGAACCTAGGTGTCAGATTGGTTAAAAAGAAAGTGATAATTCCAAAAGGGGGAAATTGTGAGTGAGCTGGAGTTGAAACCTCTTGCTTCCCTTCACACTGCTGGAACCCCAGCCTACAGTGTGGGGAGCCCCAACTACCTTTAAGCCCCAGGTCTCAGTCACCCACCTAAGAAACTTTGCTCTCAAGGATAGATGATTATAATGTGCTTGACTAATGCTGGCGTTTTCCTGTTTAACATACATTAATCCGAGTAACAAAAAAAAAAAAAATCAATATTGCTAACGACATGGCAAACAAATCCTAGTGTCTCTCACACCAAAAAAACCCTCTGATTTTCAGTCACTTCCATCCCTTGAATTTGGTGGTTTGCCTCTATTATGCTATAATCCTAACAAGTCTTCAATCTGATCCCAGTTTTCAATAGCCTTTCTCCAAAAATCATCATGTTTCAAGCCATGTGGATAATCCAGAACCCTCTGAATCCTAGCCTCCCGCCCCGCCCCCGGGGCTATTGAAGTACCCCAGGACAATCCTAACTGTGTCCCTGTCAGTAGCGTCAGATGCCCAAACTCACTGGCCAATGACTATGGTTTTTGGTGTGTTCTGCCTCTAACAAAACCCCATTGCAACAGCCCCCAGCACCTCCCTGGGGTTGGAGATCGAGGCCGACTCCAAACTCCTTCTTGCGCCATCCTGTCTCTATGGAAGCCTTCTGAAGCCCATCTCAGCTGCCGGTTCTTGTCAAGAATTGATCATTATTATTACGAGTATTTAAAAAATGGTATTTTCCACATGGAAGGAATAAACCAGAGGGGCTGGCTAATGAAGGAACTTAGGTTTGCAAAACACTGTAAATAATTTAGTATTGTATTTCAAGGAAAAAAATAGCTTTCTTAAATCATGGCCGCAATATAAATTGCAGACTTACAGTATGGTCCTGGTAAGTCTAAATTTTTAAAGGAGCAATATTCAAAGAGACATAGATGTCTGTATTAATTATTTATTCGCCGGTGCCTTCCTTCGTTTCTAACTTATTATTAATTAGGCGCCTCTAGTCTTTCGCAGAGCGCTCCACTGAGCCGGTTGCAGCTTTAAATATGAATTAAAAGCAAATCCAAGCTACTGTAATGCGAAAATTATTCCGTGTCTTGCATGGCAGAGATGAATAGCCGCGTGGATCAATACCGTGAAACTCGGCTCCCAACGACAGGGTTATTGATAGCTTATATTAATGATGTTAATGATGGAAAAAGGAAAACAACGGCCCACCGACTTAGAAACTTTTTAGCCACTGAAACCCCGCAATAGAAACGGGAAGGGGGCAGGAATTGGGTTTAAGTGTAATAAGAAAATTATTTATGAAACCGGATAAATGACTTCAGAACCCTGATGCATTTGAACCTTACGCTCTCGGCTCCTGGCAGCCCCGGCTCCAGCTGGGGAGACCGCGAAAACCCCAAGCCACGGAGAGCTGGGAGGACAGGAGGGTGTGTGTGGGGGCGGGAAACGCTCTCCACCCGCCTCCGGCTGGCCGCCCCCTCTTCTCCCGGTCCCCACAAGGGCGCCGGTCTCTGAAGCTTTAGGACTGAGTGGAAATGAGGGGGAGGGGGCTGCTTCCTGGCATCCAGGCGGGGGACAGGTCAGTGGGCTCCAGCGGTCTAGTACTTTGCCCCATTTCCTCACTCGGCCCCCGGCAGGTGGACAGAGTCAAGTGCCTCGGCCCGTGTGTGTGTGTGTGTGTGTGTGTGTGTGTGTGTGTGTGTGTGTGTAGGGAGGGAGTTGGAAAGGGGAAGCGAGGGGGACAGGTCTGGCTTCGCACCTGGGCCTCCGGCCCATGGATCCCTCAAATGCAACCTCATGACTGGTGGCTGAGCCAGTCATGCCACAGGAGCGCTTTGCAGGAAGAAGCTCTTCCAACCAAGGGCCCGGAAACTGGGGAGGAGTCCTCTTTTCTGTCTCCCCAAGTCCTTTGCCCGGTCTGGGGTCTAACAAGGTCCTGACGTCCCGCTGCCTGCCAGCCTTGGGGTTCCCGAGTGTGGGGAAGGCTTTGAGCCAGAGCTGCGAACTCCTCCTGTTAGCATCCCCCCCACCCCATACCCAGCCCCTTTTCCAGCCAACCCCAAATATCGACCCACTCCCCATCCTCCTCCCCCACCCTCCCGCCCTCCACCCCTAGTCGAGGGCCACCGAGAGGGAGGAGGGCGCAGAGCGGGGGAAGCGAAAGGTTAAATCCTGACCCTGGAGGGCGGCGGGAAAGGTCAGAGCCCGGGGGGTCAATAGCAGACCCTCGTCCCATCCCCCGCTCTGCTGGGCCGTGGAGCCACCAGGCCCCTTCCCCCGTTAGGGTCCCCGGCCCCTGGAGGCGAAGGCGCTGGCAGCCGAGGTGGGGGCAGGTGTGCGGCGGCTCCCGCCTTGGCTGAACGGCGGCGCGTGTCCTAAGTTTGGGTTTTTGGGCCAGTGGAGGAGGTCCCGGACGTTAGTTCCGTGTGTCGGAAGCGGCAGGAAGCGACGCGCAGGGCACAGGGCAATCGAAAGCCGGGTAATTTTGTGTATTTTCCTGATTAATTCAAAACCTGCTTTCCCCATCTTTCCCTCCTTGCTCCTCTCACATCCCTTCTAGCTAGTTTCCCGGGATCCATTTTAGTCTCCTCCCCTTCAATCTGTTTTTCTTTCGCCACCGTTCCCTTTCTCCCTCGCTCCCTCACTTTCCCATTCTCTTTCTCCTCTTTATTTTTGTCCCTCCTGCTTTCCTCCCTCCTTCATCTACCCTCTTCTCTAGATGGACGCCTGCTGGAGGGCGCTACACTTGCGGCCTTATAGACGAAAGATCCCAGTTCCACTTGGCCTTGAGATCAACGAATCCTGTTTGTGAAAAGGCAGAATGTCGGAGAAGCCTCAGGCGGGGGTTTGGGGGAGATGGAGACCGAACACCTGTGCAGCCGAGGGGCCTGGCCGCTGGAACTGGCGTCCACTGACGCCTTGCGGGCAGGATTTTTCCCCATGATTCTCCTCAAGGTGCACGCAGGCCCTGAGTCTGCTGCTGGATATCCCGGACAGGCATGAACGCCCTTTGCGCCATCTGCGCCCCTTGGCAACAGAAAAAAAAAATTATTTGCCCTGTTTTTAGTATTTTATTTTGCTGAATGAATGAATGAACGAACGGAGCTGGGGAGCCCTAATCCCTAGAAGCATCAGCTAAACCTTTAATCTTTCCTAGACCACCAAGGGTGGCCCAGTTGAGACTATTATCAAGATAATTAGACAAAACCCAAACTTCCTGCCATCCAGGAAAAATCCCTTCTAGGCTGTCAGACTTCAAAGTCCACAATCAACTGCGTGTTTCAGATGAACCCCGGCTCCTGTAGGCGCAGCCTCATCGCCGTCTACCGGCGAACGGCCTCGCCTTCGGAAAAGAAACACAAGAGACACTGCAGAAAAATCACTTGATTCTAGAAAAAAAAATCAATATAGAAATTAGATTTAATGTCTGCTTATGTGATTAAAAATGACAAAGTGTTGGCTTCTATTTTCATAAAAAGACAGAAGGCCGAAGAAAATAATTTACTATCGAGTTCGGCTTTTCTCATTTGCCTGGCAAAACGCGAAGGAAGCCGACAGGGCGGCTGGTTGGGTAGAGCCATGGTGCAGCCTGGGTGCCCCTGCACCGGGGCGGGAGGCGAGGTGAGTTCGCGGTCAGACACGTGCGCTGCTGTTGTGTAGGCAAGGAGAAAAAAAAAAAAATTCTAGTATCTCTATTTGGGTCAACGCCAGGTCCGTTGGAGGGTTCTTAGCTCTGCTTCGCTGCAACAGAACGTTGGGTCGTCTAGTCGCGTGTCTCTAACTTTTCAAGTCACACCTAGATTCTTGGGTTTCTTGTTCTCAGTGTTTTCGAATATGGCTGTCTTATCGGTTTCTGGACTTGGGCAGTGCCAGAGGCTTGGTTCACTCCGCCACGGGCCTCCCGATCCAGATCTAGCCTTGGCTTCTGTTTACTCTACCGCATCCCTGTGCGCGCGTGGCGTGTGCGTAGTAGTGGCTGCTTGCGCCAGGGCGGGCCGCTTTCCTCCCATACCCGGAGGCTTCAGAGGTTGCTGAGTCTGGGTTGGAACCAGGAAAACAGGGTTTCCGAAACCCCCGTGGGCTGCAGTCTCTAATCGTGGCTGGCTGTGCGCACGTTCCAGGTGTCAAGACTACCTTGAGCGCGCTGGTTACCCCGACGCCAGGGATTAGTTATCTATGTAGTAAACAAAACAAACAAAAAAAAAAAACAGGGAGAGAAAGAAAAATCCACAGTGTGCACCTCATCGTACACCTCTCCCTCCCCGCGTCAAGTCACAATCCACCCGCGTCTCCACGCCGCCGCTCGGGAGTGAGTCCAGCGTGAGCAGCGCGTGTGTCCACCCAGTCATGCCTTATTCCAGAGCAAGGTGACTCCCGGCTGCGCGAGGTGTCGGGACCGTGGATCGCTACAGTTAGGGAGCTTGCTTCACAAGGAACAAGAGCGTCAGAAAAACAGCTTCTGAGCTGAGTCCATTTAGAGTCCCCAAACGCACCTTCAGATTTGTAGCTGGCGCCATTTTTACCGGCCACGTAGTCCCGTTTGTCAAGCCTTTCATTGGCCCTCTTTTTGTTGTAGGGCTTACCTTCTGGTAGGTGTGTGTACAAAACCCATCTCAACCATCACCTCCACGGAGTCCCCAGAGACCTGGCTCCGACAAGGTTACCCAATACTCTTGGAAAGGACCGTGTAAAGTCAATGTTCAGTTCCTTGGCTATCTGGCAGGCCCGGAGTTCCCCTCAGCTCAGCCACCGCCAACTGCTGGGCTCCGTTTCTCTTTTCTTTTGCTCCAGTCTGGCAAGGCCTCTAGTCCTCTAGCCCAAGTCCTCTAGCCAAAGAATCTCCGTGGAGGTCAGGAAGCAGGGGGAGAGACACCCCTGCTGGGGTGGGAAAGGCAACCCCTGGGATCAGGCTGTCAGGTGGCCCTGGTCCTGGGCGTTGCAAGACCTTTCAGGCCAAAGCCGGCCTCTCCTGCTTGCCTGGGGTTGGCTCCTCTTTCTTTCCCCTCTTCTCAAAAGCATGGTCTCCTTTTCCAGCGTCCAGGGCCTTGGAGCTGCCAGTCCAGGTGCCAAAGGTCAGGTGTTGGCCTGGGCTTCGTCTGCACCAGCCTCAGACAGAAACGCTGGATCCTCAGGCCTGTCACTGAGGTTGGCTGCTCACTGCCCAGGCTCCTTCCAGTGCCCCCCAACTCACCCAGTTCAAGGCAACATGGGGTGGAGAAGGGGCCGGGTTGAGGGTTGCATAGTTTAAGACATTACACTGAGATCAAAAAATCACTCATGTGGACCTTTTAGGAGGGTAGTTTCAATTTTTTCCTGGAGGGGATGTTTTCATAATTTCTTTCAGGGTCCAAATTGGGGTAGGTTTGACCACAGAGGGAAGAGCAGTCTTGATTCGCATCATTTCATTGCCCCAATCTGTTCAAAGCTGGAAATAGGATGCCAGAAGGGATGGAGGAGAGGCAAACGAGTGCCCAGTACTGCAAGCAGGCACTTCTCTTCCAGAGGGGTCGACCTTTCGCCTGAATGGGGCCAAGGCCAGCAGACTAAAAAGCAGATTTCTATGCGCATCCACGTGGCCTGATGTAATGAACACATCTCCGTCAATTCCTGGAGGCAGAGGGCTCAATTTACTGGGGGCTTGAGCTGTGCCAGTCCCCAGCCTCAGCTCTGACTGACTACAGGGTAGCCAAGTAGTTAGAATTCTCTCTCCAACGAAGCCTTGGTCAATAGAATTCTCAGTATCAAATGAGCAATAATTTGCTGTGGCTACATGCTAGATAATGAAAGATGTTAGCGGGATCAATAAAAAATGAAAACACTTTTACTTACATCTTGAGTTACTGTTTTAAGAGGGTAAGAGATGCAGGAAAACCAAAGCTAGGTTCTGAGCCCCCCAACACCCTCTTCAGAGCCTGAGGCCCAGTGCTTGGTCACCACTTGACTTGTCCAGGCCTGTACCTTTTCACCTGCTCTGACAGGAGACCAAATGATTTACATCAAATTAGCCCCACAGAAATCAGTAAGTAATTTAACTGCCAGAGTTTAAATTTTTTCTTCTACCCCCCCCCCCAAGCCAGAAACAAATTTTAATTTGTTTTCCACTATCCCTAAAGGTCACCTCCTTGGTGTGGCTTATGAAAAAATATTCAAGTGTCCCGAAGCTGGATTGTCCTTTGAACTGATTGAAAATGTGTAGTTGGCTGAACTGGCTGGGAGGTCCGTGTTTTTTGGGTGTACATACGGAAGCAAAGCAAAGTATTTAACTCCTTTAGATTTGGTTTTGTGGCTTCATTAAATCTGGAAAAGTTCGGATACTAAGCTCTTCCTCCTCTTCCCCAGGCATGTTAACTCCCTCATCTTCTGTCATAATCATTTCATTCGTTCCATTTGTTTCCCCAGTATGCTGGACGTTTATGTGTTCCATCCAGTTTTCTTTTCTACCCGGTCAGTGCCAAATGCTCGCTCACATATTTGATCTTTAAAGAACCAGCTGTGAAATTATCGGGCAAACAATCTACATTAAAAAAAAAAGTCAAACATGCAAAGACTTTAAAAATGAATAAAACATCCGTTTGTGCTCTGCATAAGAAAGGTCACAACAAAAAAGCTCCCAACACCCAGCGTTCGAACCAGTATAGTGAGCGGAGAACATGGGGAAATGAGTTTGGCCGCTCCCATGGGTTTAAGAAGCCTACATTTCCCACCAAAAACTTCAAAAAACAAACCAAAACAAACCACACATTCAACCACCTTAATGCCCTCTGGCTAGAGGAGTTGGCTTTGCCCCCAGATTAACAGTCGGGGCTAGAAGTGCACTGGCCTAGGATCTTTCCCGTGTTTGGGTTGGATTTGGAGAGAGCCGTAGACCAGCATAGGAAGTGTAGATAAACCCCTAATTGCAGATTTCACTCCAGTGACTGAATCGCCTGGCTCCATTTCCACGAGGTACACAATGCAGGTGGGGGTTGGCCTCGGCGCGCTGCCCAACGGGAAGATCAACACACAAACCCCAGCCGCGCCTCAGCCACCTTGAACCCCTGGCCCGGGGCACGCCCGAGTCGTTTACACCCTGCCAGGAGGGACCCCTCTGCACTCTCATTTGCTACTTGAAACTCGCAGGGAGGACCTGTCAGCGACTGTGGCCGGGCAGGAGGGTTGGGAGGGGGGCGCCCCCGCTCCGCTCCCCCGGCGTGACGCGGCCGCTGCCCTCCGCCCCCAGCTGCTACCCGGCTGCGTGGCCACAAGCTCCACGCGCGGCCCGCGTGCCTGGGCGCCTGGAGCCCCTGCCCCAGCCTTCGCCCCAGTCGGCGTTCACACCCCACACCCCTTCCCCCGCACATGCCCACGAGTTCGGCTTACCCTGGTGGGCGAGTCGCGGCGCATTAGCGGATTTCATGGCAACTTGCTTCCGTGACAAGCGATCAGGTCCATGCGCGAGGATTTGCCCCTTACGAGGGAGGGAAACGAGAGGCCATTTGCATAATTTCAAATGAGAAACAGGGAGGTGGGGGAGCAGTATTTCAAGCCCTCCCCTCAAATTTTCCTCCCTTCCCCGGTCTATAAATCACCATCCATTCCCTCCCCCGCCCCCGAGCTCTCTCCCAGCGCCCTGTGCACAACAAGAAAAAGTCGTGAGCACACGTCGCAGGTGATACCTTTTATTGCGCTCGTTTTTAACGCAGGGGTAGAATGGCCCGCTGCGAGACGACATGCTCGGCGGTCCGACCCCAGGGCCAGGTGGGCCAGCCGGGCAGCTCCCGGGCCCAAGGAGCTTCCTGCCAGGTCGCGGGTAGAGGCGCGCAGGGCTCGGTGCCCAGCGGCTGCCCTCGGCGCCCAGGGTCTGAGTGGGGCGCGCCAACCCGAATTCCCTCCTGCTTCTTCTTCGGTTCCTTCTTTAAGTCCAGGCAAGGATAAATCCCGTCCGTCCCCCCCCCCCCCCCCCCCCCGCTTCCCTTCGCTCACTCCCTCCTTCTCTCGCACGCACACATTTACAGCCATAAATAAACAGCTCCCAGTTAGACCAGGAAGCAGAGAAGGTAGAAGAACGGAGAAAAGAGAGGGACCAGTGCCTCGCCTTTGCCCTGCGCCGAGTGGCTCTTTTGGTCAGGCCAGCCTGGCGTTTGGGGATGCAACTTGCATTTGAATAGCTGCCTGGGCTCGTTACGGACTCGGGAAAGCTCTGAAAGGGAATCACTATGCAAATTGTCCCAGTTACAATCGAAAGGTTCGATCTCTAGGAGCTGCCTGACGGAAGTTGATGTCAGCTCTGTGTGCATTAGGGTTGCATTACCGCCTTGCTCGGCCCCTCACCACTCCTGCTCGCGCCTGCCGTGAAGGCTTTTTTTTTTTTCTTATGTGTATATTTCCCCTTAGTAATTAAAAAAAAAAAAGGCTGAAGGTGATGGTGTGGCTGGCTAGGGCCTGGAAGCCGCTGGGCGGTGAGGGGCGAAGTCCGGCTTTGGGAGGGGTGTCATTTTTTTTTCAGCAGGTGTTGATGGTGTTTCTGAAATCAAACATTTAGAAAGGGTTTTCTGAACGCTTTGCGCAACGAGGCGGGGGCGGAGGGGTGGAGGCAGAGGCCTCGTCTGCCTCCGCCCGCCTGCTGGATCCTACAACGCCGGCTGCAGATCAATACCCGCTCGCTGTAATCCCAGTAATTGTAGGGCTCGCAGCTTTTATTTTAAAGAAATAGGACGCCAGGGCGCAGGCAGGCGGCTGAGACAGCATGGTCGGGCCGCCGTGCCTCCGCGGGTCTTGTGCAGGTCATTTGGTACCTAGGAGCCTGGGACACCCCGGCCTCCCCAAAAGTCGGCAGGTCGCGGGACTGTGGCGCCCTGGCATTGGCCAAGGTCCACCTGGGACGTCTGCCCGACCAGCTGGGCTCATGTGGCTTCCAGGCCGGAATGGCGCCAGCAGAAAAGGGGCTCTTAGGGGATTAGGGCTACGGTCCAGGCCCCGGGGCTGGACATCTTGTGTGTGGGAGCTGAGTCTGGGCTGCAGAGGCCCCAGATCTCTGAGGCCCGATGGGGCTGGTACCTGGCCTTCAGTCCTGGGAAGGGGGCCGCTTTGCCTCTCTCTGCCGCCCTCCAGACTCCCGGCTAGCCTAACTGACCCCTCCTTTGCTTGGGACCCCGGGTCTGTAAGCCATGGCAGGGGCGTTAGGACCCGACGAGCTTTCTGCCCGCGAGGCCCGCTGGGCCCCAGCTTTCTTCCTGGTCTTACTCGGCCAACGCCCACCGACTTCACCATGACCAGAAACCAGCCTGCCGCCTAGGCCACCCTCCCCTGGCTGGGGAGGGGGTGGGGTAGGGTGCCGAGGGGCTTGGGACAGCAGCCCCCGCGTCGTCCCTGGTCGCTCGCAGCTTCTGGCGCCCCCGAAAATGACCATCTGTCATTCAATTAAGGTTTCAGGGCAGCTGATGGGGGAGCCAGGGTCAGCGACCCCAGGACAAAACGGCCTGCTGCCTCAGATAGGAGAAGTTCAAATGTTAAATGCAGAACACTGTGCCCTCTCCCTGTCCTGGCCCCCACCGGACGGCTGGACCGGCCGGTGGACAGCAGCGAGGTGAAGGGCAGCGGTCATTAGCACTTAGATTTCAGCTCTGGGCCGGGCTCCTTCTGTTGGGCTATTTTGACCAAGGAACCTTTAACCCCTTTTGCGCCAGCTTTCCCTCTGGGGAAGGCCAGATTGTCTGGAAGAGGGAAGAGGGAGGGAGGGAGAGGAGGGAGAGGGAACGGTGGAGAGAGAGGGAGATGGGAGAGAAGGAGAAGGAGGGAGACAGGGAGAGGAAGAGACAGAGACTGATTTCAGATGCACCGGGCATAAAAGGGCTCAAGGTGCATTTCTGTAGGAAGAGCACCTGCTCACTGACAAGATGGAATAAAGTTCATCGGGAAAATAAGTTCATTTATGATGACCATGCAGTTGGTGAGTGTGGGAGAGCCAGGAGAGGATCCCACAATTCCCCTCTCCCAAAGATGTGGATGTGATTGCCAATGGCCTTCAGCTCCCTCTAGAAGATCACTTCCCTGAAGTGTTCAGGGGGGGCATCTCCATTGTGACTGGTCTACTTCAAGGTTGAAAATGGGCCAGAAAGTTGCCCATTCCCTTTTAGACTTTCCTTATAATCAAATGAGGGAAAGTGTTGTTAACCGATGGGATTCATCCAGTACATCCATGAAGCCCCCACAGGCTTGTGGGCAGGTAGGTGTTAACAGGTTCAGCTTCTCCAACCTCTGTGGAGGCCAGGGTGGCCACAGTTAGCAGTTTTCAGTGGAAGATTGAATTCTGCCTCTTAATCACTAACCAAAGGCTTGAACACAGCTCTATCAGCAAGATCCATCTGCTCCAGGCTCTGAAGTCTTGGTTCTTTGGCAGGCTGCTGGCTTCCAGCTCCAAGTTCTCAGCAGTAAACCCAGTCTTTACCTTTTGGAAGTCACTATCACACAATCGATTAATCAATCTGGCATTCAGCATTGAAGCACCTTCGCAAAAATTTCTTTGGATGACCATGAATCATGCATGGTCTGACGGTATATTGACTGTGGTAAATGGTCTTTAAGGTAAGGTGCTGCAACAAGTACCTTTAAATAAAATCAAAATAAAAAAGTTTACCACAATCTGAACTAATAAATTGTTCAGTCATCTTTCTATTGACCCATACAGCATCTTTCTTCAGGAGCATTTGGAGTTATTTTTTTTTCCCCTCTTACAAACACACCAGAACAAATTGATGAATTGAGCTTTCACTATGCTAATTTAGACATTATAAATATTTAATTAACATCCCTAATAGCCAGTCATGGAGGACCCCGCTCTACTTTACACTCTTCTTAATCTAAAGTAAATGCTCTTCCCATTAATAGCCTGATGCCATTTTAGCAGCTTCCTCAGAGAAGGGCCTCATCTAGCCAAATGGAAGGTCTCTGCGCGCTCTGCCTCTGCCAGGCCTTGTTGCTGTTTGTGAGGGATCTTAGGAATGCTGCTAATTCTTTCTCTACTCTTCCTTAAGTGAGACTCTCCTAAGAACAGGGGAGGTTTTTCAGTTCCAATTTATCAGGGAAAGTCATTTTTTGGAGCTGGTACTAGGTGAAGAATGTGTATTTTGTTGGTTAAAGTATTCTGTTTGTACTTGTTTGAAAGGCAAGGAGCCAGAGCTCCCATCCTTTGGCACCTGGATCTCCCATGTGAGTGGTGGGGATCCAAGTCCTTGAGTGGTCACCTGCTTGCTCTCACGGCATAGTTATCGGAAGTTGAAATCCAGAGTGCAGACTTGGAACCCTGGCACTTTGATGTGGGATGCAGGGCATCCCAAGCAGCATCTTAGCTACTGTAGCAAAAGCCTGCCCGTAAGCTGCATTCCAGAAGGGTTTCTGTTAACAAGTGGGTCATAGGTAATGAATGGGAAATTTCCAAACACGGAGTGTTATGCTCTTCACAACACAGTGTGTTATAGGGGAAAGGATTCAGAACTGAGAGCCATGGAACCTACGCTCAAGCCCTGAGGCACTTGTTGGCAACTTTAGAACCTCAGTTTTGTTTTTAGAGTGGAGACAATGTCTTTGCTACAGAGTTAAAGATTGAATGGGCCAATAAATTGTTTGATATGTAGTAGAGACTGGACAAATATTTGGTTAATTTTTGAGTGGCTGCCAAAAATTCATCAGCACCCCCTCACCTTGTCTTTGCTCTTGTCTCTAAAATACACTGTCATTCTAACCAAACATTGCATAAGTACTCGATGGCTGGCAGTATTGTTTGTCTCATCAAGTCTTTGATCTGGTCTCCCTAACTAGAAATGAGGTATACTCTCTGACCAAGAGGTGGTATAGGAACGGATAGTGTAAGTCAGATTTTCAAAAGCTCTGAGTCATAAACTCTGAACGCTGAAATGTCCTTACACAACAGTCCTTGTGTGGTTTTGAAAGATTCCAGGAGCAGTGTTATATTTCCCTGGGGGCAGGAATCAGGTCGGAACTGAGAGCTCAAGAAATTAGAAACTGTCTGGGCTGCTCTCACGTGGGCACCGGAATCTGAAGATGCTGAACATGAAACGGCTGAAGAAAGGAAAAAAAGCGTCCGATAATTTAAGTGTGAAATGTTGGAAGGATAAGCCATCTTCTGCTAAGCATATTTCTCAAAGGATCTGAGAAAAAAAAAAACAGCAACGCAGAATCGATTTGTTGGATATTGCTGCTTATAGAGACAATAGAAACCTTGAATTCTTTTTGTTCGCAAGCACAGGATGAATACTACTTGATTTAATGCATGAAATAATAGTAAAAAGAAAGATGTTTGTCTAGAGAAAGATCCTAGTAAAATCACATAAATCTCATTTTTGAAACAGATCTATTTTTTTAAAGATTTACTTATTTTTATTGCAAAGTCAGATATCTAGAGAGCAAGAGAGATAGAGAGGAAGATCTGCTGTGTGCTGATTCACTCCCCAAGTGACTGCAACGATCAGAGCAGAGCTGATCCTAAGCCAGGAGCCCGGAGCCTCTTCTGAGTCTCCCATGCAGGTGCAGGGTCCTAACGCTTTGGGCCGTCCTTGACTGCTTTCCCAGGCCACAGGCAGGGAGCTGGATGGGAAGCAGGGCTGCTGGTATTAGAACCTGCACCCATTTGGGATCCCAGCATATTCAAGGCAAGGACTTTAACCACTATGCTATTGCGCCGGCCCCCATAATTTAATTTTTTAAAAATTTAATTTATATTTATTTGAAAGGTAGAGAGGGAGTGAGAGACAGAGAGAATGTCAAACAGACCAAGAGAGTTCTCTTGTCTGTTGGGACTAAGTACTTAAACTATTGCCACTGCCTTCTGTGGTACGTGCCAGTAGGAAGCTGGAATCAAACTCAGGGACTCCAATATGAGATGTGGACATCCTAAGTGTGGTGCCAAATGCCCATCCTGATTGTTGTTTGCTATTTATTTATGTGGCAGAGATAGAGATGGCAATAGAGATGTAGAGATTGGAGACCTCCCATCTGCTGGTTCACTCCCTGGGTGTCCGCAGTGTGCTGGCAAGAACTCAGTGTGGTCTCCTGTGCTGGTGGCAGACACAGCCTGAACCATCACCTGCTGTCTCTTACACATTAGCAGGAAGCTGTAACTGGAAGCACTGAGTATTGAAGGCAGTGCGATGACTCAATTGACTAATTCTCCCCCTGTAAGATATGGGTGCTGGTTTGTGTCCTGGCTGCTCTACTTCCTGTGTATAGCCTGGGAAAGCGACAGAGAATGGCCAAAAACCTTGGGACCCTGCAAACATGGGGAAGATCCAGAAGAAGCTCCTGGCTCCTGACTTTGGATCAGCTCAGTTCTGGCCATTGCAAGCACTTGGTGAGTGAATCAGTGGATGGAAGATCTTTCTCTGTCTCTGCTTCTCTCTGTCTCTCCTTCTCTCTGTAAATATGCAAAAAAGATAAATAAATCTTTTAAAATTTTATTTTTATTGCAAAGATATACATATATATGTAATATATATATAGAGGAGGAGAGACAGAGAGGAAGATCTGTCTGATGAATCACTCCCCAAGTGACTGCAATGGCCAGAGCTGTGCTGATCCGAAGGCAGGAGCCAGAGGCTTTTTCCGGGTCTCCTATGTGGGTACAGGGTCCCAAAGCTTTGGGCTGTTTTTGACTGCTTTCCCAGGCCACAGCAGGGAGCTAGATGGGAAGCAGGGCTGCTGGTATTAGAACCGGAGCCCATATGGGATCCTGGCACATTCAAGGCAAGGACTTTAGCTGCTAGGCTACCACGCCGGGCCCAAAATAAATAAATCTTAAAAAAAAAAAAAACAAATCAGTGGTCTTTACTGGTCTTCCATGTAAATAAGTGCCTCCTTATTCCAACTTTTTTTTTTTTAAAGATTAATTTCATTTTTATTGGAAAGGTGGATATACAGAGAGGAAGATCTTCCGTCCCATGATTCACTCCTCAAGTGAGCGCAACGGCTGATCCTATGCTGATCCGAAGCCAGGAGCCTCTTCCGGGTCTCCCATGCAGGTGCAGGGTCCTAACGCTTTGGGCTGTCCTCAACTGCTTTCCCAGGCCACAGGCAGGGAGCTGGAAGGGAAGCGGGGCTGCTGGGATTAGAACCGGCGCCCATATGGGATCCCAGGCGTGCAAGGCGAGGACCTTAACCACTGCGCCATGGCGCCGGGCCCTCCAATTTTGTAATCTTCTTATATGTTATCCGATTTTCTAAGATTTAATTGCTGTTTAGACCTCTATCCATGCTTTATCAGTTGATTTGCCACATAGACACAGAACATCTGGGAAAACGCATGTTTCTGCCAGCCAGAAACAAAAGCCCAAAACCATCTCTTTGGTGAAAGTTGTTCAATTCCTTTGGATCTCAAGGTTTGTAAAATAAGGGTGTTGTACCAGATAATCTCTTAGTTTCCCTTTTTCTTCTGCAGGTCTTGGAATCTATGTTAATGTGCCCTGTTGAATCCTTACGCTAGCAATTGTAAATGATGTAGTAAATTTGAGCACATTTGCTGTTTTCAAGCGTAGTATTTAATGTGCTGGTGTGAAAAAGTTGTCTACTATTTTTTTCCTTGCTGCAACATATTTTTTCCTGATCTAAACATACGATGCTGCTAATGTTTTTGTTGTCTATTGTTCTTGTAGAATTTGATCATTCAATACAAAATCGGTAAAACCCATAGCTTACATTTTAACTAAGCCAACTCATCTTATTTTTTCCCTCTCATTCCGTGAACCTGAGTGGAAGTCATTTGTTTGAATTATCTGTGTACCTGTGACCTGATATTTGATTTCTGAACTAATTCTCCAACACACACATGAGTTCACTGTGGTTAGAACATGTGAGTTTCAACTACCTTGGAGGGTATATTTTATTTTGTGAAGCAAAATGTGAAATAAAAGCAATTGCTAGTTGCGTCTTTGTTCCTATGTTGCTGTGTTTACAATAAAGGCAATCTTCGGGCAGAGGGTAGTATGGGACACCCGGAGGTGGAGGTGGAACGCTCCGTGGGCTCAAGGGCACCTAGTTCATGTTGTCACCTGTAGAAACAAGTTGGTTCACTCCACAGGGTCGTGTTTCCCTGAGAGCTACACTGTGCTGCTAGTGTAAGCTGTTTGAGGCAAGCACCCATACAGCTCTTTCATGAGATTTGGCAGCTAATCTGTTAAGGAATCTCCTGTTGGGAACAACACAAATCCGCTGTGTACTTGTACAGTCAAAAAATGTAGACATTCACAGAAATAGTCCACAGAAACCCTTCTTAATATCCCTTTTGGCTTGTCTCACCATTCTCAGGGTGAAAATGAGAGCATTTTGCTCCCTAATTCATCTCAGAACCCCCCCTAAATCCAGCTTGGTGGTGCTCTTCTCTCCGACTGCATTGTTCCATCTGCAGTGTGTACGTCAATCTTTTTTTGTTAGAATAAAAAGGAGGTGACATTGGATAAAATATTATAGAAGTTTCTTGGGCCAGATTATATTAGCAATACAGAAAAATTAGCTGCTCAGTAAATACTTGTTAAAAAAGCAAGCAAACTAATAGTTCTCATATTCTGGAGATTGTCCTATTTAGTTAAAAAATATCTAAAAATGCTATGAATACCATCAAGTTGGATAGAACTAGATCTTAGGTTGACCCAACTGTAATCACTTTTGGTGGTCATGTGAGGAAATTTTCTTCTGGTTGCAAATTTTGCAGTTTCATTAGACATCATTTTGCTTGAAGGGATGGAATATGGAAGTAGAGTAATTAATAACTAAGTTTAGTTTTTCCTGTTTTGTTGAAGATAATAGGAACACGACAATAATTTTATTTTAGAATGCTCCACAACATGTTTCATAGATTTTTTTTAAAAAAGATTTATTTTTATTGGGAAAGCAAATTTACAAAGAAAAGGAGAGACAGACAAAGATTTTCTACCAGCTGGTTCAATCTCTACATGACCACAATGGCCAAAGCTGAGCTGCTCCGAAGCCAGGAGCCACAAGCTTCTTCTGGATCTCCCAAATGTGTGCAGGGTTCCAAGGACCTTAGCCAGCCTCCCATGCTTTCCCAGGCAACAAGTAGGGAGCTGAATGGGATGTGGAGCAGCCAGGACACAAACTGGCATCCACATGGGATCCTGGCCCTTGCTGCCAGAGGATTAGCCAATTGAGCCATTGCCCTGGGCCCTCATAGACATATGTATGTATGTATATATACATATATATGTATACGTATATCTTGCCATCCACCTCCTGATCACCTATCTGCCTCCTTGTCTATAATCTCTTGGTTAGGGTTACCATTCAGTCCTTGTTTTGCCAAGGGTGGTCCTAGGGGTTAGTCTTGAATGTCCCGTGTCACAAGTAAATGGAGTAGATGATTATCCTATTTTGTGTATATAAGCATACGAACTCTATTCCAAGAGATCTTTAGAAATACATCAGATAGCACCTGTTATTGTCTATTTTTAACGGAGACTGCTTTTACTGGTCTGTGGAGAATAGATTTATATTCTTATGATGTTTAACAGATAATCTTGCCTCACAAGATTTTCAGTATGTTTCAGCATCAAATAATTGTTATTCTTTTAAAGACTTAGAGAAATCTCTTGGAGTTTCTTCCAGCTTTGTGATGCTTCCTTTCCAAATGTAGTCTATTCACACCCTGTCATGTCCTAATGACTTTTCTGTCAAATTTCAGTTACAGAGAAACACCCCTTTCTTTGGAATCACATTTACTTTTCACAAATCTCTCCAACAGACATAGAAATGCCTTCTTGTCTTATCCAGTTTTTTCTTGTCGATTTTTCATCTTCTTGCCTAAATCTCCCTGCTGCAATTGCCTTTCCACATACACATCATTTACTATTTTGACTGCTCCTATTTTCCAAAAACCCCTAAAAATAATAAGCATTTTGTGAAAGTACAAAGGAAACATGCTAAGACAAGTCTAATTTGGAGGAGTTGTTTAAGATTTGTCATAATTGGATCAGGCTTTTATATTAGTCACTAAAAACATCTTATGCTAGTTGAGGCAGGGTATATAGAGGTAGAAGGAAAAGAAATAGAAAGAAGGTTTATGAGGGGTCAGTGTTGTAGTGTAGTGGATAAAACTCACTGTAGCTGTCCCAGCTGCTCCACTTCTGATCCATTTTTTGCCAATGGCCAGGTAGTGGAAGATGGCCCCAAGTTTTTGGGATAAAGCTCCTGGCTCCTGACTTTGGCCTGGTCCAGTTCTGGATGTTGAAGCCATCTGGGGATGAACCAGTACAGAAATGATCTCTCTCTGTGTCTTTCCCTCTTTTTCTGTGACTGTTTCAAAAGAAATGGATAAAAAAAAATAATGTTTAGAAAGCAGAATTATATATCTAAGTTTTTAAGAAATAAAATTGCATTTTTAAGTTTTTAAGCTTGGTATTATTTATTTAAAAAATTTCTTTATTTGATTTGAAAGAGTTATAGAGATGAAGGAGAGACAGATAAATCTCCCATTTGTTCTTTCTCCAAATGGCTGCAATGGCTAGGGCTGGGCGCAGCAGAAACCAGAAGCCTGGACTGCTATTCTAGTCTCCTGTGTGGGAAACAAGGGTCTAGGCACATAAGCAGGGAGCTGAGTTGTTAGTGGAGCAGCCAGGGCTTGAAGCAGTAGTCATATGGAATGCTGGTGTTGTAGGTGACAGCATAATTTACTGTGTTACAATATCGGTTCCTAAAATTTCTATTCACATATCTTAATACTCACAATAATTCTGTGTGATATTGGTATGTTTCTGTTAGTGCGATCAAGTGACACATCTTTTTTTTTTTCTGTTTCTTAACTACTTTTCTTTTTCTGTTGCATGCTCTGTATACACATAGGAATATAGATACATTTGTATATGCCTTTTGAAAGGATTACAGATGAGCTGTGTCCTGGGAGGGCAAGCTGAGAAGGGGAGACAGCCCTCTCATGTTCATGGGTTCTGGCAGAAGCACTCGGGGACTGCAGAAGCAAGGGGTCCCCAGTACAAGTGATGACATACGGGCACTTCCTCAGCCTGGCCACTGACAGTGTGATTTGTGGTCCTTTTCTTTACCAGCTGGTCCACGTGGGACAGCAGCCCTGCTTCAAGGTGAAGATTGGGATCCTCAAGCTTGACTGCATGGTTAGGTTTGCCTCCTGGTCCCTCTCCGTGGTAGCTATGTGATCTTGTGCCTTGGTTTCCTCCCCTACAATATGAGGTACTAATCATGCCTACATCAAGGGTTACTAGGAGGACTGAACGTGTTACTACTTGTGAAGCACTGAGAAATCTACCGTGCAAGTGTTTGCTAAATGAAGTAAATAAGCAAGTTAGTAGATTTTCCCTTCCACCAAGTTTGAAGGTATATCTCCCACTTCATCCCCTCTCCTGTTCTTTGAAGACCTTTTGGCTATTTTTGGAATGCTTGGCTATTTTTGGAATGCTTTTCCTCATAAAATTGGTGAAGAAATCTAAATGTGGATGCTAATAAATGCGGTGAGTATGTTTGTTTTTTTTTCTCTTTCCAGAGTTTTGTATCTGTGAATGAGCTCCGAGGACTGTGATGAGACATAGGGCTACTCAAGCCTCTTCCTTTTATTTTAAAATATTTATTCTCATTTTATGTAAAAGAGAGACTCAGAGAAATCATTCATCCACTGGCTCACTCCCCAAATACCCTCAACAGTCAAGGCTGGGCTAGGCTGAAGCCAGGAGCCAGGAACTCTCTCTAGGTCTCCTGGTGGGTGAGAGGGATTCTAGTACATGAGCTATCATCTGCTGCCTTCTTAGGGCGCACATGAATGGGAGGCTGGGTTGGAAGTGGAGCTGAGACTCTCATATGTGTGGCAGGCTGCCCCACAATGTCTTAACTTCTGCACCAAATCCTACCCACCTGCCTTGTGCACATTTCATGTGGGAAGAATGCCTACAGACTAGCTCCTGTTGTGCTACCGTGCTAGGCAGGTGTGGGTACAGTTTGGCCATCAGATCCTGTTCCAGAACGGGGTCAGACTGGTTAGTTTGGAAGGTGGACTGGTAGGAGATAGTGGTGGACCTGTAGTCTGAGATAGAAGACACAGGCATGACTTCTCTATGGATGCAGGTCCACTGCGGCCTTCTTTATGTGTTTGGCTAACTGATGGAGCCTTTGGGAGTTTGGGAGCTGCAGAAAATGCCTGTGGTGTTTTCAGCCCAACTTAAGCTGACTGAAAAGAGAGGAAAGGGACTCAGCACAGTTGGGATGCCCTTTTACCTTCTCTCGGGACACACTGTCCTCTATGTCCAGTATCCCTGTGCTTCCTAGCACTGACTGATGACTCCTCCTTATTTGTGAGTCAAATTGTGCTTTTCAGGTAGTACTTGCTTAGCAAATGGTCAAAAGCGGGCAAGAGGGCCTGGCACGATGGCCTTGCCTTGTACACACCAGGGTCCCATCTAGGTACCAGTTTGTGTCCAAGCTGCTCCACTTCCCTCCCAGCTCCAGGTTTGTGGCCTGGGAAAGTAATAGAGGGTGGCTGAAGGCCTTCAGAATCCTGCATACATGCGGGAGACCTGAAAGAGGCTTCTTGCTCCTGGCTTTGGATTGGTTTAGCTCAGCCGTTGTGGCCACTTGGGGAATGATCTGATGGGTGGAGGGTATTTCTCTCTGTTTCTCCTGTCTGTAAAGATGCCTTTCCAATAAAAAAAAATATTTTAAAAAGTGAGCAAGAGGAAAACATCCATATCTGTTAGATAGTCATCTATTGGATGGTCACCGGGGCCAACATTATGGCTCGGGGGTGAGGTCATCACTTAGTATGCCAGTATCCAATATTAAGGTACTGGGTTGAGTTCTAGCTGAGCTGCTTCTAACCCAGCTCCCTGTTAATGCACCTGAGAAGTCAGCAGAAGACAACTCAAGTACTTGGGCCCCTGCCAGCCATGTTCCTGGAGTGGAGTTTCCGGCTCCTGGCTTCAGCTTGGCCCAACCCTGGCAGTTGTGGGAGTGAACCAACAGGTGGAAGACCTGTCCCTTTTGCCCTGTTACTCTGTCTTTAAGATTAATCAATGTTAAAAAAAAGAAACAGTGGTAATCACTCTATTGTTGGTTATAGTTAATTCCTATCCCTTCTGTGTCATATATTTTCTAAGTAAATAAATAGAGACAATGTGTTTAATACACACCAAAAGACACAAGGGAAAAAATACAACCAATGTCCAGGTAGTCACTACACTTAAGAAGCCAAGTGTTTGCTTATTGCTACTGAAATTTCCCACGTACCTTTTTGCTACTGAGTCTCTTCTGTGTAAAAGATAATTCTTATTCTACACTTCTGTATAGCCTTACTGTAGGTGCAGTTGTTACTAAGTAAAGCAGTGCTTTGCTTGTTTTTCAGCTTTTTAAATGAGTTGCTATGCAGTTTGTGTTCGGTACTGTTGTGTTTGAGATCCAGACATGTTGGTGCAACTCTAATTGTTTCTTTTTCGTTGCCATATAGAACTTCTTTGATGAGTCAATGACCTGTTACTCATCTATTCTCACATTAATCTAAATGAATAACTAAGTTGCCTTCACAATAAGTTAGTCTGTAGTTGTTGCTACATATGCCGAAGGCTTCTCTTGGGTATGTGCCGAGGTAAAGACATTCTTAAGTTTTACTAGATATTGTCAAATTTTAATACCTGTGCTCATTATTTTACGGCTTCACCAACATTTGCCATGCCACACAGAAAATTCTGCTGATCTGATGCTGTGGAATAATCTTTTACCTTAATATTTATTTGCCTCTTTCTTATTGAAATTGAATCAGTTATTTTTATGCATGTGTTTTATATAATTAATATTATCCTATATATCCTGTATCTGCATATTTGCACTTAAATATGCTGTTTTTAAAATTTAAGTTCAATTTTAAACTTAAAATTGGAGCCCAAGTATCCTGTCCTGTTTTATGCTCTTCATAAATATTTTTTAGTGGCTATAGACCTTTCCAATATGTGACTGGAATAAAACCTTGGGTTATTATTGGAAATTCAGGTCACATCCAGATTTCCACGATTAGAGCTGCAGTTTTGACTAGAAAGCCTTTAAGTGTTTTGGATGATTTCCTCAGGTTGGAATTAAGAAGGCAAATCCTTGGGCCAAGTTGCATGCATGCTTAGGATATCAAATTGCTTGGGCCAGAGTTCTTGCCAGCGATCTATGTTTGCTAGGAACCTGGAATCTGAAGGGCATTGCTGGTGTCTCTTCCCGATTCTGGGGGGAGTGGTTCCAAAGACTTCCTAGAAGCAATTCAGGTTGTATCCTGAACTGGAGGGCAGGGGGAGGCAGCCCTGAGCACTGCAGAGACTGAAGAGCTGCAAGGCTCTGGGCCAGCGGAGAGGGCTGCTCCTTGCACTGCCCCCAGGGGCAAGGGGGAAAGGGGCCACAGGACAGACACCTTGGGACCAGCTTCAGGCTGACTGCCAAGGAGACCACCTCTCCCTCATCTTTTTCCAGTTTCTTTTCTCAGGTGTGGCCCATACCTGATTTCCCTTATGTCTCTTATTTCTGATTTGTAAGCAAATGATTTCTGCAGATAAAAATATGGCTGTCCCATTCACTTTTGGACAAATTGAATCAATTCCATTTCCCCCTTGTATATAAGATGGTATATTATCTATCTGAGGCACTTGCCCTGTTATAGGTTAGTGTCTGGTGATACAATGGTGAGTAAAATATTTTCTAATAGCTCATGAATATGAGCATGTGGATCCTCTAGAAGTACATTTAGTTTAAACTCATTAATATCCATAATGATGACGGAAAGTAGTAACAATCATGCATACTGTTAACCATCGTAGCTAAGATTACCATTACGTTAAAGCCTCAGAATTTGTTTGTGTTTTTTCAGGCACCGTTGGAAGTGAGGTATTACAGCACAGGCTAGTTTTTTTTTTTTTTTTTCCCTTTGAATTTCCAGATCTTTTGTAGTTGGGCTGGCATGCCAGATTGGTGGCGTATTGAAGTTGGCACGGTTCCCTGCAGGGCTAATGTGTTAATAGTAAGTAGTGCTCCTCTCCAACACTGGCCCTGCCCCTGCCCCTCATTAGCGTCCCCCAGGATCTGCACTGCTGCCCACTGCTGCCCACTGCTTGGGTCTCCATTCTGCCCTTGCCGCCCTGCCTGAGAGCTTCCAGGAGTGGGTTTCAGCACTGCTTAATACATTTCAGATGACTCTTAAAGAAGAGATGGTTGAGATGGCAGGATAATTTAATTGCCACGTGTAACACTTGCAGCTCCAGAGGCTAAGACGATGGAAGTAATGACACCTTGGGGTCGGGTAAGCAGGTACTTGTTACCTGACAGTGTGGCAGAGATACCTGGCTGTCCATGTAGGCCACGAAGGGGATTTTTGCTCTTGTGTTGGATGTTCCTGTGGCCACTATCTTACTATGAGAGAAGAAGGGATTTAGAAGTAGCTGCAAAGGGCAACCACAGTATTTCCAGTTGGTAGGAGTAGTGTTCTTTGCATGAGCAGAACTACAAAAAGGTTCACTTTCTGCCCAGGCCTGGGCAAATCTGGCCCTACAGACCAGTCAGGGAGCTTCTTCAAATGCCAGGCTCCCGTCCTAAGTGGACTTTCTCAGGCTCTGTCATATCCTGAGCTCCAAGGACAGTTGTTATTCTCTGTATACATACATTTCCAGCAAGGATTCACCTCTGCAATCTGTGCACTTGTAGAGTGATAGATGAGGGTGCTTCAGAAAGTCTATGCAAAGACAGATATGAGACAAGCTTTCGGGGCATATGTTTGGCTGAGCAGCTGAGATGCTGCATAGTCCTGGCTTGGTCCCCAACCCCAGCTTCCTTCTAATACGTACTTTTGGAGGCAGCCAATAATGGTTCAAATAGTTAGGTCTATGTTACCCATGTGGAAGACTTGGGTTGAGTTCCAGGCTCATACCTTCATTCTGACCCAGCACAGAATGTTGGGGGAAATTTAGAGAGTGAATTAGGGAATTGGAGATCCCCGCCTGTCTCTGTTTCAAATAAACTAAAAAACAAAAAAAAAACAAAAAAACAAATAAAACATTTAAAAGTAAATTTAAAAATTTTGGAAGTCAGCTCTACAAGTCTGTATTATGAAAAAGCTTTGACTGGATTTCAAAATTTTAGCAACAAAAAAATCTTTTTAAAAAGATTTATTTTATTTTTATTGTAAAGTCAGATATGTAGAGACGAGGAGAGACAGAGAGGTAGATCTTCCATCCGATGATTCACTCCAAAAGTGGCTGCAATGGCTGGAGCTGAGCCGATCCGAAGCCAGGAGCCCAGAGTCTCTTCCAGGTTTCCCACACGGTGCAGGGTCCCAAGGATTTGGGCTGTCCTTGACTACTTTCCCAGGGCACAGCCAGGGAGCTGAATGGGAAAGGGGGCCACCGGGATTAGAACCAGTGCCCTTATGGGATCCCGGTGCATATGAGGCAAGGACTTTAGCCACTAGTCCACCATCCCAGGCCTGCAACAAAATACACTTATCTTTTAGTTCCATTTTCCATTGACTTTAAAGAGTGCCTTATGTATAAACTTTTCTTTTTGACAACATTTTGTAATAATGATAAAGTAAAAAAAATGCCACCTCTGAGAACTCCCATTGTTAGTGATTTTCTAAGCTGATAGAATTTGAATGCTCTAGGATAAATTTTTCAATGTAAAAGAATTGTGTCTGATTCATTAATTTTATAAGCACATTCATTGTTATTACCATTATTAAAACTAATGAATTCAACTTGGCATTGGATTGCTATATAATTAGAGAAATAAAATTCTCTCGCTGAATGCTGAACTCCATGGCAATAGGTAATTTGACTACTCTGGCCAGTTCCATTATTAATTTCAGGGTTATTCAGTTCAGCTTCAATTAAAATCAAACATTTATTTTATTACTTTCAATTGAATTGGATTAAATTGTGAGTTTTGAATAGATAATGTGGGTAATATATGCACAAGGTAATATATGCAATGGTAATAAAATTTCTTCAGTATAAAATGGTACACAGAAGATATAGGCTCTGTCCTATCATTGACCCTGAGTGTCTTCTTACTTATTGACTGCTGACTGTGTTGAGGATTTTTTTTTGTATGTGTACTTTGATAGATGTACCAGCAATTTATTGACTTTTTATGTCTCTATACGCTTCTATCCATATCTTGTTTAATTTTATGTAAATGGAGGCATAGTGTATGCACACTTCTGTTTATTCAATGTTGGCCTCATCCATAGCTTCATATAATTTTTGCATGGCTCTGTAGCATTTTGACGTACCCCCAAAATATATGATGAGCCAACTGTGTGCACGAGGTTCTGATGGAAGTAAATATGAACAAGACAGGTCTCTGTCCTTGAGACTCACCTTCCAGGAAAGAAGGAATGAACTGGGATAATTATAAGAGAAGGGTATGTTTTAAGGAGATTAGCAGATATAAGCAGAGTTCAGAAATAGAAATGAAAATGAGAGGTCTTTCTGCACATGCAAGATGTGAACAATATACTGAAAAACCGGTAGAAGTTGATCAGGCACTGATATGAGCTTGGGTTCTCAGGCAGGGAGGGGTTGAATGGGATGTGTGCTAAATGTGAACCGTGGGACATGGACGGGCCATTGAGTAGGTAATAGGGTGTAGGTGGGTGGATGGGAGTGGGAGGAGGCTTGAAGGATAGCATGTCAGAATGCAGAGTGAAGCAGTGAGTGTGTATGTCAGTGCGTGGAGGCGTGGGGAAGCGGGGGGAAATGGAGGAGAGCAGCCCCTCTGCAGGGCCGATGTTGGGAGGACCTGAGTCAGAGCACGTTTATGGGAGACAAGAGGAAGGAATAGATTCCAGAGACATCACAGAGATGCTTTTTCTTATGAATAAGGGTTGGCAGCTTTGTAACATCATTAGCCATTCTAAATCTATTCCCTGATGAACTTTAGATTTTTGAATTCCTAATGAAGGCCATCTGATTGACAACCCATTTAGGATAATACGCCTTAATAGGAAAGTCAAATCTACTTATTTCAGCAGAGACATGCAACACCATTAATTTGCAGAAGAAAAAAAATTACAGTGGGGTCACCCATTGCCTGGTAGCTCTCATGGAAAGCTGATTGGAAAAGTCATCGGATAATTGTTGAATGGAGGATTCTGAACTGGGGTAAAGAGCACATGCTCAGTTGTCATTACTTGAAAAGGTGATTTTTTTTTTTTTTTTTGGCAAGAAAAAGTACTAGGAAACTTTTAGAGGGAAAAAAATAAGGAAAATAAAATGGTCCAGGTAACCTTAAGATCAAAGTATAAATGACATTTTGCAAGCTGACTTTATTAAACTGTCTCCAGCAGGAGCACATAGTGACAAATGGGCATTACTTGTTCTCCTCCATCTCTTTGGAATCTCTTATGATTCCATATGGCTTGGGATTTAGACAATTAGCCAATGAATTTATTTGTCTAATTCAAGTGGGCTTTATTCTTTAAAAAAACAACTAAAATAATTTATTTTTGTGTATTTGAAAAGTAGACTAACACAGAGAGAAACACAGACAGACACAGATCTTGCTGCTGGTTCACTCTCCAAATGCCCGTAACAGCTGCAGCTGGGCCAGGTGGCATCCAGCAGCCGAGCGCTCCCTCTGGGTTCCTGGGTGGCAGAGATCAGCCACCACCTGGTGCCTGGGAGAATGTGCATTCGTGGGGAAGCTGGAGTGGAAAGCCGACCCAGGTCTGGAACACAGGTTGTGGACTCTCAAGCAGCATCCTTGTTGTATTGCCAGACACTCGCTCAGATGACATTTTAAAAATCTGCATATTTATTTACCTTTATCTTTATTTGAAAGAAAGGGAGATGTAGGGATTTAAACATAGATACACGGCTTGGATCTGCTGGTTCATCTCCAAATGCCCACAAAAATCAGCAATGAACCAGGACAGAGCCAGGAGCTTAGAACTGAACCCAAGTCTTCCATGTTTAGGTGGCAGCAACCCAGATATTTTTTAAAAAATAATTTATTGGGTGTGGGTTTTAGACTGTGGCCTAGTGAAGTAAGCCTCAGCCTGTGGTGGTGGCATTCCACGTAGGCACTAGTTCATATCCTGGCTGCTCCACTTCTGATCCAGTTCCTTGATTATGGCCTGGGAAGGCAGTAGAACCGATGGCTTAAGTCTTTGTGCTCCCGTGCCGTGAGGGAGACACGGAGGAAGCACCTGGCTCCTAACTTTGGATAGGCTTAGCTCTTGCTGCTATGGCCATTTGGGGAGCGAGCAAATGGATGGGAGAACTCACACTTTCTTTCTTCTTTCTGTAACTTTGCCTTTCAAACAAAAGTAGAATAAATCTTAGAAGATAATTGGGCCTAGCACAGTAGCCTAGTGGTTAAAATCCTTGCCTTGCACACTCTGGGATCCCATATGGCAGCTCTACTTCCCATCCAGCTCCCTGCTTGTGGCCTGGGAAAGATGGCCCAAAGCCTTGGGCTAGGGTTAGGGTGGGAGACCTAGAAGAGGCTGCTGGCTCCTGGCTTTGGATCAGCTTCGCTCTGGCCATTGCAGCTACTTGGGAAGTAAATCAGCAGATGGGGAATCTTCCTTTCTGTCTCTCCTCCTCTCTGTGTATCTGATTTTCCAATAATAAAAAAAAGGAATAAATAATTAAAAAAAAATGATAGTCTACTAGGGCTTGTATTGTGTTGTAATGGGTTCAATTTCTTGCAGTGCTGACATCCCTTATCGGCTCTGGCTTGAGTCCCAGCTGCTCTACTTTTAATCCAGTTCTCCTTAATGTGCCTGAGAAAGCGGTGGAAGTTGGGCCAACGGCTTAGGCCCTTGTCACCCATGTGGGAGACCCTTACAAGGCTCCTGATTTCAGCCCAGCCCAGTCCTGACTGTTCAGTGTAGATGGCGTGAACCAGCAGATGGGAATTCCTTTCTCTCTTTGTCATTCTTTCAACTAAATGAATCTTTTAAATATAATTTACTTTTATTAATATAAAGAATAGGTAATAGGTACAGCCGTAAGAATGGAATGATGGGTTCCTCACTACCTCTCTCTTCCTTCCTTTCACTCTTTTTAATGGCAGTATTTATACCTAGTAGTATTGTACTGTTTTCTTTGTCACGTAGTCAGTTAATGGATATCTAGGTTGATTCCATCTTTTAGCTATCAAGAATTGAGTTGCTATAAACATGGGAGCATGGGCAACTCTTTCATAATGCTGATTCTGTTTTTTTTTTTTAAGATTTATTTATTTATTGGAAATTCAGATACACAGAGAGGAGGAGAGACAGAGAAGATCTTCCGTCCAATGATTCACACCCCAAGTGAGTGCAATGGCCGATGCTATGCCGATCCGAAGCCAGGATCCAGGAACTTCTCCCGGGTCTCCCACACGGGTGCAGGGTCCCAAGGCTTTGGGCCATCCTCGACTGCTTTCCCAGGCCACAAGCAGGGAGCTGGATGGGAAGCGGAGCTGCCAGGATTAGGACCGGCACCCATATGGGAGCCCGGCGTGTTCAAGGTGAGGACTTTAGCCGCTAGGCCACGCTGCCGGGCCCGCTGATTCTGTTTTATTTGGGTATGTTCCCAGGTGTGATGCCTGGGTCATATGCTAGACCTATTGTTAGAATTCTCAGGGATCTTTGTATTGTCTTCTATAATGGTTATACTGGCCTACATTCCCACCAAGAGTGAATTAGAGTATCTTTGTCACATATCATTGTTGGAATTTTTTTTTTTAAATTTTTGGGTGACTATTACTCTAACTGGGATGAATTAAAAACTTGTTGCAGTTTTTATTTGCATTTTCCTAACGGCTAGTGATCCTGAATATATTTTCATGTGTCCTTTGACCATTTGTATTTCATTCTTTGAAAATAATCCTGTCAAAGTTCTTTGCCCATTTCTTAACAGTTGTTCATTTTATTGTTTTTGAGTTTCTTGAGCTCTTGACCATAGGATTTTCTGCCATAGTCTATACCTATAATGCCATGATATACTTAAACAGAAGAATGATGGAGTTGTGGTTGCTGTTGGAGGACTATACTATTATAATAATACAGGTCAAAACCGGGGTGTGGGGGGAAATCTCTGAGTCTATGGAATTGTGTCATGAAAAATAAAATAAAAAAAGAAAAGCTGTGACTCACTGTCCTCTCAACAGTTAGCATTATTTTGGAAAAATTGTTCTATCAATCTCTTTGGTTTCTGTAGTGGAGTAATTTGGAACAAATCTCATTCATTTAATTTTGTCTGCATATACTTCAATATGTACTTGTGGCAGATGACTAGCTTTTCCTGGCATGTTCACAAGATTGTGTCGCATAAAACTAAATTAATGTGAATTCCCTAACACAAGGGTGCTTCAAAGTGGAAGTTGAACTTATTTTTCACAACAAAAATTTTGAAATGCATGACTAGCTTTTTGGTGATACATGTTTCCCACAAACTTTTGAAATGCTTCCATATTAATTAATACCCAATAAATATTCATATAGTACTGATTATCTCAAAAATATTTTTTATGGATGGTTTGTTTCAATCAGAATTCAAATAACAGCTCACACTCAAAATATGGGATGCTCAAGAGGCGGGTTAACTCACCACATCAAGTGTTAACTTTTCCACACGGGGTTTTAAAAGTCCTGGAGAAGAGTGGCTGATTGATCCAAGCTTGAATTTGTGTTCAATGCACTTTTTTTTCTAATATGCTGACACCTCAGCATCACTTCCAAGTGTGACACCTCATTTACCTGTCTCATACATGTTAGGAATATCAAGAAGAAAGCCTTTATATTCTGTCTAGGTGAGAATTTGGAAGTTTATTTAATGTTCAGATGGTCAAGAAAGGTCTAGGAGGATGACTACTTTGCTGGGAGTCGTATCCTTTAGTTAAAATGAGAACTGCCAGCATTCCTGTGGCACCTGTTGATGAGTATCACATCATGTCTGCAGTCGCTGGATTGCCCAGCCATCAGCATGGCTTTGCCGAGCTCACAGGTTTGGCTGCCCAGGGTAAGACTCAGGGTTGGAAGAGTTTCACGAGCTGCTTACACCTCTGCATCTTAGAGATGGAAATCAGACTCTAAATGCTATGATGGTGTGTTTAGGTTGAGGTGTTCATACTAATAAATCAGAGTGGAAAGCCTAACAGGATGGGGCTAGTGCTAAAGATCACCAGAATGTCAACAGTCCTGGTTTCCCAGATTCCAACCAGGAGGGTTGGGGGAAACCTTGAATTCAGCATGAGCATGCACAGTCACTTGAGGATGTCATGACTTTTTGCTCTTTTAATCAAAACAAAGGAATTTTCTAAAGCCTTCTTCTGACAGTGACAGTAGTGGCACAGATCATTGGAAATAGGATGATAACTTATGAATGAGTATTACTTTTTCTGTAAAGACACTGTTTTTATTTTATTTTAAGATTTATTTATTTTTATTGCAAAGTCAGATATCCAGAGAGCAAGAGAGATAGAGAGGAAGATCTTCTGTGTGCTGACTCACTCCCCAAGTGACTGCAACGATCAGAGCTGAGCTGATCCTAAGCCAGGAGCCCGGAGCCTCTTCTGAGTCTCCCATGCAGGTGCAGGGTCCTAACGCTTTGGGCTGTCCTTGACTGTTTTCCCAGGCCACAGGCAGGGAGCTGGATGGGAAGTGGGACTGCCGGGATTAGAACCCACGTCCATATGGAATCCTGGCGCATTCAAGGCAAGGACTTTAGCTACTAGGCCACGCTGCCGGGCCTGAAGTGAGTATTACTTTTAAATTCCCCCTTCTCTCTTTTTCTCATTCTTCTTTCTTGTCCTCTCATTTTGTTTCTATTTCTCCTATGCAAAGGAATGATAGAGAAGAGGGGCTGGTGCTGTGGCACAGTGTGTTAAGCTGCCATGTGAATGACCTCTGTCAGAGGACTGCTTTGAGTCCCAGCTACTCTACTTCTAATCCTTCTAACCCACCCTCTTTCCTTCTCCTGGGAGAATAGCAGAAGATGTTCCACATGCTTGGGCCTCTGCCACCCATATGGGAGACCAGGATGGGCCTGGCCTTCTCCTGGACAAGCCCTAGCTATCGCAACCGTTGGGCAGAAAATCAGCTGGTGGAAAATCTGTCTCACTCTCATTCTCTCTGTCTCTCCCTTTCTCTCTGACATTCTGTCTTTTAAATAAATCAGTAAAATAAAAGGAAATAATAAAAAGAAGCTATGAAGTTAATGTGTCATCAAGAATCTTGAGTTCCAGTTCTAACTTTGCCAGTAATTGCTGGTGTGACTATGGGGAAGTCATTTTTACCTTCTGGGCTTCATTGGTGAGTGGAGGAAAGGAGGGACTCAACCATGTGATTTCTAACATCTGCTGTTGCCTTCTCTGAGCTCTGTGGACCAAGGTTGAAAGGAAGGGGTTGGAAGATACTTGCGGACATGCATTGTTGGTGTTGGGGTCCAGCTGAGTGAGTCTGTGATACACTCACTTGTTCTGGCTGTTCCCTTCCGCCATCTGTTTGCTTCAGCTCTGTGCTCCCAATTCCTGCTGGTAGTGGGTACCTTATTCTGGAGCATCCCACAGAACATGCAGTTCTAGGTCATATTCTCCTGAAGTGTAATGGAAAGAAAAAATGGGTCAATGATTGTATAATAAGGACTAAGCTGTTTATTTATCCCAAGCAGCATTTTGCAGATGCCACAACCTTTTCCAGCCTTTTCAACCCAGTAAGCAATTGTTAAGCATCCCCTATGTGGAATGCACCGTTCTAGTAACCACAAGGGTGGAGATAAATAGGGTGTGGTCACTTCTATCCCGAGTGCTTTTGCAGAGAGGGGTGCCCACTGGTTTTAGGGATGTGAGCTATCTCTATGAGCCAGGTCTAGGAGCTAGGATGAAGCTATGTGGAGCTGGGTCTTGCTTGTAAAGAAGCAATGAGTGGGCCCGGCGTGGTGGCGCAGTGGTTAAGGTCCTCGCCTTGCACGCCCGGGATCCCATATGGGCACCGGTTCTAATCCCGGCAGCCCCGCTTCCCTTCCAGCTCCCTGCTTGTGGCCTGGGAAAGCAGTCGAGGACGGCCCAAAGCTTTGGGACCCTGCACCCTTGTGGGAGACCCGGAAGAGGCTCCTGCTTCGGATCGGCATAGCATAGCATCGACCCGTTGCGCTCACTTGGGGAGTGAATCATCGGATGGAAGATCTTCCTCTCTGTCTCTCCTCTCTGTATATCCGCCTTTCCAATGAAAAAATAATAATAAAAAAAATAAATCTTTAAAAAAAAAACAAAAACCAAAACAAAACAAAAAAAAAGAAGCAATGAGTGAGACACGGTGGAGGGAGGGTGTGCTGTTGCCAGAAACCTGTTACATCAAGTTTCTGAAAGATTGTTTCGTGTTGACATAACTTATGGTTGGCTGTGAGGATGGAGACCTGCAGTATTGCAGACTGACGGGGGTTTTGAATGCCTTCCATAGGCACTTGGAAGCCACTGAAGCTTGCCAACGTTCAGGTGCGAGCAGAAGCCTTACTCCGTTGAATCCAGCACGTTGTGAATGCAGTACTGAGCGGTGCGTGTAGACACAGTCACAGTCAGATTGCATAAGGCGTCCAGTGCCTTAGGCTTCAGGGATGTAGGTGCCAGCACTAATAGGAGCCTTCTCCCTAAGGCCCTATAATAAGTGGGACCTGCACAAGGGGACATTGGTAGTATCACTGAGTTGGCCTAACAGTTTGATTCAAAGCATGTGGGAAACTCCTCTGGGGGATGGCGGGAGGGTTTGGGAAAGGTCTGAAGGGGTCTGCTCGACCTGCAGAGGTGCTGGAGGTACAGTTGGAGAAATGATCTTGGGTAGAAGCCACTGTCCCACTGGGAGCACGGGCACAGGAGCAGCAGGGGCTTCTGAGTGCAGGGATTAGGCCAGTGTCACCGGAGGAAAGAAGGAATGGGTGAGCAAGGCCATGGGGGTGTCCATGGATAGGCCTGTGGCTTTTCTTTCTTCTTTTTAAAAGATTTATTTTATTTTTGTTGGAAAGGTGGATATACAGAGAGGAGAGGCAGAGAGGAAGAGTGAGCATAACGGCTGATGCTATGCCGATCCGAAGCGAGGGGCCTCTTCCGGGTCTCCCACAAGGGTGCTGGATCCCAAGGCTTTGGGCTGTCCTCAGCTGCTTTCCCGGGCCACAGGCAGGGAGCTGGATGGGAAGTGGGGCTGCCGGGAGTAGAACCTGCGCCCATATGGGATCCCGGGCGTTCAAGGCGAGGACTTTAACCACTGCGCCACCACGCCGGGCCCATCTGTGGCTTTTCAATCGCACCCCACACTGGCAGAGATTCGGCCTCTGTGTATAGCTATGCTAATCTCCCCTCTTCTTTCTATGCCTCCAAAGATCAGGGGGTATCGTGGGGACAAGCATGAAAGCCCTTTGTCCCTTCAGACTTACTCAGCCACATTGGAGAGGTCACCACTGATCTAGTGCTGCGCTTTTGAGGTTTTGAAGCGTTTTAGAGTGCAGATTAGTGCATGGATTTGTTTGTATCCCTGAAAGGATGCAGGAAGACCCAAAGGAAGAAAAGCTGACTGTTTCTTTTTCTCCTGGGATCATCCACCTGTAGGCGGCAGGTAGCTGGTTTGCTTATCGTTGCACCAGGGAAACACAGAACGTAGCAGGGGAAATGAGAAGACTCTTCCTATCTGGACAACTGGAGGGCCTTGTGGAAGATGGCTGAGGCCTTACTCCAACTGAAGTGGAGTTGCCTGTCACATTTCAACACCCCCTGATCTTGCATTCTCGAGGCAGCAACTGCTCAGATAGGCTCAACACATCCACTTAAGTAACTCGATTACTCTCGCAGGCACCTTTACATAATGCACCTCCTGTCAGGTGCAGCGCTCAATCATTCAGCACAGGACCCAGCATCTCTCCTCTAATATCACTTTACACACAGCTAATGAACACAGGTTCCCAACAAGTGACTGTGGCAGTCAATAAAGGCTGGGCAATCCTACCTGCCCGCACCCACAACAGCTGCCCAGAGCCAATTCCCAAAGTAGTTCTGGTAATAGCTCCAGGTTATCTCTCCTTCCTCCTCCTTTTCTTCCTTATCTTTCGCCTCCCCTACCTTTTGTTCCTCCACAGAGGGCATGGAAAACATAGGAGGCTGTGGCTTCTACTGATGGGCTAGCCAGGATAGTACAGGCAGCTGAGTGTGTGATTTGAAAATCATTATCCAGGCCTGGCACAGAGCCTAGTGGCTAAAGTCCTCACCCTGCTTGATCCAGGATCCCATATGGGCACCAGTTTGTGCCCCGACTGTTCCACTTCCCACCCAGCTCCCTGCCTGTGGCCTGGGAAAGCAGTAGACGATGGCCTAAGCTTTGGGACCCTGCACTTGCGTGGGATACCCGGAAGAAACTAGCTCTGGCCGTTGTGACCACTTGGCGAGTAAATCAGCAGACAGAAGATCTTTTCTCTTTCTCTCTCACTCTCTGTGAAAATCCTACTTTATGATAAAAATAAAACAAATCTTTTTTTTAAAAAAGATATTCATTATCCAACTGCCGTGTCTCTGTCCCAGTAAAAAGGCAGCAGAGTGATTTGGGGGTGATGAGAGATAATCTGAAAAGTGGCAAAGCTGCAGGGAGGACAGGCCCATCTGTGCGGCAGCCTTTCTTCTCAGAGTCTTATGGAGTCATTGGCAGTCCCTGTGGGTGACTTTAGGAAGGAGAACTCATCGAGTCTAGGGTGCTATTGGTGAGATTTCTGCACTGCCTCTGTTACTGGACTACTGAGGAACTGGAATAGGAAAGTGTCCTTGAACAAGCTGTGTGAAAGCAGAGCTGTGCACAGAGACACAGTCTGGTCCCAAACATATGAGCAGGTGGAGACCACAGTGGCTGGGAGGCAGTAGTTAAGAAGCTTGAGTTGTTCTGTTCAGTTCAGCCAATTACCAGCTCAGGGACCCTGGATAGATCAGTTCACCTCTATGGGACTTAGCTTTCTTGTGGGAAACCTCTTGAGCATCACCCATATGAAAGGAGTTATTTTATTTGAAAGGTAGAGAGGGCACATACCCACTCTCATCCACTGGTTCACTTTCCAGTTGTCCACAATGACCAAAGAGGAAGTAGGAGCTCGGTTCAGGATTCCACGTGGGTCTCAGGGACCCAATCATCTGAGTCACCACCTACTGCCTCCCAGGGTGCGCATTAGCAGGAAGCTGGAAGTGGCAGCCACTGCCAGCACTCAAATTCAGGTGCTCTAATATGGCACATAACCATCCCTACAGGCAGCCTGTCTGCTATGCCAAAAAAGAATTACATATTATTGTTTGTGTTGATTTTTTAAATGGCTTTAGTCAAACTCTACTTGATCCTGGGGCATTGCATTTGTATCCTATTCTTTTCCACTAGTATTGATATTGGTATTTCTTCACTTGGAAAAGTATATGCCTCTGCTTTTGGTCTTCTCAATGTGCTTTTGGAGTAGAGCTTGTTAGACCCAAGTATGCAGTGGGTTCTTTAGCAGTAGTTACTTGCTTGAAGGATTTGTACAAGTCAGTGCTTAGTGAATGCCGTGGATCAACTGAGGTCACTCAAACCTGCCTCCTTCCCAAGGGGAGAGCCATGGTCTGACTCAAAGAAAAGAAAAAAAAGGGCTATTCTTAGATGACACGGGCTTTGCTTGATGGCTTTTTCTTTTGCTTAATGAATGAGTCTGGCTCCCTAAGCCAATTGTGGAGTCAGTCACTCACCATGACGTCCATTTCCCCCGTGAGGTAAGAAAGTTCTGAATGATGGGGTCTTGTTATAACTAATGGAATGAGACTAAAAGAGATCACTGTTGAGTAAAAGTGATAATCTTTTCAGTCTAATACAACATCTTCTACTGAAAGGTACAGCGGGATTAAGCTACCTCTACTTCTCCAGATTAGAAGTATTAACTCTTTGGAAACTTTAAGGCTGCAAATGCATTGCGTTTATCTGTAGTTTTGAGCAGAGTGAATGTCCACAGAGACTAGCAGTGCTGAGCTTTGCACTTTGTTCCTGGTGCAAGATGGCTAACAACATTCCACTTCAATCTACTAATGGCTTGTTGAATTCTTATGAGATATAGGACATTGTGCTGAGCTTGTTGGAAGATGCCAGTAACCAAGACTGATGGTCCCTGCATTCATATTAATGCCTCCATGCACATGATCTATATTACAGAAAATTAGGTGGAATATATATATATATGGTTTGAATATGGTTTTATCTCCAAACACATCAGAAGTTTAATCCCCAAAGTTTTATATTAATGATACGAAGAGAGCAGAGCATAATCCAACTATTAGTACTAGAGGCAGCGACTTGAGGGTGTAATTAGGATTAGGTAAAATAGACCCTATGATTGAATCCTGGTGGTTCTATAAGAGGAAAGAGGCAAGACAGACACACATGCTCCTTGTGTTTTACCTTGCCTTCTATTGTGCCGTTTGGTTCTAGGACAAGAAGATCATTACCAGATGAAGTTCTTAGACCTTTTATAAACTTAGAGTGCCTTAGGTATTTTGCTATGGCAATGAAAAACTGACTAATACAATGTGTGTTCCTTTGCAAATACTAATGAATATTTTCTTACTTGGGCGTCTAGAACCTAATCTCATGGCCATTGACACCCATGCATATTTCCAAAGATCCAAACCTTGGCACAGAAAATCTTATTTCTCCTTTCATCTTTCTGCCCAATAACATTGGCTGTGATGTTATCTGGCAAGTTTATCACTTTTCCAAAGTGTGTATACAAGGGCTGAGAGCATCACTGATGTTGCAAATAAAGAAATAACTTGAGGTAGCAATATTTAGGATCAGGAAGGTAGCAAATATTATGGGATCAAAGTAAGCAATTCTGAATTGAAGGTGATTTGCACAGTCCTGGGCATTTTAAGAAACATCCCAAAGTTGTTTGATGGTTTTTTCCTTGCACACTTTCCCATCTCTATTTCATGAAGTAATGTGATAGAGGCCTCTGAAGGCCCTTGGGTTCACTATTTCAGGCTGTTAGATCAACATTTCAGTGGTATGTGAATTCACCTTCAAAGTTACTTCATGTGTTCCCACAAAGACACAGTTTCTTTAGCTGTGAAAGCCAAACTCAAGTCCCATGAGAGGTTTAAATGGGAAATAGGCATAGTCTGAAGCTAAACCACATTCACAATCCGTGTTACAGGCAAGTTTCCACTTGGATCCAGCAGTACGTTTTCCTCCTTGTGGTTAATATTAACAATTGATGTGTGTGTGTATGTGTGCAGAGCAAAACACAACACAAAAGGAGGGCAGAACTGGTGTCTGTGAATGAACCCTTGCCCTATGTCTGATTGAACTAGGTGATTTTCGGGTAGCATGCATGAGATCAATGGGAACTTATTTTAATTGTGACAGAAAATTAGGGCCTGGAAAACACAGCATGTGACTTTCCACCCTGAGAGATTCTAGTTTGTTATCAACAGAAAGATCAAATAACATATGGCTACATGTGGATGAAGTTCTGCCCTCCATCGGACATCTCCAGTGAGGAGAAGACAAGGTGAGTGAAGGACTCTGGAGCACTCTGGTGGACCAAACCCAAGTTAAGCTTCCTCATTTCCTCCTAGAAGCACTCAGCCCAAGACAAGGGAGAAATTGTGTTTTTAAACTTGCTCAATCTTAAGTCTGGATTAGTGTTTTTTTCCCCTCAACATCTTCAAATCAACATTATCAACTATGCAAAATGATAGCAAAGAGTAGCTATTAAATTTTTCATGTACTCAATTTGGCTCAACAATGATCAACTTTTACCAACTTAATTTCCTTCTTACTATATATTAGTTTTTAAAAACATTAGTTTATTTAAAAAATATTTATTTCTTATCAGATATACAGAGAGAAGGAGAGACAGAGAGGAAGATCTTCCATCCACTGACTCACTCCCTACATGACTGCAATGGCCAGAGCTGAGCCGATCCAAAGCCAGGAACCAGGAGCCTCTTCCGGGGCTTCCACACAGGTGCTGGATCCCAAGGCTTTGGGCCGTCCTCTACTGCTTTCCTAGGCCACAAGCAGGGGGATGGAGGGAAAGTGGAGTAGCTGGGATATGAATCAGAGCTCATATGGGTCCTAGCACATGCAAGGTGAGGACTTTAACCACTAGAATATCACGCCGGGACCTGTCAACTTAATTTCATCCATCACTATTTCCTTAGAATTTTGTGCACTGAATATATTAGCCTGCTTTTTATTACTTTGACTAAACCTCCAAAGAGGATCAGTTTAGGCAGAGGAACATCTATGTTGGCCCACAGTTTTGGAAGCTCACAGTCCAAGATCAGGTGGTTGCATTGGTCTGTCATGTTGTGACTATAGATGTCAGAATGTGTTCCAAATAGGAGTACCTGGTGAGATGAGCATGGAGACGGTGTATATGACCAGTCTCTTGTGAGAACCACCTTCTGAGGGCAAGCTCCTAAAAACGTAAAAACCTCTCATTGCACCCATCTCCTAGGTTCAGTAATCAGATCAAAATATCCACCTTAATCCATTAATCGGTAACATAAGACTTTGTGGACAAAGTCTCCTAGTATGTAGAATTTAAAGAATACCTTATTTTCCAACCCATAATAATATTTTAAACATATCCTAGGTATCTTATTTTATTACTAGTCAATAGTCCAAAATATATTCTGATTAGAACTTAAATGGTGCATATGCTAGATGCTATTATCACATTAAAAAATGCCAACAAATAATATGTAACTCCAAGTTCACATTCAGCTTACCAGTTTTCTCAAGAATCTCTCTTTTCAATGTTTTTTTTCCCCAAGCGAGATTTTAAATAAGCCCTACATAGTTCATTTAGTTGATTTTCTTAAATCATTATTAATCTAGCTGCTTCTATGCTACTGTTTTGTTGGAGAAACTGATATTTTCATCCACAGGGGATAAAATAGTCTTTTGCAGATACAAGATCACTGAGTTGGGAGTCGGGAAAATTGTATTGTGGTCCATGGTCCGCCTTTGTTAATATTTCTCAGCAAGATGTTGGGATATGCAACTGACACTCAGAAAGGTCAGTTTGCAAAATATGAAATATGAAACGGTTTTGACTGTATAAGCATTGAGGTCCCCCTCCATTTTTAGAAAGTTGTTTAAAGATCTATCTATCTATCTATCTATCTATCTATCTATCTATCTATCTATCTATCTATCATATATATATACTTAAAAATATTTATTTATTTTTGTTGGAAAGGTTACAGAGAGGAAGAGGCATAGGCAGAGAGAAAGATCTTCCATCTACTGATTCACTCCCGAATAGCTACAATGATCAGGGCTGGTTTAAGCCAAAGCCAAGAGCCAGGAACTTCATCTGTGTCTCCCACATGAATGCTAGGGCTCAAGCACCTGGGCCATTCTCCACTGCTTTCCCAGGCACAGCAACAAGGAGCTGGATTGGAGGTAGAACAACTAATATTTGAACCAGCACCCATCTGGGATGCTGGTTCCGCAGGCAGTGGTGTAACGCACTGAGCCTCAATGGCAGCCCTGATATCCCTTTATAAACAGCAAGATACTCAGGTCAAGGATGGCTGCTATAGTATAAATGTGCCAGCGCCTCAAAGTCTGAACTGCTGATGCGGTAGAAATTGTTTCTGTATCTTTCTGTAAAAGCAAGTAGTCAATCACATTCAACTAGATTTAGAAGATAGACCTGCTTCTGGAGACTTGAAGCCCCCCGGAAGGTTAAGAGAATCTGGGGGCTCTGGAGATAGGCCCATTGAGGGGTTCCCTCATCTCACATTTTCCTTCCTCGCTGGCTGCAATCGTCAATAGCTTACCCATGGACAGGACATGCACTTTCTGAAATTTCTTCATTTTTCTCTAAGCCTCCTAGCTGTAAATGGAGAAGGTCCCTAGACCATGGAATTCTAGAGTAGAAAGGAACTTCAACAGAATTTTGCTTCCACTAACCACTTGTATGATGAACAAATGATTGCTTTAACATTCCCCAAAGCACTCCTTGACTGTTGACTTAGCCTCCCCATGGCGACAGCAGCCCATTCCAGTTGACGCTCCCACTGGAGAGTTCTTCCTTCCCTGAAACTCTCACTCTTTTACTTTTGGAGTGCTCTCTGTGCTCTGCAAACATCGCTGTGACAATTCTTCAAGAATTTAAAGATCAGGACTGGATTTGCTTTTGTCTTCTCTGGACAATGATCTTTACCCATGTACTGTGGAGCGACTGCCCCCCCCCCAGCTACTGTCCTATGATGCTCTCTGCTTGTCACTGCCCCTTATAAGATGCACTTCCCAGTGGGCTCCCTAACCTTGCTCTGCACATGTTATCCAGGAGCATGTATATACGTTAGACAATCACATGGATATTTTTCTAATGATGCTTGTGGAGGGCAGATGCTTTCAAAGGGCAGAAGCTGGGGACAGAGGATCTCTAGAGGATTGGTGATAGGATCTTTCAACTGGAGAACATGTCATGGGGAGCAAACCCACTAGAGAAGGATTAATCCGAATTTGGTATTCCAAATTTTTTTTTAAAGATTTATTTATTTTTATTGCAAAGTCAGATATACAGAGAGGAGGAGAGACAGAGAGGAAGGTCATCCGTACTGATGATTCACTCCCCAAATGATCACAACAGCCAGTGCTGTGCCAATCTGAAGCCGGGAGCCGGGAGCCAGGAGCCAGGAGCCAGACACTTCCTCCAGGTATCCTACACATGGGTGCAGGGTCCCAAGGCCTTGGGCTGTCCTTGACTGCTTTCCTAGGCCACAAGCAGGGAGCTGGATGGGAAGTGGAGCAACCGGAATTAGAACTGGCACCCATATGGAATCCTGGCTCATGCAGGGTGAAGACTTTAGCCAGTAGGCTACTGCACAGGGCCCGGTATTCCAAAAAATTTTTGGTTGGAAAGTCATCCTGAAGATGCTCCTGAAAAAATGTTTAGTTATCCCAGATCTTTCTTGGAGCTTGGCTTGGCCTGACTTATGTATTTCTTTCTTTTAAAAATTTTTATTGGAAAGGCAGATTTTTTAGAAAGAGGAGAGAGAGAAAGATCTTCCATTTGCTGGTTCACTTCCCAAATGACTGCAATAGCTGGAGATGAGCTGATCTGAAGCCAGGAGCCAGGAGCTTCTTCCTGGTTTTCTACTTAAGTATAGGGTTCCAAGGACTTGGGCCATCTTTCACTGCTTTTCCAGGCTATAAGCAGGGAGCTGGATGAGAAGTGGAGCAGCCAGGACACAAACTGTTGCCTGCATGGAATACTGTGCTTGAAAATAGTGGATTAGCTGGTTCAGCCATTGCACTGATCCCTGATCTAGGTGTTTCTGTCTTAGAAAATTTCCTTAATCCTTTCACCACAAAAATATCTGAATCATACTGTGGTGTTGATCTTGGATGGATCAGCTCTGTGACTTGAATGCAATTCTTCCGGAATATATGACTTTCTTCTATGATGGGTGAGAAATGAAAGTGGCAGTTGAAGCACAGGAGGAGCTTAGAACTGGAGGGTGAGCTCTTGGAGTGATTTCAATGACCCATGCAATGAATGTGGCCCTAAAGAGACAACAGAGGTAAACAATAGTATTGAAAAAAAAAATAGCATGTTATTGTGAGTGGGCTCCTGCTCAGTGTGGCAGAGCATGTGCTAAGAAGCACTGTAATGTGTTCTGATTTCTTACAGCACAGAGCTTCTTTAGTATCTCCTGTGTGCCATACTCTAATCTTGATTGGTGACTGGACAAATTGCCTAAATGTTGAGCCATAGCTTTCTCATTACTGCAGGGGTTATTTCATTCTAACGTCTCTCTTTTTTTTTTTTTTTCCAGTTTCTCATTTTTTTGGGATACAATTTATTTCCCTCCCGCTCTGTCCTCCCCTCTAGGTTCATAATGTGTGTCTATCGTGAATTTTCCCAAGTTCATCATGCTTCCACTGGGGTGTCTCCCAACCATGTAGGAGAATAACTTTTCATTGTAGGTTAATTTTTGTATCATGGGACCCTAATATAGGTACAGTGAGGATTAAGCCTTTGTTGCTTACGGGCCGTACCAATAACAGTTATATGTGGACACTGACTATCTCAGGTGGTTGTAAACAACCCACCTCTTGGGGCCCGGCATGATAGAGTAGTGTTAAAGTCCTTCGCTTGCACATGTCGGGATCCTATATGGGCGCCGGTTCTAATCCCGGCAGAGGTCCCGCTTCCCATCCAGTTCCCTGCTTGTGGCCTGGGAAAGCATTTGAGGACGGCCCAAGGCCTTGGGACCCTGCACCCATGTGGGAGACCTGGAGGAGGTTCCTGGCTCCCAGCTTTGGATCGGCATAGCACTGGCCGTTGCACTCACTTGGGGAGTGAATCATCGGACGGAAGATCTTCCTCTCTGTCTCTCCTTCTCTCTGTACATCTTACTTTCCAATAAAAATAAATAAATCTTTGTTTTTTTAAATCTACCTCCTGTTGATGGTTAAATAATGAATTACATCACAAGTTCTTGTTACATTAGGTACGAGTAAGTATGAAGTAACATTGATTCACAAAGAGACAGATTCATGTGTGATATCTCTAGATTTGACATCATATAATGTTATATTAGAGCAAACATATGATATCTGACCTTTTGGGATTGATTCTTTTTCCTTAGCATTATGATCTCCAGTTTGGCCCATTTGGCTACAAAATAATGCATTTCATTTTTTTAGTCGCCGAGAAGTATTCCATAGTGTAGATGAACCGTAGTTTCTTTATCCAGTCCTCTGTTGATGGACATTTAGGTTGCTTCCAAGTTCTTGCGATTGTTGATTGTGCTGCAATAAACATTGGGGTACATGTTGCTTTGTGGTACAAGTGTTTTGGATATATTCCTAGAAGTGGTATTGCTGGATCACATGGTAGGTGAATTTGTAATTGCCTAAGTGTTCTCCATACTGACTTCCACAGCGGCTGCACCAGCCTGCATTCCCACCAGCAGTGCAGTAGGGCTCCCTTTCTCCGCAACCTCACCAGCAGGTGTTGTTGGTATTTTTCTGTATATGGGCGATTCTTTCAGGTGTTAGGTCGAATCCCAGTGTTGTTTTTATTTGAATTTCCCTTATTGCCAAAGAGCTTAAGCATTTTTTATTGTGTTTGTTAGCCATTTGAATTTGATCCTTTGTAAAGTGTCCATTTTCTGTGCCCATTTTTTGACTAGTTTCTTTGTTTTGATGTTATTGTTCTGGAGCTCTCTCTATATTCCGGAGATTAGCTCTTTGTCTTCTGTGTAGGGTGCAAAAATCTTCTGCCATTCTGTTCGTTTCCTATTTATTTTGTTGATTGTTTCCTTTGCTGTGTCGAAACTTCTTAGCTTAATGTAGTCCCATTTGTTTATTTTGGTCTTTAACTTCTTTTGCTTTTGGTGTTTTTTCTAGAAAGTTTTTGCCCACTCCTATGTCTTGCAGAGTATGTCCAACTTTTTCTTCCAAAAGTTTAATGATCTCCGGGTGTAGGTTTGGATCTTTAATCTATTTAGATTTGATCTTTGGGCATAGTGAAAGGTGTGGGTCTTGCTTCTTATTTCTACATGCTATTAGCCAGTTGTCCCAACAGCATCTATTGAAGAGGCTTTCCTCTTTTCCCCGGAATGTTTTCTGTTTTCTTGTCAAAGATTAGATAGATTTTCCTTTTTACTCCACTGATCTACTTCCCTGTTTCTGCACCAGGACCTGGCTATTTTGATCACCACTGCCCTATGATATGTCTGGAGACCTGGGATTGTGATTCCTCCTGCTAGTTTTTATTCTTTGGGATAGTTCTGGCCCTGCCTCACTTTTACAAGTAGTTCTGGAAGGGTGTCTCTTAGGAATGGTAATCATTATCATCCTGTGGTCTCCACATGGTTGTCAGGACACTGCCTAAGGGAGTGTTGTCTTGGACAGTGAGAGTGGAGCTTTGTATTGCCAGCCTTTGATTTGAGTCAATGTCAGCCTTCCTTTGGTAGCTGAGAGCTGCCAGACACCTAGTCTGCATTCCATGCCTTCCCATTCTGTCAGCAGTGATGTGGGGTGGGAAAGGTAAAGGTGAGTGAAGTAAGGGCGTCTCAAGGAATGTTGAGGTGTTCTTGGGTACACTGCCTATTCTAACTCTTCTACAAGTGTGGGCCAGGAGAAGAGTGTTGAACTGATTGGGTGATGCACTTGAGATAAGAGCAGCCCTGGGGCCCTGGTGCAATAGCCTACTGGCTAAATCTTTGCCTTGCAATTGCAGGGATACCATACGGGAACTGGTTTGTGTTCTGGCTGCTCCACTTCCTATCCAGCTCCTTGCCTGTATCCTGGGAAGCAGTAGAGAATGGGCCAAAACCTTGGGACTCTGCACCCATGCGGGAAATCTGGGAAGAGGTTTCTGGATCCTGGGTTTGGATCAGCTTGGTTCCGGCTGTTGCAGCCTCTTGGGAGTGAACCAGCGGACGGAAGCTCTTTCTCTCTCTATGCCTCTATCCCGTCTCTCTGTGAATCTGCCTTAAAAAAAAAAAAAAAAAAAGAACAGCCTGGGATGTTTCTTTCCTGAGTGAATTTGGTGGTTCCACTAGGACCAGTATGGGAATATTTCCATGATGCCAGTAAACTTTGAACTCAGCCAAGTCAAACTTGAAGCATCAGCCATCCTTGCCCCAGATATTTAAGTTCCATCCAACAAAACTTTCTGATTATTAAAAGAAATCTATTTCATTTATTTGAAAAGTAAAGTTACAGACACAGAGAGGGAAGGACAGAGGATTTCTACACACTGACTCACTTCCCTAATGGCTGTTAAGCTGTGCCAGACTGAAGACCATAGCCAGAAATCTCTCTTGGGTCTCCCACATGTATGCAGAGGCCCCCGTACTTGGGCCATCTTCCTTTGCTTTCCCTGGTCACTAGCAGGTATCTGGACTGGAAGCAGAGTAGGGTTCAAATGAGTACCAATATGACATGCTGGCATTGCAGGCTTTGGCTTTATGTGCTAAGCCACAACACCAGCCTCAACCTGATTCTTCCTTGAAATAATGCACAGAAAGTTTTAGAGGCCCCCCCCCCGCCCCATGGATTAAGTTCTTCTTTTCTCTCTCCCCAAGTCCCTCTGATCAGTAAGCCGCTATTGTGCAAACCAGGCAACCTCTCTTTCACTCAACAAAGAAATTTAGCAGTCTCTGAGGCTGTGTCACCTTGCCAGCAGAAACACTGAATGGCAATAGCGCTGAGAGTCAACACTAATAGTCGACACCAAATTAAACTGCCAGACTTAGTGCGATGTAGCTCTGTCACCTCTTGACACCTTTGATGTGAGTACCGGGGCTTCTGCAGGAAATTCATCAGCTGCAGTTCATGACGCATCATCTTTACATATCTGTCCATCTACATTTGTCAGCAACAGGCAAGCCTCAAATGAGTTCAGTGATTGGTATATAGATTGCACCACCTCCAGACATAGTAAACAGGCTTTTAACTCTTGGGGCTTCCTCAGCTCTGCCTTCCTTGCTGACAAGGTATGGTTACCATTCTCCTCATGTTTCCAGCAGTGATTGACAAAGGCTGATTAAGAAGGTCTCCTTTCTTTTCCCTGCTAACCAGTACCTCAAATGTTTCCATGTTAGCTATTCTGTGAACGCACGTTCTTTTCGATGTGTATTTTATAGAATGTCATCTGTAAATGTGTATTTGCTCGTTAATGGCTAGATTTACCATTTCTCTGATGAAGAAAATTGCAAGTTTAGTACCAGCTCATCTTCTTAATCAAAATTGTTTGCTTCCCAGTGGAGAATATCTTTGATTTTCTCTTGCTTTGAAAGTGAATCATTTTAGTGTAGTAATGGCTGTAGATAACATTCCTAGACCAGAGGTTTGCTGATTTAAAGAATTTTTTTTTTTGATCCTTAAAGTTCCTATTGGTCATTTCCACCTTAGGTATTTATTTGTACATTTGCCAATAACCTTAGGTTACTGCCTGCTCTTAGGTATAAGGTAAATAGTTTTCTAGTGTTACAAATATGTTTTTTCCTTTGCTTGCTTCCCTGATGTGACTCAGGAAAGGATAGTTACAAATACATACATAGTGCTGAAGGAACATGGTGTCTAGCTCTTAGTACTGCATTATAAACTCTATTTTGGTTTTGTGCAAAGATTTCATTGCAAAATACCATATTCCATCTGCATTGATAAAATGAAGAGCATGCTTGTTTACTCACTATGCATATGCAAAATTCTTCATTTTATCTAAAATTAGAACAGTCTAAAATTTTTGCTTGAGAGAGGGGAAGAGAGGGAAAGTACTTATCTGCTGATTCACTTGCCAAGTGTTCACAACAGCCAGGGCTAGCTCAGGTCAAAACCAAGACTCCATCCAGGTCTGCCATCTGGTGTGATGGACCCCAGTATTTTGGTCATCACTACTGCCTCCCAGTGTGCATCAACAGGAAGCTGGACTCAGGGGTGGAGCCAGGATTTAAACTAAGGTCTCTAACACAGGAACCAGGTGTCCTGAGCTGTGCCTAATGCCTGCTCCTTTATTACTGCTTTTGTTTATAAGGACATTGGACTTTTGTATGGATGATTCTTTGTTATTTCTCCTCCTTCTTCTAATAGAAGAACGGTTAACACTCTTGCCTTAGTAACTTGGAAATGCTGCCTCATTCTGGCTCTTTTGGATCATTTGCATGCTACAGGACTGTCCCTCAGAGAGTTAGCATTACTCTATAGTTATGTTTAGTTATTTATCTGAAATGCAGAATTACAGAGAAAGAAAGAGATTGGAACAGATAGCTTTCATCTGTGGGTTCATTGTGGGTTTCACTGTGGGCTGGGGCCAGGAGGCTGAATCTCCATTGAGGTTTCCCATGTGAGTGGCAGAAACAGAAGCACTCAGACCATCTACTGCTAATTTTGCAGGTGCATTAATGGGGAGCTGGATCTGGAGCGGAGCAGCCAGGACTTGAACTTGGACTCATATGGGAGGTAGGGTGGGGAAGGTGGTGGCTTATACCACTGCACCACGTCACTGGCTGCAACGACTTCTTTTACTTGGGACACCTTGTCATTTCTTCACATTTTGGGCAGCTGCCTGAGTTCATAGTATATTTGAAGGAAACCTGCGAAGAGCTTTTATGAGGCAGCATTTGTAACCCCTTTTTAAAGGGAGTAGGGCTTGAAGTTACAGCAGGGGGAGGCCCAGTGCATCAACTGGAAGCACTATTGCTACCTAGAATGGACTTCTGAGGCAAGATAATGGCCTGCTTAAAGTCCTGAAGTTATCCAAGTTTATTTTTGTGATAGTTGGGACAGGGCTTAAAGTAGCGAAGAGAGGTATGGATGACATGTGATCTCAGGAGTTCAAGGTTTACAGTGTTGAGGCAGGGTAATGGATAGAGCAGATTCATTAAATTGTTCTCCTTGTTGTATGTATTTGAACATTTTCATAATAAAAATACTGAAAACAATCATAAAATTCTTAAAATATTGGTTTACACACCTATGGATTAAAATGACTGAATTTGACTGTTGTAATTGTACATTTTGTTTCATGCTAAGCATCTTTGATGCAAATTTTACAAGAATTTCTCTCTCCACAAAATTACTGGTTTTGGTGTCAGGCTTAAGCTGATGTCAGTGCCACATTGCCTCAGGGAAGCCTGAGACATTTGATATACTGACCTATAGGATTGTCTGCTATTTTGAGGCAATACTTTGAGACCTCAAGCCCTTGCCTTTTCACCCTGGAATTCTGACAGTTGTGGCCATGAGAATGGGGTTTGGAGAGAGCTGCGATTGGTTGGGGCTAGGGGGTGGGAGCAGCGGTCATATGACTGCAATCCCACATATTATGTCTTAATGTGTATGCTATCTTGCTTGAGCTTTAGTATTGTCCTTCAAAATGCTCTCCCTGTTTAGAATGCAAGACAACCCTGGCTTTTAATATGCTGGTCCTACACATGAAACATGATGGCATGCAAAGGTTTATGACATAACAGGGAGATTAAGTGTCTAACACAGCTCACATTTCAAGGGGATTTCATGGATCAACACATATTGAGGAGTGGATGTATAAGATGAATCTAAAGATTTATTTATTTGAAAGGCAGTTATATGCATACACACACACACACACACACACACACAGAGAGAGAGAGAGAGAGAGAGAGAGAGAGAGAGAATCTTCCAAATGCTGCCTTACTTCCCAAATAGCCACATGGGCCAGGGTTGTGTCAGGCCCAAACCAAGAACCTGGAACTCCATCCAGGTGTCCCATATGGGTGGCAGTGGCCCAAGCAATTAGGCCACTGATGGATGTTTTTGTGGGTACTCAGAAGGGAGCTGGATAGGAAACAGATCAGCTAGGACTTGAATCAGAACTCATATGAGATTCAGGGCATCACTGATGACAGCTTAACTGGCTATTTCACAACACTGGTGCCCCTAGACTGAGCATAATCTTTAACTGATTAACAGGCAGGACTATAATCCAAGATGTCAAAAAAGCGTGAACAAATTCCTGCCTGCCACTCAGAGCCGCTGCAGGGAGGTTGAGACAGCAGGAGAGAAAATAGCAAAGGAAGCGCCTGAAGAATAGATTCCAAATCTAAAGTACAACTCACATCTTAGGGACCTTAGGGAAGAGAGTGCTTTGGGAGAACGGTTTTGTAGAATGATAAACATCCCAGCTGTGGGAATCCCCTCCAATAGAAGATGGCTTGGCTTCAATCTGCATTGGAGACGCATAGGAAACCTGGAGGTGGCTAGAATTCGTAATAAGGCAACAGCAACTTGAGACTGGCCACTCCAGGCTGTTGCAGAGGCTGCGACTTGGAGTGGCTGAGATAAACACTTAGCTCACTCAACTGGGGATTATAATGGGAGTGCTGACAACCCTCCCTAATTAGGGCGCTCTCAGGCAGCTCTGTAATAGCTTCAGGGAGCTGCTGTCAGTAAACAGTGTGCTCTTCGCAGGGTCATCGCATTGGGCCTCTCTGCACCACGGAGGCTCTGCTTGCCTTGCTCCTAGCTGTCATCTTCTTCCAGCCCTCCCGCTAACACCCCAAGGATTTCAGTACCCTTCTCCAGGAGACACAAAGGATTCTGAGTTTACCCGCAGTCTCCTCTGCGGGCAGAGGGTGAAAGATGACACCTGCAAGCATCCAAACTAATTATAACCCCGTTTAGTTCCTGTGGGCAGAGCTCTCCGTCCATCCCCTTTGCCCTTTCCCACATTGAATTCCTATTTGTTGAAGAGGGAAGGATTATTTCTGGAAACCAGCCTTTCCCCCCTCCAGCTCCCTCCAGTAGAGTCATCCTGTGGTAATTAACAATCTCATCTTTGGGGAGTACATTTTATGATCCTCTCGGTCAGGTAAATTCTAAATTAGCTCAGTTAAAATGGGTCATAAGATGCAATGCAGCCGTCCCTATTAGCTCTTGGACCTCTGCCAATGCACCACACTATTTCGGGAGCTGGCTTCAGGCTGAAGGAATCATTACCCAGAGATTATGTGCCAGAGTAGCTGGGAGGGGGGACAGGCAGAAATGGCGACCTCTCCTCTTTTTCGTTTCCCTGTCAAGTTCTGGAGTGATACACGAAGCTCTAGAAAGGACTGACTGTGGGAGGAGAGAACATGGTGGTGCTGAGTGAGTTTGCAGGGACCTTCACATTACCATCTTCGCTGTCACAGCAGTGCTGGGCAAAGTCTGCTGCCTGGTTTCACTTGGAGACTTCCAATGGCCCTGAAGAGGATGGGAAGGTTTTCTCAACCCTCTGAGTGGTCTGACCTCAGACTGTGTATTTTAGGTAGGGTAGGATTGAATAGGAAGACATTGGGGGCTCTGGGTTCCTTTTGGAAGGAAACATCTGGATGCGCTTGGGCAAGACTCCTCTCCTTCTCTTGTCTTGTTTCCTCACCAATGGATTGAAAGGATTGGGTAACACCGTATCTTCCCTCCTACCTAATGTCGTTTCTACCCCAAACTGCTTAAGATTCTACCCATGGAAGATTCTGCAAAGTAGTGGATATTTGCCTGACTTTCTGGAGACAGCCATGGAACCTGCTCAAGGTGGGTTTGCCTCTGATCTTGAGGATACAGCTGTTGGTGATTTCCTACTGGCTATTATGGGTGTTTCGAGCTTTGCACAGTGTCACCTGCTGGTCTCATGTCTTCACTTGTTCAGTGCTATTTCTTGTTCCTTTTCATGATACTACCAGAGCCTTGTCTCAGAGTCTGCCTCAGGGTGACACTGAGGTGCTCACCTGCTTTGCCCTGGATGCTCACACATTTTTAATGTCTTAATTCTGTGAGCACCAGCATGAGATAGGGTTTAATGAGGAAAGCAGGTTCAGTTCCCAGACACAGCTTACACCTAAGAATTCTCTTGTCCTCAGTCTCATGTTTGTCTAGAGGTGGCCTGCTCTGGGGCCAGGTTGGGTCCCTGAGTCTTCAGGTTTATCTGCAAAAGCCTTCATTCACATTTGCCCTTTGCTGTCCCTAAGGAAATTTCAGCTTAGAGAAAGATCACTCTTAGGACTGTTCTCTTGCACAGATTGCTGTTAAAATACTTGAAAAGGTTCAGCTCATTTCTGTAGGAGCTCTTCTCTGTTCCTTTTGAGGTGGCAGAAAACAAAAGAAGCAGAGGCAAACAGAAAATCATGCAAAAGACACAGGGTCTCTGCCTTTGAGACTCGATGCCTGCTACACCGAGGGAAGTCGTCTCACGTTGCTCTCCAAGAAGACATGAAACAATCACCGTCTTGACTCTTTTCTAGTGAGCTCCTTCAGGTGCTTTTTATCCAGTGGTGCTGCTGCTGCCAGAACCCTAGCATGCCTTTGCAAAGCACCTCCCCAGGAGTGCAGGCAAGATCTTTGTTTCTGAAAGGAACTGTAGTCCATCAAGATGTGAAAATTTTGCATATAGCATGTGATCACAGAATAGATTACAGTTTCAAAAACATGCTATTTCTCTCTCCTTGTGAAGACTTAGATATTGATAGGAAAGGCAGAGATACAGAGACAGCACAGATGCAGAGGACTGAACCAGCAGAACTCTGAACCTCTGCTGGTTCAATCCTTAGATGGGTGCAAAGCTGAGGCTCTGCCAGGCTGAAATCAACAACTGGGAGTTCCTTTCAGGTCTCCCAAGTGGATGGCACGGGTCCAAGCACTTGGGCCATCTTTCCATGCTTTTCCAAGAATGTTAGCAGAGAGCTGAATTGCAAGTGGAACAGCAGGGACTGTGGTGGCTCTACCTGCTATGCCACAATGCCAGCCCCCGTGAGCATATTCTTGTCCAAGGGTTGAAGACAGGGACAAACAGGTCCTCTTTCCAAGGAGCCGTCTTTCCTGGTCCTTGCTCTGGGCTCACTTTAGCTTCTGACCAGCCCTTGGGCTTCCCCATTTGTAAATGAGCTTCCCACACTTCTGCCCTTTAGCTTGGACAAGCAATAAAAGTCAAACACTCCTGCTGCACTACCTTCTCTCTGAGAACACTTGACTCTCAAGTTCCACAAACACTCTGTTTTCAAGTTGTGAAAAATGGAGGCACCCGAGAGAGAAGTGACATCCTTAGAGTTACTTGTGGTGCAGAGGGAAAGAAGAGCTGAAGGATAGAAAAGGCCCCCTTCAGAATTAGAAAGTCTTTTGTGCCACTTAGTGCTTGAAATGAACCACTGGAAGGGGCCAGCGTGGAGGGTGCTTGAGATGAATTCAACTGCGATTGCACAATGCGAAGGATTTTATTTCCTTTTCCTAAACTGAGAATTTTCTTAAAACGTTATTTCATTTTATTTGAAGGGAGATAGAAAGAGGCAGAGCAAGAGAGAAACTGAAAGACATCTTCCATCTGCTGGTTTCCTTTCCTGTGGAAACCAGGGATGGGCCACACCCAAACCAAGAGTCAGGTCTGCCGCATTAGTGGCAGCAACTCAAGCTGTTTATTTGGAGGAAATAAAAATAAACCTGAACTGACGAAATGTGGGCATCCCAAGTGGTGACTTAAGCCATTCTACTAAACATTTTACCCCAGGAATTATATAGCTTTTTAGTCAACAAAATTCTGGAACCTTGGAGTGCCCTACTATGTGACAAACAGTGCTCTCTAGGGAGATTAACAATTGTTTTATGTCAAAGGCCAGATTGTAAAAACTTTAGGCTTTGCAAGTCTTATGATTTTGACCACATCTCTGTTCAATTCTGCATTATAGGATAAAAGTAGCTATCGACATTATATAAGTGAATGGACCTGACTGGGTTCCAATAAAACTTTATTTACAAACAACTGAATGTACAAATATGGATGGCCCATAACCTACTGACCCCTGTTTTAAGCAATAGAGGTGTAGTAGTTTATGAAATAATGTTCCTACCCTCTAAGAATCTATTTTGATGTGAATACTACTTAAAAACCTGAATTCTCACTTATGGTACTGTGGCATTGCATGCAGGATTCACTGATGTGGGTTACAAAGAGGACTAGGTGAAAAAAGGCTTGCCTGGGAAATATGCATGAAGTGACCCAGGAAATGGCTCTAAAAAAGAGAATATCAGACATGCTTGTGATGAGTTTGAGTACAGTTCTTTCAAATAATGTGAGACTGATAAGGAAGTGATGTTTTATATTAGTATTTCTAAGTTAATTTTGTGGACGTGCTGGATCACTCTCCAAATGTCTGGGATTGGACCAGACTGAAGCCGGGAGTTAGGGCCTTTGTCCTGGTATCCGCGGGTGGGGGGCCAGGGTGGTGATAGGGGCCCAGGCTGCCTTCCAAGGTACATGATATGGGAGCTGCTCAGAAGTAGAGCAACTGGGACTCTGAATGTCTGTCGTCTAATCTAAATATGTATGTGGATCAAATCAAAATACCATCATTCTGATAAAAGGTTGATTATTTCATTCACACTTCGGAAATTGCATATTTGAGTCAACCAAACTGCTTCCAAGATAACTTTTCTTTGGGGAAACCGCTTGTGACCTTCCGTTTCAGCCTCTCAAACCACCAGCATCTTCTCACTCTCTGACTTCTTCACCTGCTCCCTTCTTCCCTCACAGTCAGCTCAGTACAAAGCTGTCAGTGATAGTTTAGAATGGGAATTCATTCTGTGTGGAATGACTAATTTGGGTGTGTTTTCTCCTATTTTGTTGATTGTCTCTTCACTCCATTGATTCCTTGCCATGCAGAAGCTTCTTAGTTTGGGACAATACCACTTGCATTTTTTTTCTAGTTGCCTGTTAGTTTGGAGTCTCACAAAAAAATCATTGCCTATGGAGGTGTCTTAAAGTATTCCTATGCTTTCATCATTTAGCTTCATAGCTTCACATCTTACTTCTGGGTCTTGGCTCCATTTTGAATTGATTTTTGTGGGTGGTAAGACAAGGATCTGGTTCTATCCTTCTGCATATGCATATCTAGTTTCTCCAGCACCATTTATCGAAAGGGCTGTCTTTTCTCCTTTGATTCCTTTGTTGAAAATCAATTCTTTGTGAGTATATATATTTAAAAATCAGATCATATAATTCTCTTTCCTGCGGACCTCTAATGGGTTTCTATCATGTTTGAAATACTGTCTATAGCATTTTTGATGGCACCCAAAGGCTACTGCAGCCTGATGCTTGCTTCCTGCTCTAATTCCATTTCCCATTGCTTCTTTCCTTGGGGGTTCTTCCTCAGATATCCATGTAGCTGGTTCCCTCACTCATCCAGGTGTCTGTTTAAATGCCCCCTCTTCAGAGAGACATCCTGCCCTATCTAAAGAGATATCTGGTCATACTCTCTCGACCTGTTTTGTTTTTCTTCATATCATCAGTTCCTCTCTGACTTTGTGCACACACACACACACACATGCATACATATGGCTTGTTTTTCTGTTTCCCCTGTGGAATATAAACTCTGTAAAGGCTTTTTAAAAAACGACTTTTTTTTTTGTTTGTTTAGGAGACAGAGAGAGAGAGAGAGAGAGAGAGAGAGAGAGAGAGGAGACTGAGATCTATTAGAGACGTACTAACTTACTCCCCAAACACCCACAGTGGCTGGGGCTGCTCATAGGCCAAAGCTGTGAGTCAAAAGCTCAATTCAGATCTCTCGTGTGGATGGCACCAACCCCAACACTTGAACCATCACATCTGCTTCCCAGAGCCTGCATTAGTAGGAAGTTGGAATCAGGAGCTGAAGGTGGGCCTAGAACCCATGTTCTCCGATGTGGAACATGGGAATATCAACTGCTAGCCTAAATGCCTGTGTTCTGATTTTTCTTTAAATAACGAATTTCCAGTGGCTAGGCTAGAACCTTATATGAATACAGAAGACCATATGATATCTTTTGGGCATCAATTTTGTGCTGGACATTGTCGCTGTTGTTTCTGTGCATGTGTTATTACGTGTATGATAGAGTTTGACTAGGTTCCACTTTAGCCAAGACAGATTACAATCTCATTTGAGGGTTAGAATCAAGGAAAATTAAACTTGCATTTACTTTGGAAGTCTTCACAGTTCTGTGGTGTGGGTAGTTTTGGTTTACTTTCTCATGTTTTGGTTCATTCGAGTAGTGGGCGATAATTCTGACACCTGAATGGTTAGTGAAATTTTCCACTTCAAAGACAGTAGCAGTTTGCTTTTTAGAGGCTGAGATTTGATATGGAAGGAGGATCTGTTTCTCCTGTTCTTTCAAAGCGGGGAACTTGGACATGTTAGTGTGTGAAGAACAAGGGCAGATGTTTGCAAAGCACAGGCCAGCTCCCAAAATTATTGGTGCTGCTGTCTTTCACAGTTTTGAAACTTAGCTTGGCAGTTGGAGGAGAGAATTGCTGCTTTAGCTGGAGACGAGGGAAAACTGGGAGCAGGTCTCTGGGTGAAGAGCATCCATCCATGAGGGAGTAAGTTGGTTTTGAAACATGATTGGTGTGTGGATCAGAGATATCAGGAGAAAGAGAGGCCGTCAGAAGGGCCAGCTCCTTGGATTCTGGGGCAATGCTTTCTTCCCCTGGCTTCTTTGTGTGTTCAACTTTGTGCTGTGATTCCCTTGTTGTCCCCCAGACTTTACTAAAGGTTGGTTCACCCCCGGTTTGCCTCAGGCTGTATATTGGGAAAACAGGAACAGCTAGCCCTGGCACCATGAAGGAATTGGCAATGAAAATGTTTGTGAGGCCTGAAAAAGCTGGCTGGACCAAGCAATAATTCATAGGGAGACCTAGCACAGGAATCCAGGTCTAAAAATGATGCCTGGGTGGTGGTTCAGCATGATGGCTTGATTGGCTAATCCTCTGTGTTGCAGGGGATGGAAACCAGGTAGCAGGAGAAGTAAGGTCCATGTGTGTGCAAAGACTTCCAATGCCCAGGAGCTTGACTGTGCTATCAGACCTGCCCTGAAAAGCATGGGTTCAGAGGGAAGCTGTGGGCTTGGTATGATGGCGCAATTGGGTAATCCTCTGTCTGCAAGAGCCGCTGGGATCCCATATGGGTGCCAGGTTGTGTCCTGGCTGCTCCTCTTCCCTTGCAGCTCCTTGCTTGTGACCTGGGAAAGCAGTGGAGGCTGCTCCAGATTCTTGGGACCCTGCACCCAAGAGTGAGACCTGAAAGAAGCTTCTGGCTTCAGATCAGCTCAGCTCCGGCTGTTGCTATCATTGGTTGGAAGAACTTTCTCTTTGTCTCTACTTCTCTCTGTAAAATCTGCCTTTCCCATAAAAATAAGCAAATCTTAACAAAAAATTGCTGTCTGGGACACAAATGCATCCATCAAGCACTCCAGAAACACCTGGGGTTGGAGGAGAGGAAAGAAGAAAAATAATTTAGTTAAGAACTTGGCCGGGAATGTTTTTTAAACCCCTTCACCCTCCAGGGCATGGAGTTTTGCGTAGTCTTTTTCTTTTTAAAAATGATTTATCTATTTATTTGAAAGGCAGAGTTACAGCGAGAGAGAGGGAGAAATGCACAGAGAGGTCTTCCATTCACTGTTTCACTTCCCAAAAGGCAGCAATGGATGGAACTAGGCCAGTCTGAAGCCTGGAGCTTCTTTTGGGTCTCCCATGTGGCTGCAGGAATCCAAAGATTTGATCAATTTTCACTGCTTTCCCAGCTCATAAACAGAGAGCTGGATCGGAAGTGGAACAGCCAAAACGCAAACTGGTTTCTATGTGGGATACTGTAATCGCAGACTGCGTCTTTATCTGCTACACCACAGTGTCTTTCAGGTTGTAAAGGAAAAGGCAGTCTGAGAGCCAGAGTACTGAACACAGAGGGGTTGTACATGGACCCAGAAAATATTTGCCTTGTTCATTATTTCCTTTGCTATACAGAAATTTTTAAATTTGATGTAATATCATTAGTTTATTTTGTCTTTGACTGCCTATGCTTTTGGTGACATTTTAAAGAAGTCTTTACCAAATCCTATATCTTGTAGAATGCTTTCTATGTCTTCTTTTAATAGTTTGATGTTTCTGGGTGCATATTTAGGTCCTTGATCCATTTAGAGCTGATTTTTGTGTTAGGTGAGAGGTGGGGGTCTTGCCTTTTTTTTTTTTTTTTTTTTTTTTTACTTCTGCAGACTGCTGTCCATTTATCCCAACAGCATTTATTGAAGAGGTCAGCCTTTTCCCCTGGATTATTTTCAGTTCTCATGTTGAAGATTAGTTGACTGTACATGTGTGAACTTACTTCCAGGATTCCTATTCTGTTCTGTTGTTTTTCTCTGTTTATGTACTTGTACCAGACTGTTTTGATTACCACTGCCCTGTAGTATGACTTGAGGTTTGGAGTTGTGATTCCTCCAGTATTATTTTTATTTTTCAGGACAGTTTTGGCTATTCAGAAGGAGCGACCAATGGAATGAGAGAAAATATTTATACACCACACAACTGATAGGAACCAATATCCAGGATTAACAAAGAGCTTCAGAAACTCAATGACAGTAAAACAACCAACCCTGTGAAGAAATGGGCAAAGGAAATGAACAGATGTTTTTTAAAAGAACAAATTCAGATGGCTAGTAGACACATGGAAAAATGCCAAGGCTCCCTAGCAATCGGGGAAATACAAATAAAAGCTACATGGAGATTCCACCAAACTCCACTGAGATTGGCTTACATTCAGAACTCTACTAACAACATCTGCTAGCATGGATGTGGGGAAGAAAGGTACCCTACTTCACTGTAGGTGGGAATGTAGGCTAATACAGCCACTATGGAAGTCAGTATGGAGAGTGCTAAGACAGACAACTGAAAATTGATCTACCATATGATCTGGCTATCCCAGTTTTGGGAATATATCCAAAGGAAATGAAATTTGCATATGAGAAAGTGACCTGTACTCCTATATTTATAGCAGTACAATCTACGATAGTGAAGACATGGAAACAGCCCATATGCCCTGCCCCAGACTTAGCCACTGTGGATATCTGAGGAGTTAAACCTTAAACCAGTAGGTAAGAGTACTGTCTCACCTCTGCTCCTCTTCCATAATCTCTGCCAGATCTTTCTTCTCAAATATATATCTAATTTTAAAAAAGAGATACCAAAGTTCATTATATATAAACTAGATTTAAAAGCAGAAAAAAAAAAAGCCACTTCTGCGCAATAGAGTACCTTTCTGGGATAAGGCCCAGGGCCAAAACCAGGAGTTGGGAATTTAATCCAGGCTTTCTGCAGGGATGTCAGAGGGCCAATGATCTGAGCCATCATATTCTGCTTCTCAGGGTCTGCATTAGCAGGATGCTGGAGTCAGGAACAAAGCCAGGTATCAATTCCAGGAATGCCAATGTGGCATGTAGACATCTAATTACCAGAGCAAATCTCCACTCCTTAAAAAATGGCTAAGCCTGATCATACAGTTTTATGAACCTCTCTCTCCACCCTCCTCTCTCTGCAAAGAACTTATTTATTTATTTTAAAGACACAGAGATATATACATATGTAGAGAGACCTTCCATCCAGTGGTTCACCTCACAGATGGCTGCAGAAACCAGGACCGGGCCAGGCTCAACCTAAAATTTGGGGCTTCATTGGATCATTTGAACCCTGTTGCACGAAGCTGGGGATTTAACATAGTAGGGTTGAATCTGGGCATGTTGGAAAGCCCTTTGCCACACCCTCACTCTTTCCTCTCAGGTGTGTTCCTGCTCCTGACTGGGGAGGAGGTAAACTCAGTCTGATAACCATCCTTTCCTCCTCTCCTCCTCTTTTGTGGCACAGGCTTTAGAAATGTGGGAACCTGAGTAGAGGGGTGCATATCATGCTTCTGAGATATTGGGGCTAAAGGGTTGTCTGGCCATATGCATTTCTGTATATTAGTTTCTCTTGCCTTGTAATTTAGGAAAAATAAATCACTGGAAGCCTGGAGGCTTTTCTGGCATTCTCCAGGGACAGCCGCCACCTTCTAAGAGATTCTTATTTTCTCCCATGGCAGGTGCCAGTGCTGCTACCAGGAAATTCAGGACTAGCTTAGGGTGAAGCAAATAAATTGCCAAGAGTGTGAAAATTTTTAAATATTTGGGAGATAGTGAGGTACAGAGACAGAGGGACAGATAGATGGTGACAAAGAGCTCCCATCCAGTGGTGTTTAGTCTCCAAATGCTCAGAATAACCTAGCACTGGAGTGGACAGAAGCCAGGAGCTGGGAACTCAATCCAAATCTTCCATGTGAGTGACAGGGACCTGTTCAGCAGTTTCACCACTGCTGCCTCCCAATGTGTATTTTAGAAGGAAGCTGGGGACTAAATCCAGGTACTGTAATATGGGACATGGGCATCTTAATTGCTAGGCTAACCACCTGTAGCATAGATACACCATTCAAGGAAGTGCCCATTGTCAAAGGTGCACAAATGTAGGGCTGGCAATTGCATGCTCCTGAGAGTGAATACTCCTCAACCTTTGTATTCTGGATCCTTTATTTGCCTCTCATCAGTCTTAGTTTTTCAAGGAATTTATAAGTGGTAGAAATGAGTTACTGAAAAGGCACACATTTCATTAAGTCAGGGAGAGAGCCCACAACCCTTTATTCCTTTGACAAAGCTGGTCTGGTCTGCTTCTGTTATCCCTGGTATGGAAAGAGAACCGTAATCAGTTGTCTCGAGTCCAATTTGAATGTATTAGTTTTCCCGAGAGACATGTCAGCAGGTACAACCCACATGCCAGGGGTTGGGGAGATAGCAGAAACGAAGCTAATTTGAAAATACTTCTGTGGCACTTAGCAGGGTGTGATTCTAATTCATTTTTTGTCCCTTGATAATCATAAAGTGCTTTCAGGCTGTGAATATCCATTTTTGACCAGCGTGCTCATACTTCATCTGGGACCACAGTTAATGGCCGTGGTGATGCTGGGGTTCACAGGGGAATTGTGTAAGGTAAAGATATTTGCTTTGTGGAGAGCAGTGCCACTGATACTAATTCACACGACCATTCTGCCCTAGGAATTGTAGATCTGAGCACTTGTTTGTATGTGAGTGTTGTGTGCACATGCTTGTGCCCACATAGAGTTACCATTTGCAAAGCACTTTGAGTTTCTCCCAAGTGTTACTACGATTATTTCATGTAATTCTTGAAATAATCTTCTGAAACTTACTAAAGCTGCATGGTGTAATGAAAAGAGCATAAACAGCTTGCTTATTTGAATTCTGTCATTGTTGCTTGATAGCTGTGTGACTTCTTGGCCTCAGTTTCCTCAACCATCAAATGAGGATAATCATGTGCAACAGCACAAGGTGTGTTGGGAACATGAAAAAGTATTGTGGACACAGGGCCTGGCACAGAACATGGTGCAGGCTGGGAACTGCTTAGCCCTTGATTATTTCCTCTACAGAAACTGGAGCCCTCTCTTTGTCTCTCCCTTTTTCTCCCTCTGTCTTCTCTTAAAGATTTATTTATATATTTGAAAGTCAGAGTTACAGATGGAGAGACACAGAGACCTTTCATGTGATGGTTCATTTTATGTATGGCAGCAAGGGCCCAGGCTGGGCTAAGCTAAAGCTGGGAGCCAGCTAACTTCATCTTGGACTCCCATGTAAGTGGCAGGGGCACAAGCACTTGGGAGTCATTGATTCTTGCATTTTCAGGCCATAAACAGGGAGCTGGGTTGGAAGTGGAGCAGCTGAGAAATGAACGGGTGCCCATATTGGATACTGGCACTGTGAAAGGTAATGGCTTTACTAGCTATGCCACAGAGCCAGCTTTGGGGGCTGGCTCTCTCCACTATAGCCTGGTGTTACTGTCTTGTTGCACTGCAGACCCTTCAGCATTGTACCAGTGCTGGTGAATTGAGTCCAGGAGGGCGAAACTCAGCCACTTCTCTGAGTTGCGGAATGCTGACTGTACAACTCACTCTTTTGCAAACTCAGGCATGGTAGCATGGCCGTTCTCAGCTCGAAATCTGCTTGTTCTGCAAAGAAAAGGGTGTGGCTTAGGATTTCAGACTGAAGTCCAGAGGACTTAATGAAGGTAAAGGTGGCCAGGCTAAGACACTTTCCAAAGTTGTACTTGTGGGCAGTCTTTTTTCTTGGGTTTATATTAGGCTCATTTGAAAGAAAAGTAAGCTGGGATTGTGTTACCTCCTGCAGCCCCCTCACAATTATGGAGTCCCTGTCTCTGGCTGGACAGTGTGTGTGCTGCTTGGCTTTCCTGCTCCATGTCTTTGCCTCAGCTTTTCTATCATTATCTGGTATTGGGAATGCCTCATGCTTCCTGAGAATCTACTGCTTGGTGCTCTTAGTCCTTTAGCCACCATGGCCTAGAGATAGGAGAAGCTAGTGCTGCGATTGCTGTGTCTCAGTGCCTTACACAGAGCTAGGAGGCAGCTCTCTGGTTTGCCACCTAAGCCCAGAGAAGGCACTGGAGAGGTTGATCTTCAACACAAAGGGTTGTTGACCAGTGGGAATCCATGGCACCATCTCAGGTCCGTGTTGGGGTTATTGTTTAGACCAGGAGAGTCTTCTTCATCCCTTAAGCGGACCTGACCTAGCCCTGGGACAACTAGGCTTGGGGTTTGGGATCAGCATGTCTGTGTTGGCTTTGCCGCTTTCCCTTTTAGAGCAGTCGGTTATTTTGAGTCTTGGTTTTATTCATGTATAAAATGGGAAGGATGATAACAGGAATTTTAATTTTATTTAGATAAAGGAAGCAGGTATTTGACAGGGCTTTAGCTGCGTAGAAATAGAAGACATTGGGGCCAGCAGTAATGGCCCAGGAGGTTAAGCTACTGCTTTACAGCTTGCCTTCCATAGGAACCTCAACTTGAGGCTTGGCTGCCCCACTTCTCATCCAGCTCCCTGTTAATGCACTTAGGAAAACAGTGGAAGATGACCCAAATATTTGGGCTCTGCCACCCATGGGGGAGACTGGGATGGAGTCCCAGACTCCTAATTTTGGTTTCACCCAGTCTCAGCCATTACAATCTTTTTAGTGGAGTGAACCAATGGATGAAAGATCCTCTCTCATCCCCTAGTTATCAGTAATGCTTAAAAACTAGAAAGAGAGTTAGAAGACATAGTTATTATGGTCATTATAAGGTCTTTCAATTGTCCTCATCCTCAGAGGGTGAATTCCAAAGACCTATTTAGCCCACACTCTGTTGAATGCTGACACTGGAATTTGGAGGGGATCTGAGGCTGGTCCATTGTGTAGTTTGAAAGTGAGAACATCTAACCAGAGACATGTGCACACTCCTTGCTTCTGCTGGTGGCTTCTTGAGCGCATGGCCGTACATGGGAGCCAGGCACGGAGGCTTTTGGGGATCTCTGTTTGCAGAATTAGTTCAGAGAAGCATTCCTGGAAGTCTGGATTTAGTCTCTGCAGTTGAACTCTGCAGCTGCCACTGGGCAGCTACCCAGCAGATGCTCTTGAATATTCTTAATTATGAATCTACTAGGCAACTGAAGAGCTGCCATGCTCTCTCTCTCCAAAGTGTCTCGTTTTACAATGAGGAAAAGCCAGGCTTTGAGGGTAGGGGGTACAGCAGGCTCACTTCTCTCCTCTTGACATCATCTTCCACTTCCCTTCCCAGCCTCCACACTCATGCCAGCTTCCTCCCAACCGCCTGGTCCCTCTCTAATGATCTCAGCTGCTCCTGACTCCTTGTGGGGAGAGCTCAGGAAGCAGCCTCCCCAGACGCCACATCCAGCCTCGGGGTCATTTATTACTCTAGAAGACAGCTTCCTATTAAAGCCCCAGGCTCATGCTTTCTCTTTTCCTTAAGGAACAATTTCTATCATAGTCAAGGCGACACAATGAACTGTCCAAGAGCAGGGCAAACACCTGGCAAGAGGCACCTTCATTTAGTGGCAATTGTGACAGATGCTAGTGATTGCTTCTGGAAGCAGCAGCCAGGGTGGATATCAGCCTGGTCTTCCTCCTCCTGCTCCATCCACTTCTCCTTTCCTCTTTTTTTCCCTTCCCTCTCTCCTTCCCCACCCCCCTTTCGTCCTGCTGGCAGACATTTCTTGTAAGCACTGCATACAGAATATTTTTGGAAACTTGTCAGTGAAGACCAAGAAGGGCTATCCTTTTTGCTCCTATAAATGTAAGCTGATTTAAAGAAAGGTCTCTTCCGAAGATGGACTGATTAGAAAACACAAGGCCACTCATTATGTCAGGTTTTAGACTACACTCAGTTAAAACCGTTAGGGAAGCGGTCACTCCTTTTTCCCATAGCATTTCAGTGTATCTTCAAAATAGAGCAGTGCTTAATCTTTTTTTTTCTTTTTTTTTTTCACTTTTTCCCTCGAGAGTGTGTGCGAGCTTGCTGGCGTGGCCACATTCACGATGTCATGGCTGGCGTTGTCTCCCAGGGGGCTGTTTCTAGACCCCACCTTGACCTCTCCGAGATTTCCATGGCTACTCCGAGCCCTTAATGACTGGTCATCCCCACGTGGGTCAATCAAGTCTCACGCTGCTGTGGGGGTAAAAGGACAAGCTGGGAAGCCATTTGTATCATTTTACAGAGAAAAGGGTTAAAGACGGCCAAGTAGGAGGGCTTTTTAAAGACAGCTCCGGGGGACATTAGGGCCCCTAAGTATTTGGCCTGGCCAGTGACTCGAAACCTCCCTAGATATTGTCTCTGCTCATGACAAAGCTCTGTCTGCTGAGCATTCCATTAAAGGTAATTATTTTGGAACCTGTATTTTTCATCCACCCTTGCTCTTTGTGTCACCCTGTTCCTGCATTTATGCAACTCCTGACCTTTACTTAGCATTCTTCCACATTTCTGGAACCGGGGGATGGATGTGACTTCCCTGGCTTTGACCTTTGGCTGTTCGAGGATTGGCCTCATCCCTTGGGACTGCCTCTTGCTAGTGGTTCTGATCACAGTGGGCTTGAGATCCTCTTAGTATAACCCCAGTCCTTCCCTGGTCTACCTGACAGGTCAGCTGGAGTAGTGCTGTGTGAACCATTTTCTGTGTGTGTATGTGTATGTTGACCTGAGGCCTGCTCTATATGCAAGCTCACAGGATTTCAACAGCCAACACCTTGAATTGGGTGCCTGCTCTTTCATCTTTCAGTTTGTCTTCACTTTGCGTTGAGTTGAAGAAGTCACACATGCAAGTAGGGATGTATAATTTCTAGTTCTTCCAGCCTCATTGTGGCAATAGCCAAGAGGTGAGACAGAACAACTAAGACATTGATCTGGGCCCAGATCCTCACCTCCTTGAACTTTGTGCCTTCCTCCCCCTGTGTTTTGCCAGGGGCTGTTGATTAATAAGCAGAGTGTTGGTAAAAATGAGTTCTCTAGTTGCGGACATGACACGCCATCATTCGTGACCACAGAGCCACCTTCCTCTGGTTGCCTAAGCCTGAGCGAAGGGGCTCTGTTGTGATTAATGGACTTGCTGTGATATCTTTGATAAGTGACCACCAAATGGCTCCTCATTACTCAAAACTCTTCCAATTCCTTCAATGAAAGTCCTCCCCAAACCTTACACCCATCGCTTGTATTCCAGGGAAAATGAATCAGGGACCTTCTTGCTAAACTATTTTGGCATAAAAAAATCATAAATGAGAGAGGAGAAAATCTTGTTTGCTAAAGGGCTGCTGGGTGAACTGCCTCTTGGCCTTTTGATAGCATCTTTGAAATGGAAATGGCCAGCTGCTTGACCTTCTGTTCAGTGACCCTTTTTGTACAAAGTCAAATTGCAGCCGCCTCACAGTGGCAATTCACCTATGGACACAAACAGGATTTCCATTTTTTCCCCCCAACCTTTGTTTTTTCCCTAGTGCATTTGTTGCCATGAACATTTTTTTTTAAAATTAGGTGCATAAAAGACATCATGCTTAAGAAAATAAGTCATTTGCATCAGAAGGGTTGTAATTCATAATGATTTCAAAATACCAGAGAAGTGTCTTTAATACTGCTTTCTATCAAAGTCTCTAAGTACATAGTATTGTGAAAAGGCTGGAAAAAAGATTATATTTTTGAACAGAGTTTGGAGTTGTTAACGTTGCGGCTCTCTTTCTTCAGTGAAAGGGGGAACAAAAAGTCTTAATCATATTAAAAGGGGCAAGGGTATGACTCCCTACCTTACTGGAAATAAAAGGAGCAATAGAAAGCCAAGTTCAGAGCATGTGATTTTATGGTGACTCAAACAAAAGAAATACCTTTATGTGTTTTCTGTGGAGCAATTCTGAATTGGAATTAGGAGTCTGTTTTCTTTATTTTTTTTTTCAAGAACTTTATTTGAAAGGCACGTGCGTGCACACACACACATACACACACATTCAATATGCTAGTTCACTCCCCAAATGGCTGCAACAGCCAGGTGTGGGCCAGTCTGAAGTCAGGATCCTGGAACTCCACTTGGGTCTCCCATATGGGTCGCAGAGACCCACTTCCTGGGCCATCATCTGCTGCTTTCCCAGACACATTAGCAGGGAGTTGAATTGGAAGCAGAGCCAGTGTTTCTATATTGGATACTGACATTGCAAGTGGCAGCTTAATCCACTGCACTACACTGGCCCCAGGAGTCTGTTTAAAAAAGAAATCAGATGTTTGCCCTGCTCCTTTGGACTATATGGTTGCTTTGCAGAGAAAGAGCCTGGAGGCCCTTGGACGTCCTCCTCCCCTCATGGGGGCTGTCCCTGCCCCCATCTCCTCCTGTTTTAACTAATTGTGTAGAACTTATTACTTAAGGCTGAGTGCCAACCCTGAGTCTGGAGAATGCTCAGCATTGTGCCTTGGGAAAGCCACTGTGTGTGCAAGAGTGCCCCTCCCTCTGTCTGCTGCAGGGTGAAGGTGGAGAGAGCCTGCCGCCTGCTCACACCGCACACACAGGTGCCTGTGCTATAGAGTGGACACAGCAGAAGCCACTCTGCTGGGCTGGTCAGGGGAGCTGAAGAATCCAGGCACACAGCCCATTCATTGACTGGGGCTTGTGCTAGTAATAGATATTGAAGTTCAGATTCAAAATCAGAACATTTATCACACCCCCTACTGCGTAGTGGATCCTTCCATTGCTTCCATCCCAGGATAACATGAGGAGAGTTAAAGAGAATATTGTGAGGCTGGAAGATCCTCACTTTCAGTGCTGGATTGGCCATTGACTGATTAGTTGTGGGACCACAGACACATTGGTTAGTGTCTTGAAGGTTCATAGTTGTCTCCTGGGGCTCATGTGAGGATTAGACAAAATGCCATATGGGAAGTTAGCAAGCTCATAGTAAGCACACAACACACATTCTTTTCTTCTTCTTTCTACTAACAGGTAAAGAAATGGAGGAAACGACCAGATTAGGGTTTGATTCAGGTTTTTGCTCTACATATTCCAACTTTATGATTCCACATATTTTCCCTGCATCCATGGGGATCCCGTGAAATTTTCAAGAGTTGAGCACTTCAAATTAGTGTTTTCTGCTTTGTTACTGCCTGTAATTGGATACACGAATACAATAGAAAGAAAAAGAGAATGTGTTTCATTCTGTCACCTGTTTCTTCTGGGGACTATGTGTCTAACGTACTGGATACTGGCTTCACATCCCACCAAAAAATAATGGAACACTCCTTCGAACAAATCATCCCAAAGAACACTGGTAAAAAAGTTTCTTCCCCCCACTAATTTTGACTGTTTTAATTTTAATACAATGCTTTATCATTGGCAGACAGCAATATGCTGTTTATATATATCTAACCATATTGAAGGGAAACTTGTTTAAATGGATCACAATTTAAGGATATATAATCATTTTTTTATTAATAATAGATCATAAGCATTTTTTTCCATAGGGCAGCCTATGTTGAATCCATTTTGTATTATCCAAGTCACCTATTGTGGTTCCCAGTTTATCTAAACAACAGTGTCTAAGAAGATTAGGGACACTTGTATGATGTTACTACCCCAATTTGCCCTTAGTTATAACTGAGATGATGGTATGTGCGTAATTCAATGTCCCATGCTGAGGAGGAAACAGTCTGAAGTTTGTGCAAAACAGGAACTAGAAAGGCAAGCTGAAGGTTTGAAAAGCTCCAGTTAATCTTTCCTTTGGCTTCCCTGTCATTCAGCTTTTCTTTTTCTGTTTCTTTTTTCCAGCTGACTCCAGGCAGAGCAGCAATGATGACTCTTTGCCTACTGCTGTTCATCAGCAGTCTTGCAGTGCCAGAAGCCCTGTTTTCATCCTGATAACCAGATATCAAAGGGGCTCAAATACACTGGGCTGTTCCCGATAGAGATCTGAACTTTCAGAGGCCTCTCTGAACTAAATCTGTGACCCCAGTGAGGCGGCACCATTGTGACTTGGGGAACACAATCTTTCTGATCCCACATGAGGAAGCGTGTCCCCTGCAGAAAACAGACAGGAGTCAAACCTTTTGTGTGTTCTTGCCCTCTGTTAAAGTCAAATCCCTGTGGCTCCTGGAGCTACTATACCTCTGGCTTCGCAGTGATCAATCATTTGATGAAATCCAATTCTTAGGGTGGATCTTTGGAAACTACTTTAGAAAGCTGGAAATATTTTGGATTTCTATAAGTGGGATTGAATTTTCTTTCTTTCGTTTTTTTTTTTTAAGATTTATTTATTGTTTTTATTGGATAGATTTAGAGAGGAAAGGCAGAGAGAAAAGTCTTCCATCTGCTGGCTCACTCCCCAAGTGGCTGTAATGCCCAGAGCTGAGCCCATCTGAAGCCAGGAGCTAGGAGCCTCTTCCGGGTGTCACACATGGGTGCTGAGTCCCAAGGCTTTGGGCTATGCTCAACTGCTTTCCCAGGCTACAAGTAGGAAGCTGGATGAGAAATGGAGGAGCTGGGGTATGAACCGGTGCCCAAATGGGATCTGGGTACATGCAAGGCAAGAACATTAGCCAGCAGGCTACCAGGTCCATGGGACTCTTTGCCTCTAGGGACTGGGCCTTCTCAGGTTGTATACACATGTAGTGGACAGCATTCCCAGTTATGCATGAGGGACATGACAACCAGTTCATCTAGGCCAGCAGAGGATGTCGAGGGCCTCATCAGAGAATGGAAAGCAGAAAACGTTGGACAGTTCTCCTGGCCAAACTTTATAGCAAGTGTCTGGGCCTGTGGATGCACCAAAGATGGACTTGGTCAACCAATTGACCTTTGAAAGATTTTCTCAACCCTGGGGCAGTGAAGCTGATGGTATCTCAGAACTATTACTACCCTCAAGTAACACTCTCAGAACACTCTTCCCCACATCAGGGTCTCTAAGGTGTGATCAAATGACTGGTCCCCACCCTTAGGTGCTAATGTACTTTGACAGCAAAGAGCAGTTCTTTCTTTCCCTCCACAATCCTGGACACAGGAGGAAAAAAAAAAAAAAAAGAAATGAAGCACTGTGCCACGTACCTTCCTCCACATTTTGACCTCCTCCACCCTAATCAGAGCCCACATGGGTATGCATCTCTCTCAATTATGTAAATAATATTAAAAATATAAAACTAAAGAGGAAAATGCTACAGGAAATATGAGATAGCATGAAAAGAGCAATTGAAAAAAGATTTATTTATTTTTATTGGAAAGTCAGATTTACATAGAGAAGAAGAGAAAGATCTTCATCTGCTGGTTCATTCCCCAAATGTGGCAATGACCAGAGCCGAATCAATCCAAAGCCAGTAGCCAGGAACTTCCTTCGGCTCTCCCACACAAATGCAGCGTCTTAAGGCTTTGGGCCACCAAAGATGCGTTCCCAGGCCACGAGCAGGGAATTGGAAGTGAAGTGGAGCAGCTGGGACATGAAATGGTGCCCACATGGATTCTTAGTGCTTGCAAGGTGGAAAAATAGTGAATTGAGCCATCACACCAGGCCAAAAAAATAGCAAATATTAAAGTTATGTGGATCCAAGGGAGACTTGAGAATACCAGAATGGTAGAAAGTATATTTAAAGAGACAAGAATAGACAATTTGCCAAATCTACAAAAAGTTACAACCATCTAGGTATAGAAAGTTCAAAGGTCATCAGGCAGATTCATGCCAACTAAGTCTTCCTCATATTATTCTCATGCTCTCCATGGTTAGAGAAAGAGGATTCTCAAGGGTGCAAGAGAAAAGAAGCCAATAACACACAAAAGAGCCCCATTCACTTGCCTGTAGCCAGTAAAATCTTATAGGCCAGGAGGGAGTAGAAGGAGTCTCACAGAGCTGAAGGAGAAAAAATTGCCAGTTAAGAATTTACTGTGTCCAATCAGCCTCATATCCTTCAGATATGATGGTGAGAGAAGAACATTCCTAAACAAACAAAAGCTGCGACACTGTATCCCCACCAAATCCGTGTTGTAAGAAATGCTGAAATGAGTTCTTCAAGCCGGAAACCAGAGACGCTACTCAGCAAGAAAAAATAACAGAAAATAGAAAACTTTGTGGTAAAGCATATACAAAGAAATTCAGGATGTCGTGTTATTGTAAACCATTTATATCTTTACTGTGAAGATTAAAAATATCTATATCACTACATTAAAATGTTGAGACGAACATCATTGGAAGCACAAATATTACAGCAAAAATTCAAATTGTGAGGAACAATAGAGAATTGATATAGGTTGTTAGGATTTCTTGCCAGTTTTTGTTTATCTTTCTCTGTCTTTATAATCAATCCTAACTTATCATTTCAAGGTAGCTTATTGGAGCCAAAAGAAGTTTATTTATTTTTTTTCCCCAGTAAGCTTCATGGTAATCACAAAGCAAGAACCCATGACAGACTTATCAAAAATAATAGGCCAGAGTACATCAATAGGGAAAATCACTCAGAACAAGTGAAGATTTTTCTAAGAGAGAGAGAGAAATAAAGAAAGGAACTACCACAAAAATACAAAATAAGTACTAGAGTAGCAGTAGTGACATCTTATCTATCAACAATTACTTTAAATGTCAGTAAACTGAATTTTCTGATTCAAAGACATAGAGTGACAAAGTGAATTAAAAATTAGGATACATAAATACATACAAATACATACAAATCAAACTACTCTGGAGTAGCCAGATGCCCGAGGAGAAAATTTAAAAATTTTAAGCAAATGAAAATGGAAACACACTGGAATAAAACCAAGAGGTTACATCAAAAGCAGTTCTAAAAGGAATATAACAAGAATGACTCAAAACCAAAATTGGCATAAGAAAAGCAATAAAAGAATAAATAAATGATAGAGACTAAAAATGTACAAAAAACCCCACAAAACGAAAAGCTAGTATTTGGCTAATCGGGAGAAATAAGGAGGATTCAGATAGATAGAGTTAATAGAAACATGATGATTAACACCACAGAAATAGGAACAACTGCTAGAACTACTTTGAACAATTATATGGAAACAAATTTGACAATCTACAAGAAAAGCACGCATTCTTAGACATATGTGCCTTGAAAAGATTGAATCATGGGCACACAAAATGCCTGAACAGACCAGTAATGAGTAGTGGTATTGAACCAGTAATGAAAAATCCTGTCTCAAAGGAAAGCCGAGGAGCAGATGGCTACACTGTTGAATTTTAACTTTCAAAGAAGTCTTAATACCAATTCTTCTTAAGTTATTTTAAGAAACAGAAGAGGAGGAAATCCTTAAAAAATGTGTTCTGTGAGTCCAGCTTTGTCTTGGTATCAAAACCAAAGACACAATAACAACACAGATGCAAAAATCCTCAACAAGACACTAGCAATTGAGGGATTGGCATTGTGGCATATCATATTAAGCTACTGTCTGCGACACCAGTATCTCATATGGACCCCAGTTCTTGTCCTAGTTACCCTGTTTTCCATCCAGCTCCCTGCAAATGCCTAGAAAAACAATAAAAGATGGCTCAAGGTGTGAACACCTGCCACCTAAACGGAACATCCAGAAGAAGCTCCTGCTTCCTGGTTTCAGCTTGGCCCAGTTTTGGCCATATGGCCTTTTTGGGAGGACTCAATGAATGGAAGATCTATGTCTGTCTCTCGCTCTTCTTATAACTCTGCCTTTCAAATAAATAAGTACATCTTAAAAATGCTAGCAAACTGAATTCAATAGCACATTTGAAAGGTCATTCACCAGGATCAAGTGAGATTTATCGAGAGATGCAAGGATGTTTCATTGTGTAAATCAATAAATGTGATACATTGCCTTTTGTCCACAATGAAGGCCAAAAATTTTATAATCATCTCACTTGATACAGAGAAGATATTTGGCAAAAGCTCACATTCAGCAATGGTAAAAACTAACCAAGAAAAATAGATATAGAAGAAATACAGCTTAGCATAAGTCAACAGCTAACAGCCTATTGAATGGGGGGAAAAGATGAAGGATTTCTCTTAAATAGGCAAGGATGCCACTTTCACCACTTTTAAGACTATACTACTAGAATTTCTCTCTAAAGCCATTAGGCAAGAGAAGGAAATAAAGACCACCCAAACTGGAAGGAACGAAGTCAAATCGTTACTGTTTGCAGATGAAATGATCCTATATTCATCCAACCCCAAATTCCATGAAGAAGCTGTTAGAATAAACACATTCAACAAAGTTGCAGGATGCTAAGTCAATCTATAAGAATCCATAGAGGTGTTATACACCAACAGCAAGTGACTGAAAAGAGAAATCAAAGCAGCAGTGTTATTCCCAATATCTTTAGAAAAGTACCAGGAAGCAAATTTAACCAAAGATGTAAAAGAGTTCTTCAATTACAACTGTCGATCACTGGTTAAAGAAACTGAAAAGGACAAAAAGAAACAGCTATCTCGTGTGGAAGGGCTGGTAGAATCCTAATGCTCATGTTACCCAAGGTGATTTACAGATTCAATGCAATTCTTATCAAAATGTGGTAACATTTTTTTTCACAAAACAAGAAAAAAAAGTTACTAAAATTTGTGTAAAATCTCTCTCACACACACACGACAATCCTGAATAGCCAAAGTGGTCTTGAGCAAAAAGAACAAAGCAGGAGGTATTTTACTACCCTTATGTTAAAATACATTACAAAGTTGTGGTAATTAAAATAGCATGGTAATGGCATAAAAACAGAATTTCTGGGGTTCTATTATATTGTAGGTGATATTAATGATTGCATGTTTCTCCATTGAAAAACTAGAAGAAATGATTTTGAATGTTTCACTCTAACTGAATGTTAGCTCCTGAAAGGATAAATACATTTACCTTGATTGGATAGTACACACAGTTTTTATGTCTGTTAAAACAAAAAATAAAGGGACAAGTGTTATGGTGTAGCAAGTTAAGCTTCAGCCTGCAATACTGGCATTTCCTAGAGGTGCCAATTCAAGTCGTAGCTGCTCCACTTCTGATCCAGCTCCCTGTTAGCAGCCTGGGAAAGCAGTCGAAGATGGTCCTAGTGGTTGGGACCCTGCCCCCACATGGGAGATCTGGAAGAAGCTCCTGGCTTCTGACCGTGAGGCCCAGATGTGGCTGTTGAGGCCATCTGGGGAGTGATCCACTGGAAGAAAGACCTCTTTCTGTCCCTCCATCTCTCTGCAACTCTGAATTCCAAATAAATACATCTTTTAAAAGAAATCAATTTCACCATCCTCTTTGAGTAGATTGTAAGTTCCATGAAAGTAGGGACTTTGTCAATTTCCCAGGGTTGTATCATAAATATTTGAGTAAATACGTGGGTGGATTTATAGTCTGCAGATCATTTTCTGTCCCAAATGGCAATGTGCTCATCTACAAAATCAGATGTTGAGTTACGAGGCTTCTAAGACCCGGTGAGTTCTGACAGCCTCCAGAAGCATGTGAGAACCCGGCAATTTTATGGCGAGAGTAAGGAGCCTCACTCCGTAGGAGAATGGTAACGATATCGTAGTAATTTCTCTTTTTTTTCCCTTTAATATCTTGTTTCCCCTTATGCTAATGATGAAAAGGTCTTACGGTCTCAACATGGGATTGAAAAAAGGTTTTAGTACTGATGCTGAAGTGATTCAGATGGAAGAGAAGACCACTATGAATTGGGACTAGTCTACTGAGAATTTTACAAAGAAGCCAGGTGGTATTTGGGTCCTGAAGGCAGGGGGCATCTTATATTTGATCTAAGAACAGGCAAGAAGTCTATAACTGTTTTGAAAAGGAAGTGACATGCAAAACTTTCAGGCCTGGAAAATTCTCTGCAGAATCCCTGTCAGAATTGAGATCCCATATCAGATCTCATATTGTTTAGGGTAGAGGAAGATGCTTTTCCTACTCTGTATTGAAGCACAGTTTCTGGCATATGCTAGGGCTCAAATTTAAAATTCTGATTTGATTTCATTTTATGACAAAGTTTCATAGGCTCTGGGATTCCCCCAACCCCTCCCCATGTTCTCCCCCATGTTGGGTTCTTCCACATTGTTGCAGTATTACAGTTCAAATCCAGTCCTGGATCCTTCATTGTAGGCATGTACCATGCATAGAGTCCTGCATCTTATTGTCCAGATAAATTCAACAGTTTCTTGGGAGACCATCTCTGGTATGAAAGCAGAGCTGGCAGAATATTGTCCCATCCAATGAAAAGCCATAACATAACATCAGCAACAATTTACAACATTATGGAGTTAATTGACATGGTATCGAGTGACCAATACGTTAGAAAATGCTAGTTCTTAACCACATCCTGTGACTACTACATTGCCATTTCAATTTTAGTTTATACACAACTGGCTGCTATACATAGGGCTCGATTTTTTAGTGGATAAAACAGGGGAGGAAGTGAGCCTCGGGGAGTTAGGAGGCAGAAACACCAGAAGGATGGACCGTTGCACTGATGTCCACACACGACCAGGCTATGCTATGACCTGGACAGCTTCAGTAGCCGGGAGGGCTGGAGAGGAACCTGCATGGGAGGATGGTTCATTTATGTGTAGTTTCAAGCTTAGACTTGAATCCAGAGCATCTCATATTCTTTGAGGACTTATGCACTGAAAACAGATCTTCTAGCCAACACATACATTCGGCACCCAGACATGCTTTCTTTTATGCCAGTTCCCTTCTCCAGCATGTAATTACAACATAATTCAATCTGAAGTTTTTCTCCCACAAGGAATTAGTATTCTATTTGGTAGCCGCCCAGATTCTAAACAGTGAAAGCTCACCATCAAGAACTTGATTGAGTGACCCACCTGGAATTGTTTATACTTCATTAACACTTTTCATAAATCATGAGTTTGACAAGTTACTGGCATGGACTTTCCAAATCTCGTAATTGCGTTTTGTTTTTCCCTTGCTTCATCAGTTTCCTTTCACAGGCTGACAGCTTAGCAAATGTTGCTAGAACTACCAGCTACTGCACTGACGACTTCTGGTATGAGTAGCTACTATATGCTCAGAAATGCTGAGGGGTCTGAAGCCCTGGGCTGGGTGTGCTTACTGTGCCATGTTACCAGGGTGACCTCAGCAACCATCAGACATATAAAAAAGATAATATATGTGACGCTAGTTATTTTGTAAGCTTGTTGTGAGGATGGCAAGAGATAATACAGGTAAAGAATTTGCTCACTCTCTGGCACACACAATGAGTGCTGAGTGAATACTAGTGATTATAGTTCCTTGGCGGGGAAGCTTCAAGAAGACTTGACTAGGCAGGCACTGGGTCTCAAAAGACCAGCCCCTAGGCAGCCTCACTCTATGTTTATCTATGATAGGTGAATTTAGAGGCAGAAAAAGAACCTGAATTGGCAATAGGTTGTTATTTGAATTTTCTAAAAGTTTCAGTTGATTGAGAAACCATTCTATGTTTAAGGGGTCTAACAGAGGTGTACAGAGCATTGGTGTTCCCCACTGCTATATTGTAACTCTCTGTCAAATGGATGAATTAATAGATGAAAGGGGCAAGGCAAAGCATTTATTCATTTTTGGATGTATTTTATTTTATTTTTTATTGGAATTCAGGGCATGCAAGATGAGAATTCAGCTGCTAGGCTATTGTGCTGGGCTCAAAAAAGATATTTCTAATGTGTATGTTATATTTTACTATGTTTTATTTTATTTTTTATTGAAAAGTCAGATATACAGAGATGAGGAGAGACAGAGAGCAAGATCTTCCATCCATTGATACACTCACCAAGTGGCCACAATGGCCAAAGCTGAGCCAATACGAAGCCAGGAGCCAGAAAACTCTTGTGGGTATCCCATGCAGGTGCAGGGTCCTCGCCTGCTTTTTCAGGCCATAAGCAGGGAGCTGGAGGGGAAGCGGGGCTGCCGGGATTAGAACTGGTGCCCATATGGGATCCTGGTGCGTGCGAGGCAAGGAATTTAGCCACTAGGCTACCATGCTGGGTCTGTTATGTTTTACTCTATGTATAAATATCTACTTTATTAAATATATTTGTGTTTAAAATATTTAAATATTTATGTTTTAAAAATATTTATTTATTTTGATTGAAAAGTCTGACCAGATGTATGGAGAGAAAGAGAGACAGAAAGATCTTCCATCTGTTAGTTCATTTCTCAAATGGTTGCAACAACCAACCAGAACTGAGCTGACCTGAAGCTAGGAGCCAGCAGCTTCTTCCGGTATCCCACTTGGGTGCAGGGGCTCAAGGCTTTAGATCACCCTCTAATGTCCCCTCAGGTCATAAGCAGGGAGTTGGATGGGAAGAGGAGCAGCCAGGACATGAACCAGTGCTCATATATGTTCTCGGTGCTTGCAGAGTGAGAGTTTAGCTATTGAGACATTGCGCTCGGCCTTAAATGTTTATACTTTTATATTTACCTATTTAAGAAAATACTGAAGAAAGTTTGTGGAAAGATGGAATTAAATGTATGCTTTACTGTAAACATTTTTTTGAAATTCATGTACAGTTTTTTTTTTTATTGCTAACATTGTATTATGTGACACAGTTCCATAGGTACTGGGATTCCTCCCACCCCTCCCATAACCCTGCCCCCATGGTGGGTTCTTCCACCTTGTTGTGCAACCACAATTCAAGTTCAGTTAAGATTCCTTCATCATGTACAGTTTTTTTTTGTCATATGCAGTTGCATGAACTTTAAAAAATTTTGTTTTATTTATGTGAAAGGTAGAGTGATGGAAAGACAGAGAGACAGATCTTCTATTTTCTGTTTGGTTCTTAAATGACCACAACAGCTAGGGTTGGACCAGGGCCAAGCCTGGGGGTCCAGAACTCCATCTGGATCTTGCATATGGGTGGGTGGTAGGGCCCAGGTACTTGGACTGTCTTCTGCTGTTTCCCAGATGTGTTAGCAGGGGTCTGAGCAGCCTGGACCTGAACACATGCTCTGATAAAGATGATATGGTACTGCAAGTTCTGGTGTAACCCACTGTGACACAATGTCAGCCCCTTCACGAACTTTCTGGAAGCTTCATTGTTAAAAGCTAAAATAAGCTTATCTTTTAATTTACTTTGCATAAACCTTTGCAGTAGTCTCCTATGTATATTGTAAGCGTTACTTGTAAAAAATCAATGCCAAAATACAGATGCAGATGCTCCTGGATTCTACACTTAGAGGAACCTTTGTTCAAAATTTTGTATTTGTTTTCCCCCATTTAAAAAATAAAACATGTACATTCATTCTATACAAATGGGTTAACACTTCAAACATCTTGTGTGATTAATTTCTAAATTTGGATGCCTTCAGTGCATTTTTATGACTTACTTCATACAGATCTACATTTCTTTTGAATCTTACATAATTGTATCATGTGATTTCATCATGCATTCTCCTCTTGATGAAAGTTCAGGATGGTTGTGCTTAAAAAAAAATTATCCCATGCAATATTTTAAGAAATGTTCATAATTTTCTCTTTGTCTTTGTGGAAAAGTGTCTGGTAGTAGAAAACTGTCCTACTGGAATTTGCTAGATGAAGTCCATTTAAAATTTTGATGGCATACCATGCTTTCAATCTTCGTATGGGTTTGGAAACATGGCCTGTGTCAGCAGTGCAGTGCCTTTACGACAGGATGCACTTAGCCTAGAGTTCTCTCATTGAAATAAGGGAGAATGGTGCTGAAGTGGGTTTATGGACTGTGGGTTGTAGCTGAACAACATTCTTTGACCTGGCCAGCTTTGATCAAATAGGCAGCTGTATGGGGTGGATACTTACAGAAGGATGAGGAAGGGAGGGGTTACAAACTCAGGTACCACACAAGCAGATGGTGAACCGAAGACCCAATACTTCCCATCAGGAAGGTCCCAGCTGACAGGTTGCAGTATTGTGGCAATATCAGGGTAGAGGAATGGAGAACCCATCCTCCATTGGTGGGGCAAAATAGCTGTGAGCCACGCCCCTTCCGCATCCTTGCCCCACCCGCGTGTGCTTCCTCCAGCCCAAGACTGTAAGGTCTTCCGTCTGGAAGGATGAACACTTCTGCAAAAATCATTAAAGACTGAACAATAAAGATTTCCTTTCTGCAGTGAAGATGGAGGGGGAGAGGAGGAAGAGATGGAAAGGGATGGCTTTGTACTGCTGGCAGGGATTTGCAGGGTGATTGAGAGTGGATTGATTTGCAGTTTATTCTGCAGCCGTGGTTTGTAATGTGCTTTGCCAACTCATGTACCCTGAACCTTAATTGTTCTAAATTAAACTATAGGGACCCGCAAGCACACATTTCAATCAGAAAGATAAAATGTTGTACCAAATCCCACAGGAACACATCAGCCAGCAGTTGCTAGGACTGGCTTCTGCCCAGGAGAAGAGGAGAACCCAGGAGGGCATATGATTATAATAGAACAGGTTCTATTCTGTTTGTACAGAAGCTGAAATTCAAGCGGGGCATCTCAATTTGTGTGTGTGTGTATTTGAGAAAAGACAGTATTGTTGTTGGCAACAGGGCATTTCTCTCCATATTGAAGAAACATAACCCTCAATAGAATGTTCTTGTCTTTTGCATATTATTGCAGATTAAAAAAATAATTGAAGTGATACCTGACTTAGAAAATTTTAATTAGCCTGGAAAGTTGCAAGGATTTTTTTTTTTTAAAATTTGCAATTAATTGTGGTGGTTAAAAAAGGAAAGCAAGGACCCAGCATGATGTCGTAGTGACGAAAGTCCTCGCCTTGAATGCGCTGGGATCTCATATGGGTGCCAGTTCTAATCCTGGCAGCCCCGCTTCCCATCCAGCTCCCTACTTGTGGCCTGGGAAAGCAGGTGAGGATGGCACAAAGCCTTGGGACCCTGCACCTGTGTGGGAGACCTGGAAGAAGCTCCTGGCTCCTGGCTTCGGATTGGCTCAGCTCTGGCCATTGTGGTCAGTTGGGGAATGAATCAATGGACAGAAGATTTGTTCTCTGTCTCTCCTCCTCTCTGTATATTGTCCTTTCCCATAAAAATAAATAAATCTGCTTTAAAAAGAAAAGTAAGCTGAGAATTTTTATATAGAATTAATCTTGCCTTAGTTCTTCAGCTTTCTGCACAAGATGGAGCGAGTCAGATCCAGCCTGGGATGTTTTGGCTGATTTTCTTCTTTTGCATCTCCCTACGTCCTCTGAGTCCTTCCCTAACGACTGCCCTGAGACACCTCCCTCGTGTGTGTGTGTGGGGGGGCAGGCAGGGTCCATTCAGCCTTGATGGCTTTTGGGAGTCCAGCTGTGCAGCCTTCTGAAAAGCTGCAGGAGTCAGTACTGGAAGGGCTCTGCAGGATTAAGGGAGCAGTCACCTCCTGCTCACAGAACAAGGCTAGATGTTCCCATAGACTGTCTCACCCGGATCCAGGGGAGCAAATCAACTGCCATTTCCTGTCAAGGTTCACAGAAAACTGAGAGTGCCACCTCTCGTAACACACTGATTACTCCCTTCTTCTAAAAGCCAGTGCCCCTTTATGGCCAAGAGGAGGCAGGCTGTCTGAATGACATATGTGCGGTGTTCCTGGCCACTATATGTCTAGCAGTGGTGCCTTGTCTTTGTTTTAAATGAAGTCACCTGTGTACAGGTGTAAGCTTGATATTAGAAAGGAGCTGAGACTAAACTGTAACCCCTCAATTGTGCCTTTGTTCTGTGGTGTTGCAATAAGACAGGACTTTTGAGACTATTTGAGTCTATTTAATTCAAGCCAACCATGTCTATTGGATAGATGATGCATAAAAATGGTTGTGATTGTCTCAAAAATAAAATGTATTGCAAAACTATAGTAATTCAAGCAGCATGGTACTCATTCCAAAACAGACATGCAAGCCATTGCCCCAGAAAAGAGCCTAAAAATAAATGCATGCATGCAGACTTTACTGGGGCCAGCATTGTGACATAGCAGGTAAAGCTGCCACCTGCAGCACTGTCCTATGAGCGCTGGCTGGAGTGCGAGTTAGTTGTTCCACTTCCAGCCCAACTCCCTGCTAGTGGCTTGGGAAAGCAGTGGAGGATTGCCCAAGTGCTTGGGCTCCTGCACCCATGTTGGAGTCCAGATGAGTTTCCTGGCATCTGGTTTTGACCTGACTTGTTCCTGAACCATGTGGCTATCTGGTGAGTAAACCAGCAGATGGAAGATTTCTCTCTTACCCTCCTCTCTCCCATTTCAATACTGTCTTTCAAATAAATAAAATAAGTCTTCAGATTTTAAAAATATCTTGTTTGTGAAAGGTGAACATTTCATGTATTTCACAATACAGATTTAGGAACATTGTGATACTGTCTTTCTTACCCTCCCTCCAGCCTACATTGCTACACTCTCTTCACCTTTCTCAATTAAAAACAAAATTTTGTTATAGTGACATACTTTCAGTTCACCTCCATAATCACAAGTTTAACCCCCTATGACATAAAAGATTCAAAACACAGTAATTGGAAAAAAATTGTTCCTCAAAAATATAAAAAAGATTATAAATCATAATCAAACCTTAAAATGTCAATTTCACTCACACAGGTTGTATTTTTTGTATTAGTTACTATAGATAAGAAAAAATATGTATTTGCCTTTTAGACTTCACTGATTTTTTTTAAAAAATATTTTATTGATTCTTATTGGAAAGGCAGATATGCAGAAAGAAGGAGAGACAGAGAGAAAGATCTTCTGTCTACTGGTTCACTCCCCAAGTGGCTACAACGGCCGGAGCTGAGTTGATCCAAAGCGAGGAACCAGAGGGTTCTTCCAGCCCTTCCATACGGCTGCAGGGTCCCAGGGCTTTGGGCTGTCCTCAACTGCTTTTCCAGGCCACAAGCAGGGAGCTGAATGGGAAGCGGGGCTGCTGGGATTAGAACTGGTGCCCATATGGGATCCTGGTGCATATGAGACTAGGAATTTAGCCACGAAGGCACTGCATGAGGCCCTGATTTTTTGATGAATGCCAAGGATACACAATGAGAAAAGATAGGCTCTTTAGTAATTGGTCCTGGGAGGAAGGACTGGGTATTCATATAAACAAGAATGAAATTGGATTTAAATTTTATACCATCAAATGAATTAAAAATTTCAATACAAGAGCCAAATGATAAAATTCCTAGTAGATAACAAAAATAATCTCCTTGACATTAGTCTTGGCAATGAAAATATTGGCAATAAAAACAAAAATGGATATTTGGAATAATCTCGAACTAAAAAGTTTCTTGCAACAAAGGGAAAAAATCAACTAAATGAAATCTAGTGGATGGGAGAAAATTTTTCATATCATATACATGATAGAGTTAATGTTCAAAAATATAAGAAACTCGTGCAATTCACTAAACTCAAAACCCCCAAATAACATGATTGAAAAATTGTGAGGAACTGCATTAGCATTTTGCCAGAGAAGACACAGGATGATCAACATATACATGAGAAGGTGCTCACCAGCACAAGTCATCATAGAAATGCAAGTCAAAACCACAGTGGAGGTAACGAAAAGGAAATATTGTTCAGTACTGGTGGAATGAAAACTGATGTAGCTTGTATGGAAAACAGTATGGAACAGCCTTAAAAGTTAAAAACACAGCTACCATGTGACTTAGTCATTCCACCTCTGGTTCTCTTCATGATTCCCAAGAGAATCCCATATTCACATGCTCCTTGTAGCATTAATGAGAGTAGCCAAAAGATGGAAACAGTCTATGGTAAAGGAAATGTGTAAATGGAATGCTATTCAGCCCTAAAAATGATCCTACCATTCGGACCTTGAAGAATAGAGTATTAAATGAAAAAAGACAAAAATGTGCCCTCACTTATATGATGCATAAGAAGCTGTCAGACCAATAGAAGCAGAGGATAGAATGGTGATTACTGGAAGCTGGGGGAGGGCAATGTAGGCAGATGTTTGTGAGGAGCACACAGCTGGGACTCAGATCAAATGTCCCATGTGGGCAGCAGGAATTCACTTATAGGAGCCATCATGGCTGCCTCCCAGGGTCTACAGTTGCGGGGAGCTGGAGTCAGGAGCCCCAGCTTGATCCCCCATCTTATTCCTTCTCCTGTATCTAATACCCAAGAATCTGATCCATTCAACAGGCAGATTCTTTAAGAAAAAAAAAAACTGTTTTTTTTTTTTTTGCAATACCATTTTTGATTCTCATTATTTTAAAGGCTTAATGGCTCCACTAAATAAAAAAAATTAGCAAATAAGACAAAGTGAAAAAAATCATAGTTCAGCAGGAAAATAGTTGAGGTTATAAACAATGATCCAATGAAAAGATGTTCAACTTCAATAAACAGGCTCTTGTATGCATGAAACCTTCTGTATCTATTGTGGCTTTGCTGGGCTCTACTCCCATATCACTCACATCACACTCTTACGTACAGAGGATTTGTATTAGTAATTTAATTAAATGATTATTTGCAGTAGGCCATTGTACCATTGTGAGCTGTTTGTTCACATAAATGTAGTCTATTGAGATTGTAATCTCTTTATTGTGGTAGTAGTGGCAGACATACTCCACACTGCTATTTGCTTGTGAGGCCTTTATAAATAATCCCAGATCATGAAAATAGGGCTTGCCTGTGAAGTTTGCAGACCAACAAGGTTTTACAAATTTGGAGAAACAGCAAACTTTGGAATAAATTTCCTTTCAGAGGACATTAAAAAAAAATTCTATAAATACACATTTATTTCTCTTTTACTCTTACTTTTTTGGAACCTTGTCTTAAACCAGAAATTGGTGTCAGATTTTTTCCCAAAGAGTTTTACTGTCTTTATTGAGATTACAATATAGTTTTCTCTTTTTAATTTTTATATGATTAATTACATTAATTTTAGAAATAAGAGTTTATTTTGAAGATCAGAGCTAGAGAGAGTGAAAAAGAGAAATGGGGAGAGAGAGAGAGATAGAGATTGATTCTCCATTTGTTGCATCTTTCCCTCCCTAGACAGCCTTAACAGCTGGGCTATGCCAGGCCAAAGTCAGGGGCTAGGAGATTCCTCTGGGTCTCTCATAGGAGTTCCAGGAGCCCAAACACTTGGGCCACCTTGCACTGCTCTTCCCACGCCATTAACAAGAAGCTGAATTGGAAGTGGAACGTCTGGGGAAAGAACAGGTGCCCACATGCAATGTGGCATCAAGGCAGTGGCTTTGCTTGCTATGCCACGGTGCTAGCCCCTCAAATTGAATTAGCCTTGCAGTCCCTGGTTGGTCACGATCTCTTCTTCTTTTTTTTTTTTTTTAACACATTAATGGATTCACTTTTACATATTACTGTTGTGGATTTTTGTGAATTTCAATCAGGGGCATTGGTTAGCACTTTTCCCTATCAAATTTCCCAGCTGTTGGTACATATTTTCCATCATCTCTCCCAAACATGTCAGCCATAATTATTCAGAATTACATATTGAATAGTCTTTTCCTTTTTATTAATGTGAGAGAACAGATTTTGTGTACTTCATAGATGAAGTTCTAAGAAGTTAACAATACTTCCTTCTATTCATCTGTCCATCCCTCCTTTCTTCCCTTTCTTTTTCCCCCTTCCCTCTTCTGATTATTTTCTGTCTTGGTGTGTGGTTTTTACAATTTCTCTGCTTTTTCTTCCTGTGTCTCACAAATTTCGGTTTAAATCTGGGCATCTTAAAGGCAAAAGCAAATATATACATGCCTCTATGAGCTTGCAGTGTTACGTGTTTGTGGTTGTTGAGTCAGGATAACCAAGACTTCACAGTCACTCTCAAATTCCTCGAGTGTCAATTTGTGTTTAGGCTTCTGGAGAATGTTTTCTTCAACAATGTTTTTGTTCCATTCTTAGCTTCTCAGCTTCCAGCATTTTCTGTGAACCAGAACTTGTTGGAGTTCCTTGTTTCCTGATGAGGCAGCTCTGCTCTTGCTGCTGGAGGTTTGCTAGTGTGGCATTGAGGAATCTGGATGGAGAATGGGCTCTATCGCCATAGTTTGGCTTTAGAAAAGATTTCAGTCTGGACCGTTTGAGTTTTCAGTTGCTATGCTGTTTGACTTCAAGCTGTTTCTTTACTAGAAGGACTGAAGCAAGGGTAATCCAACCTGGACTCAGTCTGACACAGGGGTTAGGTACAGACTCTAAACCGTCCTTTTATCATCTATGAGACAGGGATAATAAAAAGTGCCCACCTCATGGTTCCTGTGAGGACTAAAATAATATGTGAAACACTTATCCCAGTGCTTGGCACATAGTAAGTCCTATAAAATGCTAGCTATAACAATAGTAACAATCATTAATATCACAAAACTCCTGAGTGAAGGTGAGGAGTTAGGACATCAAGTCAGTTTTCTCCTTTAAAATCTGTACTAGGCAATTATTGAAGGAAAAAATTCGTCAAAACTAATTGTCGGGCCTGGCGCGGTGGCCCAGTGGTTAAGGTCCTCGCCTTCCACGCCCGGGATCCCATATGGTCGCCGGTTCTCATCCCGGCAGCCCCGCTTCCCTTCCAGCTCCCTGCCTGTGGCCTGGGAAAGCAGTCGAGGATGGCCCAAAGCTTTGGGACCCTGCACCCGCGCAGGATGCCCGGGAGAAGTTCCTGGATCCTGGCTTTGGATCTGCATAGCATCGGCCGTTGCGCTCACTTGGGGAGTGAATCATCGGACGGAAGATCTTCCTCTCTGTCTCTCCTCTCTGTATATCCACCTTTCCAATAAAAATAAAATAAATCTTTAAAAAAAAACTGTAATTGTCTAGAAGTGATTTTCTTAAAGGCAAGTGTCTGTTGTACAAATACTTCATGTATCAAAATAATTTTATGCTTTGACTTTGTAAAAGACTAAATTACATTCCTAATGGTTTCTCTGGCTTCCAGCTTATAGCCCAAGGAGAAAGAGTGTTTGCCCTTTAAGAGTTCGAGGAAGGGATATAATGACTCCATAAGTCTGGGCTAAATTTAAAACTAACATTGGAGGCTTATGGTCTGCACATTATGTGAGTTTGATCCTGGGCCAAAGAATCATTAAACCATAGAGCTTAACCAAAGGAACAGCCGGAGGTCACCCAAGCCATTTCTCTGTATCCAGAACAGAAACGCACTTCACTTTGCGTAGCAACTGGGCATCTACAGGAATAAAAAAGCATCACATTGCTGCTCTGTGGTTAAATGTCTGCTTCAGCAAGTCTGGGAAAGATACATAGAAATGTCTTGCTTAAGAAAAATCATCAAATGTACACATTTAGCTTCTTCAGCCTTCACTCTTACATTTCAATGCCCTTCTTATAATTTTTGCTAATTCTATTCCGGTTTTCCAAATTCCTGAGGCAGTCACCTTTGTTCTAGGTTTAAGTTTGGGACATCATTACCTCTGTGGGCAATCTAAGAATGCCTCATTCAGTATTTGGCACACAGCACGTGGTTGCTAAATGAGTAATGAAGGCCGTGACACCTGACAATTCTTTCAAGGTCAGCCTTTGGAGATTATTCCCTGTCTTCCTCATTTTAATTAATGAGGAACAAGCACATGAGGATGATAATGAGTCCTTGAAACTATGTGGCAATTGTAATTTCATGGCATGAATTGGTTTGATGGGTTCATTCAGTAGCACATCTGTGGGAAGCTTGTCCTCATTTTGGATCCTCATTGCAGAACCTGTCTAACTCCAGGAAACTTTGACCACCATGGTCTTCTCAGCCAGCCTATGAAATAGTTCAGCCATCTTGGTGATCAACATACAGCTTGCACAGCTGTACACAAAATCTCTGACCTTTGAGTCTAGACAATGTTGAAATGAGAGATTGATCATATTGTGTAAGGGACCCTGCTTCATTTCTGTCAACCACTTGGGCAGGAAGAACAAAGAAATTAATTTCCAGTGGACAAAGAAGTGAGAGACAAATCTTACTTCACGTAGAAGGTCTTAAAGAAAGTGATGTAGAAGCCATGAATCTAGAGTTTCACCAGCTTCAAGGTTAAGGTCTGAGCTTAAGATCAGCCAGGCTACAACATGCTGGCCAGCACACTCTCTCATGGGGCAATCCCCAGGCAGCAGCACTTCTCATACTGAAAAAAAAAAAAAAAGAATCCAGAATGATGCTTCTTCAAAGCCTGAAGAGCATAAATCTCTGTGGGAAAGCACTCCAACCAAACTATCACTTCTTCCCTATAGCTTTACCTTATTATGTAGCTACATGCAGATTCCATTTGTTTCCTTGCATATAATTCTACCATCAACACTGATTAACTTATCAGAGTTGCAGTTTTCAAGTTCATTAGTTTTACTGTGTAATTGTGAGTGTCTTACACCTGCAACACTTGTCGTTAACTACATTCTAGCATAATTATTCTCATTTGTATTAAGTGTCTCTCTCCTAAATGTCTACATTAGTTGCAATGTGTTAAATAGAAAATGTTGGCTAAATAGAAAAGGTTGGTGTATGTATATTTATATATTTGAATATATATGATGAACATCTGTTAGTGAGGTAGAATTTTTTTTCTTTAAAGATCTGTTTATTTTTATTGGAAAGGCAGATTTATAGATAGAAGAGATAGAAAGATCTTCTGTTTGCTGATTCACTCCCCAAGTGGCCACAACGACTGGAACTGAGCCAACCCCAAACCAGGAGCCAGGAACCAGGAGCCAGGAGCCAGGAGCTTCTTCCAGGCCTCCCATGTATGTGTATGGTCCCAGGGCTTTGAGACTGTCCTCTACTGCTTTCCCAGGCCACAAGCAGGGAGCTGGATGGGAAGTGGAGCAGCTGGAATACAAACTGGTGCCCATACAGGATCCTGGCACTTGCAAGGTGAGGACTTTAGTCAGTAGGCCATGGTGCCAGGCCTAAAATTTATTCCTAATTGTCATTTTAATACCCAAATATGTCACTCAACTTTTTAGGTATAATAGAATCACTAACTATGAACTTTAAACATTTCTGAGAATTTGCTACTAGCTATCTTCAATCAAGCAAATATCCTGAGTAGATGAAATCTTCCACTTTGTATTTGGTAAATGAGAGATGATTTTGAGACTAGGATATTTCTTCTAGGAATCTGATTGCAAAGGGATTGAAGAAAAATAAGATTTGACTGAAAATATTAGGCAAGAGAGCTGCTACTTGAATTGCTTTTGGCATGGACAGAAGTAGGTGGAAGCTAAATACAGGGGTAGCCAGAGGTAAATAATAAGCTTTCTTCAGGGCAAGCCTGCAGTGGCAAATTTGAACAATGCATCTTGGGTATGGAAACTGTGAGTGATGTAAAAATATTTCTGTGAGGTTAACACTAGAGTTTGAAAGGGAATCTGGCAAAGTAAATGTGCAAGAAGCTGTTGAACGGTTTTAGTAAACAGAGGCTGAGGCCCACAGTGATTTCTAATTGGGTGCTGCCCCTTAAAATGTAGATGTGATGGGGTAGTGGCTGAGAGATGGGCTAGGAGCTGGAAGAAGCTTGCTTTCTTTCTCCACTCCCCAGCCCCCCAGTAGATTGAAAGTGGAATAGCTAGGACTTGAGCTTGCATTTGGTTTGGGATGCTAGCATCGCCATGGACAGGTTTAACTTGCTTTGGCACAATGCTGGCCCTGTTGGAGGAAATTTTCTACCATCATTTTTGGATGGCAGCATTTGGAAATGAGGTCCATTAGATTCACTTATTCAAATAGCCATTCAACAAACATTCGGACACCTCGTCTACGGCTATGTGCAACACAGAGCCAGGAACTGCACGGGATATGAAGAGAAGAAGAAACAGGGCAATTGCAGGGCCAGTGGAAGATGTGGCATGCAACAGAAATCATGACGAAAACACAGAAAACGCTCAGAATGATGGACCTTGGGTGTTAGGAGCTAGGGTAAAATCACTGAAGCTCAGATCTAGTCCTTGTTTCATTTCTGAAACAGATGGAAGTTCATGGCTCATGAATTTGATGTTTGTGGGTTTAGGTTGTTGGCTGTGGCCCTCTGGAAAGAGTTGGCTCCCAATGTTTATTGATGGTTTCTATACGTCTTCCTCAAAGGTTATTTTCTCCATAGTGCATGGATTATTTTTGCCATGACTTATCCCAGCCTGGGAAGGCCCTCATGGCTGGAGATTATGGACAGGCTGGCACTTTTACACGGAGGCCGGTCTGGATGGATCTGAGGATTCCACTGTTGCCTTCTTGAGTGACGTATGATTGTCACACAAAGTGACAAAGAATTGAATTAAACCCTTTCTCTTGGCCCTCAGTCTTAATAGCATTTGTCTAGACTTCTCCTGCAATCTCTCCACAAAATAACAAAAATATTGACAAAAATAATGGAAAAGATGGCAGGTACCTTGCCTCTTACCCTTCCCTGCCTGAGGTTGTCACCACAAGCAGATAAAATCTATCTTATGGGAGACCAACCTCCTGCGACAATTCCTGAAATAAAGTTTATTTGCACAAAGGATAAAGCCAACTTTTACTTGTCACTGTGCTGCGAAGAAATATGATTCCTGTTCTTTCACTTCCTGTTCCCGGCATGTTTTCCTCCTGCAGTGCCTGGCTATTTTCTGCAAAGGAGGGTTTACATGTTTGACCTTCTTTCTTGCTCTGGGAACCTGCTCACTTTCAAGAGGTCGGTCACCATTTGCTATTGTTTTGGGGGCAGTGCGGGTGGGAACTATTGTGGAGCCTAAGCCCATAAGGCTCCAGCTGCCAGTTTTAGAAAGCTTACTGGGTACCTGGTCCCCCCTGCGCTGGTGTTCCCTGCAAAAGCCGTTCTTTCATGCAGTGGTAGCACCAGCATTGATCAGTGGGAAAGTTCAAGGCGGCAACTCATCAAGCCTGGCTTTAATACCAGATTCCAGACAAGGTCTGCAATAAATAAGAGCAGTAACAAAGAATCATATTTCCTTCTTGCTCAGAAAATCAGGTCTAAATTTCAGGGTTTGGTCCTCCTGCTTTCTTCCTGCATTCCAACTTCAAAACTGGATGGCTGCTTTTCTCTCTGAGAAGTCACCTCGTGGAGGCATTTTACCTGGCCTTTGCTTAGAAACAGAATCAAAATACAATTTTGAATGTGCAGGTTGCTTGGGGATATTTCCAGCTAGTGTACTGGTTATTGTTTGGGCTCTCCAGATGGAACCATTAATGTGAAAAACATGTGTTAAGAACATATATCCACGCATTTGTTTTAATTGATTGATATTCCCTTCCCCTCCAATGTCTCCCCCCAAGAAGCAATATTGAGATTTCCATGTGAACATCCAAAAAGAACAATTTTTTTTTCCTTAAGTAAATAGGGGAACATTTTTTCTCTTCAAATGGCAATGTGATAAAAAAGTATACACCCTATGAGTCCCTCACGGATTATTGCTATTGATTTCTTTCCTTGAAACGTGGAAATGTTACCAGATGGGGTGTTAGGAATAGGTGTGTGGGTGCAAATGAAGTTTATTGCTTGTTGACTAAAAATCAGTGAAAACCTTCACCATTTGTGTGCTTGTGTTGCATGAAAGATGAATTTCAATTTTAAGCCAGTTGTTCTATAAAGCTTTGTGTTATGCAACAAGAGAGATTTTAAGGATAAATTTATATTTGAGGGGGAAAAACACTTCATGACAGACCCCCAAAACATATATACTTCAAGCATTTGTTCTCTCTGGCTTACTGACATTCCATTTTAAGGGAACGCAATCAATGAGATGTGCTTATCATACCCTGATTTCTATTGTTTGTTTTGAAGAACACACTGTCTGCTGGCTGCTGCTTTGAGCTTCCTCTGGTCTGCCTCCCAGGGAAGTGTTAATCAGATTGCTGTGGGTTTTTGGAAACCAGGTGCTTGTACAGCAAACGGGCAGTGCTTCCGACCCCTTGGGGACACACCCATTAGGAAAAAAAAGGCTGACCTCCTGTCACTTTCTTTCTCCTCCCTTTTAATGATTCTTTCTCTATCCTTTTGAGAAGATCTCTCCAGCCCTTTGACCCCTGTTAGAAGAGGAAGGCTTAAACAGCTAAAAGTAGCCTCAGTATCGCAGCTTGCCAAGCAAAGCTCCAGAGGCCTTTTAGGAAATGCCACAAGACAGAGGCTCTGCTTTCAGTGCGTTTAGAAGGTGCATCCCAACCCCACACTATTTCCCTCTGCAGAAGCCATCGGTTTGTGGAGGGACATCCTTCCTCGCCCACTCCCTGCTGTCATTGTCACTTGTCAGCATCTCTAGAATCAACGTGTTCTGAGAGAGGGGCTGGCTTTTAATGGTAGTCCCTGCACTGTGTGAAAGCTATCATGTTCTTTGAAAAAGAGCGAGAGTAATGACATGTGAGCGTTTGTGTGTGTGTGTGTGTGTGTGTGTGTGAGAGAGAGAGAGAGAGAGAGAGTGAGGTGGGTCCTTACATTCCTGCTATGTAGGCTACTGACCTGGCTGTAACATTCATGCGAAAACAATCATGCTTGGTGGATAGATGACTACATTCCATTGAATGGTGAGCTCCTGAGGTGCAAGACTTCTGTACGAGGACCCTTGTGAATCTATGGTGCCTGCTTGTACTCCATGTACTGATTGTGATCTGCGGCAAACAGCAGCTTGTGCTGTCTCCTGTCTCCAAGGCAGAGGCCCTGGTCTGTTAATAGAACATGGTAAGAGGCAATATGTGTTCCCAATATGTTAATTCCTATGGCATCTCTGAAGGTAAGGGACATGCAAATTTGCAATGGTAAGAAACATTGTTTTAGAAGCTCAACCACACCACTTATTAGCTCTTTGACTTGGGTAAATTATTTAGTTATTTCAAGTCCACGTGCTTGGATTTGTGAAACAAGGATTACTAATGATGCCCCACAACTTTAGCATGATAATTAAATGGGGTACCATAGAACAGGGACCAAGGCTTGGCACCTGTTTTTACCCTGTCATCTCAACTTGACTCTTTTCCAGGTGTGCCTGTTTCAGAGATGTTGATGGGGAATGACAAGCCTGTGGTGAATTTTAGGTGCTGTGCTCAGACAAGGCGGTGTGTCCTCTTCCAGGAGAAGCTACAAATAATCCTTTTACCCATAGCACAGAACAGAATCAAAGACCACTCATACCAGCCAATTATAGTTGAATTGGGAATGGTTAAAAGGATTAGGAATTTGACTTCATATGAGGAGGTATTTGTTACCAACTCTTTAGGAGGAAGAGGAAGAATAAAAGCAGGGTTTAAAGGCTCATGTTCTCCCTCAGCTTTGCCAAGCCCCTTTCTGTACTCTGGATTTTACCTTCTCTCTGCATACGCAATGCCTGTGTACCTGTGTTCATGAACTGAATACACATGTATTTTTTTATAGTTGTGACATATTTGGGAGTAACAGTTTGTGAGGTCTTCAAAAAGTATATGGAAATTAATAACATAAAAAAGTTACACATGGATTTTAAAAATTTCTTGAATAAAAATAAACTTATCTTTTTTATTTCTATGGACTTACAGTTTTTACAAAGCAGTTGTTTGAAAGGGGAAGAGAAAGAGACAGAGAATGAACATTGCCATATACTGCTATTTACCCTTCACATACCTGCAGTGACTGGGTTGAGCCAGGGCCTGAGCCAGGGCCTGGAACATATCTGTATCTCCCAAAAGAGAAGTAGCAACTGAACCAGTTGAGCCATCACTGATGTCTTCCAGGGCCTGCAACAGAAGGATGCTGGAGTTAGAAGCTGCATGTGGGAAACTGGAACTAGGAACTCTGGTGTGAGACGTGAGTGTTCCAACTACAAGGCCAAACACCTGCTTCTCCATGAACTTTTTGAAGTATGTTCGTGTTGAAAAAGCCTAAAAATATTTTTATCTGACTATGGAAGTGGTGTCTGTTTATTGTTACCTGTATATTTTTGGATTTGACTATATATCAGGTGTATGGTTTGCAAGTATTTTTTTTCCTATTCATTGGGTTGTCTTTCTACTCTTGATTTTCCCTTTGCTATGGCAGAAGACATTTTCTCTTTGATGTAGCCCTACTTGTCTATTTTTGCTTTTGTTATCATAGTTAAGAGACATTTAATAGAACCAATACCAGAAATATTGGCATTTTGCAGGTGGATATACTGTTATTCATTCAAGAGGCTGTATTTCCCAATTGTACATTATTTATTGAAGATAAACTCACTCATATACTGTAAATTTATTTCTGTACTCGATTCGGCTCTGTAGATCTATATGACTTATCTTTAGGCTAATGCGATCCTGTTTAATTACTCCAAATTTTGAAAGTTGCAGTATGAAGTATGGTTTTTCCTTTCTCAAGATTGATTTTGGTATTCCAAGATTTTTGCTTTCCCATATGAATTTTAGGATTGCTTTTTCCATCTATAAGAAATATAGTTAAGATTTTCAAGAGGCAAGTATGAATCTGTGTATTGCTTTAAGAAGTATACACACTTTAACAATATTAATTTTTCTGGGTCTGGTGTGATGGCTTGATTGGCTAATCCTCCTTCCTGCAAGTTCCGGGATCCTATATGTGTCCTGGCTGCTCCATTTCCCATCCAACTCCCTGCAAGCAGCGGAAGATGGTTCAAAGCTTTGGGATCCTGCACCTGTGTGGGAGACCTGGAGGACGTTCCTGGCTCCTGGCTTCGGATCAGCTCAGTTCTGGCCACTGCAACCATTTGGTTGAATGAGCCATGGATGGAAGATCTTTCTGTATCTCTTTTTCCCCCATAGATCTGCCTTTCTAATAAAAATAAACAAATCTTAAAAATGTATCAATTCTTCTAATTCAGAATCGTAAAATTTCTTTCCAATTATTTTATGTCATCATTTCTCTCATCAATATATTGTAGTTTTGAGTATACAAGTCTTTTACCTCATTGGTTAAGTTTATTTCTAAGTATTTGGTTCTTTTTTGGCATTATTATTACTACTGCTTTTTTTCTTAATTTTCTTCTCAGGTAGTACATTATTAATATATGGAGACATATTTGATTGTTGTATGTGGACTTTCTATACTGTAACTTTACTGATAGTTCTCAGAGTATTTTTATTTGATATATGTGGCATCTATAGGGTTTGCTGTATAGAAACTTGTGTTCTTTTCAAAGACAATTTTGCCTATTCTTTTCTGTTTTGGATGGCTTTTATTTCTCAGTCCTCTGCTGACTAGGAGTAGTAAAAGAATTCTTGTCTTGTTTTTTAGAGAAAGATGTCAGTTCTTCTGTGCTTGTCATACATGACTTGTGTTATGTGAGGCATATTTCTTGACTATATAATTTGTTGAGTGTTTTTTTCTTGGTCACAAAGATGTTGAAATTTTCAAATGGCTTTTCTTCATGAATTGAAATGATCATGGGATTTTTATCATTAATTTTTAGATGTGGCATTTTGCATTGTATTGATTTGCATGTTTTATGTCATCTTTGCATTCGGGGTAAATCCAAGTTGGTCATAGCATATGATGGTTTTAATGTGCTATTAAATTTTGGTTCATTTGTGTTTTGTTGAGGATACACTGTGTTTTTATGTGCCCTCCTATTGGTGAGGTTAAACATTAATTTTCATACAGTTATTCATGATTTTTAAAAGACTTATTTATTTATTAATATTTATTTTTATTTTGTATTGGAAAGTCAGATACACAGAAGAGAGGAGAGACACAAGATCTTCCATCTGCTGATTCACTCCCCAAGTTGCTGCAGTGACCCAAGTTGAGCCAATTCAAAGCCAAGAGCCAGGAGCTTCTTCTGGATCTCCCACGTGGGTACAGGGTCCCAAGGTTTTGATCCATCCTCAATTGCTTTCTCAGGCCACAAGGAGAGAGCCGGATGGGAAGCAAGGCTGCTGGGATTAGAACTGGTGCTCACATGGGATCCCGGTGTATGCAAGGTGAGGACTTTAGCCAAGTAGGCTGCTATGCCAGACCCCAAAGAGATTTTATGTTTTATAAAATAGAATCCTTTTCTTTTGTTTGATTCTTCCTATAATTGATTCTGGCATCCATTACACAAAACAGGCTAGTATTCATCAATATTTTCTTCATGATTTATGACTTAATTCTATAGTTTAGGCTGAATGATACATATATTTATATTTCAAAGAGTTCACAGAAAATGTATACTATCTTTTAATTTCATTTTCCATGACCTTTCTGACACATATACAAAATGTGTTTATTATGTATAAACATAGACATATGTATATGATTTTATCTAACATTATAAAAGAATGAACAGAGAAAGAATGTATTGGTAGGATTTTAGGGGAAACCAATAGCTGGATTATTCACTGTCCATCTTATTTAGTCAGTTCTTAATTGCCTGTGCTATATGAGAGCTAGCAAGAATAAGAATAAAATATATGCATATTGATAATCTCCAAATTATATTACAGGTCATGTTGGTGCTCAGCATCTCGTAACGTCATTACATTTTGAGGGCTGAGCACATTAGATGTCTTCATCGTCACATCACGTGGGTCAGTGATCTCACTGCCTGGTTGATCTTGTTTCCATGACAGAAAAAAATATCTCATGTCCTGCAAACAAGCTGCTTTGCTTTGGAAGAAGTGTGGCTGATGGTACTTTAGGTATACATCTTGTTCTGGAGTCCATAGCCTAATCCTTGATCCTTGAGTGAGAAACAATGCTTATTTATAATTCTGAGTTACACAAATTTATTAGCTACAGTTGACTGATACTGACTTCCCTAAAGGAACAGAATATTATATCAGAAAACATGCAAATTGGCTACTTAATCCTAAATGAAACGTATTGTCTCTATCCAAGTTAAACTGAGGAAAGACTTCAATTTCCTTTCTCGAAGTAAAGATCTACTTGGAATGCTTTGAATCTTTTCTCTTTAAAATGTTCACAGTTGAAGGATTGAAAATGATCACATCTGAATACATCCACAAGTACACCCAAAATATGAAATTCCAAGATATTTGGTTGATTGAATTCTAAAAGCCTCATTGAAATTTTTACTTTTTGAAAATCTTTGCTTACACCTCCAGTTTAATCTCTTATCTGCAAACAGCAACTTTTTCATCTTTGTCTGAGGTAAGAAAGTCCTTCCTGGTAAACATGCTACTGCTAACTCTTTCTGATACAAACCATATGTATGAGTCACAGTGGGAATTAGGGCTTCAACTTGTGAATTTTGAAGGGTTGTAATTTGGCACGTAGTTATCTCCAAATGCAGAAAAGTAGTGGTAAGCAAGGGAGGCTACATAAAAGAGGAGTGTAGAGAAGTGTGGAGTCTTGTGAGGGTTGGTGTGTGGACAAGGGGGTCTGGCTCCCTGTGCAGAGGTGTACAAACAGACAAGGGAGAGGGTGGCTAATTCTGTAACTGTCAGACTAATATGATTTGAAGTCTGACTTGAAAGAGACCTGTCAGGCATGTCAAGCTGCCTCCTAAAGTTACACATTTACAGCTCTCCAAAGAGGATATGAATTGGATCAAGTAAATGTTGACTTACAGTTCAAGTAGTAACCGTTATGGGAGCCATTTGCTTCTGTGGTTGTGGGATTGGGGTAACAAAATGAGGGAAACCAGGCGGGGAGGAGCCTTAGGATGGAGGTAAGAATGGAAAATTCCTTTAGTTCCTTAATGATTTACTTCCTGATTCTTACTTCATCTTGCCTCAGCTCTCAGCTTACACGTCTTATCCTCAAAGAGGTCTTTGCTTAGCCTTTGAAATTTTTAAACTCCTCACGGGTCATGTCATCCTTGCAATTCGGCTCCACTTGTATGAACTGTAGCGAGATGACTTCTCATGACATTCACTGTTTAACATCCATCTCACCTACATGGAAGCAAACTCTACAAGGATGGGTGCAAATGGGTCTCATTTTCTGTTGTACCTGTGGCAGTTGCATAATACTGACCTAAAGGAGGTTGTCAGTGATGAGTGTGGAATGACTGAATGAACGAATGAGTGAATGAAAAAGAAACCCTCAGGACCTATCGGACAATTCTCTTCTTCAATGTGAGATTAGGATTTGTTGTCTAGAAAAAGACTTAAACCTCGCTCTATGGAAGTCCTTCCTCTACACACTCCCAATCAGCCTTCTGCTTTGATGATGAGGTCCAGATTATTTGCATGGCTTGCACCTCAAAAGAAGTCTAGGTTTCCTCTTGAGGGTTGGTGTTTTGCATTTGGGAAAGGCAAGAGCATGGGAAACTGGGTTGAAGACCACTGTTTCTATCTTATTTTTTTGCCTCTTGGTCGCTATACAAATATGAACAAGGTGAGACATGTTTTCTTTATTGAAATCGTCTTGTTGTGAGGACAAATGCAAGAGCATAATGGGTTGTGTTTTGTGAACAGCATATTCTTTGTAAAAATAGTCATTATTTTAAAGGTAAGTGGTAATAGATGCCTCTTCTGATTGACTAGAATAGGCTAGGAAAGCCCTCACAGTAACAGCATTATATACTCTTTTGCATGGTTTTATTGCATCAGCTAAAGGGTTGTCGACCCAAAATCTGGTGAAGTTCTCTAATTTTGCCTAGTTCTCAATGGCAACAGTGAAATCTACTGAATAATGAAGAAAGGACATCAATGAGGAATCACATAGATGTGGCCTCTCTGAGCATGTGGTAGCAGCAGTAATCTCAATGGCAAGATCTGGAGTTTCTGTATTTGAAGTCTAATCATATTTGAGGCTAAGATTGCATCTTGGAGTGTCTGGAAAATCTGTATTCTTCCTTCTGTAAGAGTGTATTGCTACTTTCATAAGCTGCGTTATCCTCCTGAATCTGCTTCTTCGGCTGTTACAATGAGAGAGTGATGCCTAAGCTTTGGTGGTGTTGTGATTTGGTGAGATGATCCACATAAACAAACGCAGCAAGGAGCTCAAGAAATGGTCATCTCCCTTCTTCCCTCCAGACCTCGCTTTTTCTTGAAGCGCTAAATAGGTTGTAAAATGTTGCTTGTTATCTCACAAAGAGCATTTCAGGTTTTGTGTATTTAGGACTGGAATGTGAATTAGTTCTAGTTCCATTCTATTTGTTACTCTGTCGTGGATGCACACACAAATTTTTAAAGAATGTTTGCTCAGTTGAGTCCTGGCCTCAGACTATGACGTATTTCCATTTGCTCACTGAGGAGGGGAGCCTGAAGACTAATATATGGAAATAGGTGCCCTGTGAGTGATTCATATCCTTTGGATAAGTTAGTGTCCTGTGATGGCCATGAAACTGGCAGAACATGGCACTCAAAAATCAGCAGACAGATCAGAGAAGCACGAATGTGACTAGGACAGAAAGGGGTTAGTGAGAGTTCATGAATGAAAAGCAAGTGGATGTATTGAAGGCATTTAGATGCCACAATTCAACAGAACAACTTCTTTCTGCCAAAAAAAAAAAAAAAACCAAAAAACCCTAAAACTGCAGTAGGTAGACAGTGGAGTAGAAAATGGTCCTTGTACCTTTAATACGATTTGCTTTGTGCAGCTTTAGCTATGCGATCTAAGGAAGCAGACCTTTGAAGTTGTTGCTGAGTTCTATCTGATCAGAGAGTTGAATTAGAATTCTGAAAGAGCCAATGAAAATTACATGCAAACATTATGGTCATTTGTTATCATTATAAAATGTGATAATGTCATTGCTGACTTACAAAGATGATGACCTGAAAGGCTGTGACATTATGACATTACATTTTATCAATAATGAAAAATTGCTGCCTCTGCATGGTGGTGGCTGAGCCCAGGCGACCACAGAAGGGGGTTGTAAGTCTTTTTGTTTATGCCAGACTGAAAATGGAAATGAATCAGCCATTACAGTTTCAGTAGGTAGGCAAAGTGAAAAGCAATATCTCTTTTTTACCTACCTGCCAGGGAAGCAGGAGGGCCTCCCTCATCCACCAGGTTTAATATTTATTAGCGAAAGGCTGGCCTCTAGCCCCTTAAGTGGTGCTGAAGGCTGCCTTCATAGCAGGTTCTAAGGCTTGTGGGGAAATGTGCTACCCAAAGAAGCTGTGGTGTGTTAGCTCGGAGAGTGTGCCTTTTGGGGAAGGGATGCTGGGACACAGAAGATGGACTGCCATTCCAGGAAGAGGGTGCAGCTGATGTTCAGACACCAATGAGCTTATTAGCTTGCTGTTCTTAGATGGGAAAAAGGAAATAAGGTTCTGGATTGCTGAAACTGCTCATGCACCATTCCTTATCATGCAAGGGAAAGAATGGGGGATAAAAGAATGACCCAGAATCATTCAAGACTTCACAGAGCTGTGATTTTCTGATTGTGAGGGGTGATGAATGTGGCATCTGCATGTGAGCTAAGCACAACTGGAGCCCATCGGTTAAGGTGGAGAGGCCCACGAAACCATGGTTTCTAAAACCTTCCTACTCAGTCACGCAGAGTTTGAGGGCTCTTTGAGACTGAAAAAGATAATTGTCACAAAATATGAGCAAGGGACCATGTTGTAACTTGTCTGTCCAGAATTTTCTCCTTGCATTTATTCTATCAGTGAGCTATAAAGATAGGGCTGCACACATAAAATGCCAAGTCTGAACCCTAATATAAAAACTTGAAAGGAATGTAAAATCTTTAGACTTGAGATATAAAATAGATTTTCTTCCTTTTCTCTTTTATGCAGGTGTTTCATGGCTGACACATAAAATACCTATCATTCTAACAGTTCTGCACCCCCCCCCCTTTATTCTATCTTTTTGTTTAGATTTGGGGTAAGTTCATATCAATCTCACTTTCTTTGGGAAGAAATAAACTGGCCACCTTGGGTCTAGGCTCAATCAGTGGGAGCATTTTCATCTATCCCCTAGGTCTTATGCAGTCACTTCTCTTAAAAGTTATTTTGAGGGCCCGGCGCGGTGGTGCAGTGGTTAAGGTCCTCGCCTTGCACGCCCAGGATCCCAAATGGTCGCCGGTTCTAATCCCGGCAGCCCCGCTTCCCATCCAGCTCCCTGCCTGTGGCCCGGGAAAGCAGTCAAGGATGGCCCAAAGCTTTGGGACCCTGTACCCGCGTGGGAGACCCGGAAGAGGCTCCTGGCTTCGGATCGGCATAGCATCGACCCGTTGCGCTCACTTGGGGAGTGAATCATCAGACGGAAGATCTTCCTCTCTGTCTCTCCTCTCTGTATATCTGCCTTTCCAATAAAAAAATAATAAAAATAAATCTTTAAAAAAAGTTATTTTGAAATTAGCTTTATTTGAAAGGCAGAGTGACAGAGAGAGACATAGAAAGATCTGTCTGCTGCTTCATTTCCCCAATGGCCGCAGCCAGCTAGGAAGAAGTCAGGAGCCAGGAACTCCATCCAGGTCTCCCACAGTGCATGGAAGGGGTGCAAGTGCTTCGGCCACTGCCTGCTTTTTCTCCCAGGTTCATTAGCAGCGGGGTGGATTGGAAGTGGAGTAGCTGGGATTAAGAATTGGCTGAATTTGCTACAACAACAGCCCATGCTTTGTGCAGTTATTTTTTTTTATCCTTTTAAAAAAAGATTTATTTTTATTGCAAAGTCAAATCTACAGAGAGGAAGAGAGACAGAAAAATCTTCTGTATGATGATTCACTCCCCAAGTGACTGCAACAGCTGGAACTGAGCCAATTCAAAGCCAGGAACCAGGAGCTTTTTCTGAGTCTCCCATGCATGTGCAGGGTCCCAAAGCTTTGGGCCATCCTCAACTACCTTCCCAGGCCACAAATGGGAAGCTGGATGGGAAGCAAGGCTGCCAGAATTAGAACTGGTGCCCATATGGTATCCCAGCATGTTCAAGGTGAGGACTTTTTAACCACTAGGCCACTGCATTTGGCCCTTGTACAGTTTCTGAGGTGTGTGTGCCTGCTGTGCATGCTATCCTAGCTTGGAGCGTTATTTTGGGGTTCATGTGTTTGAAGATCAGAGTTCTCTCCCTATTGAAAGAGAGAGTAAGGGAGAGAGAGAGAGAGAGAGAGAGAGAGAGAGAGAGAGAGAGATTGATTTTGCCCCTGCTGGTTCACTCCCCAAATGCCCACTATGGCAGGAGCTGGGCTGACCTGAAGCCAGGAGCCTGGAGCTTCATGTGGATCTCCCACAAGGGTGCAGATTCCCAAGGATTGAATCATCCTCTGCTGCTTTTCAAGGCACATTAGCAGGGAGTTGCAGGGGAAGTGGAGCAGCCAGGACTTGAACCAGTATGCCTATGGGGTGCAGGTTTTGCTTTTACCCGGCATGTCAGGATGCTGCCCTAGTATTTTAGCAACCCTTCCAGATCATAGTGATGCAGGCTAGGTATGAGGGCCTACGGATGAAGGGAATGTTTGAAGCCTTTTTTTTGGGGGGGCGGTGTCAGCACAGCATTAATGGGTCAAATATTATGTAAGATTTATGCATTAAAATATCTGTATTTCATTTCCTAACTACTCAGTTGCAGGTTTTGAGTACCTTCCTGCAGAGAAAAACATGTGGAAGCAGGATAAGGCAGCATTGAGTCTGATCTGCTGGCTTTACTTCTACAAATAAGGTCTTGTACACGGGAAAAGAAATGGTTATTTTGCCTGCCTTAACTTGAAGGGGTGCGTGCACGAATCTGCCCCGTCACTGTCTCTCTGACTCTCTCAGGCCTCATCAAGTGGTGCCTGATGTTCAGTCTTTGACTATTCATCCTCCGAAGTAGGATACTTTAGGATAACAAATGTCTCTAGAGACTAACATAGTAATGTGTCAGTAAAGTAGGCTTTATTAAGAACAAGTTTGTGGCAAACTCCTGGAATTCCAGGATGTGCTCTTTAAGCTTCAGCAGTTTTCAAATAACCTTAACAATTCACGGCTTTGAGTGAGAGTACATTTTACTCAGAGGGTCAGTTCTGTTCCTGGTTGGTGAGCCTAGAAGGCTACCCAGAATTTTTATTCTAAATCATCTCTTTTTTTTTTTTTCTTAAAGAACGATTGCTGTTTTTTTGTAAAAAAAAAAAAGTTGGAGAGGGAAGAAAATGTTATAGGCCCAATAGGGTTGTTGCGACAACTAAATGAATTGTTACGTGCAGTTCAACTAGAAGAGATGCTCCAACGACAATTATTTCCTGGTTCTTTTCATACTATCGCTTATGTAACTTACTCCTGTTTTATGTGAGAGAACAGTACCTGCAAAGTAGCAATTATGTTTTTAAATTTTAAGAGCCAGGGTTCTGTGGTGGACTCAGATCTTTTCAGACCAGCAGTGCAGCTTCTGACCAGTCAGAAGGGGAGGAGGGGGCAGTCCAGTGTCTCTAGGCTCCCTTATGTGTTCAGTTTTGGGGTGAGGCATTAGCTGGAGGGAGAGGGAACACAGAAAGGGAGTGTTGGTGTTGAAGATGAGGATGTCTAAGAGAAACAGTGTCCTACCTTTTCAGGAAAAAGCTCAAGTAGTTATTTTCCATGTTACAGGCAAATATACTTTCAGCAGAAAGTGCTGTCAGATGGAGGGTATGCATAAAACCAAGCATAAAGTTCAGATTTAGGCTGCTATTTTTGAACTGGGGGGCCCAAACAATCACTTTTTCTGCAGGACACAGTTAAAAACCAAGGTTGGGTGGATGTGCTTTGATACCCACAGAATTCTTTTAGTGATGCTTAGGATGGCTCATTTCCTGGTGGGAGCAGAATCCTAGGATGTCTGCCAAGATGTATTACTTAATGTTCTCTGCTTCTCAAAGGTTCACTAAGCAAAAGGGGTTATTGTGAGCGGGCTGCTGGGACGATGACAGGAACAAACACCTCAGTGTATAAATTTGAGACCTTTCACCTCTCAGCTGTCACATTTCAATATTTCTGGTCACAATGTTAAATGCACTCTGGTATCTATTTCAGAGGACTCTAATAGAAAAATCAAAGTTTGCTTTCATATTTACACACTGTTAGAAAGTTGTTGAAAGAATAATGCAAGGTGGTGGCTTAGCCATATTTTGCATTCTTTATGATGTTAGCATAATAAACCAGAAGCTATGTTTTCACTGTCACTTATAATTCACACTCCCAATGACTTAAGGTTATTGCCACTTCTATGCCCCTTATCTTTTAACAATGATAAACATAGCATGTTTAAGATGAAGTTCAAAATCAGGATTGTGATGGAGCAGGGAAATAGAGATTAACATGACTTTAAGATCTTTTCATTTAAATGAAAAATGAAATGTGTGTGTGTGTGGCTGTGCATGAAGCATGCAGTATGTGTGTGTATGGGTTGTGATTCTGTCTTACTGTGTAAGGCAAAATACTAGAATGGAGACAAGGACTTCACGTTCTGTTCCGTGGATGCACTCTTGCCTTTTGGTTGCAGTGCTGTGTTTTGTTTTGGCCTGTGCTATTCTGTAGACACATCTTCCATCATAATGACCTTTCTGACAGCAGCTGGGTGGGGGGAAAATGGTTTGAGAAAACCATTTTCCTTTCATGCAGTAAGTAATAATTACTTGAAGTGTGTGACAACGATGGAGTGGGCAGACTTACCCAAGGACCCATACTGAAAACTTCCTTTGATTCCAGCTCTCATTTTATTCTTGGTCAATACGCTGGTACTGAATAGAATGTTTAAATGTTGTGTGGTCAGAAATCAGTAAAGCTTCACTACTGCTCAATTGTACGGATGTTTAAAGGTTTATTTCTGGGATTCTCTTAACTGGATTGACCTGAGCACAGACAGGCTCCCCGTCTATTCATTTTACATGTCTGCCCTGCTGGGCAGTGCAGCATAACACCATGGGAAGGGCCACCATGGGCCACTGCTGAGAGAGTGGACAGTGACAAAGGAAGCTGTACTTCTTGTCAGGCCATGCATCACAGGATCCGAGGGAGATGAGTAATGACCTTGTGCCTCTTGGGCCCAGAGAATTCTCCATCTATACACAATGAGACTCTCGCCTATTGACATAGGAAAGCTAAGTTTCTTTGTGCAAGTTCATTACAAATATTAGCAAACTATACTTTTAGAGCAATGTGTGAGAATGTAAATTACCCATGCACATTACATGTCTTGTAGAGAGGTGGACAGCATTGGAGACACCATCTGAGGAATTACTTTCTGGTTTCTTAGTGCTCCTCTAAACGTAAGCAGTAGTTGCTGGCAAAGAGGGAATTAACTTAAAGCAAATCTCTGTTTTCTAACTCATTGCCTCATTCCTTTTTGTGCTTCTATAATAGAAACTCAAGACTGAGTATTTTATCAAGAACTGAAATGTACTGGTTTATACCTTCAGAAGCTGGGAAATATGAGACCCAGATGCTGGTGCATTTGGTGTGTGGGGAAACTCTTCTGTTGTGCCAAGATGGATGCCTTGAATGCTGAGTCATCCAGCAGGGAGAAAGCCTAGGTCCTCACATGGCAGAAGACAGAATAGCCATGAAAAAAAAAAAAAGCGAGTAGTGTTTGCGCAGTCATAATAAAGCGTTCATTCAGTCCCTAGGGTTGAGCCCTCATGGCCTAGCCACCTCTAAAAGGTCTCCTCTGGTAATACTGCTATCATGACAACTGAATTTCAGCTTGAGTATGGAGGCAAAAATGTAAACTGTAGCACTTATTAAATATCACTGTCTGCTTAATGTGTAACTTGCACCATACGAGTAACTTGTGTTCCCCGTCTGCTCTGTCTTCTCCTGTTACTATCTTATGTGGACATACACTAGTTGCTTACAAGACTGCAAACTTACTGATCCACAGTTTGCTTGTGGTGTCTTGAATTGTGTTTCATGTTGCTGTTCCTTTCTTGAGGGACTTCTGCCATGTTTTGCTTCAAATTCCTGCCTCTGCTTGACTCTGTTCTTGTCCACTGTCTTTCATCCCAAAGCTTCTATCAATTCCACACTGCTCTAAACAGGAAATAAAATTGATGACACCCCAAATGTTATCAACACAAAATAATGCAAATCATGGCTTTTGGTGGAAGGTTCTGGGGAATTTAAATAGCATGGTGCCCCATTGCACAGAAGTAAATACATTTATTATGTAAGGTTAACTGGCCAAGAGTTTGTTTTCCAGCCTCCTTGTAACTTTGTGTCTCTCTTCTTTCTGCCCAGCATCTGTATCAGACAACTTTCCTCTCCAGGCCATTTCTTTCTTCCCTTTTCCAGGTCCTCCATCCCCCTGTCCTCTTGAGTTGTTTCAGGAAATCAGAAAAGAGAAGCTTGGTTACTTTATTATGCAAAGTGAATTAGCTCTCTTTGTTGTACAAGGAGCTTTAGTCAATAAACATGAATGCAAGAGGTGATGTTGAGAACCCAGAGAAAAGCGTGGTAATGACCCTATCCCCTTGAGTTGAAACTGGCCCCGCCCCTGCTCCTTCAACCTGAAAGCTGCTCCCATGACATTTCTCACCTTACTAGCTGTTTAGCCCAAGATTTAGATGTTACAACAAAGAGCTAAAGGGCTGTCCTACAATCTTCTTTTGCGAGCCTGAAGCTCAGTAAAGAAGGAAACAAGAAGGTGTTCTTGAGTTGAATTCAACTCAACAAAATCTGTCTCACCCAACCTCCACCTAATCTAGTTCTCCATTCCCTAGACAAGACACATTAGCTGAACCCAAGATATTGTGCACGATTGAAACCGGTAGTCTACTCTCTGGCATGCGGGACATTGAGACAGTGAATAGATTCTTAAGCATCAGTCATTTATGTTTGGCTCAAACTTGTGTATGTGACTTGTGCTTATTACAAACACATAATTTGGTTAAATATTATATAAGTTGGTAAGTGTAAAAAAAGAGCTGTTTCCAATAAAACTACTTTGAATGCCTTGAAAGTGCTTGACCAAACCAACCCTTTGAAATTTTTGCTATATATAAAACATAGATGAAGTGACTGTAATCATTGAGAAAAATTATGAAAAAATTTAGACACCAATTGATCTGTACATGCACTTAGGCTTTAAATAATGGAAGCTAGAAGTTGTTGCTGAGGCTTTATGAGCATCCTGTAAGGAAGCAAGTCTTACAAACCTCGATTCAGAACCCCGCACCTCAAAAGATCAATGAGTGAACATGTCTGTATGTTTTAAGAGTAATGAGCAAAATCTAAGGTGTGATATCTTTCCTAACAGACTCTTTTAATTAGCTTATCCACAAAAGGATTATTGTAATGATAAGAGGACTTCTACTCTGTGCACACGCATGGAACACTAAATTAAAGCAATATGTGGAACTTTAGGGTACACTTGGTGGTAGTTCCTGCACCTCATCATCAGGGTGATGGCGGGGTTGCTAGGCAGAAGTACCCAGGAAACTTGTGTTCGACGCTGTTTCTGCCCTTCTGTTTGTGTGCCTCAGTGTCTTAGTCTGACTTTGAGCCTCTCTGGATCCAGATGCTTTTAGCCATATCCTTGGTCCCTATTACACTTGCCGCTTCCCATACAGAACTAGCATTTCCATGACAATTAGACTCAGTGTTTAACCTGCGATTTACTCCAAATTTAGTCGATAAAGAAAAAAGCTTTAGCTTTTATGACACATGCATAAAAAACTACATCCAAGACTCTAAGCTATTTTTGTGCTTAATTGCTAATGGTAAATCCACATGAATATGGGTGACATGACTGTCCTTCGATGCTAGCAGTTGTTGGTGGATTTCTTTAAGGGCCTGGGATGAGGGTTCCCCCTTGCTGCCTATTTTATCTATCTATCTATCTATCTATCTATCTATCTATCTATCTATCTATTTATCTATCTATCATCTATCTTATGATACAGTTTCATAGGCTCTGGACTTTCCCCCTTTCTTCTACCCAAATCTTCTCCCACTGATAATTTCCCCTATATTATTACAATAGCATAGTTCTTCATAAGAGTCATTAAGTCCATCATTTTGCTAAGTAAGTGTATGCTGACATTATAGTTTTTTTGAAAAATAGATTTTCTGAAAAATAGCAGAGAAACTAAATGTTGCATGGCATAGTCTCTTACAGTTACTTAAAAACTTCTTGCTGTTGGTATCCTGCTTAACCTTTGCTTGACTACATTGTGGTGGGTCATAGAAACTCCTTAGCTAAGCAGTTAAGAAATCCATTAAGATTTATTTCCTCATGGAGCTACCAGTCTCTGACTTTACATTATTACATATTTATAAATCTTCCTTTAGAAAATACAGAATTCAATGAGGCAGAGATTCTTGAAAGATCTTAGCTTTTTTACTTCTAAGCATGACAGGGCCTAGCATATACACATTTATTAAAAGAATAGAGTTATGCTAAGTGGCTTCAAACATTTGAAAGTAGATAGTATTTAGTTGTTAATTAACCTTTAACAATTTTTGTGTGATTCCTTTTGCCATAGATACTAAATATTGGATACACATGCATATTCTCTTGGGATTTATTTATTTGCATAATTCTATGCAACAAGAGGAAAATATGCTGTAGCCAGACATCTTCTTAGGAAAAGTGTTATCAAGGCTTTGATGGGTTCCTGTAGGAGAGAGGAGCATCTTCTTCGTTACTCTGGGGACGTAAAGAGGGAAGGGAGGAGGTGGAGCTGACACTGGTCTGTGCTGCTGCTGGTCCAGGGGCAGAGAGATGCCTTCTAGGAAAGAACTAAAAACATGCTGATGCCACAGGAAGGTCTTGGGGGATCAGCAGGTGAGGTATGGAGACTGGGTCAAGTTTAGCTGGCTTTCTGAGGAATAGGGAGATACTAAGGCACCTATTACAGAGATGAACACATACAAGGACTGATTATCACTAGTGTTCTTGGAGAACATTTGGTTAAATTGTGGAAACTATCCAGGTTTCATGATACGAGTTGAATGATGTTTTGCCCTGGCATGAAACACTGGAATTTTTTCCTTGGATTGTAAATGGGGGGATTGACAGCAGTCCTCAAGGCCTTACCAGACCCAGGGGCAGCCTTATTACTCTACTTTTGATGAACACTACTCCTGTTTGCTGTGTTTCTACACAAAGATCCAAGTACACCCTCACTGCCTATGCATTGACACGCTCCTCTCTGGTGTCTCCATGCCCAGGTATCTGCATAGCTTGTTCCCTTGCTTCCTTTAGGACTCTGCTCAAATATCCCCTATCAAAGTCTTCCTGAATCCCCTTACTGAGCATAGCAGCTCCTCACTCCCCTTATCCTGTCACTGTCTGTCTTACTCTACCCTATTTTTCTTCATTTCATGCATGACCAGTTTTCTATTATCTGTCTGTCTGTCCATTCATCAATCTTGTACCCTCTCCCACTAGAGTTAACTTTGAAAAGAACAGGAGTTTTGTATTTCTTGTCAACTGTCATTTCCATAACACCTTGAATGGCATTACTTGTTAAGTATTTGTTAAAAACTGATTTAAAGATTCTGACTGTGTAGGTTCAGGGAATGCAAAGTACTTGGAGAGAGTTTGGAGTTTAGCATCAATATCAGAGTAGATCTATTGCAGAGTGTTTAGTATCAGTAATCTTGAGTTCTCATGATGTCGGTATGCACTCTGCCTTGCTCTTGGCTAAGGCTGCCCCTCTGGAGAATGGGTGAATAGATGCTGAGCAGATTATTGCCAAATCATTTTTCTGGGTTAAGCTTTGCACAGTTAGAGTTGGAGATCACTGAAAGCCAAATTGAATGTCAGACTAGTCATGCTCTTCCAAGACCGTTTATAGAAAATGGATTATTTACCTCCTTTTATTGTAAATATTTTTTATACTTTAAAAGATCATTCTGGGGCCCGGCGCGGAGGCGCAAGTGGTTAAGTCCTCGCCTTGCACGCCCGGGATCCCATATGGGCGCCGGTTCTAATCCCGGCAGCCCCGCTTCCCTTCCAGCTCCCTGCCTGTGGCCTGGGAAAGCAGTTGAGGACGGCCCAAGGCTTTGGGACCCTGCACCCGCGTGGGAGACCCGGAAGAGGCTCCTGGCTTCGGATCGGCATAGTATCGACCCGTTGCGGCTCACTTGGGGAGTGAATCATCGGATGGAAGATCTTCCTCTCTGTATCTCCTCTCTGTATATCCGCCTTTCCAATAAAAAATAATAAAAATAAATCTTTAAAAAAAAAAAAAAAGATCATTCTGGTAGAAAATGTCAAGCAGCAAATACCACTCCTGACAATTTTCTTTATGCATTGCACACCAAGCTGGGTAGTTGATGGAGAGGAATTGGAACTTTGGGAATCAGTTGAAGGGAAAGGAAACAAATAAATGCTGGACGGGAGCAGGTTTGTAGAGAGAAAGTTGATCTCCCTGCCATTTACACCTAACAAAGCTGCAGGTGGGAAGGAATTGCTTAGATTCTGGCCTCCTTCCTCATTTTCCGCCTGCTTCAAGTATACAGTCATTTAGTCTTTAGCTGGGGAACTCCATCACTGTGAGGTACAAGGCCAAGAAAGAGGTTTCAAGAGGGGCGAGCATTGTGGTGCAGGGGGATAAATTGCTGCTATCATGCCAGTATCCCATTTTGGTGTACTCTGCTTCTGAACCAGCTTCCTGCTAATGCACCCGAGAAAGCAGCAGAGGATGGCCAAATGCTTGGGCTCCTGCCACCCATGTGGGAGAACTAGATGGTTTTTTAGGATCCTGGCTTTGCCCTGATCCAGTCCTTGTTATTGTAGCCATTTAGGGAGTGAACTAGTGGGTGGAAGATTCTCTCTCTGGTTTTTAAATAAATAAAATAAATAAAATAAATGACTTAAGAGTCATTGAAGTTTCATTGAAAAAGGGGCTGAGAAGACCCTAGAAGCTGCAGGATGACTAGACCTTATTCATGCATCCTGAGAGAGGCTCGGACATGGTGAGGATTTCTGGTTTCCTCACACAGGCATAGATGGGGAGAAGGTGCAGGCACTGTTTGTTGTTGCTTTAACACTCTCAATTTACTTTATATTTTCTTGTATAGTAACTCCATGTTGTAGCCTGAGTCCTCTGCACACTTTGGTTTAGGGCTGTACAAACTTGTTAGTGAATTCTTGATCGGGAGAGTTTGAGAATATAACGTCTTTCCAGAGATCATGGATCAGATAGCTGTATAGGTGGAGATGGCATCAAAGGCTTTGGCAAAGTTGCCCAGGGTGGCACTACAGTCCCTGGCTGAGATGTAGTAGTCATCAATGCCAGCAATCTGCAGAAGTTTCTTGGAGACAGGGACTAAGAAAATACTAGTGCCTCTGGGATCAAGAATGAAGCACCCAGCACAGAGTCACAGCATCTGGTCACCTTGAAAGTTACAACATAATGTTATTGATCTGTTTTGTCTCAGTAACTTCTCATGGGCACATGGAGAGCTTGGCTGGGATACTGGTTCCTTGCATGGTGGTGGCTGCCTCCGTGGAGCATGTCCCATGCTGGCCAACATAGCAGTTGTAGTCCTAGATGGCTATAAATGCCTTGAACTTGATCTGCTGTTTAGTGTGTGTCAGTTTTTGCAAAGGCTTGGTCTTCACACTCCAACCTTGAGGGCTTCTCTGGGAAAAAAGTCATTGATCTCAAACTCCTTGGTGGATGGGAGAAGAGAGATTTCCTTCAGGGACTTGATTTTCATGTCCCTAATCAGATGGCCTAGCCTGCTGACAGGAGCCACTCCTTGACCTTGGTGTTGTCTCTGTGTACTCTGGTCTGACCCCTGTAGCTCCAGTGGTCCTGCACACCCTTGTTAAAGTCTCCTTGGAAGCAATTGCAGTCTCCCATTCCAGGCTTCTGTTATGCAGACATCAGCATTATTATTACTATTATTGTTACTATTTGGAGAAGAACAGGTGCATATGTTCTTATTCTACATCTTTCTCCCACCCACAAGTCCTGTTCCTCATATGTTCAAAGTTGATTATGCTGTCCTTTATCAAAACAAATACTGTCCTTATATGAAAACAAATGGCTATGATTTCAAGGGTAGTTTAATCAATGTACAATGTACCTAAGTAGTCAGAAGCCTTGCCATCCAAATTATTTTAGCAAGCTGCAGTTCTTTAGTATTTTATGATCAAAGCATTGGGATGATATAGCTCAATTTCTGAGCACAATTCAATTAATTCTAGAGTTTTGATGTGCCTATTATATTTGTCTAATGCTATGGCAGGAATTTTAGTATCTGTACATATTCACACTTGGGAAATGGGTTAAAAAGCCTCAGGGAGACTTGCTCAATATGTCTCTGTAATTCCCTACTGGCCTAAGGTTAACCTATGTCTTTTTGTCTTCCTGAGATAATACATGCACCCACCTTGGTGCCTTTGTTCTTATTATTCCTTTGTGCCTGAGATGCCCTTTTGCTTCTCTTTCCTCTGGCATCCAACAGAGACATACACACAGTCATTAAAATTGTCTATATTTTTTTCAAGAGCTAGTGCAAAAGCCACCTCCTCTGGGAAGCATTTTGCAGTCTTTCAAGTTGGTGACCTGATTGAAGGTCCTGGATCACCCTCTCCTCCTGCTTGAAGACATGTAGACAATTTGATAATGTGAGGAGGCTGCCCGGTTAGTCATTGAACTATCACTTTGTACACCTTAAATATATCTAATTATTATTTTTTAACTTAAAATACCTTCAGAATTTCTCTTGCATGATGGTCAAGCAAGTGTAACCCGCTATGGTAGTCAAAGGCCAAGCTTGGATTTGTCAAGTCAATAGATTAAAGGTAGGTGGCTAGAGAACTGGCTGTAAAGAGTCCCAGACCAGGGAGAATGCAGGCTCTTGGGGATACTTCCCAATATTTCTTTTTTCCCCTTTATGTTTTACAAGCTTTTCATAGATTATTAGGGCATGAAGGGTCAAGGGCTACAGGAAAGTGTGTTAGACTATTGTTTCCACATCATTGCTTTTTTTTTTTTTTTCTGTATCTGGGGCAAAGATTGAGATAAAGGGAGAAGTCCCACTCAGCCTCCTATCCCAGGTCCACAATGTGGGGCATGCTCTGAGGGTCCTTCTCAAGTGGTTTTGATAGTTCAACAGTTTTGAAATCTCTCCAGAATCTACTGGCTGACAAGGTCCACCTTAGAGTCTCCATTTGCTTAGATTTTCACTGCCAGCACATGACTACAGTAGTTGATTGATTTGTTCTGTCCTCCATCCTGTGTTCTGGTACCAGATGTGCTCTGCAGGCACTAGGGTACTGTTGTCTCCTCCATGCGCACCTGGATATGCTGTCTACTGCTCTGTCTGAGCCTCTGAGGAGGCTCAGCTTTGACACTTGCGCTTCCTGGGCAGACCATGGAACCTGCACTTCTCTTCATGGTTGACGTTCTGAGATCAGCAGTTCAGTTGGAGGGATCTTCAAAGAAACTTTGTCTGAGGTGATCCCAGACCTGATTCTTGTGTGTGCATGCAAGTACACGGTCCAGCACAGTCTGTCGCCTCAATAGGCTTATGGATATGCCGATGATTGCAATTGCTGGGTCAGTGCTGTTTCCAGCCCTGTCTTCGACACAAACTAATGGGTATTGCAGTCCAGCCTGATTCTGCCCATCACACGCTCGGCCCTCATTCAAATTAGTGGGAGCTGCAGCTTAGTTGGAGCTACCTGCAATAACCCCCATCAGGCCCGCCCCCTGCTCTGGTTCCCATGTTTGCCAGTATGTACAGCAGATTGGTCCAGCCTGTCCCACATCCCATTCAGCTCTCATTTCAATGGGCATTGAAGCCTAGTTGAACCCAACCAGCCCCACTATCCAGCTCACATACATGCCGGTGGGTGCCACTGTGTCCAGGCACTCCTGCCCCAGTCCTGGTTTTCATGCTATCCAGTGGGAGTGGTAACCCAAGAGGGAGGAGCCCACTATTTCTCTACTGGGCCACTCTCACACCCAGGTCATGCACTCTCCAGGTGATTCTGCAGTTTAACTTGACAGAATTAGCCCCCAATGCCAGCATCTGCTAGCTGACTCTGCAGCAAAGGCCAACCAACTCTCACCCATTCTGATTTATGCTTGCACCAGAAGGAACAGTTAGCCCAGGTTGGCTTTTCCCTGATTTAGCTCACATGAGGCAGTGGGTGCTGTAGCCCAGCCTGGCCCAATCCCAATTTCAGCTCACGCTGGTGGGGGTTACAGCCTGGCCCAGTCCAGCAGGCACCCAGTCCCAGCCATAATGTGTAGTGGTATGTGCTGTGACTGAACCTGGCCTGACCCATACTGTGTTCTGGTGCTCAGATTTGTGGGTGCTGGTTTTTATTCTGACTGCCCTGCTTCCCATCTAGCTCCCTGCTTGTGGCCTGGGAAGGTAGTAGAGGACATCCAAAGCCTTGGGACCCTGCACCCACATGGGAGACCCAAAAGAAAGAGGTTCCTGGCTCTTGGCTTTGGATCAGTTCAGCACTGTCCGTTGCGGCTGCTTGGGGTGAATCATCAGATGCAAGATCGTTCTCTCTGTCTCCCCTCCTTTCTGTATTCCGGCTTTCCAAGGAAAATAAAATAAATCTTTAAAAAAATGAATGCGAATAAAGATATTCATGTTCCAAGGGCGTGTGAAGGTCATCTGATGCTGCCTTGGATGTCTAAGGACATCTCTGGGCTCTGTGGCTGTTAGCAAGCCCTGGAGGCCCCATAGCTGTGATAGTATTGGTTCTGGATAGAGTGGTGAAGCAGCACTTATGAGGATTGGTATAGTCTTCCTTGTAAGAGACCAGGCTTTTGAAGTTATATCTTAAGTCTGGGACTGTGTTCTGAGCAGAAACTAAAGCTCTGTCAAGAATGACACAAGGCAATGATCTACTCCAGCCTTAGAATAGACCCAGGATCATGAACTGAAAATTGGTTCCAAAAGAATCTTCCAGCTGCTTTTAAAGAGGTAGCTCTGGTTTCTTGGACAGATGTAGAGAATTCCTATAGCCACTGTAAAAGGATGCTGGATTTCTTAGCTGACCCTGGAACCAAGATCCTGAAGTTCAGGACCTCTGTGGCCACTTCCTCTTCTGCTCTTTCTCATTGCTTTGTAGCTCTGCTATAGCCCTGTGTCTGGCTATAGTGCCTTTTCTTCCCTTACCAACATGACCTTTAGTTCCTACAATTGCCATCCTCCTACAAAGCCCTGGAAGAGTCTGCAGTCTGATTTACTGATTTTATGAGAAGAAATGACTTGGCCAAAGTTAGGAAGCATCTATGACTATAATTCACACATTCTTAATTCTGTTCTATTTTTTCTTTTTCAATTATAGATTTATTTTTTTTGAAAGCACTGTATTTGCAGCAAAACTGATATAGGCATTTGTTTCTTTCTTCATTTTCAAAATGTAGCTCCCACATATAAGGAAGAACAAGTGGCATTTGTCTTTCTGGATCTGCCTTATTTCACTCAACTTGATGCCCTTTACTTCTAATCATTTTGCTGCAAGTGATAGGATTTCATTCTTTTAGTTAATAACTGAATGACATTTCATTCCATATGGGAATCCAGCTTTACCAGCTACACCACAGCATTGGCCCTTACTTCCAGTTTTTCTCTTTTAAAAAGATTTGTTTTTATTGGAAAGGCAGAACAGATTTACAGAGAGAAGGAGTGGCAGAGAGAAAGATCTTCCATCCGCTTGTTCACTCCCCAATGGGAGGAATGGCTGCAATAGCCAGAGTGGAGCTGATCCAAAGTCAGGAGCCAGGAGCTTCTGAGTCTCCTATGCAGGGACAGGGTCCCAAGGTTTGGGGCCATTTTCTATGGCTTTTCTAGGCAATAAGCAGGGAGCTGGGTGGGAAGTGCAGCAGCTGAGACATGAACTGACACCCACATGGGATCTTGGCACTTACAAAGTGAAGATTTAGCCATTGAGCCATAGTGCCGGACCTCTTATTTCCAGTTTTTATTTTATTTTATTTTATTTTATTTTATTTTATTTTATTTTATTTTATTTTATTTTATTTTATTTTATTTTATTTCCAGTTTTTAAAGAAATCTCCAAACTGTTTAAAAGTGGCTGCACTGACTTACATTCTCACCAACAGAGATCAGCGTCTCCTTTCTTCCCGTTCTTGCCAATTTTTGTTGCTTTCCATTTTGTGGATAATAGCCATTCTGGTAGGGCAGGGGTGATATGTTACTGAGGTTTTAACTTCTGTTTCCCTGAAGATGAACAACATTGAATATTTTTTTGTTCATATGTTTGCTGGGCATTTGTAAATATGGATATTTCTGATGGTCTCATTGACTTATGGGTTATTAATTTTTAAATTCTGCCCATGTATATTATTTGATTTGTGGCTCTGAATAAACTTCCGGGGTTATGTGTTGGAAGCAGAGACAGAGGGGTAGTACTATCTCTTGGCACTCCCAAATAGCCAAAGAGAGGGGGTAAGTGAAAAACTGAACTTCAACCTGCAGATGTTCTTTAAAAAAATCATTGAAATCTTTATTTTATTAAAAACTTTACAAGTAAAAATTAGCTTCATTAAAGGAATTGCTGATTTTTCAATGCAATGTAAATGTATTGCCTTTATTATTTTTATTCATATCCTGAATAAAATACTTATTCCTGTTTGAATAGGCTAGCTTTTCTGAAAAGGACTATATTTTGTCTGTGGGCTTTGCCATGAAGGTGGACATCTTCAACCAAGTCTCTAGTTTAAAAGCAGGAGAGCTGCATTTGTTTTTGAAGATAACCCTGGGACAGAATTGCTTCCTGAGTATATGCATTTAGCTGAAAAGATAAATGTGTGGTTAGAAGCCCTTGCCCACCTTTGGTTAAGAGTTTTTGTTAATGGTGTTCCAGGTAAGGGTCTCTTTGCCTCAGCAGCTCTTATCATTACTTAAAGAAGGCATGGGTTGTTGGGGTATTATCTATATGGAAAAAGCAGGCTTTTTGTGATGAGTACATTTGGGAGCAAGCTGCACCTTTATCACCTTCTTGCTTTCCCCTTCCTCCTTTAATGGTTCACTGGGATATATTAGGCCAGCTCTTCAAGACCACCAATAAAATTCTTCTGGACCTGTATCCCACTGTGGGAGCTTTTGAACACTTATGCGTTTTTCTATGGCCTCCGGTAATTGAATCAGATACATTGCTGAGCCCTTTTGTCTTTTTTTCCCCTAAAATCCAAGTACCCTAACATTCAGACACATACCTATGTGCACTAGGCAGCAAACTGGGAGTGCAATGACAGATCACCAGGAATACAGCTTGCCCAATACCCAGTTTACACTCACTAGGTCTCAGCAACCCAGGTGGAAGGAACACAGGGGATCTTGACTGCTCTAAATATTCACAACGTCTTTTGTACTCAGAAGTAAGAGTATAACAGGAAAGTCGTTGGAGAAGGGCCTCGGAAACAATTCATATGAATCTATAAGTAGATTTGAATTCTAATTACTACAATAGTAAAACATTTGCAAGTGCCTACTTGCTCATGTCAACGTGATAAATGTTGTATGTCTTCTGGAAAGACTGAAATTTCAAACCCATTACCTTCCTAGGAACTTTAAGTCCATTAGCTTCCTTCCCCTTCTAGAGAATACATTTATTCCTCATCTTTATGAAGCTAAAATATCATTTTCATTTAGTTTTGCAGATAATGAAACCTTTTTTGAGGCTTGTTTAGTGGTGTGCATGTCTTGAATAGCTTTCTGACTTGGATTTAAAATTTCTGCCAAGTTATGTGTACTCTTTTTTTTTTTCTTTTCTTTTCTTTTTTAACTGTAGTTTGGGAGTAGAATTATTTTTCTTGGGTTGACATTTGCTGATGTAGGGGAGATGTAGATTTGATGATAGGTGACAGAGCCAGCAGAAAACAGGGTTGTTTGGATCCATATAATATTGCTTCTTTGTCCTGATGTTTGTTTTAATTCTCTATATGCATATTGAATTGGAACCTGTGTTAATAATATGTCTCAGATATGTCACAGAGTCTAATGAGTTGTTCAATGTTATGACTGAAAGCAGAAACTTGGTATATACTCATCTGTATGAATAAGACCTTAGACTCGAGCCTTTGACTTCTTGGAGCTCATGTACTGATAATTATGATAAAGATAAAAATATAGAATGCCATTTGCCGTATCTTCTGGATCAAAAATTTTGCTAATACTTTCTTTAGCAAATTATTTATTTTCATTTTGTTCTAAAGGTGGACAGAGGGAGAGAGAAAGAGAGATCAATCTTCCAAGCACTGGTTCACCTCTTTCCAAATGTCTTCAACAGCTGAGACTGGGCCAGGCTTGAACCAGGATGCTAGAACTAAAGGCAGGTCTCCCACATGGGCTTCAGGGTCGCAAGAACTTGAGTTGTCACTATTGCCTGCCAGGGTGCACATTAGCAGGAATCGAATTGGGAAAGAAGTTGGGACTTGAACCCCGCCGCTCTTACCTCAGATGCAAACACCTCAAGCAGGGTCTTAACAGCTGTGCTAAAAACCCTCCCCTGTGCTTTATTTTTCAATCTGCACACCTCTATGATCTAGATAGTATTATTAGTCTCCTTCAGGAGAAAATAAATTGAGATTGATGAAGGTCAATGCCTTGTCCAAAGTCACTCAGGCTGTGTGTGATGGAGCTGGGATTGGAAACTTGACTGTCTGGCTTCAGAGCTCTTGCTCTTAGCTATTAGTCAACATTACTCCATTTTTGCTAGTGGCATTGAAATTATATTATCAATTTTACAGAAATCAATCCATGCCTGTCTGCTGAAAAGTTCTGGTTTGTAAAGTATGACTTGATGCTTTAAGAGCTCAGGCTTTGGGGTCAGGCCATGTTTGAATGTAGTTCTGCCTCCTAGGATCTTGGTGACTGTACCTGAATTATATGAACTCTAAGAATAATTGTGCCTTCATTACAGAGTGGTTCTGAGAACTTGAGATAAGAAGGCAAACAAAACATCCAGCTTAGTGTCTGGCACAGAGTCAGTGCTCACTAAATAGTCATCACTACAACCATGAAGGTAGTTCTTGGATTTGCCAAGTGAAGCTTTAATATCCAGGTACAAGAATCTGCTCCTACATGGCTTAAATGGTAGGGAAGAGGAATTAGCTTTTTCCACTCTTGGGAAAATCAAGGCTTTCTCAGCAAAAGCTGGAGGCTCACCCTAAGGGAGCATTTACAGCTATGATTCTCAGTGCTGGATTCACATTAGAACCAGTCAGGGGGCTTGAAAATTTCTGATGCCTGGATTAATCCCAGATGATCAAATTAGAATCACTGTAGTTGGGACTGTGACACCAATCTGTGTTACAGCTTTCCAGGTGAATTCAGTGTGTAGAGCTGAAAGCCATTTCCAGTGATTGGAAAATGATCCTGTGTTTTAGGAAGATTGAGCACCACAGACACAGGGAGTATACAGGCTATGGGAGGCTAAAGATGCCGAAAGAACAGACAATTACCCCTGTTTCGGGCACTCCAAAGGTCAACTCAGGGCACTGATAGTGAGAGAGTTTACATTTCTTGGACAACAGTGTTGCTGCTTGATAAAGTTATGACCTGTATCGAGGATTCGAACAGAAATACTTAGATTTCAAACTTATTTTTAAAAAAAAGATTTATTTATTCAAAAGTTAGAGAGAGGGAGGGAGAAAGAGAGAGAGAGATCTTCCGTTTGTTGTATCACTTCCCAGATGGCTGCAGTGGTCAGTGCTGGACCAGGCTGAGGCCAGGAGCAGGGGCTTCTCCATGTCTCCTATGTAGGTGACAAGGGCCAAAGTCCTTGGGTCATCTTTCATTGTCTTTCCTTGCCAAGTGGCAGGGAGCTGAATCCTACAAGTAGCTCAACTAGTGTCCACTTGGGATGCCAGTGTCACAGGTAGTGCTTCACCTGCTAAGCCACAACATTGGCCTCTAGTTCTACATTTCCAAGTTTGAACCATAATATGTATAATTTTTCCAGTATGATGGGAATAATAATTTTCCAGTATGATAGCTGCTCAAGTAAGGGTTTTCATTGGGTCATATTTTCTGTGGAGGAGAGAACTATGTACTACAGAGGGATGTTTCCCATGGGAAACAGTTATCTATAAGTTCCTCAGTGGCTCTCTTTCTGGTTCTAACATTCCTTATTGATGGGTAGTAATTTAAGCTGCAGATTCCTAGCATGGTTTATGCCAATTTTGGAGTACAATGTTTTGTTTTATGTTTAGCTACTGTTTTTGTGCTTTAGCTTTTATTTTTTAAAAAAGTTATTTATTTTTATTTGAAATACAAATTTTTATAGAGAGAGAAGGAGAGAGTCTTCTATCTGCTGATTCACTTCCCCAAATGGCCATGATGGCCAGAGCTGAGCTGATGCTGATTGGAAGCTGGGAGCCAGGAGTTTCTTCTGGGTCTCCCACATGGGTACAGTATCCCAAGGACTTGGGCCATCCTCCATTGCTTTCCCAGACTATAAATAGAGAGATGATTGGAAGTGGAGCAGCTAGGACATGACCTGGCACCCATATGGGATGCTGGAACTGCAGGTGGAGGAGTACTGTGATAAACCACCATGCCAGCCCCTGGATTATAGATTTTTCTTAGTAGGAATTCTTAGGATGGACGAATCAAGGACAGAATCATCCTATCATGAACCTATAGTGGCACTGGATTAGGAGGTGCTGTTTGTTGCTGTTTGTTGCAGGCTAGTGGATATAAAATAAATGTAGAATTTAGCTGGAGAGAGATAGAACCTAGGGTGTAAAAATATGCAGAGCTAAAGGTATAAAGTCACAACAACAACAGGGGTGTTTGGAGTTTTAGGCGTCTAAATCTATGTTCATCTGAGGCTCATCATCGTTGCTGTCTTTAAAGTGGCCAGTTTTCTCGTAAGCATGGTGTCCTGGCAGAAATCTAATATACAGGAGCTCATTGTTAGTGTAGCTTGAATCTCTTTGTGGAAAGTGGGTTCTAAGGGATGGAGTACTGCAATGGATGGTCAAATGAAAGAGCATTTGCAGACTGAAAATGTCTACAGAGGACAAGGGAGTGATACAAATGAATGAAGTGAGCCAGAAGAGACCAAGTTGAACTGCAGGGTATGTGGCCTCTGAGTGGGCAAGCACACCAATGGATTGTGTAAGAATGTTGAGAGCAGGCTAGCCTGATTGCCTCCTTCTCAGGAGAAGCCGTAATTCTAGATTTCCCTTTTTAAAAAACTCTTCATTTGGAGATATGAAGACAAAGTGAGAGATGGGTAAAGGGGTGGAGGAGAAAGAGACAAAGAGGGAGCAAGTGAGCAAGAGAGCAGGTGTATCCACTGGCTCACTTTGCACATTGGGAAGTTACAGTAGGCTGAGGTCTCCACTCAGGTCTCCCATGTCGGTGGCAAGGACTCAAGTATTTGAGCTAGCACCTGCTGCTTTCCAGAGCTATTTTTAGTAGAAGCCTGGAGTTGAGAGCAGAATTAGGCCTTGAACTCAGATACACTCATGTGAGATGTGGGCAGCCCCACTGGCTACTGAACTGCTTAGGCCAAATGCCACTCTCCTCAGGGCTTCTGTATTTTTGTGATTAAGTTTTGAATGCTCCCAATAACTTCAACTGTAAAACACACTGTGTATCAATTACTCAGCAAAAGACTTTTCACCTTACCGATTTTTGAAAGTCATGTCATCTGTTGGCCTCCTTCATTCTTTTCACTTGCACAGACCTAGCATGAATGCGCTGTAAGAAGCGATATTTTTACATCATGGCTTTGGACAAAAATACCTTACTCATGTATTCAGTGCAGCAGTTTCTAGCCGGAGAAGCTTGTAAGCAGGAAATTTGAATTGCACCTCATGTTTAGATGAACCTCAATGTTTTGTTTTGTGTATGAATGAATGCCAGGTTCCCACGAGGAATAGACAGCAATTTCTTATGGCTTTCTAGCAATTGTGTGTATGTGTGTGTGTGTGTGTGTGTATGTGTGTTATTTCCACCTTGAACTACTCCCTTATTAGTGTTTATTTTGCCCTGAGGGCATTTTTGTGTGTTATAACTTTATTTTCAAGCTCAGGATGAATGCAACATAATCATGAGCCCACAAGAGAAATTGTTGAAGAAAATGATGCAGAAAGAAGAAAATGGGTGCAATAAACCTCCATCACATTACCTTTTATGGGCAACCTGTATTTATTTGCGTCTGAAGTGTTGTTTCTTACCTGCACAATTGTTTTCATTGTTTACCTTGTATTAACTTAAAAAATAATCAGGGAAAATAATTTGGATCCGGAGTTTAGGATGGACTGCATTTTTTCCCACCATTCAAATGGATGGAAGTATTTCTTCTTTAAAAAGCTTTATTGGCAGCCTGTTTCCCAGACATGAAAGAAAGCTCTTCAGGAGGAATCAGCGTATCAATCTGTGGGCCCTCACATAGCAGGTCTGTGGATTGGGTTTGACCTATAGGACATTCAATGAAGAAATAGCACCCCATGAAGTGTCTGGGTGGTATTGGAAGAGGCAGTGACTTGGGAGTCAGGAAGTCCAGAATGGCTTTTGGCTTTGCTACAGACTCATGTATGACTTCAAGAAAGTCACTTATCTTTGCTCTACTCCACCAATATCTTCTGTTTCTGTTATTACCTTTATTTTTATCAGCACTTTTGGAGCCAAAGTCTAAATGAGATGAGCCCTAAATTCCAATTCAGTTTCCCCAAGTTTAACTTTTATTTTCTCAGAAACGTTCCTCAAAATGTGCAAAATCATTTTACAGCTGTCTTTACCCTCTGAAGACAGTTATTGGGTTCTAGCCCCCAGTATTTGCTCAATATTTCACTCACTCATTGATTCAACATGTTAATGAAAGGTCTACAAAGTACCAGCCATTGTTCTAGACTCTGAGGGCTGGACAGTGAGCAAGCCAAGGAAATCCTTGCCTCACTGAACTTACCTTCTTGAGGTTCCACTGCAGGTAATATTTCCTCTTGGTTTAAAATCTTGCATTACCTGGAAAAATAAATTGTGCTATTCCCATGGGGAGTCACAGAAGCATTCAAGGGGAATAAAAGCACTCTCAAGGCGTGGAAGGTTGGAAAGGAAGTATTTTGGAAGTTCAGCATGAACTTGTTAGGGCTGATGAGAGAGCTCTGCTATCAGTGTTGTGAATTGGGTTGCCCTCTGATGGTGAGTATAAGGTGCCACTGTTTGTGTGCATGGATCACCAGCATCAGGCCCTGGCAGTGTTTTCACAATGTGCCATGTGATAGCTGATGGATTAGTCAGGTTGAGAAGTAACATTGTTACATGGGTAGCCACACTTGTAATCTGAAATAGGTCAAATCACAGAGAAAACAGTAGTGTGTTTCCTTTATGGCTGATCCTATCTACAGGACGTTCGTCCTGTCCTTTTCAGGAAATCTTGGCAAAACACCTTTGGTTGCTGAACACAGGCCTTAAGGGTTCCCTGATTTTTTTTTGGTTCTTTGCCTTGGAAATACTTTGGAAACCATATCTTCTAGTCCTTCTAGTCTACTTCATATTTCCCCTTCCAATTCTTCGTCTTTTTTCGTTTTCTTCCTTTTTGCTTTCTTTTTCTTCACCAAATAAATAAAAAATAATTACACTGATTTGCAATGATTTAATATCTCCATTGGGCATTTAACAGATAAGTTTTCTGAAGTTATACAAGAAGAAAAGCTAAGGCAACTTTGATGTAAAGAGAGCTGAGCCTCACATCTTCCTCCCCAGACTTGCAAAGAACCAATAAATGGTCATAGATTTAATTAATCATGAACAGTTCCCATTTAAGGCTCAGAGGGGTAAATAAATGTCCATCAGTCCCTAGGCATGGACTAATTATAAAAGCAAAACTGATTCTAATTGTGCTGGTGATCAATGGTCAAAAGATTAGGAAAAAATAGTAATAAAATCACTCAGTATCATTGTCATGAATTTGGACAGAAGTTGTGTCCAGAAAATGGCCATGGTAAGTTAAGACCTCTGAGGGGAGATACAAATGGGCGGTATCTTCTTTTCTCTAGAGGGATGACTGCCTTGGTAAAATTCATACTTATCATGCAAGAGTTTCCCATTTCATTGAGTTCCTTCCCCAGAAATATTGATGCTGCTGGGAATATTGTGATTACCTATTGCAAGGCCTCATATATGAACTCTCTTGTGAAACAGTTTTCCCCTTGCTTCGTTCAGCTTTTTTCTTTTAAAGATGTATGTTTAGTTATCTATTGATTTCAACCTGTTTAAGCAATAAGATCCATGCTGATATTTTCTGTTTGGCTTCCAGGGCGCACAGAGCCAAACTCAAGACTCAACTCTAACTACTGTTATGAATCCTTATGTTTCACTCATGGGCATTGCTTCCCCATCCCTGGTCTTACTTCCTACTCTTATTTGTGTTCTGTTTCTGGTCCAGATTTTCAGAAAAATTTCTCCCTGCAAACATGCTGATATGCTTCCTTAAGGAACAGACTCAAAACTTCAATGAAATTCGTTTTCTATCCAAATTAGCATCATCTGAGCTTAGGTCTCCATTCCTTGCATACTGGTTTCTGCGGCAGCCCACCTCCTATTTGAGCTGCCAGCCACCTGCATATGGAACGTGGAGTTCCATACCTAAGCAAGATGCATACACACTAGAAATTTGCTGGGGTTTCTTCTCATGGTAACAGATCAAGTCACCTGTGATATGCCTGCCCTTAGACTATATTCTTAGTCTTTATAATTTCCTGAGATGGCAATATTTTTTATGGCAAGGGGATTCAGAAAATTTTCTTTATCAATAGTAATAAGTAAGGTACCTTCTCTATCTACTCTATGCAACGGGGAGTAAAGTTGAAATTGAAGAATCCAGGGCCCAGGGCAGTAGCCTAGTGGCTAAAGTCCTAGCTTTGCACACACCGGGATACTGTATGGTTGCTGGTTCTAATGCTGGCAGCCCTGCTTCCCATCTAGCTCCCTGTTTGTGGCCTGGGATACCAGCAGAGGATGGCCTGGGACCCTGCACATGTTTGTTGCAGGGCTGTTCCCCATAGCTTAATCTATCAACTAAAAGGTTGTTTACCAAAAAAAAATATTTATGTACTTATCATGTATATGTACATAGGTATTTGATGAAATAATATTCAACCATAAAAAGGAAAAAATGCTGTCACTTGTGACAGCCTAGGAGAATGTCAGTTTGCATGATACTAAATAATACTAGTCTGGCAAGGCAATGATATCCTGAACCAATTTCCTGTAGTTCAGATTTGGCATATTACTATATTCTAGACTCTCATATTAAGTTTTCTTTCTTTCAAAACTGACAGCATAAATATCTTAGTAACAATCTCTTTTTCAAATTCTACTGCATTATAAAAATTGTTCAAATTCTGATGATTAAGAACTTTTGTTTTTGGATAGTAGCAAGATGGATTTTGAGTGTAGCCAAATTTTTTCACCCCTTAATTAAGTGTGACTAAGTATTGATAAAGAGGTAAAAGAAACATGCCATGTATGAGTGTAGACTTTGTAAACGTTCAGAGAGGATGGTTCTGGCCATTGTATCAATTATCCATGTGATCCTGAGTTATTTTCAATCTTTTTTTTTAAGACTTATTTATTTTTATTGGAAAGGCAGATATACAGAAAGGAGGAGAGAAGAAGAGGAAGATCTTCCGTCCGATGGTTCACTCCCCAAGCGGCTGCAATGGCTGGAGCTGAGCCAATCCGAACCCAGGAGCCAGGAGCAGGGTGCCAAGGCTTTGGGCTGTCCTCAACTGCATTCCCAGGCCACAAGCCGGGAGCTGGATGGGAAGCAGGGCTGCTGGGATTAGAACCAGTGCTCATATGTGATCCTGGCACGTGCAAGGTGAGGACTTCAACTACTACGCTATCATGCCGGGTCCTATTTTGAATCTTAAAAAATAGATTTGAAAGATAGAGTGATGGAAAAAGGAAGAAAGAAAGAAAGATAGGAAGAAAGGAAAGAAAGAAAGAAAGAAAGAAAGAAAGAAAGAAAGAAAAGAAATAGATCTTTCACTCACTGTTTCAATCCTCAAATGTCTGCAATATCCACGATTAGGCTATACTGAGGGCCAGTAGCCAGGAGTGCACCTGGTTTCCCCAAATAGATGGCAGGAACCTGGGTTATTGTCTTTAGACTCCTGGGTAAAACGAAAATTGCTCAAATGAACTGACCGAAAACATTCTTTCAGCTCTGGTTCTAAATCACATGTTCTTTGAAGGAGTAGAGATGCCAGATCTTACTCCCTCATTCATTAGCAAAGTGTTTACTGAATACCCATTGAAGACCAAACATCGTGCAACCACTATGAGATACAAATATTAAGAAATCATTCTGCGCCCGGCGCGGTGGCGCAGTGGTTAAGGTCCTCGCCTTGCACGCCCGGGATCCCTTATGGGCGCCGGTTCTAATCCTGGCGGCCCCGCTTCTCATCCAGCTCCCTGCCTGTGGCCCGGGAAAGCAGTCGAGGATGGCCGAAAGCTTTGGGACCCTGCACCCGCGTGGGAGACCCGGAAGAGGCTCCTGGCTGTGGATCGGCATAGTATCGGCCGTTGCGCTCACTTGGGGAGTGAATCATTGGACGGAAGATCTTCTTCTCTGTCTCTCCTCTCTGTATATCTGCCTTTCAATAAAAATAAATCTTAAAAAAAAAAGAAATCATTCTTCTGTTATCATAGCTTGAAGTTTAATTTTCGTGTTACACGACATCTACAATAAGAGGCAGAAATGGGTGAATGTCATCAGAGATCCATAGGCATCCAGACGCGGTTTCATGGTGTGGCAACCTCAGCAGTCACCTGGTCAGTACTTCTCAGAGAGTGTCCATGAGGTCACAGCTGGGTGAAACCTTGAACCCTACCGCAGTGGGATCTGCATTGGAACAAAATCTCCTGGTGACTCGGTTTTCATTGAGGCTCATGAAGCACAGAACTGATCCGAACACAGCATTTTATAGGTGACGACACAGGCCATGAAAGATGAAGTAACTCGGATGGTATAGGAGGGTCAGAATTTGAATTCAGTACTCCTGATCTTTGGAGGTGTGTACCTACACTTTGTCATTCTTTATTGTGAGAGTCATTGAGATTTCAGAGAAAAGCAATGGTGAAAACCATCCTTCTTCCACTTAGAATACATATGAGTGAACTTAAACTTTTCAACCCAAGCTGGACTGGGGCAGCCTCTTGTGCATTCCATGGTTCCTAGTCTTGAGACTAATATTCTCACTAATAGATCGATGCTGTGTCTCATCCTTACAGACTTTTTGAAATGCAGAACTATTGATGACCTCCAAAGAAGAAAGGAAGCTTCATGCCCTAGAAAAAGAAATTTCCAGGCTAGGCTTAACACTTCCTTATCAAATGCACCCCCACCAAGAAGAGGAGACCCAAAGATCTCCACTTCATGCACTCTACTGAAAGGACCATAAGAGTCATCTGCCAGCATGTGCGGCCTGCACAAGGGATTCCCTGGAGGCCAAATGGAAACTAGGAAAGGGAAATGAGATTCTAGTTTCTGTGTTCTAATGGGTAGAAATCATCCTCCCTGGCTTTGGTAGAGAATTCACAGGGTTAATGACTAAAGAATGGAGTTCTTGTAATCAATATAGTCCTCTGGCTTTATTGATTAGAATCACCTGCTTATTTTGCAGCGAAGTTTTTTTATCCCATTCAAAACAAAGACACCCTAGGGGACCATTAAGTAAATAGGCATTTAAGACTTTTTTCATTGCTAAGAAAGCAGTTAATTATTATTAGTGCCTAAAAGTCTCAATTTAGACAGAACACCTGAATGAACACACTACCAAAATGGTAGTGACATGTCTTCTGTGAATGGATGCCAGTTTGCAGCTCAGTGAACAAATGCTCTCTCCTCCTTTGAATCATTGTGGAGCTGTGTGCTCCACATTCAACTTCTGAAAACAGAAAAGGTTCTGTAGGGTTCCTTTTCAAATGAGCGGAGGAGGAGCAGTTTGTCCGAATGCTGCTCGTCCCCGGTGGACATCACTGTCGAACGCACACACTGTTTATTCCAGAGTTTGTCTAAAGTAATAGAGTGCCAGCATGGAAACCCTTGTAAGACACCCCATTTTATTTTGTTTCAAGAACACATTTATTGTTCAGGAAAACCAATCAAATGCAGGCTCATGGTATTCCCTGAGTAACTTGCTTCTGCTTGTTCAGGGCAGCGCTTAAGGATTAATGCCATTTGATGATCTTGTTTTCTCTTTGTCAGATTAAATCAGCACTCACATCTTTATTGAGCACCTACTATGTGCAAAATGTTTTGCTCCGTTCTCTGAGGTACAATGCAAACACCTACAACTTATCAATAACTTGGTATTTACAAAGGTGTTTTTTTTTTAAATTTCATTCTCGCAATATCGTCTGGAGCTTGCAGGAGAGGCAGCTACTCACTACCTGATGGATGAATGACAAAGCTTTCTGAAGTAAAGATTTGCCTTATGGCTCTGCAACTCAACTCTTTGCAAATAGCCAAGATAATTGAAAACCTATGTTTTCACTAATAGTGGTACATGTAAGCTCATTACACTGTTACAAATGACTCCAAAGTAGCAATCATCCAAGTGACTAAAAATGTAAGTGGTATACCCATGCAGTGAGATAATATTTAATGATAAAAAAAAACGAAGTACTGATACATGCTTTAATATAGGCAAAGCTTGAAAACATTAAACTCAGTGAAAAAAAGTTGGGCACAAAATACCACACACTGTGTGATTATATTTCTATGGAATGTTCATAATACGCAAGAACATCAGGACAGAAAGAAGATAGATGACCTACTACTACCAGGGCTGAAGAGGGAAAGTGAGGAGTGATTTGTTAGTGGGTATGGAATTTTTTCTAGAACGATGGTAATGATCTGGAATTAGATAGGTTGATGGGTGCACAAACGTGACTATATAACAGGCCATCGTACTATACATTTCAAAAGAGAGTGTGTGGTATATGAATTATGTCTCAGTACAAATAAATCAGGATTTGCCAGTGAGTTCTCTAGTGGCAGAAATGGGATTGGGATCTATTTTTTTTGAGTGTCAGAACATTGTTCATATTCAAGGTTTAACATAAAATTCAGATTTCATGTATATTGGTTTAAAATGAAAGCAAAAGGGCCAGCATCATGATACAATGGGTGAAGCTGCTGCCTGAGACACCAGCATCCTATATGAGTCTTGCGTACAAGTCCCAGTGGCTCTACTTCTGATCCAGCTCTCTGCTGAGGCCCAGGAAAAGCAGCATAAGATGGTCTAAGTGTTTGGGTCCCTGTCACCCATGTAGGAGATGTGAATGAAGCTCCTGGCTTTGGCCTGGCCTAGCGCTACCTATTGTAGTCATCTGGAGGGTGAACCAGCAGATGAAAAGAATCGCACACTTCCTCTAACAATGGCTTTCAAAATAAATAAACATTTTTTAAAATGTGTATCTTTTTGAGTCTCTCCCAGAGTTTTGGATTCAGTGAGTCTGTTACATATTCCTGGGAGTCTCTATTTTTATAAAGGACTTAAGGTGTCAGGGAGATTTGTCCATATATTGTTGTTTTCCTTCTCACTACTTGGGAAGATTATACTACTCTACCTTTTTCCATTGGGTGTACTATATGACTATTCTGGCTAGAGGATCAAGAGTGGAAGTCACATGTCACTTCTAGATTGAAGCAATGAATGGTCAGTGTCAGATCATCCATCATTTTATTCCATTGCTCTGGCAATCAAGGCAGTCGTATATTTCAGATGGTTCAGGTACAGGTTGGGTCATTAGCCTAGGTCTCTATGTCTCTGCACAGAACACAACGGAATTGGAAAGCTATCCAAAACTGCAGTGGATTTTGCTTCAGCAGCATTCAAGCTTTAGTTATGTTAAAGCATTGGGATGAAAGGGTATTTGTTATAAAAGTGTAACCCAGCTTATCCCAGTCAGGGTGTTATGGTAATGGCAGAGGTTTGAAGATTAGTGGATGGAAACAATAAATTCTAAAGAATCAGAGAGCTCTCTGACTTGCTGTTTCCAGTTCCTACTGTCCCTACAGACCAATGCCATTGCAACCTGACACATGGTCCTCACAAAAACCAAGCTATACCAGAGCCACACTCTTGAATATTCAGAACTGCAACACAGAAACAGACCTGCAGATGACCTGTCATTCACCATATGACTGGATGACAAGTGAACTCATTTGATTTTTTTTTTTTTTTTGGAGTCACTGGGGAAGGGAGATGGAATAGACCCATTAGTGCTTCCATGGAGGAAGACAACAAATTAAACATTAGTATCTTTCAGGGTGATTACTTCTAAGTGATACTAGTTAGACATTGGTATTCTTCTAAGTGATCATAGGACCTCATTCCTGATGGATTTTAGAGAACACAAAACAGTGCAACTGTTCTAGAAAATGGTTTGGTACTTTTTCATAAAGTTAAGTATCTAACTGGGAATGGTACTTTCAAGGGTAAACATTCAGGAAATAAAGATCAAGAACCTGCAAACAAATGCGCGCGCACACACACACACACACCACACACACACACACACAACACATGCACAGAATTAGGAAACAAAAAGACTGTTAATGCTGAGAGTGACATGAAAATGTTTAATAGGAAAATCTGTACTAAGATTTGGAAGTTGGAAAAGACTGGGGCTGCAATGAGTGTCCAGGACATCGTGGATGAGAGACACTGCACTAATGATTTCAAGGAAGCACATTAAAATAGTAGATCATCTAGTTCTCTTTCTCAAAAGCAAACTATGGCTTTTTAGATGTGTTGAGCTATTGGATGCTTCAAGTCTCTATTTTCTGGTTGGACAAATTGGGAACACAATCCTTGGGCAATGTCTCTGAATGACTCTTTCAAAAAATGGTGGGTCATCTCAGTGTCGAATTTGTTCTGGACAGTTATCCCAGGTTCTCCTTGCAGGAGGAAGGCACTATGTTTGGGAAGATTTGCTGATGTCAGAGTTGATGTCAGGCTGTAGTTATCTTCCCCCACCAAGCTGAGAAAACCCCTCCACACGTTCTTCTTGAATATTTAAATTCAGGTGATATATGACAATTTATAATTTTCCCTTCTGAACCAGCAGCCTCCAGTGGCAGCAGGCTCCCATTCCTCAGTTCTGCCCACCTCTCCTTGCTCCTTTTATCTTGTTTTAGCATCTCATCTCATTTCCCACTCCCCAACTTTTCAGGACATGAGATCAGTGAGGAAGAGGAAAGGAGTTGTTCCTTATTAAGGGCTTTGTGAGTTCTACACACATGGTTACCAAGCATCTTCTCATGAATGTGTTTTCTCTATGCTTTGTTGTTAAAATTGCTGAGACTGACATTAAAATTTCCTGGAAATACACAGGCAAGTGGTTGAGCCAAGACTCCAACTAAGGGCTCTTTGATGGGCACATCCCTTATAACATACTACATGGCCTTCCAGGAGCTGGAAGCACCACTGCTTATTTTTCCATCCTGTTTTGATCCAAATTTCATAAGCTCCTCCTTGGAAAGAAAGGATCACAGGTGTAAATCTCCCCTCTTTCACATGGTAATCTTGCCTAAACCAGTAGTACTGTATGAGTAAGAAACTGCTAAAAGAAGGCAAGTACTAGTAAAGTTCTGTTCTGGTAAATTCTACAATCACTTTTCTGCTGAGTGTGAACAAATGGATGTGAGCCATTCAAACATTAGCAAGACAATATTGCTTTTTTTTCAGCTCTTGAAGGATTCTGAGTATTTTAAATCAAGGATGATGGGTCTTCAAAAAGTCCTTGGAGATGTATAATGTGAAAAAATTATGCATAAATTTTTAGAATTTTTTCATCAACATAAAATTTTTTTTTAACTTGATTTTGCCATAAATGCTGAAGTTCCTTTTCAAATAGAAGGTGATTTAGATAAATCATGAGTACCTGCTGGGTACACAAGAGAGCATTCCTTTATTTCCTAATATTTACTAGATCTTCAACCAGTAGCAGTCACTATTCTAGGTACTACCGATATAGTAAATGGCCAATGAGACAAAGTCTTGGCTGCCACACAACTCATTATCCATGAGAACCAGAAAATAAGCAAGCAAGGGCATTGTTATATGCAGCAGACAGAATAATGTTCTATTACATACATCTACAACCTAATTCCTCGGAGTCTTGACATGTGTTCTTTTGGTAAAAGAGATATGTTAAGTTGGATGCAGTTGTGAATTTGAGGCAGGATGAGTATCTTGGATTATTTGGGTAGGTCTAGTCCAGTCCCACTATGGCGGTCCTTCAAAACAAGATTGGAGGGAGGGAGGACAGTGGCAGCATGGTCAGAGAAAGGCCATATTGTTGGCTTTACAGCTGGAGAGTGCAGATGGGTGGCTCTAGAATTTGAAAGGCATGAAACAGATTTCCTAGGGTCCCTGGTAAAGAGCACAGCCTCGCAGATGTCATTATTTTTGCTCAGTGAGACCTGTGTTGGAACTCCGAGCAACAGAACTGTGTGGTATTACGTGTGTGTTGGTTTAAACCACTAAGATTGTGGCAATTGTTACAGCAGTCATAGAAAATGAATATATCACCCTAAAGTACTTTATGAGGGTAATAATGACACAAAGAAGAACATGCTGTAGGAGTTAGCTGGCAAACCATTGGAAAGACGACATTTCCTCTCTTGCCTCCCACCCCCACTACTGCGGTCAGGGAGTATCATTCTGAGGAGGTGATGAAGAACCCGTGGCAGTCTGGGGAAGTGAGTGTTCCAGGCCGAGGAAATAGCCTGAAGGGAACAGTCAGTGTGACAAGGAGGAGACGGAGTGTCCGAGACACTTGGTATGTGTGATCAGAAATGTTCATTCAGTCTGATTCCACTCACTCATAATTTATTTTTCTACAAATATTTATTGCATAATTCTGATGTGCCAGGCACTGTTCTAGGTGTTCGGGAGACAGCAGTGAAGAAATCATTTCTAAGGCTTTGTGCCCCTGGTGTGAGGAAATCTTGATTTTAGAGGAAGTCTTCAGATGGTCTTTTCTTAAACATTGTCTTTTGTTCCTAGGGAGAGAATGAAGCCTGTGAAAATTTATATGAAATTAACCCAATGTTGGATATATTTGTCCTTCCAGATTCAAGTTTTCCTCTTCTTATAATTAAAAAAAAAAACCCACTTATTTGACAGGCAGAGTGGTGGGGGGAGAGGGAGAAGAAGAGAGAAAGAAAAAGAAATTTTCTTTTTGTTTGCTTGTTCACTCTTTAAATGTCTACCAGGCCAAAGTTAAAAGCCAGGAACCACAATAAGGTCTCTTATGTTTCCACATGGGTGGCAGGGACCCAAGTGCTTGGTTCACCATCTGCTGTCACTCAGGCATATTGGCAGGAAGCTGAATTGAAAGTGAAGGTGGTTCTTGATTACACACACACTCCCCATATAGGCTTACCCTGGGCATCCCAAGCAGGGACTTACCTACTATATTACAATGTCTGCCATTCTCTGAACTTTCTGCAAGCAACCAATAAAAGAACAATATCAGATGAATGTAATTAAACATTTAACACCCATCTTATTTCAAAATACCTAAGTTGCAGCAATAATACTTAAGTTGTAGCAATAATATTAATAATCTGGCACCAAATATACTTGGCATAATTAATCCTTTAGATTATTAAGCCTCCTATGAAGCCAGAAGATGCTTTAAGGGTGAGCCCCAACCCTACATGTACCCTGAACATTTCTGTTGCCCTTTTAGATTCCAATGACTCCACCCATTTTTTCCTTTGCCAAATATATAAACTTCTTCCTTTCATTTTTTTTTGCTAAGTTTACTAATTTAGCCAGTAAGAGAGATAAGCAAGAATGTATTGGCAAAGTCACCTATCTCTTCAAACAGCTGATGTTCCTGCAAATCAGAATTGATTTGAATTAAGGTGAATGATAAACGTGTACTGTCAGACTGCCTCCCGGGAGTCGACCGGGTAAGTTTTCAGGGTGAATCCTTTGTCCTCCTAGCTCCAGCCTCACGCCAGCTCTGCCTTACACTCCTCACCAAAGTCTGTCTATTTTCTCGTTCCATTCGTAACCTCCAGCCATCCAGGTGGAGGGAGATTGACTCCCTTTGGGCCAACCTTAAGTTTAGCTTACCTTCAGCAGTGATAGATGCACCTTGTCCTTCTAGATTTCCCATTATGCCACATCAAAATTCTAAGAGCCAACTAGGTGAGGTTGGGTATGCAGGGAACATTTAGGGATCAGGAACCCTGAGATTCTGACCTGAGAGTGACTGCTGGGGTGGGAGCCTTAGAAAGAACCAGTCATAAATTCCTGCTGTGTTGAGCTGGGGAGATTTTATCCTATGCTGTGTGACCTTTCCTCTCACATTCCCCAGGTCTAAAATGTCTCCCTCTCTGATACTAGTTTTTTTTTGGATGTTTTTCTGATGATCTTAGGGGCAATCTAGGGAGAAAAGGTATGAGGAAAGCCCAGTTGAAACTGAGGAATAAATTTTATGACTCCTTTAGACTTCTCTTTGGCTTATAGAGCTTCTGTTGGATTCTTTGCTATCTTCAAAACCCTGCTCAGAAATGTCTGGGAAGCATTTTCTGACCCCTACCACTTGTTCCAGATGCGAACTATCCACCAGCCCCTTGGTTCCCCACATACTGGGTGTAGCCTCTGTAGCAGCCTTCATGGACTGAATCTTAAACTTGTGCCAAGGATCTCCAGGAGGGCAGAAACTCAGACCTGGGCAAGCTGCGTGCACTTACAAAATGCCTAAAGGCCAAGATGCTTAAAGGCTTAAAGTAGAACTGAGCAGTTCATTTCCTGGTACAAGCATTTATAACATCTGCTTTACATAAGTTACCTAAGAACAGTAGCTGTCTGGGACTAAGGACAATGGAACTGACATACACGCCTTGTATAAGCCATAGAGTTTATGAATCTACCAGATCCTTTTCTGAAAGATGGCTGGAAGGAATTTTGCACATTTTAGCATTTGTAAGTATCGTCCTTTAAGTTTACAGTTCTGGCTTAGTTGTTGGAATTATGTCGTGTGTGGAAAGTTGGCAAATGTTCTAAGGGATGACTTATCATTGCCCAAATGTAGAAAAATGTGAGAACTGTTCAAGATCAAGTGTCAGTGAGTATTGAAAGAGTTATTCTTCCGAGATTTAAAAAGGAAACAGGCGAACTACAGAGGCCATGCTTGCAGAAAAGACTCAGCCAGAGCAAAGACGACAAACCTTGCTTTCCGTTCCTTTCCTAGCCGATGCAAGGAGATGACGCCAGGCCTACCTGACTTAGGGCAGTTCTCCTCTCCTGGGGGCTCCTGCATTCATGTTTCAGAAATCTTAGTGAATTGGAGAGATTTTACCTGGTTTCAGGTCAGGCCTTTGAATTTCAAGTTACAGATGCCCATGAGCACTATAAACTGTGTCACAAATAGCTAGTTCCTGACTGCGGTCATTCACAAAGGGAAACCGATCAGTTTGTTTATGGAGGGATCTGAAACATAGCCTGACTGCCTGACGGCTGGGGGTACTCACTCACTGGTCGACAATCATTGCACACTGATTGCATGCCAGGCACATGGAGTGAAATACAAGGCGATTTCTCTGGTCCAGAACATAAATATCACAGGGCGGGGTTCGGTGTTGTAAGAATTTGAGAAAATCAGGGGGGTCCCGGTACTACTCGGTGTGCCCACATTTCCTTAATAAGTTCATTGGCTGTACTTGTAATATTTTAGATTCTGATGACCTAGATTTGATGGGTGAAGGGAGTAATGAGTATTATTTTTTGTGCTTTCTGAGGGACTTCATTTTAAAACTGCAGACTATTTCAAGTTGTATTTTTGAAATTATGTAGAAGGGAAAACAGACACAGGGGTTTTGAAAGAGTGGAAATTTGGATATGTCATATGAGCCATTTTTTTTTAAGATTTACTATGTTTTCTGCAAGTCTTTTATTACACAATCACATTTTATATATTTACACAACTTCAAGAAAATAACAATTTAATAAATATCATCAAAATGCGCACAATTCCATGTAGTTGAAGTAGAAAACAATCTACTTGGCTGGTTTAGAAACATAATTCTTTAGACAATCATTATCAACATAAAAATTTTATAGAGGGCCTGGCATGATAACCTACTGGCTAAATCCTCACCTTGTACACGATGGGATCCCATATGGGAGCCAGTTCTTGCCCTAGTGGCTCCATTCCCCATCCAGATCCCTGCTTCTGGCCTGGGAAAGCAGCTGAGGACAACCTACACCCATGTGGGAGACCTGGAAGAAGCTCCTGGTTCCAGGCTTTGGATCAGCTCAGCTCCAACCATTGCAGCCATTGCAGCCACTTGAGAAGTGAACTAGCAGATGGAAGATCTTTCCCTGTTTCTCCTCTCTGCCATTATGACTTTCCAATAAAAAAAAAAATAAAGAAATCTTAACATTTTTTTAGAAAGCCAAGTTTGACTTCATGGGGAATGTTTAAATCTGAGATATCTAAACCTCTTTAAAATGTATATTTCAGAACATATGTGAAGTTAAGAAATTAACTCCCCAGGTACCAACCAAGCAATTCCTTCCAAGTAGTACCATGAGAGTACTTCAGTAAGCTCCCAGGGCAGGGGGGTTTGCTGCAGCTGTTAAAATGAACAGGATCCCCTCACTCCAGTTCAAGTCTTTGCTTTTTGGCTTCTGACACAGCTTCCTGCTAAATTCCTGAGAGGAAGCAGGTGATTGTTCAAGTGGGAGATCGGGATGTAGTTTCTGGCTCACGGCTTTGATCTTGATCTGGGATGGAAACCAGCAGTTGGGGAGATTGTTCTTTGTCAACACCTCTCTGCCTCTCAAATACAAGTTGGGAGGAAGGGTCATGGAAATTGGAAGAAAAGTTTAGTTGAAAATGTGCCATTTTGATAGATATGTTCTTTTTAAAAAATTTTTTATTTCTTTTTGTTATCATTTTATGATACAGTTCCATAGATCACGGGATTTTTCTTACTCCCTCCTCAGTTCCCTCCCCCCCACTGAGTTCCCCTATGTAATTACTATAGTATAGTTCTTCATACACAATCATTTGTCCATCATCGTGGACATGGACAATGGCAGGGAGTCCAGCATCCTATTGTTAAGACATAGTAAACAGTTTCATTGGGAGCCCATTTTGTCTGGAAGTAGAAATGCATAGATATGTTCTTAAGTGCAAAGCATGCCTGCATGTTAATTATATAATTATAAAACCATGCCAACACATTACATAGATGGTTATTACTGGGACTGATGTGGGTTTCATACTGGAAAGGACTCCAATGTATGCAGCTCAACTCTATTTTTACAATAGGCTACTAGAGATAATTATAATGGCAGTGATTTGGAACACCTGCAATGTGCTTGGTCTGCACCAGACTGCAGTCTCCAAAATGCAGGAACTGCTGTGTGGGACCCATAGCATGAAGCAGGGTGTGAAGAGGGCACAACCCAGAGGAACAAACATCCAAGACACAGGGTTCTTCTTAGAGAGGCTTTGTTTCATTTGAAGAAACAGTTCATATACTTAATTCATATGTCCGTGTTTGTTTCCTAATTACTGCCCTGGAGAGTGAATCAACCCAACACCTGTACTGGAGGTTATTGTGTGAAAAGATATGAGAGAAGTTTTTGAAAGTCGAGAAGGCCAGAGGGTTCCCCTTAGAGAAAACGACACAATGTCTGTCCCAGTGGCCTTTATCATGTTCCTATCAACTTAATTCACCCCTGCAAGTCCAGAGAGGAGGCCAATGACCTTAGGGGCAGGTGCTGCCTGAGGCTCTGGCCTTGCCCACCATGGACCTTGTCAATGCAGCATTGTGCCCTTATAGCTTCCATTCCCACAGGCCCAGCACTGGTCTGCCTTGTCCTGGTCTGGCTGCTGCTGACTCCCCAGTGATCTCCAACAGTATCTTAGGTATGACACCTGCCTCTGATGGCTTTGACTTTTGGCCCACTGCTGTCTTGCTATGCAGAACACCTTAGCAGAACTTGTTCTCAAAACAGTTTCTGACTAGGGCATCTCTCCTCTTTCATTCTTCTAATGGTTAAGGAAAAAAAAAATCTGTTGTAGACACTGAGGAGATATGGTGGAAACCACTGCTTCACCCTGAGTGGAGGCTGCATTGTTAAGGCAGCAGGTGGTTTTTAACTTTTTTAGAAAGATTTATTTATTTTTTTTGGAAAGAAAGGTTTTTACAGAGAGAAGTAGAGACGGAAAGATCCTCCATCTACAAGTTCACTCCTCAAATATCCACAACAGAGCTGAGCTGGTCTGAAGCCAGGAACCAGGAGCTTCCTCCAGGTTTCCCATGCAGGAGCAGGGTCTCAAGAACTTGGGTCACCCTCCAAGGCCCTCCTAGGCCACATGCAGGGAGCAGTATGGGAAGTAGAGCCATCCCAACATGAACTGGCACTTTATCAGGATCCCGGCACTTGGAGGTGAAGGGTTAGCTGATTGAGCATCAGGCCCAACTGCAGGCTTGTTCTGAGGGTTGGTTTTAATGTTTTAACTGTTCCTAGTAGAATGTAGATTTTCTCAGGGGTATTGTCTGAAGTCCTGCCTGGAGTTTGCAGGCTTATCCTTGTTTAATCCCAAAAAGCACAGTGTCACAAGGTAGTTATAATCCCTGCCAGCTGAGAAACTGATCTTTTCAGAGTTCCAGAGATTCTGCGGGAGTTCCAATGTCAAGAATGAATTTTGTAGAATTTTAGATGTAAAAGAATTGTCAAAGACTTAAACCATTTGATCAAAGTAAAAGTTAGACCTGAATATTTTAGTCAAATCCATAAAAAGCAATTAAACTCAATAAACACAACAGAAAACACACATTACCAATTTCGAGTTGCAAAACTTTGTTACCTAGGTCAGTTGTAGAAACACAAAAAAACCTTAATTTAAAGCACTTGATTTTTCTTACCTTCATATTCCTTTGATCTTCAGTGCCTCCAAAGCAAGAGCAAAACATCATTTAAAAGAACATAGAAAAATTTAACCTAGGTTTTTTGAAGCAGTTTTGATTTTTGAAAACATTTAAATGGCCTTTGATCTAGATAGGAAATAGGTGAATTGTTTTTCATACAATTCTGCTTACCTGAAGTACTGTAACCTTAGAGTTTCAGGGAAATGTTGTAGCCTAAAAGACAGGACATTGAAGCATAGTGTTAACAATGCTTTGTTAAATATTTTTGAGGATCACATTTTGAGAACTGTGGATAGCAAAAGGCTTTCTTAGGAAGCATACCAAGACTTCACAGGTCTTTATGAATTTTAGGACAGTGTGAAACAATCAGAGCTTTATAGTTTATATTGATAAAAGAACAACAGAAAAGATCAGTAAACAGAGAAACTTCTATGGACTTGAGCTTTAGAGAGAGGAATTTCTGTAGATAAGAATCCTTTTCTTGCCCCCAGGGCAGCAAATCCCTTTCTTTTAAGTGGCTGCTTCAGTTTGATGGTTCCTTTTGCTTTCGGTAGTGATCCTTTCTCTTCAAGATTCCCTGTTCAGGTAACACTTGAGCAACCCCACACAGTATGTGTCAAGGTTTGAAGAAGGGGATGATAAGAACGGAGAACAGATACAAGAAGAAGTTTTTGAAAGTGAGGCAGGCCAGAGGAGCCTCTCTCCATCAGAGTGGATCAATCCAGCGTCTGTCCCAATGACTTCTATAGAGAAGCTTTGTAGGGCCAGGTCCCTAGGGGAATGAAAAAAGTGGGAGTTTCCTTTAAAAAGTGTGCAAGGTGTTTGCTTCAGCTCAGAAGGTGCTTTTAGCAAGATGAAAGTACCATTCCACCCTTCAGAGTAGTAGACAGGAGAGATTACCCATCACACCCTTCTGATGGCTATTCGTTTTGTGCAAGCTCGACGGGATCAGAATTCTGGTCCTTTGAGTTTTGTGTCCTGACCCTCTCTGCTAACTCTTGTTCTCCCTCCTTCCCCATCCCACACTATCTCAAATCTATGTTCAAAGGCTTCATTTGCTTGCATTTATCCTCCCTGGAACCACCCTCCTGGTGCTGCAGCAAGAGATTCTACCTTTAACAAATCTCGCTTTAATACCAAATTGTCTCCATGAAAATTTTTCTTTTGTATCAGATATGAACTGAGGTTGCTTTTATTCCTTGTGTTAAAATTCCCCCACACAAAATGAAAGGAAAAAGTGAGAGTTTTTGCAAGTGGAGCAGCCCAGAGGTTTTCTCATAAGAGAGAGGAAAAACTCGATGTAGTACTGGCAACTTTTCCTATCAACTTAATTCACTGTTGGGTTTTTTTTTTTCCTCCTGATGCATCCCTGCCCCACTAGGAGGTCCTCAGGTGGATCCTTCCAAGTCCAGAGAGGAGGCCAATGACCTTAGGGGCAGGTGCTGCCTGAGGCTCTGGCCTTGCCCACCATGGACCTTGTCAATGCAGCATTGCGCTCTTATAGCTTCCATTCCCACAGGCCCAGCACTGGTCTGCCTTGTCCTGGTCTGGCTGCTGCTGACTCCCCAGTGATCTCCAACAGTATCTTAGTTATGACACCTGCCTCTGATGGCTTTGACTTTTGGCCCACTGCTGTCTTGCTATGCAGAACACCTTAGCACAGCTTGTTTTCAAAACAGTTTCTACCTGTAGCACTATTAGGCCTATGCTCATGTGTGCTTAGTGCCTTTCTTGGAGCCTATCCATTGCCAGCACTCAGGCTCTCATGGCACACACATGGGCAATATGCAGCAGGCTCCACAACAGATAGCGTGACAAACATGATCCAACAGAATCACCAAAACCCTCTGTGATCAATATTGGCAGCTCCATGTTGCTGAGGAGGAAACCAGGATCTGGAGGTGAAGTCCTGTGTTTGGGCTCATGGTTTATTGTTCATGGAAGATCATGGCTGAAAATCCAGGTTTCTGACTTCCCACATCAGGAGCCTTTCTACTGTCTCTCCTGCCTTGTCTGTGAACATGTGTTCCTGTGTGTGCTAAAGATCAATCTTGGATTAATGTCAATAAACAAGGCATGAATATCACCAAATTAATTAGTGAAGGTCATATTTACACTTCATTTACCATCAACTTGAGGTATTTGAATGAGAATTTCTTTAATTTACTGCAGACTGTCATTAATGTTCTCAGCTAATAGGAAAGGAGTGTGAATTGTCCAAGCCAATGTGAATTGCTGTCTTGCCTTTCTCAGCAAAGCCTGGGCTTCAGTCAAGATGCCCACCTACCTTACTTATGCTGAGAAATGACCGCCTCTCCAAACAGAAATATAAGCAATAGCCCAATGAATGAAAGTGGGGTAAGCTACTCTTTGTTTACAATGTCCCCACTGCCCAAGTTTGGTCACTGGCTGGACTGTCCACATCTCTAGTGATTTACGGAAAAGTGGAGAACACATAAAATTTATTTTTCTACCATTTGAGGCATGAGCTTCCCTAGCATTTCAGAGCCCTCCATTTCTGTGATGGGCTTTGATTCAATCCAGCCTGAATGAAAGACATTTCATCACCCCAGAATGCATTTCTTTATTTGCCTTGGATCTATGATTCTGTCAGTATTGAGAGAAAAGAAAAATCAATGCCGCACTATAAACCTCGGGCCGCCTCTGGCCAATGTGGTCAGCATGGTGTGAGCAAAGGAAATGGCAGGGGAAAAAATTGACCGCTCAGCAAGAGTGTGGCCAGTAACGGACACAGCTCAGGGCTAATAACAGCTTGCAATTACACATGGTAAGCCAAAGCGTGTAGGGCATTCAGTGCGAGGGGGATGTAATACAATTTATTGAACCACCGGTTAGAGTTCTGCAGCTTCTCAATAATAATAAAAAAAGAGAGTGTTGGGCCTGTACTCCTTAAAACACAGGCTACGTGGGGCTGCCAGGTGAGGCAGACTCGGAAACATGAAGGCCTTTTCTTCACTGGAGAGCAGTGAGAATATGATGGCTCCTATTTGCATTTAAAATTAGGCATCTGTGTTTCTATCCTTTGGATTTGGTACACGCCATGGGCTTGGAGGTCTTTTATGTTTGTATATCTGTCTCCATCAAATTCTAGTTCAGGGATCTGTCTCTAACCACACCTAAAACTGTGTTAATCCTAGTGCGCTTAGCAAATACACAGATGCTGAGCGTCTGCATTTTTCCAAGAAAGGAGCAGGGAACTCTATGCTAAATTCCTAATGACCAGCATTACCGATGTGTTCTGTCATTATCATCCATTTTCTTAACCCTCTGGTGAAGGGCCCTTTCCTTCTTGCCTTTAAATACATTGCCATTCAGAGAAACAGAGCTAAGAGTGATCGGCAGGTTGTGACTGGCTCATGAGATTCTCTTAGGAAGAGAGAAAGAAACGGCTTTGAACACTGAGGCTGCCGACCCCCCACCTAACAGCTGAGGTGGGCTCGTCTTCATCAGACTCTGGATGCGTACAGATTTCCAGGGCTGGCTGCTTCTCACCAGCATCTCCATCTTTCCTGTTATGTGGATGCTGCTGTGCCAATATTCCCAGGAGCCTCACTGCTCTCCTTTCTGGGGCTGATGCCACAGGTTTGGGTTATCCCAGAGGTCTTCAGCTGCCCGGCACCTGTGGGCAATGAATTTTCCTGGCTCCCTGACTTTTTCACCATTTCCTTTTCCTCTAGGTAGAAATTATGAAGTAGTACCATACTCTTTGGCTATGCACTTGAAGAACAATGGCTTTTATACTTCTTATTTGCTAATTCTTTAGTGGATGGTGAAGTTCGTGACTACAAAGAGAACTGAAACTATATCACTGCAAAACATTCAAAGAAAAAATAAGAAAGGAAAGCAGGAGGAGAGTGGGAAGTATCATGATGTTTTTAGAACTGAACATATGAAATACATGAAACTTGCTCCTTTTCTATAATAAAAAAGTTACAAAGGGAATGTTTATGTCAATGGTTTTTGTGCATTCATCCTGTCAGGAGAGAGTTTAAGATAAAATTGGAGAAACTCTCAGGCTTTGTGTTGGAAGGCTGTGCAGATGTCAAAGGTTACAGGGAGAACCTTGTAGCCATGAGACAGTGCTAGTTGGTAATGCTGAGAGTGCTCTGTAAATATTCTTGCTCCTGAGATGCAGAATTTAAATTGATGCCAAGTCCAGGAGATAGAATGCTACTCCAGTAATCACATGAGGGGCTGGGTCTTTCAGGTTAGGTGAGGGTAGACTCTGTCAGACACATCTAAGAAAGGTCCAGTGTTGGCCTGGGCACACGGCGGTGTCAGAGCTGGCTGGAGGCGGGGTGCCAGTGAGTTGGCAGAGAGCCATCTTTGAATTGCACATTTGCTCTGGGTGATTCAGGGCTGTGTGGAATTAATGGAACTTGACTAGGTGACCTGTGAGCTCTCTGTCCCTCTCACAGCAAAGTCAAATGAAGTGGGAGAAGTGCAAAGGGAGCGAAATGATTCTTTCAGTCCTTTTTCCTGCATGTGGCTGGACCAGATTCCTATTGTCCATCAACACATACACAGACGAACACATACATACACACACATGCATACATGCACAGCCCTTCCCCACACCCCCTGGAAGGGAGCTGGGACTTCCTTTCCATGACTGTCCAGCATAATCAACCTCACCCAGACACACACACACTCTTCCCTGGTAATTTTTCTCTTCTCAGAGGCACAAACCTCTTGGGGGGTGTACACACACACACACACACGCGCACACACACACACACACACACACCCTCACACACAGCTGCTGACCTGGCGGTGTTAGCCACTCTACAGCTGCTGTTCTTCTCACATTAATCTATAGGAATCAATGGACATTTCATTAGAGTAATCAAGTGCGGATGCATCCTGCATTTATATTCTGTCCCCCCACCCTGCTGCTTTCACAGACTAATTGGTCCTACAGCCAAGAGTACATGGATATTTTTCCCTATAGATGAATGTCAAGAACGGTTTTTTACTGCTGGTTGAAATACCTATCAATACGGCGTCTGTATAAAAGCCTTCGCCCATCAAAGCCACAGAACTGTTGATAATACATTATGCACTCTTGATTCTAATGCATCTCACTTCCTTTTTTACACCTTATTGCACATCCATGCACCATTTATGTTTGTCTCATTTGAAGAATTAACCAGCCTGGCCTGCCTTTGTTTCAATGTTTAGCCCCAGAAATAATTTTTTTCCCTTTGTTTGTGTTGTCAACCATTACAGGGTAGCTTAGAGCCAAGTCAGAAAGGGAACTGGCACAGGCTATATCTTTCTGCCACTTTTTCTTGTTTCACCATTAAACACATTTTTTTTCTTGCCAGGCCTGTGCACTGAGTGAAGGGTACAGAGAACGTCTTTGTTCTGAGCTTTCTGTGACTGTGGTTTGATAAAGCAAACAGACTAAAAGAAGTTCCCGTTTCCCTCTGTAAACATGTGACCTGGCATGGTGGTGGTCAGAGACTGATGGGCAAAGAAAGGTCAGAACTTACAAAATGGCTTTGGCTTTAAAAAAATGAGCATGAGTAAAGGTGGTGACCCAGGCGTCCAGTGTGGAATGGAATGACAGTCACAGGTCCTGTTCCTCCCTGACCTTGTTCCCTTACCACCCCTGTCTGTGACATGGCTGGGAAAAGACTGGGCAAAGTAGACACAGGCGTGTGCTCTCAGACCCAGTTGGTAGGCTTTGCTTCCTTTGGAATACATGGAGTTGCTAGATTAGCAAGAAGCTGCTTTATTTAAGCTTTGGCTTGCAGGGAAATTGAAGGAAGGGCTGGGGACACTTAATAAGCTGGCATGTCCCTGGAAGCAGACAGGAGGTCTGGTAGGGCCAGGGCAGGGTCAGTGGTCTTTGTCCCGATGGAGGGAATTTGATGGGAAGTGGAACACAAGTCTAATGACCAGGTTCCAGCAGATGAGCTTGTTCTACTTTGTCATGGTTCTTACTTCAGTTGGCTTTCTCTGCAAGGCAAATTTGCTTGGTCCAACCTAGGAGGGCACAGTTACTGAGTTATTATAGTAATAAACAAAGAAGACTTTGGGAGAGGCTCCTGCAGAAGAGTGTCAGAAGTTTCTGGACTAAAGGCCTCATTCCACTAGCTTTTCCAGGTATGCTCTTCTGTGAGTCATTGAATCATCTGTTCTTTCATCAGCAACATGTAAATAGTGTTCAAACCTACCTTTACAACTGTTCAAGGGCTGGGATTCAAATATGTGGAGCTGTTCTAGGAACTTAGAAAAATGTGATAATGACCATAACGCAAAACCTTCTTTGGGAATGAAAATATGTTTGCAACAAACAGGGATTTGCTGACTAACAAGTACTCTAAGCTATGTGAGATACTTTCAAATCTGCATTCTGATTTCATCCTCATACTAGTCTTGTGGGTGAGGTATATATCATTACTGGCTTGGAGAATAAGTCTGACAGGGAGTATGTCTTTCAGATCTGGTGATTCTAAGAGAGCTGTGTAACTCAGGGAATATTCTATAACACTTCAAAAACCATTGTTTAAATACAAGTAAAGTGGGGTTGGCATGGTGGCATGCTGGGTAAAGTCATTGACTGAGTGCTGGCCTTTCATATGGGTATCTGCTTGAGTCCAATCCACTTCCATGAAGATACACCTAGAAAGCAGTATAAGATGGCCCTTAAGCAAGTCCTTAAGTCCCTGTACCCTCAGGGAGGACTCCGATGAAATTTCTGGATCCTGACTTTGGTCTGACATAGCCCCCCAGGCTGTTCATTGAGGTCATTTGGGAAGTGAAACAGAAAATAAAAGATGTCCTCTTCTCTTCTCTTCTCTTCTCTTCTCTTCTCTTCTCTTCTCTTCTCTTCTCTTCTCTTCTCTTCTCTTCTCTTCTCTTCTCTTCTCTTCTCTTCTCTTCTCCCTCTCCCTCTCCCTCTCCCTCTCCCTCTCCCTCTCCCTCTCTGTAACTTTGCCTTTCAAATAAATGAACCTGGAAAAATACAAGTGAAGTGGGAGTGGGTGACCTTATCTCGTAGAGTATTTTGAGGATTGAGCAAGGTACATTGTTAGCATCATGTCAGAATGCTGCCTAAAAATATGTTACTCCTTATTCTTCATAAAGTTTTATTAGGATTAAGTGAGTTTAATAGATTACCTAGAGTAGCTCTGTTCCCCAATAATCATTTCTCAAGTTTAGTAGGCACCAACTGCATGATAGAAAAGAAAATGTAGAAGAATTCTTAACATTCGTTTCTGCCTGACTTTTTGCCTGCAAAGTCCTTATGGCTTGCCCAGGAGAAAAACAGAGACCAGTCCTCATTTCCACTCATGTCTTCTGAGACAGATTCCCCTCCCTATGCCTTATGTTAATATCTGTGCACCTGGGCACGTAGCAATCTTGCTGCACTGTGTACATCACTGAGATAGTTTCTTTGAGGGAAATTGGAGCCAGGGGAAGATTCTGGGAACTGTGCAGTGCTAGGGCATGAGAATTCTAAGGGGTCTTTTCTCTGGTTTTACCAGCAAATATCATTGAAACTTGGCTGATTCCTAGGGGCTATGGGGTTTGTCTAATTTTCTTCAGGAATTGAACTGGAAGTTGCTATAAAATTCTCAGTTCAATGTCTCGTCTGTTCTCCTATGTGCACTGCTAGCAGCTTGATTTAGTAATATGGTGATTCGTTTATTCACTAAATCTCCTGAGCAGCTATTGTCTGCTGTTATTCAGAAAGAAATTCCAATTTATTACCATAGATGTTGGAGAGGCGATGGAAATAAAGGAAGATATTTGGAGGCTGGGACACGAGGGAGAAGCTCCAGGTCTGGGGCTCAGACAGCGAGACAATAAGATGGTGGGAGCTGTCAGGGGATGGAAGAGGAGCATGAAGGGGCTCTTACAGGAAGAAATTTTGCAGAGGGGTTATTATAGGGGAAGCAGTGGAGCAGAGAAGCAGAAAGGTGGGGGCAGGTGGAGCAGTGAGTTGTGGGCTTCGGATGGAAAGCAGAATGAATAGACAGTGCTAAGAGTCAGGCTGAGAAAAAGAGAGGGAGAGAAAGCAGGCGAGAGAGAGAGAGAGAGAGAGAGAGAGAGAGAGAGAGAGAGAGAGAGAGAGAGAGATTTTTTCCATACTTGCCCCTGTGCTGCCCACACATAGCAATTACTTCCCAAGCTGTGTTGTTTCATCTTTGCTCTTTGTTACTTATAATCTTCTAAATATTAGATGTATTCCTTCAAAAATTTTCATTTCTCTGAAAATAAAGAAGCAAGATCTCTCATTATCCATTAGGTTAATCCTCAAATTCAACACTAGCAGTGCAGGGGGTGAAAGCTAGGTACCCCGTCTGGTCTTCCTATGTGAGTGGCAAGAACAGAATCACTTGAGCCATCATCTGCTGCCTCCTCCCTTTGGTAGGAAACTTGAGTCAGGGGACAGACAAGTGTTAAACTCAAGCACTCCAATGTGGGGTTCTTTTCATAATTGCTGTGACTTACCCACTCAGCCTAACACTGACACAGGTTGTTAGATACATTCTGGACAAAGATCATAAGCTTTTAAGCAAAATTGATTGGTTCCCCACCTCTCAAACCCCAGTTTCCAGAAAGGTTGATGGATTCCTATGGCAAGTACTTGTCACTGATGCCATCTGTGCTTGCAGGAGTGGGCTTGTCAGCTATACAGTGGCACATTGGGGAGTTAGCATGCTGCTTGTGTAGCCCACAGCCAATGATGGATGGGAATTGGTGGATACACATCCCAGCTTCCTCCCCCAAGAGGGAGTTCTTTCTCCATCTCCCAGCAATCACTAGTGGGTTTGAGCTCCAGTGGTTTCCAACATGAGCCTGCTCAGCACAACCCTATGCTGATTTGTCCCTTTCTTCTCCCAGCTGCCTCTCCTTTCCCATTACTTCTGGTATTATTTCCTAAATAAATGACTTACACTTCTCTCCATATCTTAGGAGATTTCTGGCAAAATCCAACAGAAAATAAACTCATACCTGTAATCCCTTCTGCATGTCAACACACCAGGCTGTGAATTAGATGCTAAATTTGGAGACTCTCATGGTTTTCTCCTTGTACCTCCCCCCCTCCCCGTCCCCCAGGATACTAAGCCAGCAGAGGGCCTGGCTCAGTCAACACCTGCTACACAAGAGGAAATGAAAAGTCCAGTGAGAGAGTACAACGATAAAAGTCTAGGTACTTCTGGTTTACTCTTACTTGAGTTGTTCTCTTGCTGCATGACCTTGAACGAGGCACTTTGCCTTTGTGGATGTTCACTTTCTTATGAAAAAAGAAAAAAGAGTGGAGGGTTTAGAAGATCTGTGAAATTTCATTCAGATATGAATATGTGCAGCCATGGTGTCTAGATGGCAACACGTGCTCACGTCCTCATGAATAGAAATTTCAGTATTGTGCTGGTGGCTTTGGCTGATTTCAGATCATTTATTCTGCTGCAGGATCTAGCTCAGCAAAACAAGTAGAAAACATAATCCAATAACATTTGGTATCCAAACTGAATATTCATGTGGCTTTGCTCTGGTGCTACAGATTCCTGTTTTTCTAATTAGGACAGTGAACTAGATTTTCGTACAAGCTGAGTTCATCCCTGGGAGCCTCCGAGGGCAGGGAAAAGGGGAGCAAATTCTGCCTGAAGTCCTAGCCATGTTTTTATCCTTTGTACCCTTACCAAGGTGATCGTGGGACAACGAGATGGATTGATGTTCTGCAAAGTGACGGGGGAGATCGGGGTCTGGCTTCACACATCGCAGCCAGCGCCCTCCACTCTGACCCGGAGGGCATCACCTCGCAGGCAAGAGAGGCCCAGGCTCCACATCCATTAACTCCTTGGCTTCTTGTTTGAAACTGACAAGGAGGTGACATGGGCAACTGTCCGCAAGGAATAGGACAGAAAACATCAACTCATTCCACACAGGCCACCAGATAGAACCTAAAGGTAATAACGTTCTGTCAATAGTGACTGGGGTTGGATTCAAATCAGTGATTTAGGGGTGAAAGGCGCTGAATTCTATTATGAAGTGCTCTCAGCTATCTAGAGAGTGAAGAACCATCCCTTTGCTGTGGTTAATAATAAAATCTAAGAAGTCAGTTTTGTTCTTTTCTTTTGAAAAACTGCATGTAACTTTGGACTGAGCTAGAAATGAATCTATGGTGGAGGAGTTTGGATAATATGCTCAACCGAATGTATTAAATGTCAACACATACAACATCCGATCTCCTCCCCTCCCTCTCGCTCTTCCTTCCTTTGTGTTGTTTTCTGAGCTGAATACAAGCAGGATTTGCTATTTGAGTCAGTTTCTTTTTCTCAAGGCCAAATTCTTGACTCTCCAGCAAGACAAGCCTGTTTAAGGGCCCCACTCTGAACAGGGCAGTCCACATAATCAGGGGCACAAATGGATAGTACTACCCAAAGGGAGTCCTAAAAGTGCTCAGCCCAAGCCAGATGAGAGAGTGACACAGACTCTTAACCTTGAGATCCTGAGGGGGTAGGAAGGAAAGAGACCATTCCCCAAATCTATTTGTTCTCACCCTGTGCTAGAATGAAATGCGTGCTTTGCAAACAAAATGCTTATGAAAGGTCACGGGTCCATTTTTCTTACTACCAGCTTGCAATTTTTCCCTTCTTCTCCCCTGCCCATTTGAATCTTAACCTTGTAACTAATGACATGATCTTGGAAATAAATGAACAATTCAGCTAGGGCTGCTTCCAAATTAAGATGAAAACAGCTGGAAAAATTGTGGATTCTGTCTCAAAAGATCTTGCAGCAGCATGGTGATAATGTTTTAAGCCTTACATTAGAACTTTACATTCCTTTGTTCTTAAACTCTACAGTCCCTTTGATCGGAGGATTTAAGTCTTTCTGAGATTGGCTGCCACCACCTTTAGTGAGGGGCTGTGTCTCAGCAACTCAGCAGTCATGAGTCCTCTTATACTCCAGAAACACTTGGTGGAGTTGGGGGTGAAAGCTGGCCCCAGGACTCAGCTCTTCCATTGTTTCCAGTTCTTCTTAAGTCTCTGTATGGCTGTATAGGAAAAAAAAATATTTAGCCCAGGGAGATTGATCCATGGGAGCAGAGGCCAGAGCAGGTGGTCACCTCCAACAGGGTAGGGTGTTTAGATACATCAGAAAGACTCACCTGCTACCCCTCATTCTTGGAGCAAGGTCTGAAGCTCTGTATTCTTTCCTCTCTCTAATGTTAATCCTGGTGAAAGTGGTCCTGGGACAATGGTCATGTATATGACTGTGAATAAGTGACCTAAGGAGATAGAATTGGAGGAGCAAGGATAGGGAGGATGGTAGAATTCTTCTGGGTGTCAGGTTAAAGAGGACACAGTTAAAGGTTCTGGATGTCTATTTGGCTCAAGAGAATCATTAGCTTCTTTGAAATTCTGTCCAAACTTGAGGTCCATTCACCCTGCTTCTTTGGGCTGGTACATTGCTTAGGGTTGCAATGTTTGTAAGCTACTATATATGTTCTTCTAGAACATTCCTTTGGGCTTTGCTAATAATTTCATCGCTGGTTAGCAAAGATGCTGAAATGAGAAATGCCAAGCAAGAATTCAGCTCTCTCTCTGCCGATGAGCCAGCATATTGCAAAAAGCCAAGAAAGATGTCACAGAACAGTCTGAGAGAGCCCCCTTGAATGACAGAGAATTACGGTTATTTTGGCAGGGACTAGAGAGCAGGCATCTGTGGTTGGCAGCTATTTGCAGATGGGGATTCACTGAGGCTGTTTGTGTAAGGCAATCCTTCAGTGGGATGCAGATGCCCACTTCTCAGCCATCTCTCAATTTTCTTTTTCCTCATTTATACATTCATGATTTTACTCTAATCAAATAACATCCCTATAGGAATTTGGAGAGAGTGAAAAAATCAACCTATATCTCCTTTTGCTTCTTGCTTTGTTCCCCCCACAAAGAGACCTGCTCTATCTGTGCAGAGCCAAATGGATGTAATTAGGTGAAGAATCGCTTTCTCTCTGTATCTGAGCAAATATGTTTTGCAGTGCACCAATTTCTCAAGGGCAGTGGGCTGGGACGGCCAGTGACTGCTGGAGGATAGCTGCTGACCTTCAGGCCAGGCCGACTTTAATTTGCAGAACACTGCCAGTCCCAGGAGGCTCTTCAGGCCAGGCCACACAATCAAGCCGAACCAGCAGCCTGCTGCTGCCCAGCTGCACCCACCACCTTCCAGGACACGAAGACATAGCTAACTAGACATTGCTGCTGCACAGGCTTCCGGGTTGTGAATTGGGAAATGGAGCGCCATCAGAGTTCAGTCTTTATGCAGGAGCCAGGAGGCCTTGTTGTCTCAGTGGTGTCTCTTTCCAACTGCATTATTTAACAGGAGAGTCTCTGTAGATGCAGCATCTACACTCCAAGTTTTGATTGCACATCCTGTGAGCTCATTTCAAAAACTGATGCATTAAGGGAACTTGATAATCACATCCAAATTATGTGAGCAGTCTGAAAAAAGGATGCTGGCTTAAAACAATGAGGCTTAACTGGAGGTTGCAAACCTTTTTCTATCGTAGGAGTCTCTTACCACATCTCTTTGATAAAAGAGCTGAATTTCTCTCAGCTGTGATCTGATTATTACAGCTGTATTAATAATCAGGTCGGGTTTTCATATGATAAATCCAATTGTTTGCTGCACAATCAATTGAAATGAAGAAAAAACAAAACAAAACAAAAAAATAGGCACTTGATTGGCCGGGGGTGAATCCAGCTATGATACTCAGATCCCTCCTCTGTATGCACACCTCCCTTTTCGGGGGTTTGTTTGCAAATGAAAATGCACAAGTTTTCTGGTGCTGTATTTCATTTTCAACTCAGAAAAATCCAAGACACACGATAATTAGAGAGCTTTAGCTGGGTTATACAATTTTCAAAATTTGAAAAGCTTGCATACAAAGAAGTCATGAAATTCATTGAAAACTTGCATTGTGAATATGCATGAAGCTTAACTTTTTTGCACAAAAATAAATCACTTGAAAGGGAGAGGGAGAGGAAGGGAGAGAGAAAAAAGAGAGAGGGAGAAAAAAACTCTTCCATCTATTGGCTTGTTTCTGAAATACCCAAAACAGCTGAGATTAGACCAGGTTGAAGCCAGAAGCCAGGAATTCCATCTGGGACTCCAGTGTGGATGACAGGAACACAAGATTTTGGGCCGTCATCTACTGCTTTCCAGGTGCATTAGCAAGAAGCTGGATTGGAGACAGAGATGAGACTCAGTCATAAGAACTCTGATATGAGATGTAGGTATCCATTGCTTTCCCAGGTGCATTATCAGTGCGTTGAATTGGAAGTGGAGTAGTCAGGACTTGGAATAGTACCCATATGGGATGCCAGCACTGCAGGCAGAGGCATTTTTGTCCTCTATTTTTACCTGACCCCCCTTTAGGTCATCAGTGTTCAGGGTCATGCCAGATGTCACAGATATGATTGTCATGGAAAACAATAGTTGCTTCTCCAAAGGTTTCCAAGTCAATACAAAGCTTCAGCTGAAACATGTGATTCTACAGGCAGGGACATTCTCACAAACCCTCAGTTTCTCTCTCAGTCCTGCAAAATTAGAGTAGCACGTTATTGTCCTTGTTCATAACTTTCAATGAGAAAGAAATAAGTCTCAGACACTCCTAATAATGGGTGACAGACCCAGGGAACAAATGGCATACATCTAAAGCCAGGCTCATGCTTGGAGGATAAAAACATTCGGAAGGAAAGGTTCTGGAAGGAGCAATGGAAAAGGCAGACATTATTTTTTTCCCATTTGATAGACTCATTTTTGCCTTCAAAAGGTATTTGTGAATGGAGAAGATGAACACATTTGCAAGCCGGATTCCTCTAAGAGGCTCTTCAGAGGCCTGGTTAGGAGCAAATGGATCTGATCCCTTTCATCTCCTGACTTCTCTTGTTCCACTGTGAGTGTGAGGGGTTGTGAATGTACTAATAGCAAGAGGGCATGGTTCTTGGAGATGCAAGAAAGAAGCTGCGTCTTAATGCAAATACACTTAGGGCTGCAGCCACATTTAAAAGCTATCTTGGATAATGAAAACCTTTTGTAGGAAGCTTCTGGGGGAAAACACACAATAGATGAAGGAACACATTACTTGTTTTCTTTTAAAAACCCTCTTAAGAATCTATGATCAGCGTCCATTTGAGTTCTGAAGTGGTCGGAGTTTCGTGAAAGCAGAGTGGGAAGAGCAGTTTGTCTCCCAGCTCAAGCCTGGTGCTACCACTGCTTTCCTGTGGTTGGACAAGTTTGCACAACTCTGAACAGCGGCTAGACATGGGACTCAGTTCACAGGCCGGTTTCGGGCTCATGGTGGGTGGAGGTGCTGGGACAGCCTCTATTTGACAACAACAACAAAACAAAAACAAAAACAAATCCCAAGGGTCTCCACTGGCTAATTCAGTATAGACAGGACAATATATATATTTAATGGCTGAGGGACCATTTCCAATCAGTATTGGGAATGTGATAAATAAATTCTCAAGGATTTTTTGTGACTGAATGGAAGAGTTTCTGTGCTTCCTATTTTTGGTTTTCATAGGTTATTCCTGAATGGTAGGATACGGGAGGTTGGGAAGAACATGTTGGCTGTGAATCAGTAAGAGGGGCAACAATATGACTGGGTGGATTGCCTCAGCTTCGTAACACATCCTCAAATGTGTCCTATCTTCTTCATGCCCACTGTTGCTATGCCACCATCACCTTATTTGAGCTATAGCAGTTACATTCTAACTCTTTTCCACTTTCACTCTACATCTCTCCAAACGATTCTCTTTATTGCAGACCTAACAACTAAAATTCAAATTATAAATACCTGGATTTTTTCTCAACCTGGTCCTCTGGGCTTTGGATCACGTACTTCTTAGCTTTAACTCAAATGGCTCCCACATTGGTTTTTGATTGTGAGTCATTAAGGACTTCTCTTGATTTTGCCCACAGACCATGCTTTTAGTTCCCCAATTTTAGTTCATGCTATTCCTCTCTCTGATCCCAATTTAATCCACTCCCATTCAGGTCCCAAGTAACGCTAGTCAACTTCTCATCCTTTGGGGTTAAGTTAAATGACTAGTCCGTAAGAACTACTCTCCATTCCAGGCCGGAACTGGCTGCTTTAATGCAGCACTTTTGCTTTACAGCCTACCTCTGCATCAGCCAAAGTTATCTGTATAATATCCATCTTTCCTACTAGACTGAAAGCTCCAAGGACAGGTATCCTGTCTGTGTCTAAGTGTCTCTGCACCTGGCACATTGTGAGAAGCTCAACAAACGTTTGCAGACTGTATGATTGGCTGACTGTGGAGGCCACACATGAGATATTTTGTTGCCAACCTGTGGGCTTCCTCCTCTTTAGTTCTTCTCTTAGTATACATGCACTCTGATTTGAGGGCTTACCTGGTGGCATAATTACGTCTATGGCAAAGTTGTTTAAATGAGTCATCCATAAATGGCATCCCTATGTACCATTTTGTGTTGTAGATGACTGCATCAACAGAAAAGCTACACAAAAAAGCCAAAGACATGGTTAAACTTGCTATTTGGCATATTGTGGGAAAAAATATACCCGTTTAATTTGCTGAATTTGTCTGTTTTAAAAAAATCCCTGAATTCAGGCAATCCAGTTTGTGTAGACTCAGTGAGACAGGGATCAATATCTGGTTTCTGAGAGATGAGACTGTACATACTGCAGATTCCAAACTAAAAATCCATACAGGCAGCTACAATTCAAGACAGCCACTGCAGGGCTGTAGGTCACAAAAGAAAAAAAATTCTACCTGCAACAGCATCCTCATTCTTTGTTTGAATGAAAAAATGGAAGAGAAGGGGGTGCACTTTGTATTCGGTAGGAACTGAGCTATTGAGGAAAAAGGAGGCTACCAAAAATAGAGGGCGTATTAAGCCTGATCTGAATATGCTCATTTTAGATCAACTGGAAATTAGAACAACATGTAAAAGGAGCATGTAAAGATTGTTAATCATAAAGCCTCAGCTAGAGGCCATTTCTGCCAAAATGCCAGCATTCATTCATCTACTACCCAGGAGAGTATTTTATCAGTTGAATTTATACTATTTTGCATTATTGTTTTCCTCAGTAATACAAAATAATCATCTCCCTCTACATGTAGTATACCTGAGGTTTTTAGAAACATTTATTATGATTTTTATTGATCTGAGAGGCAGAGAAACATGGAGACAGAGAGAATGCAATGACCTGGGCTGAGTAGGGCTAAAGCCAGGATTCAGGAATGCAATCTGTTTCTTCCATGTGGATGACAGCAACCCAGTTACTTGAGCCATCCAAGTTTTCCATGTGGGTGCAGGGACACAAGCTCTTAATTGATGCTCTGCTGCTTTCCCAGGTACATTAGCAGGGAACTGAATCAGAAGCGGTCAGGGACTCCAACAGCCTTCCATATACAATGCAGATGTTGGAGGCAGCTGCTTGACTTGCTCTGCCACATTTCCAGCTTTGGGGACATTTATTTATTTTATTATTATTTTTTTTTATTGGAAAGGTGGATATACAAAGAGGAGAGACAGAGAGGAAGATCTTCCGTCTGATGATTCACTCCCCAAGTGAGCGCAACGGCCGATGCTATGCCAATCCGAAGCCAGGAGCCTTTTCCGGGTCTCCCACGCAGGTGCAGGGTCCCAAAGCTTTGGGCCGTCCTCGACTGCTTTCCCAGGCTACAGACAGGGAGCTGGAAGGGAAGCGGGGCTGCCGGGATAGAACCGGCGCCCATATGGGATCCTGGGCGTGCAAGGCGAGGACCTTAACCATTGTGCCACCGCGCCGGGCCCGACATTTATTTTTTTTACCCAGAGCACATGTACATTATGTTTGCCATTATGTAATATTTGTTCTACAGGCATAATTTTCTTGCATTTTTCCTGTATAGTCAATATTTTTCTTGATTTGTGAATGAGATTCTCCCTTTGCCTTTTTATTTTCCAAGTATTAACTCCTGCATATTTATTTTGCTTTCTACTGTAAATTAATTAAGCTGGAAAGAAAAGAAGGTCTGTGGAAATGTGCATTAATAGATGAGGCCTCTCTGGAAGTTAAGGTGGCTCTTTGCCCCTTTGATAACAGCATGGGAGTCGCTGGTGGCTGTTCAAAAGCAGGGAGTAAGGAGACAGCAGTGGGGCTTGCAAGCGATTGATGAGTTATGGCCAAAAAGGTAAATGCTGAGTGGTGGAATGTTTTGCTATGAGGAAGAGGGGGGTTTGTTGAATCTTGAAAATGAAGGGAAGGATGAGAACAGAGACAGATGAGGGTGTGCTAGGTGTGTTCTGGGGGACTTTTGATGTCAGAAAAGTAGGAGGGGACCCTGAGGTTTTGGTGAGGTAAGAGGAGAGGGTAACTGCATGGGGACTTTGATAGGGACATCGCCAACATCTCCCCACGTCAGGTTCTGAAACGAGTGTCAATTGGAGTCTACCTGGTGCCATTTGATGTCTGACTCCAAAGTCAGCTACAGGGTAACTGGATTTAATAAAACACATATAGTCTCTGAACAAGGCAACATTGAAACACTACCTGGTATAAGGAGGGAAACTGAGAAAGTTATGCAAACCACGAGAATGCTTTAAATGAGCAGGTGTTAGGAAAGTTGAGTGTAACTCTAAGTTGTTATTTTGCTTTTCTTTTGTGCTAATGGTCAGGGAAAGGCATTTTTAAATTTCTCTCTAATTTTTTTAAATCTGAGCTTCACAAATCTTTTAATAAGGAAACAACTGATCAGTGTAAAAGGCTTTCATTGTTTGTGGTGAGTGCCAACATCTAATGCCTCAATATTTAATCTATGTACTTCCTGTTAATATTTTATTCATGCTCACCAGAAAGGTTATGAGGACATTATTAATTGTGTCATTTTTTTCCTTTGTCCAAATATGTACAACCCCGTTTATTTCAGACTTGGTGAGGAAGTTTTCTCCTTCCCTGCATCCTTTCCTTTCCTCCCTCTCCTCCTCTTCTTCCTCTTCAGTCCATGTCTCTCTCCTTCTCTCCATGTTTCTTTTTCATTCTTTTCTCTTTTTTAGCTCTTTAGTTTGGGCTCGCATCTCAGAATTAAAATCCAGGGTCCATTAGGCATCATCCATCTGTGAGATGAATTCTATATTCCACTTATTGATTCCATTGTGGGTGAACATTTACAGGGTTTAAGCAAGCACTAGCTAGTGCCCTGAATAGGACTAACATTATTCCTTCAACACAGGATGAAAATGGAGGAAAATATCTTCATTTGAACAGCTTGGAGGAAAACATTTTATATCTTAAGAGCTGCTATAGGTAATATGTGCGTTCTTCTGAAATGTGAAATGAAACTCAGTATTCTCCATCATATTGATCCAATAAAATACATTTAATAATTCTAAGTCCATTTGCCTTTGAATGATGACTTTTGGTATATAGATATTTTCCAAACTAGGGACATTTTATGAGCATAAGTAGTAAGTAGATATATGCATATATTTTGCAATTCATTTGTCAGAATTTGTGAAAAAGACATTAAGGGAAAATTGTGGCTCTATTATAGCCCTGAAAAGAATTTTGACAGACTCTGTTCTTAGTAATGCCTGCACTTTGTGGTTCTTATTTGTATGAATACCTTTCATTAGTAAGTTACTACTGACCAATGATGTTTTTATTCAAAATTGTTTAACCCACTGATTTCTGCTTAGGTCTTTAGTTTCTTTGTGAATTCTGTTTCAAGTCACTTTCTTCCTTGCTATTTGGGATGTCTTGAATGCATGAGTGCACTCCTTCTTTTTTGTTGTTCTTTGTCTCTCTTTATAATTCCTTCTGCTTCCACAGTGCAAATGTTCCTCAAGGATCAGAGGTGGGCTTCTGCCTTTTCCCCCTGCTGAACTGTATGCCTTGATCAGCTCCTTCATTCTCTTGGCCTCCATCAACATCTCCAGCTGGAAATTGATTCCAGAGCTCTTGTAACATATCTCTTGGAAATTTTCACTTGCATTTTCAGTCTCATGTCAAACTTCATTTATTCAAGAGCTAATGTCAGAGTAAACATTTGGCTAAGTGATTATGCTTCCAGTTGAAATGCCACACCCCCTATCTTAACCTGGGTTTGGTGTCCTGTTTAGGTCACTTGTTTCCTTGCAGTGTGCACTCTGAGAGGCAACAGGTGTGACCCAAGATGTTGAGTCTCCGTGACTCATGTGGGAGATCTGATTTGAGCTCCTGGTTCCAAGCTTTGGTTTGACTCAGTCTTTTTTTTAGGTGGGGGACGGGGGGAGGGTGTGGAGCTGCAAGCAACAGGCAGGAATCTGTCTTGTTTCTGCTGAATTCTCTGCCCTCAAACCAACCAACCAACCAACCAACAAAGTCAGTTATCATCTTCCACTCCAATACATTTGTTTTATTTACTTTTGTCCACTTAAAATTTATTCTTACAATCAATGCTGTCTTCTTTTCCCACAGTCCTTCTAGTTTTACCTAGAAACTATTTTTTTCTATCTTCACAAAGTCTCTACAATCTTCCATCTCTTTTGTCACCATTTCTCAAAAGCATCTCTTAAGATCTCGTATTTGGATTGCTGCAGTAGCTATAGGAATTTATGGAGATAATAACTTTTCTCACTGCTCCTCGAGTTTTTCTTCTTCCCATAAAATGGTAATCTGGTTTTATGTTCTCTTCCCATGGAATTTTTCTGAAGGAATGTGGATACGGTACAGAGAGGTTTTCAGATAACTTCGAAGTAGGATATTTTCAGCAAAGGCATGAGCTCATTGAAGAGAATTATTTTGGATCATTCCGGGGGAGAGAGATTGAGAGGAGGGGGTTTTCTAGAGAACCTCCTTCTGAGACAAGGTAAAGCATGTGGGGTTTAATAAATTCAATATAGTCAGGAAGATGTTTTGGTGAGGTTCTGATATTTTTGGTGGGTGAGGCCTAAGGAGCTGTTGCCTTAGGAGCACCAGGCATGAGAATATTCTACTGTCCATGTTTTTCTGTCCTCTAGGAATATAATTGGACAATGGGTCCAGCAGTTTTAGCAATGAATTATGAAGTCCAGAGAGCTCCTTTACAAAGTGATTTGTGGAGCACAGGGCTACTTCAGAGTTTGATTGCACTTTGGGTGCACTTTGGGAGGAATGGTTGCTTAATGTTATAGGCTCAGCTGCTGTGACATGGAGATCCCCAAACAACAGAGGCTGACACAATCTAAGATAGTTTTTTTTTTTTTAAAGAAACTATCTCTTGTAACCTTCTGGGAGGATGTTAGCTCCCCATGTCTGGCAGGTGGCTCTGTACCAAGGTCATTGAGTATTTCATGTTCCTTCCACCTTGGGATCTTACCATCTGAAACAGGATATTTCAAATATAATGCCATAAACCTCTTGGGAGATCTGGTGACATATGTGGATTTTGTCTCAAAAATTTTAAATATATAAAAATGTCTAAGGATACTATGTAGGAAGTAGATTAGAATAAAATATAATTATCACTATATTAAAAGACAAATCTATTATACACTAATGCATATTCTTCTTTATTATTAATGAGATTCAGTGGTGTGTCCAGTAAGTAATTTAAACTAGTGATAAGCATAAATTATTATTTCATGATGTATATATAACTGTAATGTGATACAATATGAAAATAACTATGATTTCTGATGATGGTAAGGTTATACATACGTTGAAAATTATTGTGGCTTTACTGCTTCTATTTATACTTTCTAAAAATGTTTAGTATCAGTTAGAGGTGACTGATAATAACGTGTCCTGTCTGAATCCTCTCCTTTCCATGGACTCTTTAAAGATCTGTCAGTTGTAGTTCAAGGATCCTGTCTTACAGTGTTATAGGTGGTTCACCTCTGTGATTTTGTTTTAGCCTTAACAAAAGAAGGAAGTCCTGGGCAAGTGATCCTGTTTTTGTGGCATGAAAAACATGTTTGTCATTTTGTCTCATACTTGATTGGCTTTAGCTTAGTCCTATGGCATGAACTGGTTTCAAGAGGAACTGGGTTAAGGGAGTCTGTTATAGGGGGGGCATGTGCTTAGCTAAAATTCAGGGATTTGTTCCAAAGATTATTTATCAGAAAGGCAGAGTAAGAGCAAGAGTGAGAGATTTCCCACTGAAGGTTAACTTTCCAAATATGCAAAAGCTAAAGATGAAACAAAATAAACCAGTAAACCTAGGAATCTCCCACATAGGTGGCAGGACTCAAATACCAGAATCATCACCTATTTCCTCAAAGATATACATGAGAAAGAAGCTGGAGTATGAAGGATATATCATTCTGATATGGGATGTGAGCATCCCAAATGGTAATCTTAACCAGTGAAATAAGCACTAAAAACTGGGGGGTTTAGTTACTAAGCAGGAAAAGGAAAGACTAGAAATTTTTAGAATACATACTTCAGAGATACAGGACTTCTTTAAGTATGCTTAAATTCAGTTTTCTCCCAGGTAGGGAAGAAGAGATTGTGTGACTTTGAGAAGATTATTATGAGGATTAAGTAGGATGTGCTCAACTGACTCGTGAAGAGTAAGTGCTCAATAAATAGTCACAAAAGCTAACTTGCATCGGACTCTGGTCTTTCGCAAGAACAAGCTACGGGTGAGAATGTATCAGCTTTGCTCAGATAGAAAGGGGTCAAAGAGATTCATGTTTAAATTTGTTCATGAGTCTGTTCTTTGGGTTGGTTTCACTAACTTTGTATATCTAGCTTTGCTTGTATGCCAAACCCTGCTCTGATTGCTGAAGAAGTAACAGTGAACAGTATGAATTCCTTGCTCACAGGAACCTTTCATTCAATTGAAAAAAAAAAAAAACCCTGTAGGATGGCCCCAGATCTTGGCTTTGGTTACATCTCCCGTACAATCATTCTTTTGTTGATCCCCAAACTCTTGAAGGTGAGTGGGACCCATGAATAAACGAAACACTATTCGTATAATTAGATTATATAGGATGAAAAGATGAAGATATTTTAAAGAATGATTAATGCTCCAAATCAGTTGGTTTTGAGTAAATCAGAAGGGAAATTATCCTGAGTAGATCTGACTTCATCAGATCCTTCCTTAAGAAGGAATCAAGTCCTACTTGATGTTAAAGAGAAATTCTCCCACTGATTTTGGAGAAAATAGCTACCTTGTAGAATATTTATGGAAGGCAAGGAACCAAAAGCTGAGACCCCCAGCTTTCAAGTGACAAAAAACAGGGATCACAGTATATAGACACAAGGGAATTAACTACCCAAAATATGAAGGGGTTTGGATTATGTTCTTTCCCAGTCAAGCCTTTAGATAAGACCAATGTACAGTTCACATCTTGATTGCAGCTTTGAGAAACTTGAAGAGAAGAACTCAATTGAGATTGAGTGGAGACTTGAAGGAGATAAGGAGTAAACCACAAAGCAATCTAGGAAAAAAAGAAAGGGAGTGACCACTATTTCAGAAGTGGAGGCTAGCCAGGCGTGACTAAGAGTGGAGGAAGAAACACCAGTTGGGGCTGACACCACAGTGTATTAGGCTAAGCTTCAGCCTGTGGCACAGACATCCTATATAGGTACTGATTTGTGTCCAAGTTGTTCCATTTAGGATCCAGCTCCATGATGGGCAGTGGAAGATGGCCCAAGTTCTTGGGCCCCTGCACCCAGGTGGGAGACTTAAAAGAAGCTCCTAGTTCCTGGCTTCAAAGCATCTTAGTTCCAGCCATTTTGGATATTTGGGGAGTGAACCAGTGGATGGAAGATCACTTTCTCTCTCTCTCTCTTTCTCTCTCTCTCTCCCTTTGTCTTTGTAACTCTGCCTTTCAGATAAAAATGAGATAAATACTTAAAGTTTATATATATATGTAAAAGCACAGTTAACTACAGAGGATGGATTTTTAAAAAAATATTTATTTTATTTTCATTACAAAGGCAGATATGCAGAGAGGAGGAGAGACAGAGAGGAAGATCTTCTGTCGGATGATTCACTCCCCAAGTGAGCACAATGGGCGGTGCTGCTCACAGCTCCCCAACCCACTGGTATATTCTCCAAATGCTCATAACAGTCAGAATGGGGCCAGGACAACGTTAGGAACTGAGGGTTCAATCCAAGCCTGCCACATGAGTTGGCAGGGACTCAACTACTTGAGCCAGCACCCGCTCTCAGGATGTGCATTGGAAGGAAGTTGTAATTGGGAGTGGAGTTGGGATTCAGACCTCCCAATATGTGATGTGGTTCTATCAAGTGGTATCTTAACCACTAGGCCAAACTCTCTGTCCTCTACACCTCATGTTCTTATTTAAACTTAACCACCCATTACAGACTCCACCTCTAAATGCCACAGTTGGATGAAGTTTCCACCCCCTCAGAATCCCACAAAAAGGCTTAAGTTTCAACATACAAAGATTTGGGGAAGAGATGACAATAGGAGTAGACCTAAGGGTGCAGATGTAGCTTTTAGCAGAGCTTAACTTAAATCCAAACATATTTATTTCCAGCTCAAATTCTTCTTCTCAGTGACCACTAGTTTCCTTGGTTTTCTTTTTTTTTTTTTTTCTAGAGTGTTTCCAGCCCCCTGGAAAAAGCCTGACAAAGCTACAAGGCGATAAGACCCAGAAATGGCTTCTAAAAGCTTCTGCTTCCTTGATTGTCACAGGAAGCTGAGTAGTTTAGACGGCTTTGGAAGACCGGGGCTCATGGAACAGATGCAATGTATGCTGTGATGTCTATAAACCTCACTCATCAAATTAATAATGAAAGGCTTCCCATCAAAGCCTTTCTCATGCTCAATAGCCTGTAGCACATTTGGACTCATCAATAGATGTTCAACAATATTACAACTTGTTTAAATCTTGGTCAAGTAGGGTTATGTACTATTGTTATTGACTTCCCTTTTCTAATTACCACCCAAAGGTGACAGATGATATACCTTTAATGACTGCGTTCTTGGAGGGTGAGTGGCATTGGGTCTCACCTCATCATGCCTTAGCTGCCCTGGGGAAGGAGACCCCCACTGGAGAAAGCCACCAGACTGGGACCCAGACAATGTTTTAGACCCTGTGTGTGTGTGGAGGGGGGAAAGGAGCTAGAGGAGTTGTGATTGGCTTGAAACCAAAGGCTTTGGAAGCACTGTCTGACCTGCAGCATGGTCCTTGGAAGAATCCTAAGGCATATGGAGTGAGCAACAGTCAGCTTTCATGACCATCCATAGCCAAAAGAGCAGCTTTCTTTTTTCCCTGCAAATTTTTACACTGAGCCTCTGTTTCACTAGGTTGGCAAAAATAATCTCCTTTGCTCTTTGCTTCCAAGGAGTCTAAACTTGGGGGGGGGGGGCGGGTGTACATGGCTTTGTGGCATCCAGGTATGGCAGATTTGCCTGTTGGCATTATTCAGGACTCTCACCTTCTGAGATACTCATTTGGTTTAAGCTGATCCTCGGATGTTGGGTTCAATATGGATACCCTTGAGATTTTGCTCCTAGAGCTCCTACAAGCCTAATGGTTCTTCCTTCTGGTCCTTTGCATGGGCTTCAGGAAGCTCTCTTTGAGTCCCTTTTAGGACCTGGCAGCTTGGACCTGTCATACGTATTTCAATTCCTGCCCTTGTTCTTCTCTGAGCTCTGTCATGGCCCTGTGTCTGGAGAGGAACAATATTGAGTTTCATTATTTTGGAAGCACCCATCTTCTACAGATGTCCCTTTTCTCCAACACTTCTTTTTCTCCTAAGAGTGCTTTTTTTTTACGCTCGAGCAATTCATAACAAGCAAGGCTTTTTCTTATACAATTTACTTTCAGGCAATTAGCATAGAGTAATTCATTTGCTGAATTTAATGCAGACAAAGGATGGATGAAAAATGAAAAAAAAAACCAAGAGATAGAAAAATGACTTGATAAAGAATAGCTGTTGCGTCGCAATACGGTTCTTCTGAAGTTAGCCTTCCTTTTGCCTTGTGCAGGTCCCTCATCAGCATCCCAATCATTCAGTACTGATTCCTGTCTGTGATGGTGGAGACCATGGTCAGTCACTTACAAGGAGACCAAAGTATTTGAAGAAGATAATGCCGCTTGAGAACATTCCCTAATTTTTCATTTTCTGCTTGTCATTTGCTAAACATTGTACAAAGTAATGGCTCTTTCTTCCAACTTCCATCATGGTTTATTTGTTTTCTTAATGTGTCCAGCGAGAGACTTGAATTCCTCAAGTGCAGGACCCATTTCTGTTTTATCCCTGTATCTTTGGCATAGTGCTGATGTGATAGGTATTGAATGTAGTAGATACATATTTCAATGCTCAGCTATGAGAATATTGTGGAAATTAGTGAAAAAGTATAAAAACTTGTGATTGTAATTGTGTCATTCATTCCTTTTATTATTTTTTCTTCTTTGAATATGTATGTAGCACACATAAAATTTTAGGACTTGTATTAGATCATTTTAAAAACATATTTATTGATTTTCATTTTACTTGAAAGACATACAGGCAAGCAGACAGATACAAAGATCTCCCATTTGCTGATTCAATCTTCCATTTGCTTGCAGTCTCCAGGACTGGGTCAGGTTAAAGCCAGGAATCAGAGACTGGCTCTCCCACATGGATGCCAGGACCCAGGTACGTTAGCCATCACTCCTGCCGCCCAAGGTGCACATGAGCAGAAAGATGGGTCAGAAGCAGAGTTTCATGGAATTGAACTCAGCACTCTGATATGGAATGCCAGGATTTCAAGTGATGATAGAGTATCTGCACCAACTGCCTGCCCTTAGATCCTGGAAATGAAAGAAATCAGCCAAATCTATCCAATATTAGAGGAGTCTAGACTCACAGAATTGACCTCCATCATCAAACTGACCTGACAAGGTGAATAGATTCCAGTATGTGTTCCAGTATGTGCCATGGTGTAGCCAGGGATTTTTAGACACTTGGGCTGTTCTTAATCTTCGTTAATTGCAAA